>NW_026705452.1:0-671691 GCF_029867415.1 Vicia villosa | reverse complement strand
ACAATATTCAAAGTTTAAATATAATAATGAGTTTAATATGTGTTCTACAACCTAAAAAATATTATTTTATTGTTCATAAATTTCTAGATATACTTAGAGAAGAAATAGTTATCATAATATTTAAAATAATTATTTCTTCAAATAATAAAATATTATGAAGTCCCACACACCCCTCGTCATGTTTATGGATTTTTATATTAAGATACACGTGTTAACATAGCTGTATGTTAATAAATTAATAATTATAATATACATATGAAATTGATAACATTTTCTAAAAACTTGGAAAACATCCGTTAGAGAAAAGAAAATCGAGTGCAAAAACTAACCACTTTCTTTTAAAAAAAAGAAGAGGATTAAGAGCAGATGAATAAAAAATTTCAAACAAAATAAATAATAATAATTATGCTATTTTAATAGTAAATGCGCAAAATTCATATTAAATGAACTAGAAAACCTTTAATGTTATTTGATCTCACTCTAAAATAAAACCACTCATTGAACTCACTACTGTTTCTCATTTTAGCCCTAATTTTGAAATAATAATAGGAAATATAATTAATATTTCTTATCTTAGGACTATTTTTTAATGTAACTTCGAGATAAGACAATATTCAAAGATTAAATACAATAATAAATTTAATATGTGTTCTACAACCTAAAAAATATTTATTTTATTTTTCATAAATTTATAGATATACTTAAAGAAGAAATATTAATCATAATATTTAAAATAATTAATTTGCCAAATAATAAAATATTCTGAAGTCCCACACACCCCTCTTCATGTTTATGGATTTCTATATTAAGATACACGTGTTAACGTGGTTGTATGTTAATAAATTAATAATTATAACATACATATGAAATTGATAACATTTTTTGAAAACTTGGAAAATATCCGTTAGAGAAAATAAAATCATAGTGCAAAAACTAACCGCTTTCTTTAAAAAAAAGAAGAGGATTAAGAGCAAACAAAGAAATTTTTTTAAACTCAATAAATTATAAAATTTTAAGCTATTTTAATAGTAAATGCGTAAAATTCATATTAAATGACTAGAAAACCATTAATGACTTTTGATCTAACTCTAAAATAAAACCACGCATTGAACTCGCTACTGTTTCTTAACTTAGCGCTACTTTTGAACTAATAATAGGACATATAATTAATATTTCATATCTTAGGACTATTTTTTAATGGAACTCCGAGATAAGACAATATTCAAAGTTTAAATATAATAATGAGTTTAATATGTGTTCTACAACCTAAAAAATATTATTTTATTGTTCATAAATTTCTAGATATACATAGAGAAGAAATAGTTATCATAATATTTAAAATAATTATTTTTTCAAATAATAAAATATTATGAAGTCCCACACACCCCTCGTCATGTTTATAGATTTTTATATTAAGATACACGTGTTAACGTAGCTGTATGTTTATAAATTAATAATTATAACATACATATGAATTTGATAATATTTTCTGAAAACTTGGAAAACATCCGTTAGAGAAAAGAAAATTGTAGTGCAAAAACTAACCACTTTCTTTTAAAAAAAGAGGATTAAGAGCAAATGAAGAAAATTTTTTAAACTCAATAAATTATAAAATTTTAAGCTATTTTAATTGTAAATGAGTTAAATTCATATTAAATGATTTAGAAAACCATTAATGACTTTTGATCTAGCTCTTAAATAAAACCACGCATTGAACTCGCTATTGTTTCTTAATTTAGCGCTACTTTTGAACTAATAATAGGACATATAATTAATATTTCATATCTTAGGACTATTTTTTAATGGAACTCCGAGATAAGACAATATTCAAAGTTTAAATATAATAATGAGTTTAATATGTGTTCTACAACCTAAAAAATATTTATTTTATTTTTCATAAATTTCTAGATATACTTAAAGAAGAAATAGTTATCATAATATTTAAAATAATTATTTTTTCAAATAATAAAATATTATGAAGTCCCACACACCCCTCGTCATGTTTATGGATTTTTATATTAAGATACACGTGTTAACGTAGCTGTATGTTAATAAATTAATAATTATAATATACATATGAAATTGATAACATTTTCTAAAAACTTGGAAAACATCCGTTAGAGAAAAGAAAATCGAGTGCAAAAACTAACCACTTTCTTTTAAAAAAAAGAAGAGGATTAAGAGCAGATGAATAAAAAATTTCAAACAAAATAAATAATAATAATTATGCTATTTTAATAGTAAATGCGCAAAATTCATATTAAATGAACTAGAAAACCTTTAATGTTATTTGATCTCACTCTAAAATAAAACCACTCATTGAACTCACTACTGTTTCTCATTTTAGCCCTAATTTTGAAATAATAATAGGAAATATAATTAATATTTCTTATCTTAGGACTATTTTTTAATGTAACTTCGAGATAAGACAATATTCAAAGATTAAATACAATAATAAATTTAATATGTGTTCTACAACCTAAAAAATATTTATTTTATTTTTCATAAATTTATAGATATACTTAAAGAAGAAATATTAATCATAATATTTAAAATAATTAATTTGCCAAATAATAAAATATTCTGAAGTCCCACACACCCCTCTTCATGTTTATGGATTTCTATATTAAGATACACGTGTTAACGTGGTTGTATGTTAATAAATTAATAATTATAACATACATATGAAATTGATAACATTTTTTGAAAACTTGGAAAATATCCGTTAGAGAAAATAAAATCATAGTGCAAAAACTAACCGCTTTCTTTAAAAAAAAGAAGAGGATTAAGAGCAAACAAAGAAATTTTTTTAAACTCAATAAATTATAAAATTTTAAGCTATTTTAATAGTAAATGCGTAAAATTCATATTAAATGACTAGAAAACCATTAATGACTTTTGATCTAACTCTTAAATAAAACCACGCATTGAACTCGCTATTGTTTCTTAATTTAGCGCTACTTTTGAACTAATAATAGGACATATAATTAATATTTCATATCTTAGGACTATTTTTTAATGGAACTCCGAGATAAGACAATATTCAAAGTTTAAATATAATAATGAGTTTAATATGTGTTCTACAACCTAAAAAATATTTATTTTATTGTTCATAAATTTCTAGATATACTTAAAGAAGAAATAGTTATCATAATATTTAAAATAATTATTTTTTCAAATAATAAAATATTATGAAGTCCCACACACCCCTCGTCATGTTTATGGATTTTTATATTAAGATACACGTGTTAACGTAGCTGTATGTTAATAAATTAATAATTATAATATACATATGAAATTGATAACATTTTCTAAAAACTTGGAAAACATCCGTTAGAGAAAAGAAAATCGAGTGCAAAAACTAACCACTTTCTTTTAAAAAAAAGAAGAGGATTAAGAGCAGATGAATAAAAAATTTCAAACAAAATAAATAATAATAATTATGCTATTTTAATAGTAAATGCGCAAAATTCATATTAAATGAACTAGAAAACCTTTAATGTTATTTGATCTCACTCTAAAATAAAACCACTCATTGAACTCACTACTGTTTCTCATTTTAGCCCTAATTTTGAAATAATAATAGGAAATATAATTAATATTTCTTATCTTAGGACTATTTTTTAATGTAACTTCGAGATAAGACAATATTCAAAGATTAAATACAATAATAAATTTAATATGTGTTCTACAACCTAAAAAATATTTATTTTATTTTTCATAAATTTATAGATATACTTAAAGAAGAAATATTAATCATAATATTTAAAATAATTAATTTGCCAAATAATAAAATATTCTGAAGTCCCACACACCCCTCTTCATGTTTATGGATTTCTATATTAAGATACACGTGTTAACGTGGTTGTATGTTAATAAATTAATAATTATAACATACATATGAAATTGATAACATTTTTTGAAAACTTGGAAAATATCCGTTAGAGAAAATAAAATCATAGTGCAAAAACTAACCGCTTTCTTTAAAAAAAAGAAGAGGATTAAGAGCAAACAAAGAAATTTTTTTAAACTCAATAAATTATAAAATTTTAAGCTATTTTAATAGTAAATGCGTAAAATTCATATTAAATGACTAGAAAACCATTAATGACTTTTGATCTAACTCTAAAATAAAACCACGCATTGAACTCGCTACTGTTTCTTAACTTAGCGCTACTTTTGAACTAATAATAGGACATATAATTAATATTTCATATCTTAGGACTATTTTTTAATGGAACTCCGAGATAAGACAATATTCAAAGTTTAAATATAATAATGAGTTTAATATGTGTTCTACAACCTAAAAAATATTATTTTATTGTTCATAAATTTCTAGATATACTTAGAGAAGAAATAGTTATCATAATATTTAAAATAATTATTTTTTCAAATAATAAAATATTATGAAGTCCCACACACCCCTCGTCATGTTTATAGATTTTTATATTAAGATACACGTGTTAACGTAGCTGTATGTTTATAAATTAATAATTATAACATACATATGAATTTGATAATATTTTCTGAAAACTTGGAAAACATCCGTTAGAGAAAAGAAAATTGTAGTGCAAAAACTAACCACTTTCTTTTAAAAAAAGAGGATTAAGAGCAAATGAAGAAAATTTTTTAAACTCAATAAATTATAAAATTTTAAGCTATTTTAATTGTAAATGAGTTAAATTCATATTAAATGATTTAGAAAACCATTAATGACTTTTGATCTAGCTCTTAAATAAAACCACGCATTGAACTCGCTATTGTTTCTTAATTTAGCGCTACTTTTGAACTAATAATAGGACATATAATTAATATTTCATATCTTAGGACTATTTTTTAATGGAACTCCGAGATAAGACAATATTCAAAGTTTAAATATAATAATGAGTTTAATATGTGTTCTACAACCTAAAAAATATTTATTTTATTTTTCATAAATTTCTAGATATACTTAAAGAAGAAATAGTTATCATAATATTTAAAATAATTATTTCTTCAAATAATAAAATATTATGAAGTCCCACACACCCCTCGTCATGTTTATGGATTTTTATATTAAGATACACGTGTTAACGTAGCTGTATGTTAATAAATTAATAATTATAATATACATATGAAATTGATAACATTTTCTAAAAACTTGGAAAACATCCGTTAGAGAAAAGAAAATCGAGTGCAAAAACTAACCACTTTCTTTTAAAAAAAAGAAGAGGATTAAGAGCAGATGAATAAAAAATTTCAAACAAAATAAATAATAATAATTATGCTATTTTAATAGTAAATGCGCAAAATTCATATTAAATGAACTAGAAAACCTTTAATGTTATTTGATCTCACTCTAAAATAAAACCACTCATTGAACTCACTACTGTTTCTCATTTTAGCCCTAATTTTGAAATAATAATAGGAAATATAATTAATATTTCTTATCTTAGGACTATTTTTTAATGTAACTTCGAGATAAGACAATATTCAAAGATTAAATACAATAATAAATTTAATATGTGTTCTACAACCTAAAAAATATTTATTTTATTTTTCATAAATTTATAGATATACTTAAAGAAGAAATATTAATCATAATATTTAAAATAATTAATTTGCCAAATAATAAAATATTCTGAAGTCCCACACACCCCTCTTCATGTTTATGGATTTCTATATTAAGATACACGTGTTAACGTGGTTGTATGTTAATAAATTAATAATTATAACATACATATGAAATTGATAACATTTTTTGAAAACTTGGAAAATATCCGTTAGAGAAAATAAAATCATAGTGCAAAAACTAACCGCTTTCTTTAAAAAAAAGAAGAGGATTAAGAGCAAACAAAGAAATTTTTTTAAACTCAATAAATTATAAAATTTTAAGCTATTTTAATAGTAAATGCGTAAAATTCATATTAAATGAACTAGAAAACCATTAATGACTTTTGATCTAACTCTAAAATAAAACCACGCATTGAACTCGCTACTGTTTCTTAACTTAGCGCTACTTTTGAACTAATAATAGGACATATAATTAATATTTCATATCTTAGGACTATTTTTTAATGGAACTCCGAGATAAGACAATATTCAAAGTTTAAATATAATAATGAGTTTAATATGTGTTCTACAACCTAAAAAATATTATTTTATTGTTCATAAATTTCTAGATATACTTAGAGAAGAAATAGTTATCATAATATTTAAAATAATTATTTTTTCAAATAATAAAATATTATGAAGTCCCACACACCCCTCGTCATGTTTATAGATTTTTATATTAAGATACACGTGTTAACGTAGCTGTATGTTTATAAATTAATAATTATAACATACATATGAATTTGATAATATTTTCTGAAAACTTGGAAAACATCCGTTAGAGAAAAGAAAATTGTAGTGCAAAAACTAACCACTTTCTTTTAAAAAAAGAGGATTAAGAGCAAATGAAGAAAATTTTTTAAACTCAATAAATTATAAAATTTTAAGCTATTTTAATTGTAAATGAGTTAAATTCATATTAAATGATTTAGAAAACCATTAATGACTTTTGATCTAGCTCTTAAATAAAACCACGCATTGAACTCGCTATTGTTTCTTAATTTAGCGCTACTTTTGAACTAATAATAGGACATATAATTAATATTTCATATCTTAGGACTATTTTTTAATGGAACTCCGAGATAAGACAATATTCAAAGTTTAAATATAATAATGAGTTTAATATGTGTTCTACAACCTAAAAAATATTTATTTTATTTTTCATAAATTTCTAGATATACTTAAAGAAGAAATAGTTATCATAATATTTAAAATAATTATTTTTTCAAATAATAAAATATTATGAAGTCCCACACACCCCTCGTCATGTTTATGGATTTTTATATTAAGATACACGTGTTAACGTAGCTGTATGTTAATAAATTAATAATTATAATATACATATGAAATTGATAACATTTTCTAAAAACTTGGAAAACATCCGTTAGAGAAAAGAAAATCGAGTGCAAAAACTAACCACTTTCTTTTAAAAAAAAGAAGAGGATTAAGAGCAGATGAATAAAAAATTTCAAACAAAATAAATAATAATAATTTATGCTATTTTAATAGTAAATGCGCAAAATTCATATTAAATGAACTAGAAAACCTTTAATGTTATTTGATCTCACTCTAAAATAAAACCACTCATTGAACTCACTACTGTTTCTCATTTTAGCCCTAATTTTGAAATAATAATAGGAAATATAATTAATATTTCTTATCTTAGGACTATTTTTTAATGTAACTTCGAGATAAGACAATATTCAAAGATTAAATACAATAATAAATTTAATATGTGTTCTACAACCTAAAAAATATTTATTTTATTTTTCATAAATTTATAGATATACTTAAAGAAGAAATATTAATCATAATATTTAAAATAATTAATTTGCCAAATAATAAAATATTCTGAAGTCCCACACACCCCTCTTCATGTTTATGGATTTCTATATTAAGATACACGTGTTAACGTGGTTGTATGTTAATAAATTAATAATTATAACATACATATGAAATTGATAACATTTTTTGAAAACTTGGAAAATATCCGTTAGAGAAAATAAAATCATAGTGCAAAAACTAACCGCTTTCTTTAAAAAAAAGAAGAGGATTAAGAGCAAACAAAGAAATTTTTTTAAACTCAATAAATTATAAAATTTTAAGCTATTTTAATAGTAAATGCGTAAAATTCATATTAAATGAACTAGAAAACCATTAATGACTTTTGATCTAACTCTAAAATAAAACCACGCATTGAACTCGCTACTGTTTCTTAACTTAGCGCTACTTTTGAACTAATAATAGGACATATAATTAATATTTCATATCTTAGGACTATTTTTTAATGGAACTCCGAGATAAGACAATATTCAAAGTTTAAATATAATAATGAGTTTAATATGTGTTCTACAACCTAAAAAATATTATTTTATTGTTCATAAATTTCTAGATATACTTAGAGAAGAAATAGTTATCATAATATTTAAAATAATTATTTTTTCAAATAATAAAATATTATGAAGTCCCACACACCCCTCGTCATGTTTATAGATTTTTATATTAAGATACACGTGTTAACGTAGCTGTATGTTTATAAATTAATAATTATAACATACATATGAATTTGATAATATTTTCTGAAAACTTGGAAAACATCCGTTAGAGAAAAGAAAATTGTAGTGCAAAAACTAACCACTTTCTTTTAAAAAAAGAGGATTAAGAGCAAATGAAGAAAATTTTTTAAACTCAATAAATTATAAAATTTTAAGCTATTTTAATTGTAAATGAGTTAAATTCATATTAAATGATTTAGAAAACCATTAATGACTTTTGATCTAGCTCTTAAATAAAACCACGCATTGAACTCGCTATTGTTTCTTAATTTAGCGCTACTTTTGAACTAATAATAGGACATATAATTAATATTTCATATCTTAGGACTATTTTTTAATGGAACTCCGAGATAAGACAATATTCAAAGTTTAAATATAATAATGAGTTTAATATGTGTTCTACAACCTAAAAAATATTTATTTTATTTTTCATAAATTTCTAGATATACTTAAAGAAGAAATAGTTATCATAATATTTAAAATAATTATTTTTTCAAATAATAAAATATTATGAAGTCCCACACACCCCTCGTCATGTTTATGGATTTTTACATTAAGATACACGTGTTAACGTAGCTGTATGTTAATAAATTAATAATTATAATATACATATGAAATTGATAACATTTTCTAAAAACTTGGAAAACATCCGTTAGAGAAAAGAAAATCGAGTGCAAAAACTAACCACTTTCTTTTAAAAAAAAGAAGAGGATTAAGAGCTGATGAATAAAAAATTTCAAACAAAATAAATAATAATAAATTATGCTATTTTAATAGTAAATGCGCTAAATTCATATTAAATGAACTAGAAAACCTTTAATGTTATTTGATCTCACTCTAAAATAAAACCACTCATTGAACTCGCTACTGTTTCTCATTTTAGCCCTAATTTTGAACTAATAATAGGAAATATAATTAATATTTCTTATCTTAGGACTATTTTTTAATGTAACTTCGAGATAAGACAATATTCAAAGATTAAATACAATAATAAATTTAATATGTGTTCTACAACCTAAAAAATATTTATTTTATTTTTCATAAATTTATAGATATACTTAAAGAAGAAATATTAATCATAATATTTAAAATAATTAATTTGCCAAATAATAAAATATTCTGAAGTCCCACACACCCCTCTTCATGTTTATGGATTTCTATATTAAGATACACGTGTTAACGTGGTTGTATGTTAATAAATTAATAATTATAACATACATATGAAATTGATAACATTTTTTGAAAACTTGGAAAATATCCGTTAGAGAAAATAAAATCATAGTGCAAAAACTAACCACTTTCTTTTAAAAAAAGAAGAGGATTAAGAGCAAATGAAGAAAATTTTTTAAACTCAATAAATTATAAAATTTTAAGCTATTTTAATTGTAAATGAGTTAAATTCATATTAAATGAACTAGAAAACCATTAATGACTTTTGATCTAGCTCTCAAATAAAACCGCGCATTGAACTCCCTAATGTTTCTTAATTTAGCGCTATTTTTGAACTAATAATAGGACATATAATTAATATTTCATATCTTAGGACTATTTTTTAATGGAACTCCGAGATAAGACAATATTAGAAGTTTAAATATAATAATGAGTTTAATATGTGTTCTACAACCTAAAAAATATTTATTTTATTTTTCATAAATTTCTAGATATACTTAAAGAAGAAATAGTTATCAGAATATTTAAAATAATTTTTTTTTTCAAATAATAAAATATTATGAAGTCCCACACACCCCTCGTCATGTTTATGGATTTTTATATTAAGATACACGTGTTAACGTAGCTGTATGTTAATAAATTAATAATTATAACATACATATGAAATTGATAACATTTTCTAAAAACTTGGAAAACATCCGTTAGAGAAAAGAAAATCGAGTGCAAAAACTAACCACTTTCTTTTAAAAAAAAGAAGAGGATTAAGAGCAGATGAATAAAAAATTTCAAACAAAATAAATAATAATAATTTATGCTATTTTAATAGTAAATGCGCTAAATTCATATTAAATGAACTAGAAAACCTTTAATGTTATTTGATCTCACTCTAAAATAAAACCACTCATTGAACTCACTACTGTTTCTCATTTTAGCCCTAATTTTGAACTAATAATAGGAAATATAATTAATATTTCTTATCATAGGACTATTTTTTAATGTAACTTCGAGATAAGACAATATTCAAAGATTAAATACAATAATAAATTTAATATGTGTTCTACAACCTAAAAAATATTTATTTTATTTTTCATAAATTTATAGATATACTTAAAGAAGAAATATTAATCATAATATTTAAAATAATTAATTTGCCAAATAATAAAATATTCTGAAGTCCCACACACCCCTCTTCATGTTTATGGATTTCTATATTAAGAAACACGTGTTAACGTGGTTGTATGTTAATAAATTAATAATTATAACATACATATGAAATTGATAACATTTTTTGAAAACTTGGAAAATATCCGTTAGAGAAAATAAAATCATAGTGCAAAAACTAACTGCTTTCTTTTAAAAAAAGAAGAGGATTAAGAGCAAACAAAGAAATTTTTTTAAACTCAATAAATTATGAAATTTTAAGCTATTTTAATAGTAAATGCGTAAAATTCATATTAAATGAACTAGAAAACCATTAATGACTTTTGATCTAACTCTAAAATAAAACCACGCATTGAACTCGTTACGGTTTCTTAATTTAGCGCTATTTTTGAACTAATAATAGGACATATAATTAATATTTCTTATCTTAGGACTATTTTTTACTGGAACTTCGAGATAAGACAATATTCAAAGATTAAATACAATAATGAATTTAATATGTGTTATACAACCTAAAAAATATTTATTTATTTTTCATAAATTTCTAGATATACTTGAAGAAGAAATAGTTATCATAATATTTAAAATAATTAGTTTGTCAAATAATAAAATATTATGAAGTCCCACACACCCCTCGTCATGTTTATGAATTTCTATATTAAGATACACGTGTTAACGTGGATGTATGTTAATAAATTAATAATTATAACATACATATGAAATCGATAACATTTTCTGAAAACTTGGAATACATCTGTTAGAGAAAAGAAAATCATTGTGCAAAAACTAACCACTTCTTTAAAAAAAAAAGAGGATTAAGATGAAATGAAGAAAAAAATTTTAACTGAATAATTTATAAAATTTTAAGCTATTTTAATAGTAAATGCGTTAAATTCATATTAAATGAACTAGAAAACCTTTAATGACTTTTGATATAACTCTAAAGTAAAACCACACATTGAACTCGCTAATGTTTCTTAATTTAGTGCTACTTTTGAACTATTTATAGGACATATAATTAATATTTCTTATCTTAGGACTACTTTTTAATGGAACTTCGAAATAAGACAATATTCAAAGATTAAATACAATAATAAATTTAATATGTGTTCTACAACCTAAAAAATATTTATTTTAATTTTCATAAATTTTTAGATATACTTAAAGAAGAAATAGTAATCATAATATTTAAAATAATTAATTTGCCAAATAATAAAATATTATGAAGTCCCACACACCCCTCGTATGTTTATGGATTTCTATATTAAGATACACGTGTTAATGTGGCTGTATGTTAATAAGTTAATAATTTTAACATACATATGAAATTGAGGACATTTTCTTAAAACTTGGAAAATATCCGTTAGAGAAATTAAAATCATAGTGCAAAAACTTACCACTTTCTTTTAAAAAAAAGAAGAGGATTAAGAGCAAATGAATAAAATTTTTTAAACTCAATAAATTATAAAATTTTATGCTATTTTAATAGTAAATGCGCTAAATTCAAATTAAATGAACTAGAAAACCTTTAATGTCTTTTGATCTCACTCTAAAATAAAACCGCTCATTGAACTCGCTACTGTTTCTCATTTTAGCCCTACTTTTGAAATAATAATATGAAATATAATTAATATTTCTTATCTTAGGACTATTTTTAAATGGAACTTCGAAATAAGACAATATTCAAAGATTAAATACAATAATAAATTTAATATGTGTTCTACAACCTAAAAAATATTTATTTTATTTTTCATAAATTTCCAGATATACTTAAAGAAGAAATAGTAATCATAATGTTTAAAATAATTAGTTTGCCAAATAATAAAATTTTATAACGTCCCACACACCCCTCGTCATGTTTATGGATTTCTATATTAAGATACACGTGTTAACGTGGCTGTATGTTAATAAATTAATAAATATAACATGCATATGAAATGAATAACATTTTTTGAAATCTTGGAAAATATCCGTTAGAGAAAATAAAATCATAGTGCAAAAACTAACCACTTTCTTTTAAAAAAAGAGGATTAAGAGCAAATGAAGAAAATTTTTTAAACTCAATAAATTATAAAATTTTAAGCTATTTTAATTGTATATGAGTTAAATTCATATTAAATGAACTAGAAAACCATTAATGACTTTTGATCTAGCTCTCAAATAAAACCGCGCATTGAACTCCCTAATGTTTCTTAATTTAGCGCTATTTTTGAACTAATAATAGGACATATAATTAATATTTCATATCTTAGGACTATTTTTTAATGGAACTCCGAGATAAGACAATATTAAAAGTTTAAATAGAATAATGAGTTTAATATGTGTTCTACAACCTAAAAAATATTTATTTTATTTTTCATAAATTTCTAGATATACTTAAAGAAGAAATAGTTATCAGAATATTTAAAATAATTATTTTTTCAAATAATAAAATATTATGAAGTCCCACACACCCCTCGTCATGTTTATGGATTTTTATATTAAGATACACGTGTTAACATAGCTGTATCTTGATAAATTAATAATTATAACATACATATGAAATTGATAACATTTTTTGAAAACTTGGAAAATATCCGTTAGAGAAAATAAAATCATAGTGCAAAAACTAACCGCTTTCTTTTAAAAAAAGAAGAGGATTAAGAGCAAACAAAGAAATTTTTTTAAACTCAATAAATTATAAAATTTTAAGCTATTTTAATAGTAAATGCGTAAAATTCATATTAAATGAACTAGAAAACCATTAATGACTTTTGATCTAACTCTAAAATAAAACCACGCATTGAACTCGCTACTGTTTCTTAATTTAGCGCTACTTTTGAACTAATAATAGGACATATAATTAATATTTCATATCTTAGGACTATTTTTTAATGGAACTCCGAGATAAGATGTAACACCCATATATAAGTACATGCATCAAATCATATAAGTATACATTAGGGGTGTGCAAAAATACAATTAATTGAACCATTTTCTCAAACTGAATTGTATTGAACCACAAAAAACTTGAACCATTTAAATGGTTAATGAACTGAACCACATTTTATAAACAATCCAGTTAACCAAATTTAAGTTAAAAACCAGTTTAAACTGTTTAACTAATTGTTTTTAAAAAACTCATAACTTTTTTTTAAAATTTGATTTTTTTTTTTAAAATTAAATTTAAAATAATTTTTTTCCTAAACTAAAAAAAAATTTGTAAAATTTTCCGAGTTTTTTATTTGAAAAGTAAAAAAGAAAAAATACAAATAATTTTTTTCTACTGCAAATAAAAAGAAATGTTTTTTTTAATAACTTTTGGAAAATAAAAAAAAAATGTTTTTAGTTACCTGTAGTTGTACACCAGCATGAAAAAAAACAATAAATGTGAATTAAGAAGGAAATTTCCTCCAGTTAAGAAAAGTGGGTTCTCGCCATAAAAAAATTATCCAAAGGTATTTACCAACACATAAATATTGTCTATATCCTGGATGTTGTTTGCAAAATTGTAAAAGAAATCACTTCACAAATTGAAACCAAAGAGAAAAGAACTTGAAGTTCAACTTAGCATCTTATAATTAACAAACAAATATCACGTGGTAAATAAAAAAATATTAATGATAATAGTAACTATCTTTACAAATAATTTATATACTTGCTGAGGAACATCATTAATTTCATTATTCCACTAAATTTCACAAGGGAACATCTTTGACAATAGATTTAGTTACACCATAGAATATAAATTATTTGTATGGTACAGTAAAAAATACAAATATATATATATATATATATATATATATATATATATATATATATATATATATATATATATATATATATATATATATATATATATATATATAAGAGGTAGAGTGATTAAAAAAAAGCAATTTAGAAATAATTTATAAAATAAATTTGATTTTTAATTACAGACTGGTTTTAACCAGTTTATAACTAGAAATTGATTGTAAACCAGTTTATAAACACAAACTGGTTCAAAACCAGTTTAAAACTGAATTGAAACTGCTTTTACAGTTAATTGGTTTTTTATTAAAGTGGTTTTTAAAAACTGAATTGAACCATTAATTTGGTTCAATTCAGTGCAGTTCTTGAACCATGAACACCCCTAGTATACATGAATCCAAGTATTTGGTACTGAAATACTAATAAGTTCCTAGACAACACATTATACATATTAATGCCCAAATACTAAAGTTCTGCACAATGGCATAATACATACAAGATGTTCAAAAATAAAAAGCTAAGAACTAGATCAAACAATGATCTCGAAGAACTCTACAACGGAAGCTTCGCCATACCAAAAGAAACATAAGGAATAAGGAATCAAACTGCTTTCTCCTTACCCTTCGCGGAACCTGTAGTACCTGAAATCAATATATAATGGGGTGAGATATAAAATCCCAGTGAGTTCCCTATCCTATGGATCCTCTCGGCTTTACAAGGTTCTAGCCTATCACTCTCAAATCAAGACAAGGAACTAGACCTTGAGTTCACACACTAACATTATATGGAATCATACTTAGAGTTCAACAACTCAACACAAGATTATTAATCGGAAACCAATACCAAGGCATCCCCATATTCCCGTCCCCTTCTACGTCTAGGAGGTGGCACGAGTCATGAATCCTTTGGAAAAATCTTGACATACGAAATGGATTCGGACTCATGAGCCTTTCCCCATGAATCGTCACTTCACATGGCCCGTACACCATCACAAGTCTCTACCCGTAGGTTCCATTCGTACACAAAAGCGGGAATCAAACCTGCCAAGATTATGTGCCTCTCTGCACGGTGAATGCCTGTTAGCATTCAAAGGAAAAATAAAGAATAAAGAAAATACTACGGTTCCGATTAATACATCAACAATGGTGATCGCTTCCGCAAACCACTAGGCCTGTTAGCCTTTCATACTTTGGTGACCGCTCACGCAAATCACTAGGCCTGTTAGCCTTTCCTCATAAGATTCAAAACACGTATGTTCCATATAATGTCTCATCCTAGGTTTTCTTTGTTAAGCTACAAAACCTAACAATTCTTAGTTTTCCTCACTTGTCCTTTATTCACATAACAATGAAGTTATTCAACCCTCTTGATATAAACATTTATAACAAGGTATACTAATCCACCTGCAATAGAACTCAGTAACAATTATAGAGTACACAAGCATCATACTAAAAGCATAACGTTCTCAAGAATTCGAACGAAAACCAACCCAAGTACTCAAGCAAATTCCCGATTCTCGATTAAATAATTCTCCCTTTGTTCCCAAAACCTATACTACTAGAAAGTACACGCTTCTAGCTTCCTATCACTTCGAACGGTGATTAAAACAGAGTTATGGTTCAAAAGTTATGATCGTAACAGTTTTATCTCATGAAACTAAAGAATTGGCTAAGTAACCTTCAGTTCGCGCCGCGCAACAGCTAGGTCGCGCCGCGAACCTCAGGCAGAGGCAAACCTCACAACATTCTCATAGTGTTCGCGTCGCGAACCCTTGTACGCGCCGCGTACTGATGACAGAACCAAGACCCCTAAAAACCTGCATAGCTCGCGCCGCGTAGCCCCGTTCGCGCCGCGAAGCGCGCGAAAATCAGAAATTCCAGATCTGTTTCTTGCTTTTCCCATGGTTTAATCCAACCATCTCCATACTTAAACCTGTTCCAGAATCATACTAAAGCATAGAACAACTTATACATGGTACACTTGGAATATACAACACTAAATCATGAACATTTATGGTTTGATTCAAAACCTAGGTTTTTCTATAGAAAACCCCAAAAAGCATAACTTATGATTTCCATCCATAATCAAAAGCTATAAGTTTCTAACTAGAACCCACCTCGATTAAGAGTCGTTGATGTCGAAGATGAGCCGATTCGGCGGAGAAATGAAGAAGATCCATGCTTTCCTCTTCACAAGCTCTTTTCTTCCTCTTCTCTTCCTTCTCTCTACTTTATCTCTCTATATTCTTGTGTTGTTGCAATTGTGAGGAAGGAAATAGAAAGGAAAAGAATATAAGCAACATAACCTTAAGTTAGCACTTATAACTTAAGTGTCCAAAAGTATCTCTAATGTTCCAATTAATAAAACCTCGGTGTCAGCTAATAACATTAGAGCATTTAATTTAATACGGGGTATTACATCCTCCCCCCCTTAAATAGAAATTCGTCCTCGAATTTAAGAATTACCTGAATAGATGAGGGTAACCATCCCGCATTTCCGATTCAAGCTCCCACATAGCATCACCCGGATGCGTCGCATCCCACTGAACCTTAACAAGAGGAATTTCCTTATTTCGTAACACTTTAGTCTCTCTTCCCACGAAACGGCTCGGTAAGGTTTCAAAAATCAAAATCTGATTCTAACTCAACTGCATCTGGTAACACTGGCTGAAAGGATCGGGAATAAACTTCCGAAGTTGAGACACGTGGAAAACATCATGCATTTCCGATAGAGAAGGTGGTAAAGCTAAACGATAAGCTACTTCACCAATCCTTTCTAGAATCTCATACGGTCCCACGTATCTCAGACTTAACTTTCTCGACTTAAACTGTCCCTTCAACCTCAATCTCGGAGTAACCTTCCAGAATACATGGTCACCTTCTATAAACTCCAAGGCCTTTTACGGTTACCTGCATAACTCTTCTGACGATCTTGAGCTCGTTTAACCTTATCACGAATCATTCTAATCTTGTCCGTGGTCTCTTGAATAATTTCGGGTCCCAAAATTCTATCATCACCAACTTCTGACCAACACAACGGTGTTCTACATTTCCTCCCATACAATACTTCATAAGGTGTCATACCAATACTCGCGTGATAACTATTATTATACGCAAATTCAACAAATGGCAAAAGCTCTTTCCAATTTCCTCTACTTTCAAGCACACAAGCTCTTAACATATCCTCCAAGGTTTGTATCGTTCGTTCCGTTTGACCATCCGTTTGAGGGTGGTCCGACGTGCTCAAACATAATTTAGATCCCATCGCTTGCTGAAAAGCTCTCCAAAACCTTGAAGTAAACTTTGGATCTCTATCCGACACAATACTAGAGGTACACCGTGCAACTTCACAATCTCTGCGATAAACAACCGTGCAAGATGACTTGCCTTGTAAGTAGTCTTCACGGCTAAGAAATGTGCAGATTTCGTCAACCGATCTACAATCACCCAAATAGAATCATATCCACCTTGAGTACGAGGTAAACTAACCGCAAAATCCATTAAAATACTATCCCATTTCCATATTGGAATCTCTAGGGGTTGTAACAATCCACCCGGCCTTTGATGTTCAATCTTTACTTGTTGGCACACCGCACACTCTGATACGTACACTGCGACATCTCCTTTCATTCCGGGCCACCAATAATCCCCTTTTAAATCTTGGTACATTTTTGAAGAACCCGGATGTATAGTGAAAGCACCCTTGTGAGCTTCTTCCAAAATCCTTCTTTTCAATAACGCATCATCCGGAACACAAATCCTCTGATTAAACATAATCACCCCATCTGTAGCTCGAGTAAAACCTGGTCGAACCAACACCTCTTGTAACTTAGCATCTAACACTTGTGCTTGTTGAATGTCGTTTCTCAAAATAGAATTCACATTCAAGTTTCCCATCAATACTCCATTTTGGGTCCCAACAAATTGAAGGTTGAGATCTCAAAATTTTCCGATAACGCATACTCTAACATCGTCAATTCGGCCCTCTTTAACACCTTCCGACTCAAAGCATCCGCCACTTTATTTGCTTTGCCTGGATGATACTTCAAGTCAAAATCGTAATCCTTTAAGTATTCCATACAAGTAATGACGCCACACCTTCAAGGTAAAAACAACCGCAACCAAATCTAAATCATGAGTTGGATAATTCTCCTCGCGGAACTTTAACTGTCGAGATGTGTATACTACCACCCGACCCTCCTGCATCAATAAACCTCCTAACCCTTTTTATAAATCTTCTGTAGTAGCCGGCTAAGCCCAAGAACTTCGGACTTCTGAGACATTGCTCGGTCTCTCCCAATTAATTACCGCTTCGATTTTTGTCGGGTCCACTGCCACACCTCCTTGAGATATAACATGACCAAGAAATCTTACCTCTGTCATCCAAAACTCACACTTGCTTAACTTAGCAAGCAATTGATTTCCTTGCAATACCGACAGAACAATCCTCAGGTGTTCATCGTGCTCTTGTGGAGTACGAGAATAAATAAGAATGTCATCAATAAAGACTACCACAAATTGATCTAAGTAAGGCTGGAATATCCGATTCATATAATCCATGGAAACAGCTGGAGCATTCGCAACACCGAAAGGCATCAACAAGAATTCATAATGACCATAACGGTTCTAAATGCAGTCTTTGGCACTTCTGAGCTTTTCTCACGGATTTGGTGAAACCTGACCGCAAATCAATCTTCGAGAACGCACAGACTCCTTTCAATTGATCTACAGGTCGTTTATCCTTGGTAAAGGGTATTTGTTCTTGATAGTGGCCTTATCCAACTGACGGTAATCAATACATAGCCTCATCCCACCGTCCTTCTACTTTACTAACAACACCGGAGCTCCCCACGGTGAGACACTAGGTCGCACGAAGTGTTTATCCATCAGCTCCTCCAATTCTCTCAATCCAAGTGGTGCCATCCGATACAAAGAAACGGATATAGGAGTCGTTCTCGGTGTCAGGTCAATAGAGAATTCCACTTCCCTTTCTGGAAGGAAGAGAACTGACATCCTCGGGAAAACATCAGGGAAACCACTAACAGAAATTGTGAAATCTCGAATTGTCACCCGTCTCCTTAGTAAGCACCAACAGAACAAACTCCTCTTTCTCAACAAGAATTTAATCATGCCTACCGTACCTTCCAGTATAGTAATTAAAACATCTTCCGGAGTAACTTCTCTAGATGGAATAATGATTAGTTTCTCTCCACACCCAATGAATACCGAATTAGCAGAAAGCCAATCCATTCCTAACACAACATCTACTTTCTTAAGTGGTAAACAAATAAGATCAGTCTGGAAATTCTACCATCCACAGATAAAACACAATTCTCACACACCATGGTGTCTCGACCATCTCACCCAGGTATACACTCGACCAGTACCTCTTCCTTGCATTTGATTCCTATTCTGAGGACAATTCCTCACCACATGCCTTTCTTGTCAATAATAAAAACATTTCACCCTTTCTAAGGTTACACCTTCCAAGGTGATTCTTACCACAACCACGACACACCGGAGGTGCACTAAACCGAGAACCTTACACTTGTTTCCCTTAGACAACTTGTGACCTAGGCCGAAACTGTTAGCTTGGCCTTCCTTTCTCATTCTGATTCTTCTTTAAATCTTCCTCAGCTTGAACCTTCTTCAAACTGGTCTCAGCCACATAACATTGTCACAACAACTCCGTATAGGTAGTGAACTCCCTCTAGGACACACTATGCGAAAATTTCAGCCCTTAAACCAACAGAAACTGGTCCACCTTCCAACTCTCATCAGGAGCATACCCGGCCTCCCTAGAATAAGCAGCCAGAATTCCAAACTTCTCAGCATAAGTAGCTACCGACATATTCTCCTGCCTTAACTGCTGGAACTCCAACTCCTTCTTAGTCCTCAGTGAACTAGGAAAGTATTTCTCCATAAAAGTGGTCTTGAAATTAACCCACTCCTTAGGTACTTCTTGAATAGTCATCAACGCAGAAGCAATCTTCCACCATCTCATCGCTGGACCTTTTTGCGAATGAGAAGCAACACCACCTTGCCCTCTTCATTAAAATGCACGATTTCCAAGATTCCTTCCACATTGGCCACCCACTCGTGTGCCTTAATAGGATCTAATCCGCCATGAAATTCCGGAGGATTCATGCGAATGAAATCCTTATAAGTCGCACCTGCAGCTTCGGGTACAACCACTGGAACATATGACCGCCATTCCTCTGTTGCATCATCTGCAGCATGAACTGATTCTGCTGCTGTTGCATGAACTGGGGCCACGGAAATTCTCGCCGCCATACGGTTGATTCACTTGTGGGGGTTGAGTGTGGGGGTCTACCACGAGTCCTGCGTCCGTCCACCATGTTCCTGGAGGTCATGAAAATGGGATTAAGTTGATCAGGCTTAATACCATAGTCATAACACAACAAAAATCATAGGAACCCAACACATCTTGGACAGAAAGAAACACTTATAATATCTCATGGCTAGGTCGAGGATACGACCTGCTCTGATACCAACTGTAACACCCATATATAAGTACATGCATCAAATCATATAAGTATACATGAATCCAAGTATTTGGTACTGAAATACTAATAAGTTCCTAGACAACACATTATACATATTAATGCCCAAATACTAAAGTTCTGCACAATGGCATAATACATACAAGATGTTCAAAAATAAAAAGCTAAGAACTAGATCAAACAATGATCTCGAAGAACTCTACAACGGAAGCTTCGCCATACCAAAAGAAACATAAGGAATAAGGAATCAAACTGCTTTCTCCTTACCCTTCGCGGAACCTGTAGTACCTGAAATCAATATATAATGGGGTGAGATATAAAATCCCAGTGAGTTCCCTATCCTATGGATCCTCTCGGCTTTACAAGGTTCTAGCCTATCACTCTCAAATCAAGACAAGGAACTAGACCTTGAGTTCACACACTAACATTATATGGAATCATACTTAGAGTTCAACAACTCAACACAAGATTATTAATCGGAAACCAATACCAAGGCATCCCCATATTCCCGTCCCCTTCTACGTCTAGGAGGTGGCACGAGTCATGAATCCTTTGGAAAAATCTTGACATACGAAATGGATTCGGACTCATGAGCCTTTCCCCATGAATCGTCACTTCACATGGCCCGTACACCATCACAAGTCTCTACCCGTAGGTTCCATTCGTACACAAAAGCGGGAATCAAACCTGCCAAGATTATGTGCCTCTCTGCACGGTGAATGCCTGTTAGCATTCAAAGGAAAAATAAAGAATAAAGAAAATACTACGGTTCCGATTAATACATCAACAATGGTGATCGCTTCCGCAAACCACTAGGCCTGTTAGCCTTTCATACTTTGGTGACCGCTCACGCAAATCACTAGGCCTGTTAGCCTTTCCTCATAAGATTCAAAACACGTATGTTCCATATAATGTCTCATCCTAGGTTTTCTTTGTTAAGCTACAAAACCTAACAATTCTTAGTTTTCCTCACTTGTCCTTTATTCACATAACAATGAAGTTATTCAACCCTCTTGATATAAACATTTATAACAAGGTATACTAATCCACCTGCAATAGAACTCAGTAACAATTATAGAGTACACAAGCATCATACTAAAAGCATAACGTTCTCAAGAATTCGAACGAAAACCAACCCAAGTACTCAAGCAAATTCCCGATTCTCGATTAAATAATTCTCCCTTTGTTCCCAAAACCTATACTACTAGAAAGTACACGCTTCTAGCTTCCTATCACTTCGAACGGTGATTAAAACAGAGTTATGGTTCAAAAGTTATGATCGTAACAGTTTTATCTCATGAAACTAAAGAATTGGCTAAGTAACCTTCAGTTCGCGCCGCGCAACAGCTAGGTCGCGCCGCGAACCTCAGGCAGAGGCAAACCTCACAACATTCTCATAGTGTTCGCGTCGCGAACCCTTGTACGCGCCGCGTACTGATGACAGAACCAAGACCCCTAAAAACCTGCATAGCTCGCGCCGCGTAGCCCCGTTCGCGCCGCGAAGCGCGCGAAAATCAGAAATTCCAGATCTGTTTCTTGCTTTTCCCATGGTTTAATCCAACCATCTCCATACTTAAACCTGTTCCAGAATCATACTAAAGCATAGAACAACTTATACATGGTACACTTGGAATATACAACACTAAATCATGAACATTTATGGTTTGATTCAAAACCTAGGTTTTTCTATAGAAAACCCCAAAAAGCATAACTTATGATTTCCATCCATAATCAAAAGCTATAAGTTTCTAACTAGAACCCACCTCGATTAAGAGTCGTTGATGTCGAAGATGAGCCGATTCGGCGGAGAAATGAAGAAGATCCATGCTTTCCTCTTCACAAGCTCTTTTCTTCCTCTTCTCTTCCTTCTCTCTACTTTATCTCTCTATATTCTTGTGTTGTTGCAATTGTGAGGAAGGAAATAGAAAGGAAAAGAATATAAGCAACATAACCTTAAGTTAGCACTTATAACTTAAGTGTCCAAAAGTATCTCTAATGTTCCAATTAATAAAACCTCGGTGTCAGCTAATAACATTAGAGCATTTAATTTAATACGGGGTATTACATAAGACAATATTCAAAGTTTAAATATAATAATGAGTTTAATATGTGTTCTACAACCTAAAAAATATTATTTTATTGTTCATAAATTTCTAGATATACTTAGAGAAGAAATAGTTATCATAATATTTAAAATAATTATTTTTTCAAATAATAAAATATTATGAAGTCCCACACACCCCTCGTCATGTTTATAGATTTTTATATTAAGATACACGTGTTAACGTAGCTGTATGTTTATAAATTAATAATTATAACATACATATGAATTGGATAATATTTTCTGAAAACTTGGAAAACATCCGTTAGAGGAAAGAAAATTGTAGTGCAAAAACTAACCACTTCTTAAAAAAAAAAAAAGAGGATTAAGATGAAATGAAGAAAAAAATTTTAACTGAATAATTTATAAAATTTTAAGCTACTTTAATAGTAAATGCGTTAAATTCATATTAAATGAACTAGAAAACCTTTAATGACTTTTGATATAACTCTAAAGTAAAACCACACATTGAACTCGCTAATGTTTCTTAATTTAGTGCTACTTTTGAACTAATTATAGGACATATAATTAATATTTCTTATCTTAGGACTACTTTTTAATGGAACTTCGAAATAAGACAATATTCAAAGATTAAATACAATAATAAATTTAATATGTGTTCTACAACCTAAAAAATATTTATTTTATTTTTCATAAATTTTTAGATATACTTAAAGAAGAAATAGTAATCATAATATTTAAAATAATTAGTTTGCCAAATAATAAAATTTTATAACGTCCCACACACCCCTCGTCATGTTTATGGATTTCTATATTAAGATACACGTGTTAACGTGGCTGTATGTTAATAAATTAATAAATATAACATGCATATGAAATGAATAACATTTTTTGAAATCTTGGAAAATATCCGTTAGAGAAAATAAAATCATAGTGCAAAAACTAACCACTTTCTTTTAAAAAAAAAGGATTAAGAGCAAATGAAGAAAATTTTTTAAACTCAATAAATTATAAAATTTTAAGCTATTTTAATTGTATATGAGTTAAATTCATATTAAATGAACTAGAAAACCATTAATGACTTTTGATCTAGCTCTCAAATAAAACCGCGCATTGAACTCCCTAATGTTTCTTAATTTAGCGCTATTTTTGAACTAATAATAGGACATATAATTAATATTTCATATCTTAGGACTATTTTTTAATGGAACTCCGAGATAAGACAATATTAAAAGTTTAAATAGAATAATGAGTTTAATATGTGTTCTACAACCTAAAAAATATTTATTTTATTTTTCATAAATTTCTAGATATACTTAAAGAAGAAATAGTTATCAGAATATTTAAAATAATTATTTTTTCAAATAATAAAATATTATGAAGTCCCACACACCCCTCGTCATGTTTATGGATTTTTATATTAAGATACACGTGTTAACATAGCTGTATCTTGATAAATTAATAATTATAACATACATATGAAATTGATAACATTTTTTGAAAACTTGGAAAATATCCGTTAGAGAAAATAAAATCATAGTGCAAAAACTAACCGCTTTCTTTTAAAAAAAGAAGAGGATTAAGAGCAAACAAAGAAATTTTTTTAAACTCAATAAATTATAAAATTTTAAGCTATTTTAATAGTAAATGCGTAAAATTCATATTAAATGAACTAGAAAACCATTAATGACTTTTGATCTAACTCTAAAATAAAACCACGCATTGAACTCGCTACTGTTTCTTAATTTAGCGCTACTTTTGAACTAATAATAGGACATATAATTAATATTTCATATCTTAGGACTATTTTTTAATGGAACTCCGAGATAAGACAATATTCAAAGTTTAAATATAATAATGAGTTTAATATGTGTTCTACAACCTAAAAAATATTATTTTATTGTTCATAAATTTCTAGATATACTTAGAGAAGAAATAGTTATCATAATATTTAAAATAATTATTTTTTCAAATAATAAAATATTATGAAGTCCCACACACCCCTCGTCATGTTTATAGATTTTTATATTAAGATACACGTGTTAACGTAGCTGTATGTTTATAAATTAATAATTATAACATACATATGAATTGGATAATATTTTCTGAAAACTTGGAAAACATCCGTTAGAGGAAAGAAAATTGTAGTGCAAAAACTAACCACTTCTTTAAAAAAAAAAAAGAGGATTAAGATGAAATGAAGAAAAAAATTTTAACTGAATAATTTATAAAATTTTAAGCTACTTTAATAGTAAATGCGTTAAATTCATATTAAATGAACTAGAAAACCTTTAATGACTTTTGATATAACTCTAAAGTAAAACCACACATTGAACTCGCTAATGTTTCTTAATTTAGTGCTACTTTTGAACTAATTATAGGACATATAATTAATATTTCTTATCTTAGGACTACTTTTTAATGGAACTTCGAAATAAGACAATATTCAAAGATTAAATACAATAATAAATTTAATATGTGTTCTACAACCTAAAAAATATTTATTTTATTTTTCATAAATTTTTAGATATACTTAAAGAAGAAATAGTAATCATAATATTTAAAATAATTAATTTGCCAAATAATAAAATATTATGAAGTCCCACACACCCCTCGTATGTTTATGGATTTCTATATTAAGATACACGTGTTAATGTGGCTGTATGTTAATAAGTTAATAATTTTAACATACATATGAAATTGAGGACATTTTCTTAAAACTTGGAAAATATCCGTTAGAGAAATTAAAATCATAGTGCAAAAACTTACCACTTTCTTTTAAAAAAAAGAAGAGGATTAAGAGCAAATGAATAAAATTTTTTAAACTCAATAAATTATAAAATTTTATGCTATTTTAATAGTAAATGCGCTAAATTCAAATTAAATGAACTAGAAAACCTTTAATGTCTTTTGATCTCACTCTAAAATAAAACCGCTCATTGAACTCGCTACTGTTTCTCATTTTAGCCCTACTTTTGAAATAATAATATGAAATATAATTAATATTTCTTATCTTAGGACTATTTTTAAATGGAACTTCGAAATAAGACAATATTCAAAGATTAAATACAATAATAAATTTAATATGTGTTCTACAACCTAAAAAATATTTATTTTATTTTTCATAAATTTCCAGATATACTTAAAGAAGAAATAGTAATCATAATGTTTAAAATAATTAGTTTGCCAAATAATAAAATTTTATAACGTCCCACACACCCCTCGTCATGTTTATGGATTTCTATATTAAGATACACGTGTTAACGTGGCTGTATGTTAATAAATTAATAAATATAACATGCATATGAAATGAATAACATTTTTTGAAATCTTGGAAAATATCCGTTAGAGAAAATAAAATCATAGTGCAAAAACTAACCACTTTCTTTTAAAAAAAGAGGATTAAGAGCAAATGAAGAAAATTTTTTAAACTCAATAAATTATTAAATTTTAAGCTATTTTAATTGTAAATGAGTTAAATTCATATTAAATGAACTAGAAAACCATTAATGACTTTTGATCTAGCTCTCAAATAAAACCGCGCATTGAACTCCCTAATGTTTCTTAATTTAGCGCTATTTTTGAACTAATAATAGGACATATAATTAATATTTCATATCTTAGGACTATTTTTTAATGGAACTCCGAGATAAGACAATATTAAAAGTTTAAATATAATAATGAGTTTAATATGTGTTCTACAACCTAAAAAATATTTATTTTATTTTTCATAAATTTCTAGATATACTTAAAGAAGAAATAGTTATCAGAATATTTAAAATAATTATTTTTTCAAATAATAAAATATTATGAAGTCCCACACACCCCTCTTCATGTTTATGGATTTCTATATTAAGATACACGTGTTAACGTGGTTGTATGTTAATAAATTAATAATTATAACATACATATGAAATTGATAACATTTTTTGAAAACTTGGAAAATATCCGTTAGAGAAAATAAAATGATAGTGCAAAAACTAACCGCTTTCTTTTAAAAAAAGAAGAGGATTAAGAGCAAACAAAGAAATTTTTTTAAACTCAATAAATTATAAAATTTTAAGCTATTTTAATAGTAAATGCGTAAAATTCATATTAAATGAACTAGAAAACCATTAATGACTTTTGATCTAACTCTAAAATAAAACCACGCATTGAACTCGCTACTGTTTCTTAATTTAGCGCTACTTTTGAACTAATAATAGGACATATAATTAATATTTCATATCTTAGGACTATTTTTTAATGGAACTCCGAGATAAGACAATATTCAAAGTTTAAATATAATAATGAGTTTAATATGTGTTCTACAACCTAAAAAATATTATTTTATTGTTCATAAATTTCTAGATATACTTAGAGAAGAAATAGTTATCATAATATTTAAAATAATTATTTTTTCAAATAATAAAATATTATGAAGTCCCACACACCCCTCGTCATGTTTATAGATTTTTATATTAAGATACACGTGTTAACGTAGCTGTATGTTTATAAATTAATAATTATAACATACATATGAATTTGATAATATTTTCTGAAAACTTGGAAAACATCCGTTAGAGGAAAGAAAATTGTAGTGCAAAAACTAACCACTTTCTTTTAAAAAAAGAGGATTAAGAGCAAATGAAGAAAATTTTTTAAACTCAATAATTTATAAAATTTTAAGCTATTTTAATAGTAAATGCGTTAAATTCATATTAAATGAACTAGAAAACCTTTAATGACTTTTGATCTAACTCTAAAGTAAAACCAAACATTGAACTCGCCAATGTTTCTTAATTTAGCGCTACTTTTGAACTAATAATAGGACATATAATTAATATTTCTTATCTTAGGACTATTTTTTAATGGAACTTCGAAATAAGACAATATTCAAAGATTAAATACAATAATAAATTTAATATGTGTTCTACAACCTAAAAAATATTTATTTTATTTTTCATAAATTTTTAGATATACTTAAAGAAGAAATAGTAATCATAATATTTAAAATAATTAATTTGCCAAATAATAAAATATTATGAAGTCCCACACACCCCTCGTCATGTTTATGGATTTCTATATTAAGATACACGTGTTAACGTGGCTGTATGTTAATAAATTAACAATTATAACATACATATGAAATTGATAACATTTTTTGAAAACTTGGAAAATATCCGTTAGAGAAAATAAAATCATAGTGCAAAAACTAACCACTTTCTTTTAAAAAAAGAAGAGGATTAAGAGCAAATGAAGAATTTTTTTTAAACTCGATGAATTATAAAATTTTAAGCTATTTTAATAGTAAATGCGTTAAATTCATATTAAATGAACTAGAAAACCATTAATGACTTTTAATATAACTCTAAAATAAAACCACGCATTGAACTCGCTACGGTTTTGTAATATCCTAATATTATTTCAAGAAACTAAATATTAGGAATAACTATTTAGTTAGAATGTAACTAAATGGCACTATGGTAAATAAGGTCTAGTTGAGGGGTGTTTTGGTCTATGCACCTAATAATTAGACTTAAGGGGGTTGTTTGGTTGAGTTCATTTTCTTGTTTTTGGAACAAAACAGAATTTGGGGAGTAGAAGAAGAGGAAAACGTGAAACAAGGAGAGAGGAAGAAGAGAACCCATTGCCAACTTCATCATCAACCTTGCATGCATTCTTGATTCAACCATCTTCCCATCTTCTTCTGATTTTCGCAGCTTCTTCTTCAGCTTAGTCAGGTGAGTCTCATTGATAGAGACCTTAGGGTATTCTATTGGGTTTATGCCATGTTTGGGGTTAAGGGTTTTTTAGAGTAAATGCTTCAATGATCCAACAAATGCTTGTTTAACCCTCCATTCTGGTAATAATGAGTATATGCATGTTTACTATAGCTTATTATTTGATCATCAATGGCTGCATGTAGAAATTTGGGGCTTGGGGACCCTAAATGCGTTTCTGCATTTTGCTGATTTTGCAGAGTTCGCTGCAGCGAACTTTCATTCGCTGTAGCGAACTATGTAGCGAATAAACCTGGGAGTTGAATTGATTTATTCGCTGTAGCGAACTTTCATTCGCTGTAGCGAATCGGGGCTTCGCTGGGAGTTCGCTGTAGCGAACTAACCTGGATTTGAGAAAGTTTGCTTCTGTCTGAGTTCGCTGTAGCGAACTAGTCTGATGCAGAATTGGTATTTTTCCCCCTATGAGTGCAGTTTCGCCTCGTATCAGAATCGAAGGCCTCTTATGACTTGTATAACATTCTGATAGGTGTTTTATTTGTATAAGACCATGACATGACCGTAATCCCTTGAATATGCTTGTATGTTGTGAAATACAAATTGTGTGGATTATATTGTGGCATAATTATTGATGTTTCCACTTGTTTCGGTTGAACACTTGGATGTGATTGCCTGTGTGATGGTTTATACCGTGCTGTGTGTTTTCGGTGATGTGTGTATGCTTGAATCGGAGTAAGCTTAAGCTACTAGGTGGTAAGTCCTGTTTATGGACTTTGTCTATCATTTACCGTTGCGGTGTGAAGGTGAGGGTCTTGAATGGTGTTTCCCACCTTGATGTGACACACATGCGTGCTCGGTATGTTTATGCACGTGAGCTACCATTGCAATATGAAGGTGAGGGTCTTGAAAGGCGTTTCCCACCTTGATGTAACATATTGGCGTGCTTGGTATGGTGGGGTCGTGATGGCACGTAGGCTACATCACTTCAGACTAATCTCTAGTGATGTCACGTAGATAATCACTAGGCTTTCGCCCGGTGGGCTTGTACTGTCATGTAGGCGTTTTCGCATTTGGATAACCACCTGCGTATATACATGATTGATGGGGTAGTGACACCACTTAGGAAGTCACTGCGGTAACTCATCACAGATGAGATTGTGTAGCCAAGTAGGTGTAATTCACATGGGATTCATCTGACTCATAGTGCGGTGGTCTTGTGCGAGTCTCTTGACACGATGTGCAGGAGTAACTCACCGAGGGTGTGGTTTGGCAGCCTAGGTAGACGGGCGAGATGTGCTCCTGGATTCCTCGTACATGGGTACGGGTCTGCATACTTGTTTGTGATGACGTTGAGCCTGTTGTTGTTGATGCCTTCTTGGATAGTTATGGGACTTCCATTGATGGTGTACCCTTGTTTGTATTTGTACCTGGCCGTGAGGACAACATGGATTCTTGGTGAATCTAACTTGTTGCATGTTCCCTGTAGAACTGAGTGAACCCGCAGGATAGGGAGACTCACTGAGATTTAGTAATCTCACCCCATTCCAATTATTCTTTTTATAGGTGGTTCGAGGCAGGATCGAGGCAATGGTAAGATGGCTTAGCTTCGAGTTGATGTTTCTTGGTGTCATACCCCAAAATTTACCCGATATAATTTGCATCTGTCCATTTATTAAGGGCGTTAAAAATTGGGAGCCATAGGGTTTAATATACCTATTATTAAACTCGTTCTCCTATAAAACTCCCGTATAAATTGGTTTAAAATAAGTAGAGTGTGAACAGCAAATATTCAAGGTCCAATTCATTTTGGCCCATTTGTTTCTAGTCATTTACTCATTTCCTTTACAAATTTTCCATTTGTCTATTAAATAATATTACTATTATTAATAACTATTTGGATTATTTTTGATAGAATTATTATATAATTTTGTTTCTAAAAAAAAATAGGAGTTCAATTATATTAAGATTAATCATCCTTATCAGGGTTTTTTATTAATCTTAATTATTAATATTATTAGTTAATTAGTTTGTTTTTACTGATTAATTAATTAACTAATTAATTGAAGTTAATTGGGGTTAGTGTTGATGTTGGCGTTTTTGTTTGTCTTTTGGGCCACAAAGCAAAAACAAATAAAAAAAGGTCATTGGGCCTTATGGGTCATCAGGGGTCGGACCGGGTCAAACCCAACCCGGTTCCTATTCACCTTTCTTCCCCACGCGGAAACCCCACCTCCAACAGCGGCACCGCACAAGCAGAACAACAAACCCTAACCGTAAATTCTTGCCCAGGCCCATGAACAATGAATCTTCAGCATTGAATCCATAATCAATCAAATCTAAAATCATAATCAAAGCTTAACAAACAGAGAATCAAAACTGAATCAAAGATTTACTAAACCAAATCGGAATCAATTACAGAATATTACAACATGATTGAATCACAAATTAAAACTAAAAAAAAATCAATCTAATCTTTCTTAATCTAAAAACAAAACCCTAATGGTATAAATCTGAAAAAGAATTAAGATGAAAGAAAAAAAATTTTTGCTGGGGAGATTGAAGAGCACTGCGAATACGAACTCGTCCTCACTTTGGAACCTGCAAATCGGAGAAGGAGGAGAGGATTAGCATCATTGGAGCTTACACGTTCCAGAAACGCAAGACCAAAGGTAAACGGCTTTGAACTTAGCTTAAGCTTGTGTCGATTGCATGAACATCCACGATTTCTGCGTTTCTATTTGTTCGAATTGATGAGTTAGGGTTGGGGGATTATGATTAGGGTTAGGGTTCTTAGAAATCGATAGGGCTCACGGTTGTTTTGAAGAAACCTGGGTTTGAATATGAAGATAGGAGGGAGGAATGATGAAGATTCACCAGAATCTTCATCGGAATCTGGACATAGGGGTGGTTTGTGGTGGCGTACGGTGTCCGTAGGGGTGGTTTTCTGGGTTAATTCAGGGTTGTTATGTTGTTGTTTAAGAGAGAACGAGAGAGAAGGCAAGAGGGAGAACCGAGAGGTTGCTTTGGAGAAGAGAGAAAATGGTCTTTGGGAAGTGGAGAATAGTGAGATGAGGTTATCTCATCACGCCCATCCAAGGTGTGATACGTGGCCACTCAAAGGCCATGTGATTGGTCTGTAGAATGGTGGTTTACCGCTCCACCTTACTGTGGTCCTGCCATAGACTTCACATGCAGGCCATTAGATTCAAAATCAACGACCAATTTCTTGCTTGCAACCCATCACAACACATACACCTTACCCACACTAGATCCAGCGGATCTAAGACAACATTGGGCCTGCCAGTTAGTATTAATACATCCTATAATTTCTAACCTCTAACAAAATACATCCCCCTTTCAAAAATAAAAAAACTTAATAAAATTATTTTAATCGTTTAATTATTTGTTCTCTCTTGATGATTTAATACAATTTTCTCCTCGAACCGACTAAATCCATTAGTCGCAGTAGACGAGAAATAATTTTTGATCATTTGATTTATTTATTAATAATATAATTGATTTTAATTTATTTATTAATAATATAATCGATTTTTATTTATTTATTAATAATATAATCGATTCTAATTTATTTATTAATGATATAATCGATTCAAGTTTAATTCTCTCCTCGACCCGACTAAAGCTATTAGTCGCATTAGACGAGAGATAAAAATATACAAAATTAAAATACATTTAATTTGCCGCCCGCGACGATCGAGTCTATCGATCCGAGTAACCAGCAATGCCCCTTAATCCGTTAGCTATACTGACCAAAACTATTGGTCATCGCATCTAACGGTGCCATATCAAATCAGGGTTGTACGCCCAAACGCTTAAAACACTAAACCACGGCACTACGGATTTTCATCCTTTTTAATCAGGCAATTCAAAATGCCCTTTCAAATCACAACTTCCAAAACTACGATAGGCCATTCAAAAAGCCTTAAAACCATATCCATATCAAATTCTAAGGCGTACAACCCCGTGCCCGAACTACGTTGACTCTGATTCTCCCTAAGGAGATACGTAGGCACTTGGATAACCAAGGCGAGTCCCCTTCCTCAAAACCTCAATTCAGTTCTAAATCTCAATTTTCACCCTATTCATTTCCTTAGCTATTAAACCTTAACTTTTAGCCATAAAACTTTTGCCTTAACATAAAACCTTAGGAAAGGGTTGAGGGTGCCTAACACCTTCCCTCGACCTGATTATAATAACTTACCCCGATCTCTAAACTGCGTAGGGTTTCCTATTCGCCCTTCAGAATAGGTGGCGACTCTAAAAGTCTTTATTTTTAGGGCAGGTTGCTACAGCTGGCGACTCTGCTGGGGATAAATCATCAATGGTGAATTATTATGCTCCTAAGGCTTGGCAGGGTTTAGGTTTGATAGACGGTTTAGGTTTTTGGCGAACTTTTTTAGGGTTTGGCAAATTTGCCAAAATTAGGGTTTGGTTTAGGGTTATGTTTTTTTAAATAAATATTTAATTTCTGTTTATTTATTTATTTAATTTTTATTATTTGCCTAAATACTAATTGCTTATGTTAATATATTTGCATTAAATGTTTAAATGTTATATTAATATATATTTGCACTGTTGGGTTATATATTATTGCTGTTAAGCCTAAGCGTGAGAATTATATTTAAGACCAGAGGGGAATTACATCGCCTACGAGTCTTATTATAATTCCACTCAGAGTGGGTTGAATATCCGGAAAGGTCTGATACGAGGCTTGACCTTGTTGAGGGCTGGACTTGGTATTTGGATGATCTCTCTGGGAACCTACCCCTAAAACTCGAACCTCATGGATAAATGAGTTGTTCTAAAATCCAAAGAGACAAAAAGTTCTCGGCGGCTACGAACGACCCCATGAGACCTTCTAGAACATACCAATGGGAAGGGTAGGCACCCTAAGCCGTTACGTCAAACCTATGAACCTAGGGCTTATGTGCTTACGTGCTTATTATGTACTGCGAATGTCCTGCGTTTGATTTTTGCAGGTGTACCTACGCGTTCCCTGGCCTGCAGGGACCCCACTTCTAAGACCATGTCCTTACCACGAAGGACACCTCCTCTTACGCACGTTGATTGGCTTCTCGATAGTCATGAGACTTAGTGACTGTCATGAACAGTCACTCCGCACCTGTATCTACGCACTCCCTAGCCTGTAGGGATTCTAAAATCGAATCCTTCGTATGAAGGACATATTTGTTAGCATACGTCAATTGGCCTCTCGATGGCCATGCGATCTAGTGACTGTCTTGAACGGTCACCCCGTGCTTACATCTGCGCATTCCCTAGCCTGTAGGGATTCTATTTCTAAAATCGAATCCTTCGTACGAAGGACATATTTGTTAGCATACCTCAATTGGCCTATCGATGGCCATGTGATTCAGTGACTGTCTTGAACGGTCACCCCGTGCTTACTCCTACGTACTCCCTAGCCTATAGGGATTTTCTTTTACATCCATGTGTTTTCACAACGACGCGTCCTTCCCCGAAGGACAACTTTATTAGCATGCGTTCGATTGGCCTCTCGATGGCTATGAGATCTAGTGACTATCCTGAACGGTCACTCCATGCTTGTTTCCGCACACCCTCTAACTTGTAGGTTTTGGATTCCCATCTATACATCTTTCATCCCTAGCCTGTAGGGATTTCACTTCATCTGATATCGTCCTTATATAGGTTGTGTTCCGCATAGAGAACCTTCCCACCAAGGACAACTTCATTGGTGCACATCGAACGGCCTCTCGATGACCATGAGATTTGGTGATCGTCTTGAACGATCACCAGCCGCAACCTTCTGCATACTCCCTAATCTAAGGGATTTCCATTGGCGTGTCATAGCATCAAGCTTGCACATATTTCACTAGGGTCTAAAGTCACCTCTAAGGCTATCCCTAAGATTATACGTCACGCGTCTGCATTGCATGCACGGAGTTATAATACAAGGAGTCTCTCGCATACGCATGCATTCACATTTTCATGCTGTCATACATTTACATCTACATTTGCATTTTTTTCTTCACCCTTATCTAATCAACAACTACGCTAGCTGATTTCCTGAGACTCATAAATGAACTCAAGAAGAGAGAGGAGAATCAACCATTGAATGTTCAAAAGAGCTTGGTCCTACAAGGAGAAAAGGTTGCCCTTCATTATATAAACTACGTACTTACGCCTACGCCCGCGCCTATGCCTCCTCATGTTGGGGCAGTCGACGCAATAGAGGTCGTTACCGAGCAGGAGTTGGTTCAACAAAGAAGTTCCCCCATAGATGCACTTAAGGGGTATCTACTTATAAAGGGGTTCATCTTAGAACGCAACGAAGCTTACGAGAATACCTTACAACGGTTTGTGGGGGCAAAGATTAGTCCAACTGGGGGCAATATCTTGAACAAGGATGCATAGGCATGGTGGAGGGGAAGCAAGATTTAATTGGAGAAGGGGTCATTGAGTCCGGCCAGCCTGAAGAGCCTCGCAAGTCTAATGCTATAAGTTTCTAGAAGGAGGGTTTCTTAAATCATTAGTTTTTGTTTTCATTCGCAATTTCTTTTCTGTTTGTTTAAACATTGGTTTTGTGGTATACGCTATGTACTTTACAATAATCATTAATGCATTGCTTACGTTTGTCTTGGTTTATTCCTAGTGTTTTCACTATATTCAAAGCGGTGTTTTTACTTGGTTTTATTATTTGTGATATTTAACTTTTGTTCAAAGATGTGTACCTTTAGAGGGAGAATGACGAAAACGATACCACAATCTCATACAGTACGCTTTCGAACAGACCGTGTTGACGATGTACAGGCATTGTTTCAATTCCAATACAGTGGAGATATAAGGATGTTAATCCCTCGTCAACCCCTTTGAGCCTAAGAAGTAGGAGTTTTCCTTCACGTACAAAATAAAAACCCTCAAAATATAACCTGGGGTAGGGTAGCTGTTCAGTTAACTTGATTATCCGGAATTGTTCCTTTGAACATAATCACTGATGGTTCTCCGTCATAATTAAACCTGGCAGTCAATGTCCGTAAAGAAAAAGAAAAAGCAATGCAAGGGCCTAAGTCAAAACCTATTAAGGGGACTTAGGCAAAATTGGGGCATCCCGCTGACTGTAATTTTAAATAAACAGTTCAGGCAAAAAAAATTAGGGATAATAAAGTAAAAAAAAAAAGAGGTCACCACATACCTTCGACAAAGGGAAAATATTACAAAAAGGAGGATAACTGCCTTTGCAGATAAACCTTTGGTTTTTGAACCATCATAAATGTCAGCATTATAACACCCAAAGTCTTTTGGAGCTTAAATGCATAGTTAACTGAGCATAGGACTGGAGAACATCACGAAGATTGGGATGGGTACAAGTAAACTTTGAGCCATTATCCTTTGTTTCTTAAAACCGTGAACCAGGCCACGTTACAACCCTTAAAAGTCCTAACTGAACCATGGTTAGTTCGAAAGCATACTGTTACCAAAAGGTATCCCGACTCCTTAAGGTCTACTATAACTCTTGAGTTGATATCACTTTCTAAAAAAAAAACTTTGTTTTACTCAAAAATGTTTTTAAGCTTTCAAGACAGACATATGCATTCGCATCTTATGAATTTCATTGTAAAGCACACTGGTCTATATAGATTCAAATGTTTTAACATCAGGTAGAAGCTGCATGGGGCATGGCTAATGGCTAAAAATCCCACCGACAGTCGAAATAGCTTTAAAAGCATATCAAAGAAGAAATATCTCTTACGCCTAACTCGGATGGCTAGTGTATACACAAGGCATAGCCCGTTGTCATCCTAGTTATCTGGGGCAATCTAATCAAGATCCATGGAATCTCTCAAGGACTCTGAATAATCCATGGGGCAAGTCCATAACTTGGGGGCACGTTGAAAAGGTCACTTCATATAAGATGGTGTTAATACTATTCTCACATCCTTTCTAGGAACCATTTTAGGTAATTTTCTCTAAAACGTCTCTTAATCCTTTCAGGAAATCTTCTTTAAGACATGCTCAAATATCTATTATCCTTTCTAGGAGCCCTTTTCAAATAGTCTTCTTTAAGACACACCTTCTCGTTCTTTCTACAAACCTTTCCAGGTGTCTCTCGTCATCTTCAGAAATCTTTTCAGATGGTCTTCTCTAAGACACACTCCTTTCTAAGAATCTTTTCTAGATGGTCTTCTATAAGACATCTCTTAACTTTTTCATGTAGTCTTCTTTAAAGACATCCCTCACCCTTTTCAGGTAATATTCTCTAAAAATATCCCTTGTCCTTTCCAGGAACCTTTCCAGGTAATCTTCTTTAAGACACCCGTCAATCTTTTCAGTTAGTCTTTTTAAGACATGTTCAAATTTCTCTTATAAACCTTGTCAAACTTTGTTTAAAGGACAGTCTTCTTCAGGGCAGTATCCCATCCTTTCTAGGGTAGTCTTCTTCAAAATGTCTTTTCTTGAGTTTTGTTTAAAACACCACATTCCTTAAAATAGTCTTTATCCTCTATGGGATTCTTTGACCCTCTTTACAAACGTGCCTCCCCGAGCTTTGTTTAAAGCACAATCTTGTTTAAGACGATCTCATATCTTTTCCAGGAACCTCTTCGGGTAATCTCCTAGGAGACATCATCTCATTCTGAGTATTCAGTGAACTTTTGTCCATCGGACACGACCAAGACGCATGACTAAGTCTGAAAAGCACCTGCTTCACATTCGAATCAATACTTAGCATCAGGGAGATTGGGTTAATCAAAGGCGATCATTGCTAATAAAGATCCCTGAACCGGGGGAACCACATCTAGGGGGTTCTCCTAAACAGGGGCATATAATCAATGATCCTATTGACTGGGGCATATCTCTCAAGAATTCAAATACCGGGGCAATACATATCAGGTTCATGACATGACATGGTAATATTCGAGTTTCCTCTAAGGATATTTCCTTCAAGTCAAATGGTGCGCTAGCATCGCATAAGGAGCATTGTTGCGTAATCGGCCTTCCTACGCCTATATTATTTACGACCTACAGTGGGGGTCGTCGTACATACATAATTCTCATTTATTTTGAGAATCTCATTACATGACACATGCATCATAACATTGCATAAATTCAACATTCGCCTTTTCAGGTCACTCCAAAGTCAAAAGGACATCATCATCCAAATACGGTGGAAATATGATCGTTTCAACGATTTAATCTTAACAATTTTGATGCTTCATTCCGAGCCTTTCTTCAAAGGCAATTCAGAAATAATCAAAGAATTTCTTTCCTTTCAAGGTAGTCTTCTCCAAGGCGCTTATCAACCTTTCTAGGTAGCCTTCGCCAAGACCTTCCTTATCCTCTCTAGGAGTCTTTCTATGTCCGTCTTGTTTAAGACATATCTAGGTTAACCTTGTAGTCTTGTTTAAGACACTTCGTATCCTTTTTTTAGTTTTGTTTAAGACATTTCATATCCTTTCAAGGAACCTCTCTAGGTTAGTCTTGTTTAAGACATGTCATCTCCCGTCTAAGAGCCTTTCTAGGTAATCTTGTTTAAGAAGTTTCATATCTTTTTAGGCCAGTCCTGTTTAAGACGTTCCATATCTTTTTAGAAGCCTCTCTAGGTAATCTTGTTTAAGACGTTCCATATATTTTTAGAAGCCTCTCTAGGTAATCTTGTTTAAGAAGTTTCACACCCTTTTTAGGAGCCTTTTCTGGGTAATCTCGTTTAGAACATATCTCAACTTCTTTAAGTAATATTCTTCAAAAATTATCCAATTTTTTCTAAAAAAAAAAACACATCTTGCTCTCTCAAAGAGTTTCCTCAGTCAGTCTTCTCTAAGACAATTCTTCCCGAGCTTTGTTTGAAGCCTAATCTCCGTCACATCTGTCAATGATCCACCCTGTTCAGGAAACCTCTTCAGGTAGTCTTATGTAATACATTACTTCATCCCTCCTCAAATACAATCCGAACTAGGATTCGCAAACATCTCAAGAGGGTCAAACAAATTCAATGGGCGATAATGAGATAGGACGTTGGAGTTATCATACATACATACTCATCTGCATACACGCAACATTTACATGTAAACATTCATACATCTACATCATACGGGATCATATGCATACGCATGATGCATACGCATTTACAAAACAATCTTCTACACAGGCGAACATGCTAGAACTATAGCAAGTGATCTTTTTGGGTTACACAAACTGCGAGTCTTCGCTATGTAAGACTCAGGCTTTAGCAGAACATCCCTTTTCTCTCACACTCAAGCACAAGGTAAATTTAGGGGTCTTCCATTATTTAATAACTCTTCGATTCGAAAAGCGTGAGACCTGCGTATTCTCACGCCATTCAATCCAAGATAATTAAATAGGGGCAGCTGTCATACCCCAAAATTTACCCGATATAATTTGCATCTGTCCATTTATTAAGGGAGTTAAAAATTGGGAGCCATAGGGTTTAATATACCTATTATTAAACTCGTTCTCCTATAAAACTCCTGTATAAATTGTTTTAAAATAAGTAGAGTGTGAACAGCAAATATTCAAGGTCCAATTCATTTTGGCCCATTTGTTTCTAGTCATTTACTCATTTCCTTTACAAATTTTCCATTTGTCTATTAAATAATATTACTATTATTAATAACTATTTGGATTATTTTTGATAGAATTACTATATAATTTTGTTTCTAAAAAAAATAGGAGTTCAATTATATTAAGATTAATCATCCTTATCAGGGTTTTTTATTAATCTTAATTATTAATATTATTAGTTAATTAGTTTGTTTTTACTGATTAATTAATTAACTAATTAATTGAAGTTAATTGGGGTTAGTGTTGATGTTGGCGTTTTTGTTTGTCTTTTGGGCCACAAAGCAAAAACAAATAAAAAAGGTCATTGGGCCTTATGGGTCATCAGGGGTCGGACCGGGTCAAACCCAACCCGGTTCCTATTCACCTTTATTCCCCACGCGGAAACCCCACCTCCAACAGCGGCGCCGCACAAGCAGAACAACAAACCCTAACCGTAAATTCTTGCCTAGGCCCATGAACAATGAATCTTCAACATTGAATCCATAATCAATCAAATCTAAAATCATAATCAAAGCTTAACAAACAGAGAATCAAAACTGAATCAAAGATTTACTAAACCAAATCGGAATCAATTACAGAATATTACAACATGATTGAATCACAAATTAAAACTAAAAAAAAATCAATCTAATCTTTCTTAATCTAAAAACAAAACCCTAATGGTATAAATCTGAAAAAGAATTAAGATGAAAGAAAAGAAATTTTTGCTGGGGAGATTGAAGAGCGCCGCGAATACGAACTCGTCCTCACTTTGGAACCTGCAAATCGGAGAAGGAGGAGAGGATTAGCATCATTGGAGCTTACACGTTCCAGAAACGCAAGACCAAAGGTAAACGACTTTGAACTTAGCTTAAGCTTGTGTCGATTGCATGAACATCCACGATTTCTGCGTTTCTATTTGTTCGAATTGATGAGTTAGGGTTGGGGGATTATGATTAGGGTTAGGGTTCTTAGAAATCGATAGGGCTCACGGTTGTTTTGAAGAAACCTGGGTTTGAATATGAAGATAGGAGGGAGGAATGATGAAGATTCACCAGAATCTTCATCGGAATCTGGACATAGGGGTGGTTTGTGGTGGCGTACGGTGTCCGTAGGGGTGGTTTTCTGGGTTGATTCAGGGTTGTTATGTTGTTGTTTAAGAGAGAACGAGAGAGAAGGCAAGAGGGAGAACCGAGAGTTTGCTTTGGAGAAGAGAGAAAATGGTCTTTGGGAAGTGGAGAATAGTGAGATGAGGTTATCTCATCACGCCCATCCAAGGTGTGATACGTGGCCACTCAAAGGCCATGTGATTGGTCTGTAGAATGGTGGTTTACCGCTCCACCTTACTGTGGTCCTGCCATAGACTTCACATGCAGGCCATTAGATTCAAAATCAACGACCAAGATCTTGCTTGCAACCCATCACAACACATACACCTTACCCACACTAGATCCAGCGGATCTAAGACAACATTGGGCCTGCCAGTTAGTATTAATACATCCTATAATTTCTAACCTCTAACAAAATACACCCCCTTTCAAAAATAAAAAAACTTAATAAAATTATTTTAATCGTTTAATTATTTGTTCTCTCTTGATGATTTAATACAATTTTCTCCTCGAACCGACTAAATCCATTAGTCGCAGTAGACGAGAAATAATTTTTGATCATTTGATTTATTTATTAATAATATAATTGATTTTAATTTATTTATTAATAATATAATCGATTTTTATTTATTTATTAATAATATAATCGAGTCTAATTTATTTATTAATGATATAATCGATTCAAGTTTAATTCTCTCCTCGACCCGACTAAAGCTATTAGTCGCATTAGACGAGAGATAAAACTATACAAAATTAAAATACATTTAATTTGCTGCCCGCGACGATCGAATCTATCGATCCGAGTAACCAGCAATGCCCCTTAATCCGTTAGCTATACTGACCAAAACTATTGGTCATCGCATCTAACGGTGCCATATCAAATCAGGGTTGTACGCCCAAACGCTTAAAACACTAAACCATGGCACTACGGATTTTCATCCTTTTCAATCAGGCAATTCAAAATGCCCTTTCAAATCACAACTTCCAAAACTACGATAGGCCATTCAAAAAGCCTTAAAACCATATCCATATCAAATTCTAATGCGTACAACCCTGTGCCCGAACTACGTTGACTCTGATTCTCCCTAAGGAGATACGTAGGCACTTGGATAACCAAGGCGAGTCCCCTTCCTCAAAACCTCAATTCAGTTCTAAATCTCAATTTTCACCCTATTCATTTCCTTAGCTATTAAACCTTAACTTTTAGCCATAAAACTTTTGCCTTAACATAAAACCTTAGGAAAGGGTTGAGGGTGCCTAACACCTTCCCTCGACCTGATTATAATAACTTACCCCGATCTCTAAACTGCGTAGGGTTTCCTATTCGCCCTTCAGAATAGGTGGCAACTCTAAAAGTCTTTATTTTTAGGGCAGGTTGCTACACTTGGCGATGCGTTTTGTCGTAGTTTATGATCTTTTGTATCTCCATCTTTTGTACTATGGATATGTATTTGTACCTGTTGGAACTCATGTATTTGGCCATGACAGTTTGGGCTTTTGTACTTGTACTTATACATTATCTATTCCGCTGCTTATGTTTATGATTTTCGAGTACCATTTTAATTCCATATACGTATATCCTAGGCAATGTATGTATGGGGTGTTACAGTTGGTATCAGAGCAGGTCGAACCTCGGCTTTGCCACGAAACATCATAAGTCAGCATAATTCTGCCTCATATGTGTAGTGTCGGCATGATTCCTTATGTCTTACTTATGGCATTAAGCCTGATCAACTTGATTCCGTGTGTAGGACAAACAGGAAGATGGCTGAACAATGCAGAGGTCCCGGAAGGCCCAAGACGAGGAATGTGGAGACTGAGCCTGAAACTGAGAATGCGGGTGTGCCTTGGGTGCAGATAATGCAACAGATGCAGCAGCAGAATCAAATGATGATGCAAATGATGCAAGACATGCAAGGGCAACAACCAACCGCTCCTGCTCCTACTCCTCAGGCTGCAGCAAGGCCTGACTTTCGTGCCTTCTTTCGGATGGATCCACCTGAGTTATTGGGTGGCTTGGACCCAATTATTGCTCATGATTGGTTGTATGGCATGGAGATGATATTTCAGGCTATTCAGTGCACGGAGGAAGAGAAGGTGATCTTTGCTGCTCAAAAGATGAAAGGGCCGGCAGGTAGATGGTGGAATACGGAATCTACGTATTTCACTAATCAAGGAATTCCAAAGGATTGGCAACATTTCAAGACAGCTTTCTTGGAGAAGTACTACCCCAACAGTGTGCGTCCTTTGAAGGAGCGTGAGTTTCAGTCCTTCAAACAAAGCAACATGTCGGTGTCTGAATATGCTGAGAAGTTTGAGGACATGGCTGCCTATTCCAGACAAGTTGCCTATGCACCAGATGAGTTATGGAAGATTGATCAGTTTCTCATGGGGCTGAATGCTGATATTGTACACAGCGTGTCTCAAAGGGAGTTTACCACCTATGCTGAGTGTTTGAGGCAATGCTATGTTGCTGAAAACACATTGAAGAGGGTCCAAGAGGAAAGAGAATAGAATAAGCCGGTTCGTAGGGAACAAGGAAGGTCGGGGCAGCATTTGAAAACTCGCAATTTCCCGACTATGAAGAAACAAGTTCATGGTGATCGCTCTACTCAACCTCCTTGGTGTGGCAAGTGTAACAGGAAGCATTATGGAGATTGTAAGACAGCCTCGGTGAAATGCTATAAGTGTCAAGAGTTCGGTCATTTTAGGAAGGATTGTCCTGTGCGAGATGCTCCCGAAAGGACTCCAAGTCGTGTTTACACCTTGGACGCTAGGAAGGCCCAAGGAAACACTAATCTTGTTGCTGGTACGTGCTATGTCAATAACCAACCTTTGTTTGTGCTAGTTGATTGTGGAGCAACACATTCCTTTATTTCTTATCCTTGTGTACGGAGGCTTGGTTTTGAGACGAGTCTTCTTCCTAATCTTATGATTATCTCGTCGGCTACTGACGATGTAGTAGAAGCTCGAGAAATTTGCAAGGAGTGTTCTATTACCTTCAATGGTCGTAGATTCTTGATTGATCTCATTTGTCTACCTCTTAAGAAGATCGATGTAGTACTTGGTATGGACTAGTTGTCAACTAACTCGGTGTACATCGGTTGTAAAGAGAAGGCTATCTTCATTCCTGCTGAGGAGACTACATCAACCGATGCCATTGAACATATTCTTGAAGGTACGATTAACATAGTCAACTACCTTTTTGCTCAAGAGAAGTCTTTCCTTTTGGTTCTTACGTCGGACTCCAAGGACAAGAAGAGTGTATTGGAGATTCTGGTTGTGTGTGACTTTTCCGATGGATTTCCTGAGGATGTTACTTCTCTTCCGCCGGAAAGGGAAGTTGAATTCTCTATTGATCTTGTTCCAGGTACCGCTCCAGTTTCTATTGCCCCTTATCGAATGTCTCCTGTAGAGCTAAGAGAGTTGAAGAGTCAGCTAGAAGAGTTGTTGGCGAAACACTTCATTCGTCCTAGTGTTTCTCCATGGGGAGCTCCAGTTTTGTTAATGAAGAAGAAGGATGGTAGTATGCGTTTGTGCATCGACTATCGTCAGCTGAACAAGGTAACCATAAGGAACAAGTACCCTCTACCGCGGATTGATGACCTTTAGGATCAATTGAAAGGAGCCTGTGTGTTCTCGAAGATTGACCTAAGGTCGGATATCATCAGATTCGGGTTAAGAGTTCGGATGTATCTAAGACTGCTTTTAGGACGAGATACGGTCATTATGAGTTCTTGGTTATGCCATTCGGGGTAACCAATGCTCCTGCTGTCTTTATGGATTACATGAACCGGGTGTTTCAACCATATTTGGATCAATTCGTGGTAATCTTTATAGACGACATATTGATATACTCTCGAACTATCGAAGAGCACCTGGAGCATTTGAGGATTGTGTTGTCGGTTCTTCGGGAGAAGCAGTTGTTCGCAAAATTTAGTAAGTGTGAGTTCTGGATGTCCGAAGTAAAGTTTCTTGGACATGTCATATTTGGCGGCGGCGTAGCTATAGACCCTTCAAAGGTAGAAGCAGTGATAAATTGGGAACGACCCAAGAATGCAATTGAGGTCCGTAGTTTCCTAGGCTTGTCAGGTTACTATCGGAGGTTCATTATGGGCTTTTCCAAATTGGCATTACCTTTGACCAAGCTTACAAGGAAGGAGGTTTCGTTTAGTTGGAATTCAGAATGTGAGAAGAGTTTTCAAAAACTCAAGGAGAAATTGACTACTGCTCCAGTGTTGGTGATCGGCCACCAATTTGTACTGTGTTTTCATCAATCTCTGGGCACAAATCTCTTTAATTCGGTAACATAATTGTCTTGTCTTTATAGTTTTTATTCGTTTTTTGAAAGTCTAGTTTAAGTTGTGTGTTTTATTTTGATGCTTTAATTTCATGGTTTTTAAGATGCTTTGATGCTTGTCTCGGTAGTGATTATGTTTCAGGTCTACGTGTTAAAGTTCATAAGAAGAATGCAGAGCCAAAGTAGCTGGAATCTAAGCAAGAATGAAGATTCGGTGCATCCAGTGGTCTGACACGGGTACCCGTGTCACGGGACACGGCCCGTGTCAGGAAGCAGGAAGGAAAAGAAGAAAAAGGGCACATCAGTGGCCTGACACGGCCGCCCGTGTCACGGGACACGGCCCGTGTCAGGAAGTCTGGAAGATGCATTTTGAAGGCTTTGGAACAGGGGGCCAACACGGGTGCCCGTGTCACAGGACACGGCCCGTGTTGGCAGGCGCGAGCAAATTTTCCACTTTTCTATTTTTAAGGGCTCCGAGTTCATTAAGGGTAGAATGGACTTTTCGCACGTTTTAAACTTGAATCAGCAGTACTAAAACCTAATTCTGAGGAGGATTGAGGTATCTTGGATCAAAGGAAGTGAATTGAACGTAAAAAGAGATTGGAGGCACTAGAGTTGGAGGCGAAGAAATCTTCAAGAGCATCCGCGATTGAAGATCAATTCCGATTCATCTTATTGTAATGTCTTCATCTTTGTTTTCTGTTATCTTAACAATTACCATGAGTAGCTAAACCTTTTACTTGTTAGGGTGATGTCCCTGGATCATGTGATGTAACGAATCATATTTACCGTTGTTTTCAGATTATATTTGTGAAATTCAGTTTATGATTAAAAGTTCTTATTGCTTCATTATATTGGAAAGTATTTTTGTTGATTCACGATTGAGGTTTGGTCTGACACACTACCTCAATGCCTTTTTAATCATAACGCTATAACTGACAATCACTTAGGAATGAGGATTTGATGCATAGCGATCGAATTATCCGAACCATGTCTTTTTTAGAATTATGATATAAAATTATCTGGTTAAGGAATTAAAAGGTGATTTTAATCTCATGAAGTTTTTCACTAAGGAATTAGGAAAAATCAGTGTTCGGTATTGGTAATTAAGAATTTCATCAATTTATCTGTTACAGGGTAATAAGTTCGTTACAGAGCGATTCATACATCCATCCTAACTTGTCTCTACATATTTTCATTAGTTAAACTATTTTACCTCTCTCATTTTGCATAAGTTGTTATTTAAATTAAACATCAAAACCAAATACCCCGATGACTTTTTATTCAGTTGCACTGTTCTGAAACATATAATTCCTACGCAGTCCGCGAGTTCGATACTTGGGAATTTAATCTCTTATTACTACATCGGTAAACAAATAGTATACTTGCTATTTTACCGGTCAAGTTTTTGGCGCCGTTGCCGGGGACTGCCAAATTATAAGTTTAAGAATAGTTCAATTGAATTTTTGTTGCTTTGCAACTAAAATTATTTTTCTGTTATTTCATTTGCTTATAACTAACCATCATCTAATCTTTGTATGCGAGGTAAGGCCTCAGCAGAATTTATTTTTGACGCAGAGCCAGAACGATCATTGCGAGCGAGACTTCGAAAAGCAAAGCAAGAACGACTGGAAGCGTTGGAAGAAAATCTGGAATATTCTGAATCTGATAACGAGGAAATCCTCTCCATTCATTCCGAGCATTCAGATTCGGAGGCAGAAACGATGGCTGGCCCTGTAGAAAGGTTGTTGAGTGATTATGGTGGAGCAAATGCACCAGCTGGCCGAATGACGATTGTGAATCAACCGGTGGATGTGGCTCACTTTCAGCTGCATCCAGCAACGATTCGACAGCTGGAGAAGAAACCTTTTTCGGGAAGAATAAATGAAGATGCTAACAAGCATTTACAAAGGTTTCTTACCATGACAACTTCTCTGAAGATAGAAGGACACTCTGAAGAAGCAAAGAAGTTGGTTATGTTTCCGTTCACATTAGCGGATGACGCTGAAGAATGGTTCTACTCATTACCTGCTGGGAGTATTACCACATGGCAACAAATGGAGTCAACCTTCCTGAATGAGTATTTTCCGGCTGCTGTTTATATTCGTAAGAGATACGATATTGTTAACTTTAAACAGAAGGAAGGAGAATCACTCGGAGATGCGTATAAGAGGTTCAAGAGGTTATTGGTGGCATGTCCAACTCACAACATGGATGTCACTGAACAAATGCAGAATTTCCTGAATGGTCTTAAAATGAAGACTAAGCAGTTGATTGACACAGCAGCTGGTGGCTCATCCAACTTTGCAACAGCCACTGGTGTTAAAAAAATCATAGAAGCTATTGCGGCCAATGAACACTTGGAGTTTTATGACCGTAGTGTTAGTCAACCTGAAGGATTTGTGGATATGAAACTTTCAACACAAGTTGTGAAAATAGAAGATCAGGTAGCTGCTGAAGTTGAGCGGAGATTGAAACAGATGGGGCTTGAAAAACAAACAGTAGCACAAGTTCAACCTGCTCAAGCAAGTCAACCGGTAGGGTGTGACATCTGTGGAGGACCTCATTTTACTGTTCAGTGTGTTGCTACAGCTCAACAAGTGGAGGAAATAAACTTCTTGAAACAAAACAACCCCTACTCTAATACCTACAATCCAGGGTGGAAAAATCATCCGAATTTTTCGTGGAAGGACCAATCAGGGAGTGCTCCTAAACAAGGGGTGCTTCCATATCAAGGTCAACAGTCGCAACAACAGTATAGACCTCCTCACCAACATTATCAACAACCTCAGCAACAAGCTCCCAGGAAAGCAGATTGGGAGATTGCCATCGAAAAAATGGCAGCTCAAAGCTCTCAGTTTCAGGAAGAAACGAGGAGTAATTTCCGGAATACAGGTTCTTCCATTAAAAATCTGGAAATTCAGATGAGTCAAATAGCACAGCAACTAGCAAACACGCAACAGCCGGGCGCTTTGCCAAGTGCCACAGTTACCAATCCTAAAGATCATAATAATATAAGTGCTATTGTTACTAGGAGCGGTAAAGGGAAAGGTGTAGTTGAAAATAATGAAGAGGAAGAGAACCCATTGTTGGAGGTAGACTTAGAGATAAGAGAAAATGAGCCAGAAGCTGAGGAAGTGGTGGTGATGGAACCGACTCCGAAAGAGAAGGTGGTTGAACAAAAACAGCAACCGACAGTAAAACTTCCTTTTCCAGTACGGAACAAGAAAAAAGGACAACATGAGAAGAATTTTGAAAAGTTCCTGGAGATGTTCAAGAAGCTGGAGATTAATATCCCATTCTTGGAGGCATTAGAGCAAATGCCTACTTATGCAAAATTTATGAAGGACATCATCTCCAAGAAAAGAACCATCGATCGTGACTCTGTTATTCTAACCGAAACGTGTAGTGCTATTTTGCAGGGTATGAAGATTCCTATAAAGAAGAAAGATCGAGGTTCCGTGACTATCCCTTGTACAATTGGGGATAGGTCATTCAAGAAAGCTCTAATTGATTTGGGAGCAAGTGTGAGCCTTATGCCTTTGTCTATCTACAAGAGATTGGGGATAGGTAATGTACAAGATACAAGAATGACACTCCAGTTTGCTGACCATTCTGTTAAAAGACCTTATGGAATAGTAGAAGACGTGCTGGTAAAGATTGATAAATTTGTGTTCCCAGTGGATTTTGTAATTTTAGAGATGCCAGAAGATGAGGAGATCCCCATTATTCTAGGAAGGCCATTTTTAGAGACAGGGCGATGTTTGATAGACATTGAAGAAGGCACAATGACTCTGAAAGTTTATGATGAAGAGCTGAAAATTGATGTACGCAACACCATGAAGTACAAGGATGATATAGCAACTAGTCAACACATTGAGGTGATTGATCAAATCTGTACTAATGAGAATTCTTTGCAGCTACAACAATTACCTTTGGAAAGAGTGTTGAGCTCGTCTGTGTGCAATAAAGAGGAAGCCGTTGATGAAGAAGAAGTGGGAGTTGTGGCTATGATGGAGACAAGTCCCATAGTAAAAAGTTCTAGACAAAACCGGTGGGAGGATCTCAGACAACCTTTGGTTGAAGAAAAAAAAGAGGAATCTAAGAAGGGTGCTGAATTGAAACAACTCCCGGAGAATTTAAAATATGTTTTCCTTGATGCTGAAAGTAGGTGTCCTGCTATCATAAACTCACACCTTGAACGGGTGCAGGAAAGTAAGCTGGTAGAAGTGTTAAAGAAACATAAAAGTGCCATGGGGTGGTCTATTGAAGATTTAAAAGGGATCAGTCCTACAATGTGCATGCACAAAATCCTCATGGAAGATGATCACAAACCAGTGGTCCAACCTCAGAGGCGTCTGAATCCAGCCATGAAAGAGGTTGTGAGAAAAGAAGTTGTTAAACTCTTAGATGCTGGGATGATTTACCCAATATCTGATAGTGCTTGGGTGAGTCCGGTTCATGTTGTGCCCAAGAAGGGAGGGACAACCGTAATAAAAAATGAGAAGAATGAGTTGATTCCTACAAGGACTGTTACAGGGTGGAGAGTATGCATTGACTACAGGAGACTGAATTTAGCAACCCGAAAAGATCACTTCCCGCTACCTTTTATTGATCAAATGTTGGAAAGGTTGGCGGGACATGATTACTATTGCTTCCTAGACGGATACTCTGGATACAACCAGATTGCAGTTGCACCAGAAGACCAAGAAAAGACTGCGTTTACATGTCCATTTGGTGTTTTTGCCTACAGAAGGATGCCATTCGGGTTATGTAACGCTCCGGCCACTTTTCAAAGATGCATGCAAGCGATCTTTGATGATATGCTTGAAAAACACATGGAGGTTTTCATGGATGACTTTTCAGTCTTTGGTAAGTCATTTGATAATTGTTTGACTAACCTTGCTCTTGTTCTAGAAAGATGTCAACAGACCAATTTGATCTTGAATTGGGAGAAGTGCCATTTTATGGTCCGTGAAGGCATAGTCCTTGGACACAAGATTTCCTACAAGGGAATCGAAGTGGACCAAGCAAAAGTTGAAGTCATCTCAAAATTGCCACCGCCGATGAATGAAAAAGGTATCAGAAGTTTCTTAGGACATGCGGGATTTTACCGTAGGTTCATAAGAGATTTTTCAAAAATTGCAAAACCCTTAACCACTCTTTTGGTTAAGGATAAAAATTTCATTTTTGATGCTGAATGTGCGGTGGCTTTTGAGACAATTAAGAAGAAATTAGTCTCGGCACCCATTGTTGTAGCCCCTGATTGGTCTCTACCTTTTGAGATCATGTGTGACGCAAGTGATATTGCTGTAGGGGCGGTTTTAGGACAGCGAAGAGAGAAACTACTTCATGTTATATATTATGCGAGTCATGTTTTGAACCCTGCACAGATAAATTATGCAACTACCGAGAAGGAGTTGTTAGCTGTTGTTTATGCCTTTGATAAATTCAGGCAATATCTGTTGGGGTCTAGAGTCATTGTTTATACTGACCACTCTGCTTTGAAGTATCTTTTTGCTAAACAGGACTCTAAGCCAAGACTTTTGAGGTGGATCCTACTCCTTCAGGAGTTTGATGTTGAAATTCGAGATAAGAAGGGGTGTGAGAACACTGTAGCTGACCACTTATCTCGAATGACACCAATAGACGAGACAGAAGAAAAACGCCCGATCAAGGATGAGTTCGCTGACGAACACATCCTGGCAGTGACGGGTGTACCTTGGTTTGCAGATTATGCCAATTATATTGTCGGTGGTATCATCCCTGACGATTTTGACTCTAACCAAAGGAAAAAGTTTGTTCATGATTGCAGGTTTTATTTATGGGACGATCCGTTCCTATACAAAAGAGGAGTCGATGGTTTGATCAGAAGATGTGTCCCTGAAAATGAGCAGGAAGAAGTGTTGAAGGCATGCCATGCTTCTGATTATGGGGGACATTTCAGTGGTGATCGAACAGCGGCGAAGATTCTGCAATCAGGTCTATATTGGCCCACTATGTTTAAGAATGCTCAAGAGTTTGTGAGGCATTGTGATAAGTGCCAAAGGACAGGAAACATATCCAAAAGAAACCAGATGCCTCAAAATTCGATGCTGGAAGTGGAGTTGTTCGATGTGTGGGGTATAGACTTCATGGGACCATTTCCACCTTCATTTGGAAAAAATTATATTCTGGTAGCTGTGGATTATGTGTCCAAATGGGTTGAGGCGGTTGCTTTACCGTCAAACGATGCCAAGGTTGTGGTGAAGTTTTTGAAAGAAAACATCTTTGCTAGATTTGGAGTACCGAGAGCTCTCATAAGTGATGAAGGAACACACTTCTTGAATCATCTCATGGAACGGTTACTCCAAAAATACAATGTGAAACACAAGATAGCAACAGCTTATCATCCTCAAACAAGTGGGCAGGTTGAAGTTTCCAACAGGCAACTCAAGCAAATTTTGGAAAAAACAGTGAGTGCCTCTCGGAAGGATTGGGCTATCAAGCTGGATGATGCACTGTGGGCCTACAGGACCGCTTTCAAAACACCAATTGGTATGTCACCATATCAACTTGTGTATGGGAAAGCATGTCATTTGCCCTTGGAGTTAGAGCATAAGGCTTTCTGGGCATCAAAGTTTCTCAATATGGATCTATCTAAAGCTGCAAGTTCTCGGCTTTTGCAACTCCATGAGTTAGAAGAATTCCGCAACCAAGCATATGAAAATGCCAAGCTATACAAAGACCAGACAAAGAAATGGCATGATAGTAAGATCGTGAGGAAAGAATTCTATGAAGGACAACTGGTCCTCTTGTACAACTCAAGGTTGAAACTATTCCCGGGAAAGCTTAAATCTAAATGGTCCGGACCTTTTGTTATTACCCATGTGTTCCCTCACGGAGCAATCGAGTTGAAAAACTCAACCAATGGAGACACTTTTAAAGTTAATGGACAACGATTGAAGCCGTATTTTCAGGGCCAATCAAAGGGACAAGTGGATGTCATGCGTCTTACTGGGTGAGGCAAATGACCGTCGAGCCATGCGACGTTAAACGAAGCGCTTCGTAGGAGGCAACCTACGTGTTTCTTTTAATTGATTTTCTTTTGTTTTTTTGTTGCTTTTGTGTTTTCTTCTTTTTATAGGTAATCTTGTTGCGTGGTGGTTAAGTGCAGTAGGAGAGAAGCGGGCAGGTGAACTATAGGAGAAAAACGGAAAAAATTCGTGTTTTTGGTAAAAGCAGGGGTCTGACACGGCCACCCGTGTCACCGGACACGGCCCGTGTCAGACAGACAGGACTTGAAAGAATTTTTCCAACAATTTGCTGAAATCAGGGGCGCAACACGGCCGCCCGTGTCACGGGACACGGCCCGTGTTGCAGATGCTGAACAATCTAAAATTGTTGTGTTTTATCCAGACTATCAGAAGCCTGACACGGCCGCCCGTGTCACGGGACACGGCCCGTGTCAGGAATGCTGAGTGTGCCATTATTTTGTTGTGTAATTCATCAGAGCCAGGGGTGCAACACGGCCACCCGTGTCACGGGACACGGCCCGTGTTGCGCGTAACGTATTTTTTTTTCAAATTTTTTCAACTCATTCAGCCACTTAAGTGGGTGGGCCCCACCACTTACTCTCATTTATTCCGAAAACCCTCTCTTTTTCCCCTCTTTTTACTCTTCTTTCTCCTCTTTTCACTTCATCTTCTTCTTTCCTCTCACCCTAAATCCCTAAACCTCCATAGTTACTCCCACAAAAAGCTCTCACCTTTCCCCTCTTGCCCTTATCAAAACAAAATCTTGCTTCACAAAAGTTGTTCTATTTTCCGCTCTCTTCGCGGCCACGGTATCTTCTTCTTCTAATTCTATACTTTAAATTTTCGGATTCTGTTGTGTGGTTTGTTGTGCAGGAACAATCATGCCTCCAAGGAAAGTGATTCAAAGAGGTGATGTTGTTGAATCATCAAGAGCAAGGCAGCGTGCTCGTAGAGACGCAAACCCTCATGACATAATCTTCATCAAACCGGAGCACCGACGCCGGTATGGCGCTCATTTAAAGCGTAAGCTTATCCCAACGAGGTATATCTGTAATGACACTCTTAATAATTTGGGTCTGACAACTGAGGTTCACCGTATGTTTCACTCTGTGGGTATGCTAGAATTCATGCAATTCGAAGCACCCACGTTTGAAAGAATAACTCTTGAATTTTTGAGTACGGTGGAATTTAGGCTGAAGCACAGGTGGACAGGTACTGAACGAGAGTACTACGGTACTCTTACTTTTCGATTGTTCAATAACGAGCATGAGCTTACTGTTGAACAATTGGGAGCGATTCTGCGTCTCCCAATTTCTGGTCCCGGTGCTGCACCTGATTCTTTTGCTGCAACTGAATTTTGGAGAGCTATCACCGGTCTATCCGGTTATGTGGCCAAAGAGGCCAAAGCATCCAGGATTCACAATCCTTGTTTCCGTTATGCTCAGAAAGGGTTGGCATACACTCTTTTTGGTAGAGGAGATAGCAATGGTGTTGCTACCCAACGAGAGCTTTTTATCTTATATTGTATGGCTAACCATCAAACAGTAAATGTGGCCGCCTTTGCGGCAGATTTCTTGGGAAGAGTTGGCCGTGCCAGTACTGGAGGCATCTCGGTGGGGGGTATGATTACTCAGATTGCTCATCATTTTAATTATTCCCGTGAATTGTTTGATGCTGTTCCTGTGCCAGGTAAAACAAAGATTGATATGGAAGCTTTGGTGAATCAGCTTATGATTCGTATTCACCATGACTATTACTCTTTAGTCATCCATGGTAGACATATCCTAACTTTACCTGCTCCTAACTCTATTTCTATTGCTAACATGGCAAACTGGTTGTATGAGAACGTCGCCCCAGATAATGGGGACGACGGCATTGAACAAATGGATGCAGGTTTCGATGAGGAAGATGAAAATCAAGAAGAAGATCAAGGAGAAGAAGACGACCACCCTCAGCAGTTTTACCCGACTAATGAGGGAAGCTCTCAGATGCCTTCTGATCAATGGGAGTGGGTGCACAACGAGATTGGGTACATCCGCACCGAACAAGAGCGGCAGAGTGTTGAGTTGTTTCGGCAAGGGGAGGAGCTGCGAAGTTTCGGGACCGAGCAGACCCGCCAGGGGGCTGCCATTGATGACATGCATGCTATGATGCAACGGTTAATGTTGCATTATCCCTACCCTCCACCTCCACCTCAGTAGGCTGTAAGTCCCCCTCATGCGTTGTAATTAAACATTGGAGACAATGTTTCGTTCAAGTGTGGGGGGGTTTTCTCCTTCTTTTAGTTGTTTCTGTTATTGTTAGTATTTTCATTTTATTTGTTAAGTTTTTCGTTCTGTTTTTAATCATTTTGCTTGAAGGAAAATTGTGTTGCAGAAGGACGAGAAGTGTGTCAAAGAGAGGTGAACCAGTACTGAGTGGATGAAAGATCCAACCCAATCTTGCATACAAGGCACCCCTGGAAGTTGATACAACTAAAAAGAATAGTTGGACGCAATTCGATGACACCGGACTGAGATTGGAAGCTGATACACACGAACCGAAAGAGAAGCGACATCACACGATAAGCACTCGGGATCCTGTAAGCTATACCCAACATGGTGAGATCATAAAAAGCCAAAACAGTTATCATCATGAGAGAGTAATCAGGTATGACTTCATCACTTTGAATTTGCGTAAGTTCTATTCATATGACACTACATGATAACACACACTGAGGCACGTTGTTTGTTTTTACCCTTGAGCCTTTTTAGCCATCCCTGATTCATGTTTACCTTTTGCAAACCCCTTTGAGCCTTTATCTCTTGTTTGTTTTTTTTTTTTAAAACCCGCATATATTACCCCTTGGCCTAATTAAAAAAAAAAATTTTCCCTTTTACCCGTGCTCGGCATAAATGTGGTGAATGTAAAAATTGTGCAAAATTCTAAGTTTGGGGTGGTGATACAAAAAGGGCAAGTGTGAAAAAAAAAAAAAAAGGGAGAAGAAAAAAAAAAAAGAGAAAAGAGAAGAAAAGAAAAAAAAAAGATTTTTAGAACTCACCAAAACACACTTGCCATGACGTAATGACTTGGTTACATTTGAAACACTCGAATTAGTGAGTGAAGTCGAGAGTCAATGTTAAACCCCATCGTACTAAAATAAGCACAATGACAAGAAAGACAACATGATTGCCGAGCCCCCAAAACCTTTGTGTATCCGTTTCCTTGTTTATCCCACCTGTCCTAAGCCCCGTTTCAACCCGAAGACCTCAAAAAGTGTGTGCAAAGTGTTTGTGTATGAAAGTAGAATTTGTTCAAATTTAAAAGTTGATATTTCATATTGTGATTTGTGAGTGAAGTACTTTTAACCATGAGAGACTTGGAGAGAAGTGTGAAAAAGCTTACAGGTGAACGAGAGTTTTAACGTGGAAGTGGAGCGGAAGATTCGGGGAGTGCGAGCTAGCATGATTGACCGGAATGGTGGAAGTCGAGTTGTGAAAAACACGGTTGTATTGTGGAAGTATTAATTCAGGGGTGGCCTTGATTTGAGTTGTCAGGCATTGCTTGAGGACAAGCAACGAGCTAAGTTTGGGGTTGTGATCGGCCACCAATTTGTACTGTGTTTTCATCAATCTCTGGGCACAAATCTCTTTAATTCGGTAACATAATTGTCTTGTCTTTATAGTTTTTATTCGTTTTTTGAAAGTCTAGTTTAAGTTGTGTGTTTTATTTTGATGCTTTAATTTCATGGTTTTTAAGATGCTTTGATGCTTGTCTCGGTAGTGATTATGTTTCAGGTCTACGTGTTAAAGTTCATAAGAAGAATGCAGAGCCAAAGTAGCTGGAATCTAAGCAAGAATGAAGATTCGGTGCATCCAGTGGTCTGACACGGGTACCCGTGTCACGGGACACGGCCCGTGTCAGGAAGCAGGAAGGAAAAGAAGAAAAAGGGCACATCAGTGGCCTGACACGGCCGCCCGTGTCACGGGACACGGCCCGTGTCAGGAAGTCTGGAAGATGCATTTTGAAGGCTTTGGAACAGGGGGCCAACACGGGTGCCCGTGTCACAGGACACGGCCCGTGTTGGCAGGCGCGAGCAAATTTTCCACTTTTCTATTTTTAAGGGCTCCGAGTTCATTAAGGGTAGAATGGACTTTTCGCACGTTTTAAACTTGAATCAGCAGTACTAAAACCTAATTCTGAGGAGGATTGAGGTATCTTGGATCAAAGGAAGTGAATTGAACGTAAAAAGAGATTGGAGGCACTAGAGTTGGAGGCGAAGAAATCTTCAAGAGCATCCGCGATTGAAGATCAATTCCGATTCATCTTATTGTAATGTCTTCATCTTTGTTTTCTGTTATCTTAACAATTACCATGAGTAGCTAAACCTTTTACTTGTTAGGGTGATGTCCCTGGATCATGTGATGTAACGAATCATATTTACCGTTGTTTTCAGATTATATTTGTGAAATTCAGTTTATGATTAAAAGTTCTTATTGCTTCATTATATTGGAAAGTATTTTTGTTGATTCACGATTGAGGTTTGGTCTGACACACTACCTCAATGCCTTTTTAATCATAACGCTATAACTGACAATCACTTAGGAATGAGGATTTGATGCATAGCGATCGAATTATCCGAACCATGTCTTTTTTAGAATTATGATATAAAATTATCTGGTTAAGGAATTAAAAGGTGATTTTAATCTCATGAAGTTTTTCACTAAGGAATTAGGAAAAATCAGTGTTCGGTATTGGTAATTAAGAATTTCATCAATTTATCTGTTACAGGGTAATAAGTTCGTTACAGAGCGATTCATACATCCATCCTAACTTGTCTCTACATATTTTCATTAGTTAAACTATTTTACCTCTCTCATTTTGCATAAGTTGTTATTTAAATTAAACATCAAAACCAAATACCCCGATGACTTTTTATTCAGTTGCACTGTTCTGAAACATATAATTCCTACGCAGTCCGCGAGTTCGATACTTGGGAATTTAATCTCTTATTACTACATCGGTAAACAAATAGTATACTTGCTATTTTACCGGTCAGTTGGTAATCCCAGATCCAAACCGATCTTATGAAGTTTTCTGCGATGCTTCTAAGAAAGGTTTAGGTGGAGTGTTGATGCAAGATGGACAGGTTGTAGCTTATGCATCTAGACAATTGAGATCGCATGAAGAGAATTATCCTACTCATGACCTTGAACTCGCTGCAATTGTGTTTGCGCTCAAGGTGTGGCGACATTATTTGTATGGAGTTCACTTTGAAATGTTTAGCGATCATAAGAGTTTAAAGTATCTCTTTGATCACAAGGAACTTAACATGCATCAGAGGAGATGGATGGAGTACTTGAAGGACTTTGATTTTGATTTGAAGTACCATCCCGGTAAAGCTAATAAGGTAGCGGATGCCTTGAGTAGAAAAGAGATAAAAGTTGCAGAGTTGATGATGTTAGAGTTTGGCCTTATGGAGAAGTTCAGAAATTTGGATTTACAATTTGAGTGCGCACCAACGGGTGTGTTGATAAGTAACTTGTGTATTGAGAATGAGTTGCGGGAAAGGATCCGTCAAGCACAGTGGAATGATGTAGAATTGCAGGCTAAAGCAAACCTTCCAGATTTCGTTCGTACATCTGATGGACTCATTCTTTTTGGACGAAGGATATGTGTGCCAAACAACGGGGAGTTAAGGAGGTTAATTCTGGATGAGGCTCATAAGAGCAGATTCACCATCCATCCCGGATCGACCAAGATGTATCAAGACTTGAAAGGGAATTTTTGGTGGCCTGGTATGAAGAGAGATGTGGCGGATTATGTAGAGCAGTGTGTGATTTGCCAACAAGTAAAGATAGAGCACCAAAGGCCCGGTGGTATGTTGCAACCATTGGATATTCCTGTTTGGAAATGGGACAGTATATCCATGGACTTCATTGTGGGACTACCACGGTATTAGGTGGGCATGACTCGATATGGGTGATAGTGGACCGTTTGACTAAGTCCGCGCATTTCTTACCGGTTAAGACAACTCACAAGGTTTCTCACCTTGCGAGGCTTTTTGTAGTGGAAATTGTAAGATTGCATGGTGTACCTTCTAGCATTGTGTCAGATAGAGATCCGAAGTTCACTTCCTGGATTTGGAAAGCTTTTCATCAAGAGATGGGTACAGATCTGAATTTGAGCACTTCTAACCACCCTCAAACAGATGGACAAACAGAAAGGACTATTCAAACCATTGAGGATATGCTAAGGGCATGTATCTTGGAAATTGGTGGAAGTTGGAAAGATAACTTACCTTTGATAGAATTCGCGTATAACAACAGTTATCATGCGAGTATCGGTATGGCCCCATATGAAGCCTTGTATGGGAGGAAGTGTCGATCACCGTTGTGTTGGTCTGAAGTTGGTGAGAAGGGAATTCTTGGACCGGAGATAATTCAAGAAACCACAGAAAAGGTTAAGATGATCCGAGATAAGATGAAACAAGCTCAAGATCGACAGAAGAGTTATGCGGACAAACGAAGGAGACCGTTGGAGTTTGATGTAGGAGATCATGTGTTCTTGAAGGTGACTCCAAGGTTGAGGTTGAAAGGACCGTTTAAGACGCGCAAGCTTAGCCCGAGATACGTGGGACCTTACCAGATCATGAGACGGATGGGTGAAGTCGCATACCAGTTAGCGTTGCCTCCTTCACTATCCGGGCTGCATGACGTATTCCATGTGTCTCAAATGCGCAAGTTCGAGCCGGATTCGTTTCATCATATCCTACCAGATACGATTGAAGTAGAACCAGATCTTTCATTCCAACTGAAACCGTGTCGTATTCTGGAGTATGCTAGTAAGTCTTTGAGAAGCAAGGAGATACCTCTTGTCAAGGTGTTGTGGGAAGAGTCGCGAGCTGACGAAGCTACTTGGGAGCTCGAATCAGAGATGTGGGAGTTGTATCCTCACCTGATCTGGTAAGTTTCCGAACTCGAGGACGAATTCTAATTAAGGGGGGGAGAATGTAATATCCTAATATTATTTCAAGAGACTAAATATTAGGAATAACTATTTAGATAGAATGTAACTAAATAGCACTATGGTAAATAAGGTCTAGTTTAGGGGTGTTTTGGTCTATGCACCTAATAATTAGACTTAAGGGGGTTGTTTGGTTGAGTTTATTTTCTTGTTTTTGGAACAAAACAGAATTTGGGGAGTAGAAGAAGAGGAAAACGTGAAACAAGGAGAGAGGAAGAAGAGAACCCATTGCCAACTTCATCATCAACCTTGCATGCATTCTTGATTCAACCATCTTCACATCTTCTTCTGATTTTCGCAGCTTCTTCTTTAGCTTAGTCAGGTGAGTCTCATAGATAGAGACCTTGGGGTATTCTATTGGGTTTATGCCATGTTTGGGGTTAAGGGTTTTTTAGAGTAAATGCTTCAATGATCCAACAAATGCTTGTTTAACCCTCCATTCTGGTAATAATGAGTATATGCATGTTTACTATAGCTTATTATTTGATCATCAATGGCTGCATGTAGAAATTTGGGGCTTGGGGACCCCAAATGCGTTTCTGCATTTTGCTGATTTTGCAGAGTTCGCTGTAGCGAACTGTGTAGCGAATAAACCTGGGAGTTGAATTGATTTATTTGCTGTAGCAAACTTTCATTCGTTGTAGCGAATCGGGGCTTCGCTGGGAGTTCACTGTAGCGAACTAACCTGGATTTGAGAAAGTTTGCTTCTGTTTGAGTTCGCTGTAGCGAACTAGTCTAATGCAGAATTGGTATTTTTCCCCCTATGAGTGCAGTTTCGCTTCATATCAGAATCGAAGGCCTCTTATGACTTGTATAACATTCTGATAGGTGTTTTATTTGTATAAGACCATGACATGACCGTAATCCCTTGAATATCCTTGTATGTTGTGAAATACAAATTGTGTGGATTATATTGTGGTATAATTACTGATGTTTCCACTTGTTCCGGTTGAACACTTGGATGTGATTTCCTGTGTGATGGTTTATACCGTGCTGTGTGTTTTCGGTGATGTGTGTATGCTTTAATCGGAGTAAGCTTAAGCTACTAAGTGGTAAGTCCTGTTTATGGACTTTGTCTATCATTTACCGTTGCGGTGTGAAGGTGAGGGTCTTGAATGGCGTTTCCCACCTTGATGTGACACACATGTGTGCTCGGTATGTTTATGCACCTGAGCTACCATTGCAATATGAAGGTGAGGGTCTTGAAAGGCGTTTCCCACTTTGATGTAACATATTGGCGTGCTTGGTATGGTGGGGTCGTGATGCCACGTAGGCTACATCACTTCGGACACACCTCTAGTGATGTCACGTAGATAATCACTAGGCTTTCGCTCGGTGGGCTTGTACTGTCATGTAGGCGTTTTCGCATTTGGATAACCACCTGCGTATATACATGATTGATGGGGTAGTGACACCACATAGGAAGTCACTGCGGTAACTCATCATAGATGAGACTGTGTAGCCAAGTAGGTGTAATTCACATGGGATTCATCTGACTCATAGTGCGGTGGTCTTGTGCAAGTCTCTTGACACGATGTGCAGGAGTAACTCACCGAGGGTGTGGTTTGGCAGCCTAGGTAGACGGGCGAGATGTGCTCCTGGATTCCTCGTACATGGGTACGGGTCTGCATACTTGTTTGTGATGGCGTTGAGCCTGTTGTTGTTGATGCCTTCTTGGATAGTTATGGGACTTCCATTGATGGTGTACCCTTGTTTGTATTTGTACATGGCCGTGAGGACAACATAGATTCTCGGTGAATCTAACTTGTTGCATGTTCCCTGTAGAACTGAGTGAACCCGTAGGATAGGGAGACTCACTGAGATTTAGTAATCTCACCCCATTCCAATTATTCTTTTTACAGGTGGTTCGAGGCAGGATCGAGGCAAGGGTAAGATGGCTTAGCTTCGAGTTGATGTTTCTTGGCGATGCGTTTTGTCGTAGTTTATGATCTTTTGTATCTCCATCTTTTGTACTATGGATATGTATTTGTACCAGTTGGAACTCATGTATTTGGCCATGACAGTTTGGGCTTTTGTACTTGTACTTATACATTATCTATTCCGCTGCTTATGTTTATGATTTTCGAGTACCATTTTAATGCCATATACGTTGTAACACCCCATACATATATGTCTAGAATAATATGTAGTGATGCTATAAATGGTACAAGAAACATACATAAGCGGTAAAGACAATAAATTAAAATCATATACAATTCAAGTTTACAACTAAGATGTATACGATAGGCTTGTCTTCAACAATACACAGTGGAAAGATAACGTCTGACGAGGTTTTCCTGCCATTTGCTTGTCCATAGTCTTCAAAGCAATCCTTCAAGCAATCCGTCTACTTCAAACCTGTTCCTGAAAAATATTAAGAGGATTGGGGTGAGATTACTAAATCTCAGTGAGTTCCCCTATCTTACGGGTTCGCTCGGTTCTACAAGGTGCATGCAATCAAACGGATTCACCGAGAATCCAGGTTTTCCTCACGGCCAGGTGCAAATACAAACAAGGGTACACCATCAATGGAAGTCCCATAACTATCCAATGAGGTAAAAACAACAACAGGCTCAACGCCATCACAAACAAGTATGCAGACCCGTACCCGTGTACGAGGAATCCAGGAGTAGAATCTGCCTGTCTACCTAGGCTGACAAACCACACCCTCGGTGGGTTACACCCGTATATCGCATCAAGAGACTTGCACAAGCACATCGCAAGACTAATCGGATACTCCTCCTAAATGGAATTCATCCGAGATGAGTTACAGCCGTGACATTGCCTAAATGGCGTCCGACCCCATCATTGTCCATACGCAGATGAGTTAACATCGAGTGCAAATACGCCATCTTGACAATACGAGCCCACTGGGCGAAAGCCTAGTGATCTTGCCTACGTAGCATCACTAGAGGTGAATCGGAAGTAATATTACCTACATGGCATTACTTCTCCACCATACCAAGCACGCCGATATGTTAACGTCGAGTGGGATACGCCCCGTAGGCCCTCACAAGCATATCGCAATGGTAGCTCAGGTGTGCAAAACATACCGAGAACGCAGATGAGTTAACGTCAAGTGGGATACGCCCCGTAGGCCCTCACAAGCACATCGCAACGGTAATGATGGAACTAAGTCCATAAACAGGACTTACCACCTAATAGCTTAAGCTTACTCCGATTCAAGCATACACAAAACACCGAGATCACACAACACGGTATCAACCATCACACAGTCAATCACATCCGAATGTTCAACCGGAACAAACGGAAAACAATGCATAACCATACATAACATTACATGTGATTTATAACTCTTCCAACATGCATATCAATGTCATAGCCATAGTGTAATCATGCATTTAATCATCATAGAAACACATATTTACTCGAACAATTCCATGATAATTCTCAATCCAAAACAAGAGGCTTTCGGTTCCCATTTCGGAACGAAACTGCACTCAATAGGGAAAATTATCAACTCTGTAACAGACTAGTTCGCTACAACGAACTTCTGTTCGCTACAGCGAACTTCTGTTCGCTACAGCGAACTCAAACAGAAGCTAAACTTCTTCAAATCCAGGTCAGTTCGCTACAGCGAACTCCCAGCGAAGCCCTGATTCGCTACAACGAAGGAAAGTTCGCTACAGCGAATAAATCAATTCAACTCCCAGGTTTATTCGCTACACCATTCGCTACAGCGAACCATTCACTACAGCGAATGAAAGTTCGCTGCAGCGAACTCTGCAAAATCAGCAAAATGCAGAAACGCATTTGGGGTCCCCAAGCCCCAAATTTCTACATGCAGCCACTGATAACCGAATAACAAGCTATAGTAAACATACATATACTCATTAGGATAACATTATACAACCTAATAGTTAGGGTAACATCCTAGTCTAAGTTCAACCCAAGGATAACATCTCATTGACATAAACTCAAGGCTAAATTGTGCATATTCTAAAACCAAGCAACACCTAATCATGTGCCATAATTTATATCTGCTTCAAAATCATGTTATCTAAGCAATATCGCATAGAGAACTGAAATACCTTTCCAACGCTTCTGACGGCACTCCGTTTTGAGTTGTAGAACTCAAGTTATGGTCAATTTAGTGAAACACAAAATTGCAGTCTGCAGACTTTCGCTGCAGCGAACACAGAGTTCACTGTAGCGAACCTGACAGTGCAGAACACGGGTTTTAGGGTTCTAACCTCCATTTTTGCATCTTAATCAATCCTAATTCAATCTCAAACATGTAATAACGATACAATCCATTTATTATCATAATGAGAACATATTTTCATCAATTGATCAAGCATGCAAAGCATCAAACTCAACCCAAAACCCAACATGCATACATTCCCAAACTACCTACCCAAGTTCTATCTAATAGAACTCACCTCATGCCATGGAGATTCTGGTTTACATGGTAGAATAATGGAGATGATGATGATACTGATTCTGAGTTTGGAAGGATGAAGGAGATGATTCTACCACTTGATCATGGTTCTTCCTCCATATTTGTTAAAGCTTCCCACACATGCAAGGGCTTGATGAAGATGATGAACTTCTCTCCTCTTCTCCAAGCTTCACGTTTCCTCTTCCTTTCTCTCTTCTAAATTCAGATTTTGCATCACATAAGAATGAGGTTTGTATCCAAACAAGCCCTTAAGTGGTTCATGCCATGATCAATGACCATATTACCCCTCAACTATGTGAAAATTACCGGTTTGCCATGTAGTTCCAATCTAACTATTTCTCTTTAATTCTACAAACTTCTCTTAGTCCTTCATAGTGTATAAATATACATTCTTAGACGATATGGGATATTACATTCTCCCCCCCTTAAATAGAATTCGCCCTCGAATTCCTTCCAATCACCATAATAACAAGCTTCTCACATCTTCTTTCAACGAGGGGATGAACATTCCTTACATATTCCTCCCTTGGATAAACCTCACGACTTCCAATGAAAGTCATTCCACCCAAGAAACACAACTCGTTTATACACTTGTGTCCAAACACTCTTGACTGGGATTGTAGTCCACATACAACATATCTCTTATGATACTCCGCATCAACATACTTTAGAATGATCCTTCCAAGGTTCACAACCTTACTTCTTGCACCGAGTTTGCGTAGCTTTAAGATTCTTGGTAATTCATCTGGTTGGACAATTCTCATCTGAAATGTCTGCTAAGCCCAATCCTACTCAACTTAAGCCACAAAATTTACACTTCCTTCCCTTAGCCTCATTCATCATTTCAAGTCCATACATTCCTGCAATATTGTCTCTTTCTAATGACGACATTCTAGATTCACTTCCAAACGAATCCATAAGGTGTCACGTAGATGCTTGTTGAATTCCTTATTCCCGAATTCTGATTCCCAGATGCTCAAATTGACTTGCTCTAAGTCTACTGTCTCGGTACGACCAAAACTTTTACTTCAATCCTTGATTCAGCCTTAGACGACACGACTGCAGCTGCAGGCCACAAGGGTGTACAATCCTGCAACTACAACCTTGATATCTGACAATTCCCCATAAAGTTCCACTGACAAAGGGGTAAACTCTAACAGCAGTCCTACAACCATCATCTAAGTTTTCACGCACGCTCATAAGTTCACAAGACATATTCCCAACGAGTCTCCGTCAAGTGGCATCCTTTACTTGGCTTCATCATTTCAATGGTCACAATACTCACAAGTCCGATTGTCTACCAGGGGAACATCTGATCACACATCAATCATGAAGCCTCCTCTAAGCCGGTCCGTCAACATTACCTCTCAAGATTGTGGCGGATCACTGAGAGATAGAAACAACCCAAAACATTACTCTAGTGAATTCTCTTAGGAAGATATCTCTATCCCAACACAAAATCCTACAAGTAGTTCGTCCATACCCACTACATAATCACCTGGTTTTTCCTATCTGTTGCGCTACTCTGATCTCCACCTGTCATACACTTCTTGCAATCCTCTGACTTACACTTTGTCCATGGTCCACTTGGTTCCTTTATTACACTACACTTAGTCTCTTAGTAGCAACAGTTCCTCCTCGGCACTCGGCCAAATACAACACACGCCAGAATCTTAGACACGCTCATCGCCCACTACTACCTGATGTTGAGTGATCCCAAAATCAAGTCACCAAATCTTCCATTATTCTGGATTAAGTCTACTTGAACACAACTTGGTCCACATACTTCGGTTCAAGAACTCCAAAAGTCAAATGCTTTCTCCGAGTACGAGTTTGCCTTATCTTACCAACTTCCACATCTTAAAACTGCCACGGTAACTCTTCCCAACCATACGAATTCATATTGTTGGTGCGATAATACTTCTAGTAACTCATGCGACTTGACTTATGTAATAACCTCTTCTCAGTCTCTGAAGCTGACACAAAACTTACTTCTTCAGTTGCGTTATCCCAATGCAACATTTCTAACTACAAAGGTTTAGTCGCAAAACAAGAGATCATACTCCGTGCCTCAGACATCTCCCTTTGAAACTCTACAACACTCCCATAACCAATGTGCATCTACTTTTCCAAGTCTGACATTGCCTATGATACTGAGGATCTACCAAGACTCCTCTAGGTATATCCCACATCTAGCTAATCCAAGATACACTTCATCCACTCCAACACTGTTCACCAAGGTTAGAGATTAGTCACACATTGTGCTGTCCAGAATACACTATTCACACATCTCAAATCTCGGACACTTACGCGCAAAGGTTCACCTATCTGACATATTAGAAACCATCCATGATGTAGAAACCTAAAATTCTCACGTGACCACGACCACCCAAAGTCTCCTCATAAGCGTAGCGTTAGAATCTAATCCATCTCATTGTCACCCGCTCGTATAATCTTGAATCATCGAGAGCAACATATGGATCCTTATCTCACCAACCTTATGAGAGTTTTGGGTTCGTGTCTCACGAGTGCCAAATCAGGCTCCTACCTCGAGTTTCATATCTATACAGCCCCATGTTTGTCGGAAAATATAACTCATGCATCTCGTGCACGACAACGATACTGTGGCGTCATACCTGTCTTGTAGTACTGACATGGTGGTCCAGCTCCGAGGCCACGCACTCAAATAACTTACCCTGTAGCATATGACGATCTCCACTCGTATCATATCGCCACGATCGAAAATAACTGGACAGACCTCCCACTAGGGTCATTGATCCTCAAGTCCTTCCAGTCACACTCCTTAGGTTGCTCAAACCTAAGAGTGTGGTACGTCTGGGGTTAACTTCCTCTAAACGTAACAAGCTAGATCTGACTTAATAAGATTCCAGTTCGGATTTTTATGCCAGGTGTGCACTCAGTCACACAGGACACACACAATATTTCTACAGATAACTCCCACCATATCAGAATATCATAGCTATAACAACAATCACAAAAATGCTTTCAATCTGCTGTTGTTGCACATAAACACTAGTTCAATCCACCTACGTACCCAACACCTAGCGTAATTCTACGGCTTCACTCGGGTTAGATGAATCACAACTAGTAGGGAACAAGGATCACTGCACTCTACATTCTCATTCATTCAGCTGCCTCCTAGCGTAGTTCTAGGACTTGCGCATTTCAAAATGAGCATGGAGATGCAGTAATTCCTTTCACTAGAACAGATGTCCAAGAATTTGCCCAATGGAGGTCACCACTTCCACTCGTTCGATCAGTCCTTCACTGGGTAACTACCTGCTACTTGGGGTACACCAGAACGAGTCGGAGTGTAGCAACTTATCCACCCAACCAGAGTAACTAAAATATCCAATATCTCTGTCCAAACTTCCAGAAGTCTTCCATTCAAGCGTTTCCCTGTCCACATATGCTACTGACACCGTGATAGAGTAACAAATTCCTTAACTGCCACAAGTTGGGCTTTATCACAGAATTTCCCGACTCTATTCCTACACTAGTGCTTCGTGGATTTCCTCTACTACTACAAGAATCCAGAGAAAGTCTACTCCGTCCAATAGAAATCCTTGGAACTTCCAGTAGTCTCAAACATTTCTATGACATTTGGGTTGTCCATGATTCCTTGATAAATACTCCTCTCATAGCGGACAATCCAACATTCCTCCTACTCAACTGGCCTCTACTACTTCAGCTCGAGTCGCTTCGGGCCTTACGCGTCCTCGTGGTGGCTCCACCACGATCTCATCTATCGCATATACAGTCAGTGAGCTGGCCAAGCTCAACGAGTGGATACTACGATAGTAAGAATCGGGCGAGCAACACACACATGTGAGGGAGAAGAGAATTGTGTCATACCCTAATTTTTGACCCCCCCTGAGATGACATATCTTTAGGATTTTCATCAGGTCAAAGCAAGTACCCAGAGCAGTCACTTCTTCATCTGGCATTTAATCGAGGATGCTCAAAAACAAGAAAACTCAGGCAAAGGATCAATCAATAGAAGGATTAGTCTCTAATACAATCATAAGACTCAAGAGCTTCATTATTTCACCTATGATTGATTAGACACCCAGTCATCTGAGTACAGGTTTACTCAGGTCACCAGACTAGGGTTTTTTAGCCTATCAAGGACTAAAATCAGGGATCACCTTTGGGAAACCCTAAAAAGCCGCAGGGGATCATTCAAAGACATCAATCATTTTTAAATAACTCATATGACAAGATCCACTGGACATCACACCTCAATTCAAGGTCTACAGTCATTATTTTCATATGGTCGACAATTAGGGTTTTTGACCTAATTCACCAGGATAGTTGACTTTTAATCAGGGCATGGATCCAAAACTCAAGACATGATTCAAGAACCTCTACTACCTCAATATAATCCATTTACATCATTCATTTGAGGAGAAGATCTTGATTCTACACAAAAGTCCAAAATTTCACCTTATTTGGAAAAAGTCAACTATATGGGTTCACCTTTGACTTTTAAGATTTTTGGTCAAACCATGACTTTCAAGGATCAATATCATCAATATATGGATATTAAAGTCATTTGACCAAAGAAATTCAAAAAGAATCTTCAAGGAGCAAAAAGTCGGGAATTAGGGTTTTTGAGGGCATTGTGGGAACTCAAAATTTCACCTACACAACTCAAAAAACTTCCAACATGAAAGTTGTAGATCTTGCAAAATAAAACAACATCTTACAAAGGAACTTTTTTCAAAAGATCAATCATTTAAGAGTTTTGGAAATTTTGGAGTTTTAGGTCATAAACACTTAGAAATTTTTCTAAGTGTTTTAACCTAGTTTTCTTCCAACTTTGGCCTCATTTTTCACAAATTTGCCAAAGGATTTTGAAGAAACTCCAAACTAATGATTTGAAGTAGATGTTTAGGGCTTTCCAAATTGTGTTCAACCTTCTCCAAATTCATTTTGAGCTAAGAGTTATGCTTGTTCAAAGTTGGCCTCATGAAGTGAAATAATAGGTCATGCATCATTTTGGAACTTTGAAATTTTGTGCACATGACCTCAAATATGGATGCTACACGACCCATAACACATCTGAAAACATACCATGCATTCATTTTCACCATGCCATGATAATTGAAGAAGATTCCTAAAACAAGAACATGTGATTATGTAATGATTACATTTGTGAATTTATGGCAAATTGATGAATCACCCAAGGAATCTTCTCACCAACCAATTAGAGCTCACTTTGCATCTGAAATGTTCCCCAAGATCAGATAGAATCAATGGATAGGGGAAGCTAGCCCGAAAATGCATCATTGCATTTAGGATCTTTTCAAAATTTCTTCTTGGCTAAGAAACCAAACTTCTTTCATTAAGCAAGCTCACCACAGCCAATTGATCTGCATTCATTTGCCTATAAATAGGAGGGCATACTTCAGTAGAAAAACACACCAAAGCAACCATATTCCTTGCTTTCTCTTTCTCTTCTCATGCTTATTGTTTTTCAAAGTTCTTTGGCAAGAAGAATCGTTTTCTTCAAACCAGAGCTTATCTTTGGAAAGTAAGCATTCTAACATCTCAAGGGAGGTCATTTGAGGTGATCCAAGCACCTGGATCATTTCTGTAAGTGGAGGAACACCATTGTTGCTCTCACTTTGAAGCTGTTGCAGTTGGAGGTCCATAGTGCAATTCAGAAGGTTTCCAATCGAGCCAAGCATCCAGGCACGTTCCATAGGAGGTAGTGAAGCTGTTCAGATGGCTGCAGCTCATCTGTAACTCAAGAATCATCACTCTCCATGTTCACTTGAAGCTCAAATCGAGGGAGGTCCATAGAACAATTCAGAAGGATTGAGGTTACAACAAGCATTCAGTTAGCATCACTGAGTCCCAAGGAAGCTTTTGGGATCATTCATACAAGCCCAGTTGCTCTCTATCATCCTCACGACCTCCATTTTCAGAGGTAAGTTTCTAAACTCCACCTCTTTAATTTAAGCACTCTTTATGATATAGCTCGATTCTATCTTGTTCAGCATCATCAGAGGATTGAAAACCCTCTATCATCATTCATTTATCTTTCAGTATAGCCATTTAATTTGATTTTTAAATTTTAGGGTTCTTCACGATTTCTGGTAAATTAGTTAGATGTAGTTAATATAAATCTATGTTAGTTACATATTTAGAATCGTGAGTGAATTTAGAGCAAGTTTGGTCTTTACATCGTTGCAAATGGTTGAGAGTTGAGAGAGTTCAGATTTTCAAAAATTCAAAGCTAGAGGTTGAAGATGACAATGGTGGTGGCGCGCAAAAATTCAAATTCAGGAAAGAGTTTATTTTATTTTGAGTGATAGTGGTCTTATAAACGACTAAAACGTGATAGCCCAGTGGTAAAGAGTGTTTGTGTGTTGCGCGTGCCCAAGGTCTGGGGTTCGAATCCCCCTCGCCCCAGACCTTTTGATTTTATTTCTCTTTTATTGCTTCTATGCACTTGAGTAATGTATGATTTGCAATGGAACCATTCTTTTGTCACTAAGCGCGCGTTGGCTCAGTGGTGTTGTTTTGGGTTGGTAACATAAAGGGCGTGGGTTCAAACCTGGTTGGTGATAAAACCCTATTTTTTACCACTTTTTTCCATTTGATTTCTTCACAACTTCAACCAATTATTTAACCTATCAAATCAATTTATTTTCACTTCATTTTTCACACACTTGTCATTTAATATATCTATTTTGTGAATAATCAAAAAATCATAAAAATATTATTTATTTCATGTATTTTAATTAGGTTTAAAATAGTATGTTTTTAAGTGTTTTCTTAAATACTTTAAATATATATTGTCATGTTATTTTAACCTATTTATTTTGTGAATAAGCTCATGATAAAACCCTATTTGTTTAGGTCTTAATTAGGCATAGATCTTTATTCTTCACCTTAATTAAGTTGACTTTTGTCAATTTTCAAAGCTATTACCAGTCTCCGATTAAACGGATGATTAAGGTTTTCAAACAACAAAACCTTATACCATTTCAAATCATTTTCAAACTGCTTTTGTAACCAGTACTGTAAAGTACTGGGCCTCTAATAGAGTGTAAGTCCCAAACACCTTCTCTTCTTAGCTTGTTTTCAAAACTATATTTTCAAAATCTTCTTTCTGTTTTCAAAACATTCTTCTGGTATTTGAAGGGCATTATTCCCGGTGAAACTCTTCAGATACCTATGTGACCTTTGTCCATCTTCACTTCTTCTGTTTTCAAAAAACCATTAACTGTTTATCATATATATTCAACTGTTATCCACCAATTACTGTTGAGGCTCTGTACATACTTCTTCAAAGGCCTCCACTCCATCCAGGTTAGGCTTTACAAGCTTTCAATTTACAGTCTTTATTTAAATTACTGTCAAATATAAACTGTGCATATGTATTAGTTTAGAACTACGTTTGAGTGTAAACCCTAGGACAGTTAAACTATATATATATATATATATATATTATAGGAATATGACCTAGGATTGAGAATGTCTTCCTGGTGAAGGCTCTTTCCTAATTAGAGATCTGTAGTTCAAACCCCCAAGATGAATTATTCCCGGTGAAACATCTTGGCAAAAACCTTAGAATCCAAAAATATAGGACACATCCACCCAAAGAGGAATTATTCCCGGTGAAACCTCTTACCCATTTGCTTAAAGCCAAAATAAGTTCAAAACTACATAGCTTTCTCTTGTGCTATAACAAGGACCCTCGATTAGCCTCCTCTTGGGCTTTGTACAAGGACCCACAGGCTTCTTAAAAGCATTTCCAGCTTCCTCTTGAGCTTGTATACAAGGACCCATCAGGTTTCTTATAAACATAGGAACAGGTCTTTAGTCACCTTTTAACATACCCTGGTGAGTTTCTTCCAATTTAAACCAGACTTTAAACAAGCTAAGTTTGTCTCAATTTCACATTGAGTACACCTTTTGGAATGAGAGACATGGGCAGTCTCTGTCACCCTTATCTTCATCAATCTTCCTTAGTAGAGTCTAGGATCCATGTTTGCTTATCCTCCGTCAGTGTCAGCCTTCATCTTGGGCTTTAAACAAGAAGTCTCCACTAGATAATCTTTCTGCCATTCATTCATTCATTTTAATAAAAACCCCTGGAAAGGGTTAGCCTCCAAAATCATTCCTTCATTTTAATAAAATTCCCTGGAAAGGGTTAGCCTCCAAAGTCAATTAATAAAAATCTGTTTAAAATGTCAAAATCCCTGGAAAGGGTTAGCCTCCAAAATCATTCTTTCATTTTAACACATTCCTTCATTTTAATCAAAATCCCTGGAAAGGGTTAGCCTCCAAAATCATTCTTTCATTTTAACACATTCCTTCATTTTAATCAAAATCCCTGGAAAGGGTTAGCCTCCAAAATCATTCTTTCATTTTAACACATTCCTTCATTTTAATCAAAATCCCTGGAAAGGGTTAGCCTCCAACATCATTCTTTCATTTCAACAACACCAGTCTTTCAAAACCAAAGATTCATTCTCTTAGGAGATAATTTCCCCAAAAGAGTCAAAACCCCTGGAAAGGGTCAGCCTCCAAAAAACATGATAAAATTAGTCTTTTAACAGACAAATTCACCGGCTGAGTCAAAATCCCTGGAAAGGGTTAGCTTCCAAAGAAAAACAGTCTTTTAATAAATAAACTCTCCAGTAGAGTCAAAACCAACAAAAACAGTTAGCCTCAACCTTGGGCTTCATACAAGGCACCAAACAATAAAACTTCCCTGTCAAGAGTCAGCCTCAACCTTGGGCATTGTACAAGGCAGATAATAGAGTCTCCCCAGTGAGTTCTTCATCATTCAGTAGCCACAACCTTGGGCTTTGTACAAGGCAGATTAAACCATATTTCATGAGTCAAAGATTCCTAACACCTAGGATCTTTTCCCCATAGAGTCATCCATATTCAGTTTATTTTAGAGTCAGCCACAACCTTGGGCTTTGTACAAGGCAGAAAATAATGTTTTTCCTAGCTAGAGTCAGCCTCAATTCTGGGATTTGTACAGAACACCAAATAAAATCCATCCAAATAAACACTCCCCAAGTAGAGTCAGCCTCAATTCTGGGCTTTGTACAGAACACAAAAATACCCTGTAATTAATCCCCAGTGGAGTCATCTCCCAGAGTCAATAATAATTAATAAATCAATCAAAAAGCCTCAAGCTTGGGCCTCATACAAGCCAGCTAAAGTCAAATCTTTTATACAATAGATAGACATAGCTTATCTCTATAGAGAGATATTTTTACTACTCTACCACATTCAAACAAACAAACATTACATTTTAATCAAGTCTCCCATTTAGGATTTTGAAAGGCATGAGCTGGCAGTAAAACCCAGACATGTGGTAACTTTCCCTAATTTGGATGAGCATTTTTCTTTCATTTAAGAGGCATTTGACTGGTATACTTGCACATACACAAGTAAGGTCCCCCTCTTGAATGAAATGAATTCAGTTATTCTGTCACTCCTTTACCATGTTTGTGGTAGAATAGTACAAATACCTCTCTGTAAAGATGATTTCATGCCTCTTTATTGTAAACAGAGATTTAATTCAAGCTTCAACCTTGAGCTTCAAGCAAGGCACCCAAAAATAATTAATTTCCCTAGTTAGTTCCCCGAACTACATTAAGCTCTGACTTCCATTAGGGATATGTAGGCATGAGTTTCACAAGGAATCTCAGCGAGCTAATAAAATACCAAAAATAGTCAGTCTGTCTGTCTGTCTGTCTTTCTTTTATTTTAATTCAATTCCTTCTCCTAACACAAAGGAGAAACTTTCCCAATCATTAGCAGTAAACACAAACACAAATGACACAGAGAAGGTTCCTGTAGAGTACTACATATATGTAGGGTGTTTAAACACTTCCCTATGGATAACCGACCTCCCGGACTCTAGAATTTCTAGTCTAGGTGAAATCCCCACACTTAGCAAACTCTTAGGGTTTAGTTGAGATCTTTTTTCCCCTTTCCTACTCGTAGGACAATAAGAAAGTTCGTGTGATATCGTAGGAAGAACTGAAACAAAATTCATCCCACCACGGGCGCATTCTCCTTCCAAATTTCGCGTGAAGGGTCTAGCGTGCCGTCCTCCCAAGTGAAACGGGGAGGTAAAAAACGACACCACAGTAAAAATGGCGACTCTGCTCGGGATATAAGTGTTAAAAACCTTGGTTTTTCATCCAAACCAATGGTTGACCTGTTGCTGGTCCAGCCCCAATGAGGAATTAGGGATGCCAAATTCCCCCTCAAACAAGAGAGGTCCTGCCTAACCTCTGTGTCATATCATGTGTTTGTTGCATATATATTTGTTTATTTTGTTTATTCTGTATCGGGAAAGGGCTTGATTCCCCCTTGTGGTGAGAGATCCTATACCCGAATTTGAGTGCAACATAAGATAGGATGGAGGATGTCTTCCCGGTGAAGACCCTCTAATCTTGGTTCACAATTCTACTCTTGGGATTTGCCTGGCTGGTTGTGATTAACTACGCCACTGCATTCTGTGACTGATTTGTACCAGGAGGACCTAGAAACACATTAACCCCACTTAAAGCCTTTTTTAGGACGTAGAGCGGTGATTACGAAAGTAATTGTCACGCAGATACTACACTCAGAGAAAACTCTCTTATAGATACCAATCAACGTATCTTTAAGGTTGAGCAAAAACTCTGAGACCCCTAGAACCCGTTCTACAGGTACAAAAATCCTTATCCTTAGTTTACCATTGGGGCGAGGTTTGCGTTTTGACTTCATGACCACTATACCCTTCAACGCCATGTTTGTTTAAAACTCTTGTGTGTGCATTCATGCATTCATGCATCATTCATTAATAATAACTAAAAACAAAAAGAGTCTTTTTCGAGTCGTTTTTCAAGGAAACTAAATAACGAACGTTTTGAACTTCATAGAAAGAGAGAAACGGAGAAAGGACTTAAGGATCTATACCATGGATTATGGAAGAAAGAGAGCTAGGAAATACACCTTCAAGATTCCCCAGGTCGAGGAACTGGGAAAGCTCGGAAAACTGGTGGTCAACCCCCAGGCTTTCAAGGAGAAGTATGGAAAACTTCTGCCTTTGCTCAATACCAACATTGTGGATGGGATCCTTCCCACCTTGGTACAATTTTACGATCCAACGTATCACTGCTTCACCTTTCCAGATTATCAGCTCATGCCTACATTGGAGGAGTACTCTCGTCTGATTGGAATACCCGTGTACGCGCAAGATCCGTACTCCGGTTTGGAAAAGAATCCTGACGACATTATCATTGCTGCAACTACTCCTTTGAACGTAGTCGACATCAGAACTCATATGGTGAGTAGAGGAGGAATTCAAGGATTGCCCTCCAAATTCCTGTTTGATCAAGCTCGGTACTTTGTCAGCATCCAAGATATGAGCGCTTTTGAGGAAATCTTGGCTTTGCTTATCTACGGATTGTTTTTGTTCCCTAACATTAACGATTTTGTCGACATCAACGCGATTAAGATCTTCTTAATTGGAAATCCAGTTCCAACCTTGCTTGCGGATGCTTATCACTCTGTGCATTCAAGAAACCTGCAGCGAGGAGGATTAATCACATGCTGCGTACCGTTGTTATACGAATGGTTCGTTTCGCACCTGCCAAAGTCTAGCACTTTCTGGAATATGAGGGATGGCCTTTACTGGTCACAGAAAATCATGTTTCTCACTCAAACGGACATTGATTGGTGTAGTCCTGACAACGACGAAACCAAGATCATCTTCAGTTGCGGAAGTTTTCCCAACATACCCCTTATTGGAACTAAGGGAGGAATCAGTTACAATCCAGCTTTAGCCCGTCGTCAATACGGCTATCCCATGAAAAATATACCAAGTAACATCCAATTGGAGGGTCTGTTCTTCAAGAACATCGACGATCATGGCAACATGCTGAAGAAGGAAATTGTCCAAGCCTGGAGTCTTGTTCACAGCAAAGGGAGAAGATTGTTAGGAAAACATCTTTGCATCTCCCTGGATCCTTACCTTCAATGGGTACGCGTCAGAGCATTCCAGCTCAGGATGCCATATCAACATCAAGAACCCATTCCCCTAAGGGAACCAATATACCTTTTCTCCACCGATGTTGAAAAATTACAAGCGGCATTAAACAAGGTATGCCAAGAAAGGAATGCTTGGAGGAACAAGTATCGAATCGTCAACACGGAAAACGTTGAGATTCATAACATCCTAAGAAGGAAGGATGAGTTACTTGAGTGCTCGATCGACAAGTGTCACAAACGTCACTTTCTCATCATATCCCTCCTGCTTCCTGGATCATTGATCAGCTCACGTCAGAGAACGCTCAGCTCAAGAAACAGAAGAAGATGTTAGAACGTGAAGTCGGCTCTTCGTCAAAGTTTTAGAGTCCTTTCTCTCAGTTTCTCTGTATTTCCCTTTTCAAAGTGTGTAAAAAACGGCGTTTTCGCTTAATTAATAAAAGTTTGATGTTTCATAACGTATTTATGGTGTTTCCTTGAAAAAATAATAACTTAATTGCATATCATACATCGCTTTAGTCGTACGCACTGACACGAGAATTGTCGCGGATCTAATAGTCACTTTCCTTTCTCCAGAAAGAGAGGAGGAGAAGGAGGTGAACCAAGACTTTCAAGCTGTCTCATCCATACAACACTCGTTCAAGTCGCAAGAAAAGAATGGAAGACTTTGAGCAAGAGAATGGAGAACTCAGAGAAGAGGTTAATACTCTCAAAGATGCTATTGAAAGGCTCAATAGTATGGTAGAAGCCCTGGTAGTTGCACAGAATCGACCAACGCCAGAAGAACCACAAAGGACTGTGGTTTCCGAGATTGTTTCTACTCCTATTCCTCAGTACACCATGCCGCCTGATCGACCTTGGGGCATGCCGTATAACTTTACTCCAGAAGGGTACATACCTCCAGCTTCTGAAGCTCCAAAAGTCACCATGGATATACGTCCACCAGAGGGTTACAAACCTCTGGAAATTGAAGTTCCAAGAGCAACGGCAATGGGTTTCACACAACAGAATGCTGAGATCCCAAGATCTGCTGTCATGGCTTCTCCACAGCCTATTATGCATACTTTTCCTCCACAGGGCGGACAAGTATATCATCACGCTCCCAGTAAGGACGCTGGCGTGTATGAAAGATTGGACGAGTTCCAGGAACAGTTTCTGCAAATGCAGAAGGAACTCAAGACTCTTCGAGGACAAGATCTATTTGGAAAGAATGCTGCAGACCTCTGTCTGGTTCCAAATGTTAAGATTCCTCACAAATTCAAAGTACCAGATTTCGAGAAGTACAAAGGGAATTCATGCCCACAAAGTCACCTCGTAATGTACGCTCGAAGAATGTCAACTCAGACTGATAATCAACAATTACTCATTCATTATTTTCAAGACAGCCTGACTGGTGCTGTACTCAAATGGTACATGAACTTGGACAGTTCAGAGATTCGTACTTTTCGAGACCTCGGAGAGGCCTTCGTCAAACAGTATAAGTACAATCTGGATATGGCTCCCGACAGAGATCAACTCCGGGCCATGACTCAAAAGGATAGAGAAAGCTTCAAGGAATACGCTCAGAGATGGCGTGAAGTTGCTGCTCAAATTTGTCCACCACTTGAAGAGAAAGAAATGACAAAAATCTATCTCAAAACTTTGAGTCCATTTTACTACGGACGAATGGTTGCAAGTGCACCAAGTGACTTTACCGAGATGGTAAACATGGGTGTACGTTTAGAAGAAGCAGTTCGGGAAGGACGCCTGAACAAAGAACCAGAATCTTCTATTGGTCCAAGGAAGTATGGAAGTTCTTTCCAGAAGAAAAAGGATCAAGATGTCAGCAATGTCTTGCACAAAATCAAGAAGAAATTCCAACCTCAAGTTGCAACAATAACTCCGGTTGTTAACTCAGCGCCAGCTTATCAACCTCAGGTCTCGCAACAACAAATTCAACAAAGGTCGCAGCAACCTCAGCAGCAGGTTCGACCTCTAAATTACAACAATCGGGCTCCAAGGTATCCTGCCTTTGACCCCGTACCAATGCCGTATGCGGAATTGTTTCTAACATTACTGGCGAAAGGACTCATTCAGACCAGAAGTCCTCCAAATCCTACAAACAGTTCCTCACCATGGTATAAGGCTGACCAATCCTGTCCCTATCGTCAGGGGGCACCAGGTCACAATATTGAGAAATGTTTCCCTTTCAAGATTGACGTCCAACGATTAGTAAAGAGCGGAATGCTATCCTTCAAAAATACTAATCCAAACGTCCAAGCAAATCCTTTACCGCAGCATAAAGAAGCTTCAGTAAATCTGATAGATCAACACCCCAACGTCATTCAAATCTACGACAGTCGTCAGATAGGGGAAAATCTTGTCAAGATGCACGCTAAACAAGGGGGGTACGGTCATGTACCACCTCACAACTACTTCACATGCGAAATTTGTCCAAAGAATAATCAAGGATGTGCCGTAGTTCAAGCTGCATTACAAGAACAAATGGACTTAGGATGGATTCAACATATCCGAGTCAGAACTGAGTACGACGTCAACATGGTTCAAGGATGTCCAGGAGAATACAAAATCTACAAAGTTGAAGATCTTGAAGGATCGGTAGTCAGGTTCCATAAAACTTTAAATGGACTTGCCTACTTTGGAACGGATTTCCATCCTTACAGTAGATGCAGAATATGTCGAAGAAATTCACGAGGATGTTTGCGTGTTCGCAACGACATTCAAAAGCTGATGGATGACAATACCATTACTGTCCTTGCCAATAGAGAAGATGATGAAGTCTTTACTGTATCTCCTCAAATTAATCAAGTTGAACCAATGCAAGTTAAGTATGATAGCAGGAAGACAGCAATTGCTCCGCTAGTCATCTACTTACCAGGTCCTGTACCGTATGAGTCCAGCAAGGCTATACCATACAAGTACAATGCTACATTCATTGAAAATGGTAAGGAAATACCATTACCGTCTGTTGTCAACATTGCTGATGTTAGCCGAGTCACCAGAAGTGGACGAGTCTTCAACAGAACAACAGAAAGTGTGGAGAAACCTTCGGAGGAAGTACCACATAGGCAAGACAATCATCCGACCAATGCTGTTCAAGCGAAAGAAAATGATGAGATCTTGAAGTTAATCCAGAGGAGTGAATACAACATTGTAGATCAATTACTACATACTCCGTCTAGGATTTCTATTCTTTCCCTGCTATTGAGTTCTGAAGCTCATAGGGAAGCTCTACAGAAAGTTTTGGAACAAGCTTTCGTAGAACCAAGTGTTACTATAAGCCAATTCAACAACATCGTTGCCAACATCTCCGCCGGAACTAACCTAAGTTTCTGTGACGAAGATCTTCCTGAAGAAGGAGTAGACCACAATCTTCCACTTCACATCTCAGTTGGCTGCATGGGTGATACACTCACAGGAGTCCTAATAGACAATGGATCCTCTCTCAACGTCATGCCTTAATCAACATTATCAAGATTATCTTTCGAAGATTACCCTCTAAGAAAAAGTCATGTCATCGTCAAAGCATTTGATGGATCAAGGAAGTCAGTTTTTGGAGAAGTGGATCTTCCTATAACTATTGGACCTCAGACGTTCAAAATCACTTTCCAAGTTATGGATATCCCAGCGCAATACAGTTGTTTGCTAGGTCGCCCATGGATTCATGAGGCTGGGGCAATTACTTCAACACTTCATCAGAAACTGAAGTTCATAAGAGATGACAAATTGGTAACCGTATGTGGAGAACGAGCTCTGATCGTCAGCAACCTGTCATCATTTTCCGACCTAGAACCAAAAGAAGTTGTTGGAACTAAATTCCAAGCACTTTCCTTAGACAAAGGAAAGGAGAAAGCAGCGTCTATCTCTTCATACAAAGATGCAATCCAAGTTGTAAAGGATGGTACTACCAGTGGTTGGGGGCACATTAATATTCCTACCAACAACAAGAACAGAACGGGAATTGGATTCTTTCCAACATCATCAAAAGCTATCCCAGGGATTGAGGTAGTTCTCCCAATTCAAGAAACTTTCTGCAGTGGAGGTTTTCTTCAACCTGTTCAATAAACAGTCAATACCATCGGTACGGAAAACACCGATGAAGAGGAATGGCTATCCTATCTTAACAAAGCAGGATACATATCCCTATCAGAGTCTGAATCACCTTGCTGTTATCCGACTAAAGGATCTGAAAGTAAGACTCAACCAAGCAGTGATGAAGTTACTGACAGCTTCACCACCAGAAATCATGGTTCATCAGAAGAAGTTCCTCCTATCCCCGAAGAAACCTGGGATACATTAGGATAACCAAGCGGAAAATTTGACTACATGGTGAAATACTCCGCTCCTGAAAGTTCAAGAATCTCTCTTGAAGATATTGTTCCAACTGGATGGAACAGTGATTTTGAGTACCTCTCTCAGCCAAAAGAGATGTATAACCCTTGCTATTCATCATCATCGACTAGTGAAATCATCATTGAGGATTATATCCCCAAGTCACCTTCCGAGGCTACAGATTTAGAGTTCACATATCTAGTCAATGCCATCTTGGGAGAAGAGCAAGACCAAAATACAAAAGAGGATGATCTCGAAAGTGTCTCCGACAACGAGTCTCTCCATTCAGAAGATTGGAAGTTTCCTCAAAAGAAAGTTCGACATACTCCACTTGGAAAGGGGTATGCTCACACCGCTCAGTCTGCTGAAGTAGAAGAAGATCGTCTGAGTGTTGCAAAGACAGTGGTTGGTAAATCAAGACCTACCACAGGCCAGCTTAAGCCTAAGGTTCTAGATTACTTAGTGCACAATGGGGTTCGCCACTATTGGACAGCTGTTGAAGTTACAACTGTTGTTCGCACTCCTAAGTAGGAACTTTCACTGTTATTTTGTCCTCTTACCATAGCCCAGGGTGAAGAGATGTTTCATAGGGCTTTGCATTTTACTATTTCTTAGGAAAATGTCCCTCTTTGCTTCGCCCAAAGCAATAGAGTTTTGTTTTATAGGGTCTTTGTTTCAAGAAATGACTGTTAATAAATAAAAATGTCATTCTGTTCCTTCGTTTAGTTTTCCCTTTTCTTTTTTCGGAAATTGGTAATCCTAAAAAACATCCTTAAAAAACATCAAAATATTCCATTAACTGCATACACCGAGTCTTCCCTCGTTGTCTAAATAAAACTTATCACACATATGCAGATTAATCATAAAATACCCCGTTGAAACGTGCGACCGTATGACTTCTCCAAGCTTTGAGTTTCCTGTATTCGAGGCAGAGGAAGAAGAAGACGAAGAAATATAAATGGAAATTTCACAATTACTTCAACAAAAGGAAGAGGCCATTCAGCCATACAATGAGCCTCTAGAGATCATTAACCTTGGTTCCGATGGAAACAGAAAAGAGGTTAAGATTGGAGCTTCGCTCAGTTCAGAGATCAGAGAGAGTTTGATACAACTGCTCAAAGAATTCTCAGATGTCTTCGCTTGATCTTATCAAGATATGCCAGGGTTGGATACCAGTATAGTGGAGCATCACTTACCATTAAAAGCAGAATGCCCTCCGGTCAAGCAAAAATTAAGAAGAACTCATCCGGAAATGGCTATGAAAATCAAAGAGGAAGTTCAAAAGCAGATCAACGCAGGTTTCCTCGTCACTTCAGAATACCCTCAGTGGTTAGCTAACATTGTTCCCGTTCCTAAGAAAGACGGAAAAGTCCGCATGTGCGTCGACTACAGAGATTTGAACAAAGCTAGCCCTAAGGATGATTTTCCTTTACCACATATTGATATGTTGGTAGACAGTACAGCAAAATCCAAAGTTTTCTCGTTCATGGACGGATTTTCAGGATACAACCAAATCAAAATGGCACCTGAAGACATGGAGAAAACAACTTTCATCACCCCCTGGGGCACGTTCTGCTATCGTGTTATGCCTTTTGGACTAAAGAACGCAGGGGCAACTTATCAAAGAGCCATGACTACGCTTTTCCACGACATGATGCATAAAGAAGTGGAAGTTTATGTGGACGACATGATTGCCAAATCAGAAAATGAAGAAGATCACATACAGAATCTGACAAAGTTATTTCAACGCTTACGGAAGTTTCAGCTTCGCCTGAATCCCAACAAGTGCACCTTTGGTGTCTACTCAGGAAAACTCCTTGGTTTCATTGTCAGCAAACGAGGAATTGAAGTAGATCCAGACAAAGTCAAGGCAATTCAAGAAATGCCTTCGCCCAGAACCGAGAAACAAGTTAGAGGATTTCTTGGACGTCTGAATTACATCTCGAGGTTCATATATCTCATGACTGCAACTTGCGCTCCTATTTTCAAACTTCTACGGAAAAATCAAAGTTGCGTCTGGACAGACGATTGTCAGAAAGCGTTCGACAGCATTAAGGAATATCTGCTCGAACCACCCATCTTGTCTCCTCCAGTGGAAGGAAGACCTTTGATAATGTACTTAACCGTCTTAGAAGATTCCATGGGTTGTGTCCTTGGACAGCAAGACGAGACGAAGAGAAAAGAGCATGCCATTTACTATCTAAGCAAGAAATTCACTGACTGTGAATCCCGCTACTCCATGCTCGAGAAGACGTGTTGTGCTTTGGCCTGGGCTGCCAAGCGTCTCCGCCAGTACATGATTCGACATACTACTTGTTTGATCTCTCATATGGATCCAATCAAGTACATCTTTGAGAAGCCTGCTTTAACTGGGAGAATTGCCCGTTGGCAGATGTTATTATCAGAATATGACATTGAGTATCACGCACAGAAAGCCGTGAAAGGAAGCATTCTAGCTGAGCACCTGGCTCACCATCCACTCAATGGTCATGAATCAACCAGTTTTGACTTTCCGGACGAGGACGTCATGTACCTCAAGATGAAAGATTACGACGAGCCACTACCAGACGAAGGACCTGAGATAGGATCCCAGTGGGGCTTAATCTTTGACAGGAGCTGTCAATGCTTATGGACGAGGAATTGGGGCAATTATTGTTACACCTCAGGGTACCCATATTCCATTTACTGCCAGATTAACTTTCAAATGCACAAACAATGAGGCCGAATATGAAGCTTGCATCATGGGTCTCGAAGAAGCCGTGGATCTAAGAATCAAACACTTGGATGTATACGGAGATTCTGCTTTGGTCATTAATCAAATCAAAGGAGAATGGGAAACACGCCAACCAGGGCTAATTCCTTACAAAGACTACGCGAGAAAATTATTACCATTCTTCGACAGGGTAGATTTTCATCACATTCCTCGTGAAGAAAATAACTTGGCTGATGCATTAGCCACACTCTCTTCCATGATTAGGATAAATCATTGGAATGACATTCCTCGGATCGATGTTATGCGCCTGGATAGGCCCGCTCATGTTTTCACAGTAGAAGCAATCATCGACGACAAACCGTGGTATCACGACATCAAGAACTTTCTTCAAAAGCAAGAGTACCCTCTTGGGGCATCAAAGAAAGATAGAAAGACTTTGAGAAAGTTAGCTTATAGATTCTTCCTGAATGAAGATGTTCTGTACAAGAGAAACTTCGACATGGTTCTGCTCAGATGCGTTGACGGAAAAGAAGCAGAAATACTCATGAGAGAAATACAGGAAGGTTCCTTTGGTACTCAACCAATGGACATACCATGACAAGGAAAATACTGAGAGCAGGATATTATTGGCTGACGATGGAGTCAGATTGCTACCAGTATGCAAAGAGGTGTCACAAATGTCAGATCTACACCGATAGAATTCATGTGCCACCATCTCTTCTCAACATACTCTCTTCCCCTTGGCCTTTCTCCATGTGGGGAATCGACGTGATTGGAATGATCGAGCCAAAAGCGTCCAACGGACATCGCTTCATCTTGGTAGCTATAGACTATTTTACCAAATGGGTTGAAGCAGCTTCATATGCAAGCGTTACAAGACAAGTTGTCGTCAGGTTTATCAAGAATCACATCATCTGTCGCTACGGCATTCCTAGCAAGATAATCACTGACAATGGGTCAAATTTGAATAACAAAATGATGAAGGAGCTTTGTGAAGAATTCAAGATTGAACATCACAACTCATCTCCTTACAGACCAAAGATGAATGGAGCTGTAGAAGCAGCTAACAAAAACATCAAGAAAATCATTCAGAAGATGGTCATCACTTACAAAGATTGGCATGAAATGCTCCCGTATGCTCTTCATGGTTACCGTACATCAATACGTACTTCGACCGGAGCAACTCCTTTCTCCCTTGTATATGGCATGGAGGCAGTCCTACCAATAGAGGTTGAGATACCATCAATGAGAGTCTTGATGGAGGCAAAATTAACAGAAGCCGAGTGGTGTCAAAGCAGATTCGATGAACTAAACTTAATCGAAGAAAAGCGCATGACAGCTTTATGCCACGGACATCTATATCAACAAAGAATGAAGAAAGCTTTCGACAAAAAGGTTCGACCTCGCACAATCAAAGAAGGCGACCTTGTACTAAAAAAGATTCAATCTTTTCTCACAGATTCGAAAGGGAAATGGACTCCCAATTATGACAGCCCCTACGTGGTCAAGAGAGCTTTCTCAGGAGGAGCCTTAATACTCACGACTATGGATGGAGAAGAATTCACCCGTCCTGTGAACGTCGACGCAGTCAAGAAATACTTCGCCTAAATAAACAAAAAAAAACAGCTCGCTAAGTTGAAAACTCGCAAAGAGCGACTTAAGCAAAAAAGAGCGTCTCGGTGAATCGAAAACCCGAAAGGGTGATTCAGGCAAAAATTAGAGACTTAAAAAAAAATATTAATCAATCTCGGTAGACTTAAAACCCGAAAGGGGTAGTTTATGCAAAAGTTAGGGATATATGGCAAGGAACTATGTTCAGGACAAACTTGATCATTCAAAAATCCATAGCGGAGTATTCATCAGCAGTAGGTCATCTTCTACAAAGCACGAATACAGCGTGTGGACCTCCGTTTTTTAATTCCGGGCCATACCTCTGATCTGTAGAGATACGTGAACTGACTCTTTTTTATCGCTTAATGCTTTCGCATTTTTGAAAATTCACAGAGTCGCCACCGACCTTTTATTTTATCCAATTAAGGAAAGGTTTATAAAAGAAACAGAAAAAAGACCTTTAAGAAATTCTGGGTAAGGGGGTAGGTTATACAAAGGGAAGGTGTTAGCACCCTTTGTATCCATGGTTATCCACGGGCTCTTAAGTTTGCTTAGCTCACTTGTTTTTCGATCACTTTTCAATTGCTTTAGAATGCTCATATGTGGTTTCAAATACTTTTGTAAATTGAATTTTGTAATGATCCGTGTGTGGATGTATACAAAATGCTTGTTTATCTTTCGAAAGATGTTTTGAAAAGAACGTTAACTTTGTAATAATCCGTGTTTGGATGTATACAAAGTATTGTCTTTTTTGAAAGTTTTGTTTTGAAAAACAACAGTGTATGAGAATTTTGTTTGTTTTGAGCAAGCAAACTAGGAGGTCTACCCTGAGTTGTAAGGTCTTTATCCTATTTCCTTTAAAAATCTATCCTTTCACCGGATACAAACAAAAGGTTCGATTTTGTACTCAAAACAATGGAATTTTGACTTTGATTTTGAAAAGAATGAGAAGGGATTTACCTTAAGAGGTGCAAGTGTGATTGTGATTGGATTCAGATATTTTATCTTTGAAGTTAGTGATCTAACGGTTCAATTTTATCTTTGACATACACGCAGTTTATATATGCGGGAAATTAAAATGCGGAAATGTAAAGTGCGGAAAGTAAATCTACGCTATTACATCGATTGTGCAGGAAATGTAAACTAGCCTATTTACATGAATTTGACATCCTATACATTTATCTAGGAATTTAAATTGCAAGGAAAATAAAAGGCATGTTTTTGGATTTTTTATGATTGATTTTAATTATAATTAATGCATGATTAATTAAATTAAAATGAAGAAAAAAGATGAAAATAGATTTAAACCTAGAAATTAAGTTTAAAATATGTACAAAATATTTGTCAATTAATTTTAAAACAAAACTAATTTTTTTGGAATTTTTAGAATTGATTTGAAATTGATTTAAGTTAATTAAAACATAATTATGCAAATAATTATACCAATAATTAAAACTTAGAGAGAAAATTATTCAAAATATGTACAAAATTAGTTTATAATATATAAACAATATTTTATATAAAGAACAATTTTTTTTTATGATTTTTTGATTGGTTAGAATAATTAAAAAGCAAATATATAAATATATACTAATTAATTATGCAAAATATTGAAATTTTGAAGAAAAATAAAATATTTTTATTTCAGAAAATAATATATTATTTTAGAAGTCTAAAAATATTTTTTGTGTATTTTTTGGATTTTTGAAACTAATTTTAATTAATTTTGCAAAGAAAATTAAAATAAAATAGAAAATAAAAGGATACATGATCAGGTGTGGTATGCATGTGAGTCCATGGTATGAATAGCTTGATCTGATGCGTTGGATGAAGATTTGAGATGATCCAAGGGCTCAGATCATGAGGGAGCATGATATGATGGTGGGGAACATGTGCTGAATCCAAGGAGATTCAAACTTTCTGACTGGGACCGACATATGCACGCGTGGATGGGAAGACTGGTTGACCAGCCAATGATCAAGAGCCACGCTAGCGGAGGGAAGAGTCAGCTTTGACTGACGAACCACGCTTGGACGCGTGGTCGTCTTCAACCTCCGTCTCTCTTATTTTTTCAAACAAATAGCGGGGGTTTTAAACCTCCCCTATTTTTATGATAAAAACGCCATTTTTTGGTAGCTTCCCACACCTGCAAAAATAAACGTTAGGAATAAAAACAAATGACCCAGATCCCCTAATTAGGATGCTCTGAGTCCAAATATGATGTTAGTTTCGCTGTTTGAAAGCTGTAGCTATGGATTCGATGGAGTTGAAGTTTTAGCACGTATGAACACTTGTTAATGGCATGGAGTGGTTCTCACGTGGGAGCTTACATGTTAAGGCCCAGATCTAGCTTATAGGACCTCATAAACTCAGTGGAATGATTAGATTACATTGAGGTTGATTAAATATAGGAAAACGAAAATTAATTATGTATGAACATGAAGAACACTATGCATGTGTTACGACTCTCATGGGACCATATTAAGGGTTCATTCTTACTTTATATGATCTTAGAAGATGATTGGAATGATTGTTTTGTATTGATATTGATTGGAATATGAAATTTGAAAATTACAAAGTGTATGGAAATTTTGAGAAATTTGATGAGTTTTCTTGCTATGTCTTGGTATAATTTCGTGTGTCTTGGCCCTCTTCCTTGTTTGTGAAGTATTCTTGCCTTTATATAAGCCAAGGAGTGCTTAGAAAATAAGCTAAGAAGTATTCATGAGCTTTGTTGAATTTTTGACTTTTAAGCTTAAAATTTAAGCCACCATTGCTTGATCTCCACACCTCTTGCTCTAGGCTTGACTTGCTGCCTTCCTTGCTGAATAATTAAGTCCCATGTGGAGACTTTAGCTTAGAAAATAAGCTATGTTTTATCCTTCCATTTTTCCTTTTAATTTAATCTTAAAATAAGATAAAATTATGCCAAAAATGGATAAAAATGGTATGGGCCTTGTCTTGGTCGTGGGAGGCCCATAATATTATGGAAATGATGTTTGAACCATGAAAACTTGGCCCCATTTGGAAAAAATGCATTTTTGAGCAATGTTGGTTTTTATGCATTTTCCAAAATTTAGCCAACTTCAACAAGGTGTAAATCCCTCAATTTTTGTCATATGAAGGAGATCTTGCACTTTTTGGAAACCACAAAGAGTCCTCTAACCAATGTCTTTGGTCTCATGTCAAAATGATTTTTGATGCTCCTTGTGTGTCCTTTTGAAAAAAGTGTCTTTTTGTTGACTTTGAAAATGACCTGTAATGTCTTTGGTCAATGTTTTGATTGATGGTACAAAACACTGAGAATTGTACTGCCAGCAGTTTGGCTGTCAACTGACTGTTCAGGTATTGACGTAGTAGTTAAAGTGAAAAATCAACAGTCAAAGTTATTTTTTTTTTGTTGTTTTTGCTTTTGTTTTATGTGAAAAATGAAAGTTTATTTACATGACTTGTTAAAAAAACACAGACATAATAAATAACTATTATTTACTGTTACCAGTACAGTCTGAGTTTCCTGATTCTGCGCCTGCAAAAAAGATTTAACTCTGTACCAATTGTGTCAGTACTATTTATCTGTAAATAAATAAATAGCATGTGTGAAGTAATAAACAGCATTTGGCGTTTGCGTAAGAATAAATTCAACTGCAAGCCAAATTACTGTATAAGAAAAATTCTAAAAACTAAGTATTTCATATGTCAGGATATTTGTTGAAATAAAAATCCATGATTATATGAGACTCTTAATTTTCAGATTGGAGTTTTCTTGAAAAAAGATGCGGGCAAATTTTGGGGTATAACACAGCGCAACTCGGAGTGGAAGGGAAAGATAACGGTCGTCACGTTTCATCGTAGCCCTTTTCCCGAAAATTACCAATTTCCAACTTTGTAAATACTCCATGGAATCAAGCATTTGGCTGATTACCATTCCATATATAATAATTTGAGCCTTGTGCTTTTCTTTGCAATCTAGTCTTATTCAGTTTCTTGAAATGCATTTTAAATTTAAACAGTCATTTTCTTGAAACAATTATTTTCATAAAATAAAATGAATTTACTTGCAAAAATAAAGGTGAAATTTCTTTCTGAGGTTTACAAACAGTAGGAAGAATGCAAACAGTTGCTCCGAGAACGGTTAAGACTCCGGGAATCAAGATTTCCCCATGAGGTCGCTTTGCGAATATCTCCCGATGACGAATCTTTACTTCAATTCATATTACTCACTTCGGACAGCGGACAACTGATAACCAGGTATTCCCGGCAGAGTTCGAACTGCAAGAAGAGGACATCTTCTGATCAACAAGAATTCAAGTCGTATCATAGGATTTTACATCTGCGACAATTCTATTCACATTCACTTTACATTTTATAATTGTCATAATATTCATGCATACATTACATCATAACTGCATAGTCGAGTCAGGCTTTGATCATGTGAATGCCCGATTCATGGAGGCATGAACTCAAGTTTCCCCTGCAAATTCCGGAGAAACTTTTTCCTTCGAGACCACAGTTCATACACAAGGATCTCTCCAAGCAAGTCAACAGATGGTAGTCTCCCTCAAAGAGATAGTTTGTTCACTTTTGGAATTCCCCAACTGAGAATCTCCTGCAGAGCGGCGCTCGACAATCTTCTTCAGATAAGATAGTCTGTTTCGCATTTTTGGAATTCCCTACAGGGTCGATAAGCGGTTCTCTTCTCTAAGAAATATGGATTCCTCGACATAATTGACAAGTGGCAGTTTTTCCTCCTGAAAAACAGTTTGGTATTTCCCCAGCAAGGTCAAGAGATGCCACTTTTTCGTCAAAAAAAAAATAATTCAGAATCTCCCAGCAGATCAACAAGTGATCCCCCAGCAGAATCAGTGAATGGTAGTCTTCGTCCAGAAGATAGTTCATGATCCCCAGCGGAGTCAACAAATGGTAGTTTTTCCCCAAGGAAAGACAGTTTGTCTGTTAAACATTCAAGAGGACAATAAATGTTAGTTTTCACCCCGAAAATAGTTCGTCCGCCTTCAAACAAAGTCATTAGCCCCTCAAAAGAGCGCGGGCCCATATGACAATCTTTCAAAGATGCCAAGTCAAAAGGGAAGATGGTGAAGTTTCTTTATTTACCATCAAATGGTATTTTACCTCCAAGTGCTGGTAAGAAGTTTGATGAGGAAACAAACCTTTGAAGTTTCTTTATTTACCGTCAAATGGTATCTTACCTCCAAGTGCTGGTAAGAAGTTTGATGATGAAGCAAACCTTTGAAGTTTCTTTATTTACCGTCAAATGGTATCTTACCTCCAAGTGCTGGTAAGAAGTTTGATGAGGAAACAAACCTTTGAAGTTTCTTTTACCGTCAAATGGTATCTTACCTCCAAGTGCTGGTAAGAAGTTTGATGAGGAAACAAACCTTTGAAGTTTCTTTATTTACCGCCAAATGGTATCTTACCTCCAAGTGCTGGTAAGAAGTTTGATGAGGAAACAAACCTTTTGAAGTTTCTTTATTTACCGTCAAATGGTATCTTACCTCCAAGTGCTGGTAAGAAGTTTGATGAGGAAACAAACCTTTGAAGTTTCTTTTACCGTCAAATGGTATCTCATCTCCAAGTGCTGATGAAAAGTTTGATAAGGAAACAGACCTTTGGAAATTTTCTCTTTATCTGAGATATTGTCCAAACGCAACTAAGACCAGTTTCGAGATATGGACATCCGAAACAAGGGGGAGGTTGTTTACATTTTTCTAAGTATCAACACTTAGTTAAAGAAGATGGATTACGCATCCTACACTGCCATCCATTCGCCAGAGTCCACATCAAGTATTTCTACAGGAGTTTGTCTCCTCATCCCCGCCGAGTGCGACAACGGGATCAAAGTCATGCAAAGATTTTATCAATTACAACATCTCAGGAGCGCCCAAAATTCGCGCATTCCTCGATATTTAAGTCTCTTTTACGCAGGAGAGATCGAGATATCAATCTCTCTCCCTCCAGATAAAAGAAACTTAAATAGAGGCATCTGTCATACCCTAATTTTTGACCCCCCCTGAGATGACATATCTTTAGGATTTTCATCAGGTCAAAGCAAGTACCCAGAGCAGTCACTTCTTCATCTGGCATTTAATCGAGGATGCTCAAAAACAAGAAAACTCAGGCAAAGGATCAATCAATAGAAGGATTAGTCTCTAATACAATCATAAGACTCAAGAGCTTCATTATTTCACCTATGATTGATTAGACACCCAGTCATCTGAGTACAGGTTTACTCAGGTCACCAGACTAGGGTTTTTTAGCCTATCAAGGACTAAAATCAGGGATCACCTTTGGGAAACCCTAAAAAGCCCCAGGGGATCATTCAAAGACATCAATCATTTTTAAATAACTCATATGACAAGATCCACTGGACATCACACCTCAATTCAAGGTCTACAGTCATTATTTTCATATGGTCGACAATTAGGGTTTTTGACCTAATTCACCAGGATAGTTGACTTTTAATCAGGGCATGGATCCAAAACTCAAGACATGATTCAAGAACCTCTACTACCTCAATATAATCCATTTACATCATTCATTTGAGGAGAAGATCTTGATTCTACACAAAAGTCCAAAATTTCACCTTATTTGGAAAAAGTCAACTATATGGGTTCACCTTTGACTTTTGAGATTTTTGGTCAAACCATGACTTTCAAGGATCAATATCATCAATATATGGATATTAAAGTCATTTGACCAAAGAAATTCAAAAAGAATCTTCAAGGAGCAAAAAGTCGGGAATTAGGGTTTTTGAGGGCATTGTGGGAACTCAAAATTTCACCTACACAACTCAAAAAACTTCCAACATGAAAGTTGTAGATCTTGCAAAATAAAACAACATCTTACAAAGGAACTTTTTTCAAAAGATCAATCATTTAAGAGTTTTGGAAATTTTGGAGTTTTAGGTCATAAACACTTAGAAATTTTTCTAAGTGTTTTAACCTAGTTTTCTTCCAACTTTGGCCTCATTTTTCACAAATTTGCCAAAGGATTTTGAATAAACTCCAAACTAATGATTTGAAGTAGATGTTTAGGGCTTTCCAAAATGTGTTCAACCTTCTCCAAATTCATTTTGAGCTAAGAGTTATGCTTGTTCAAAGTTGGCCTCATGAAGTGAAATTATAGGTCATGCATCATTTTGGAACTTTGAAATTTTGTGCACATGACCTCAAATATGGATGCTACACGACCCATAACACATCTGAAAACATACCATGCATTCATTTTCACCATCTGAAATGTTCCCCAAGATCAGATAGAATCAATGGATAGGGGAAGCTAGCCCGAAAATGCATCATTGCATTTAGGATCTTTTCAAAATTTCTTCTTGGCTAAGAAACCAAACTTCTTTCATTAAGCAAGCTCACCACAGCCAATTGATCTGCATTCATTTTCCTATAAATAGGAGGGCATACTTTAGTAGAAAAACACACCAAAGCAACCATATTCCTTGCTTTCTCTTTCTCTTCTCATGCTTATTGTTTTTCAAAGTTCTTTGGCAAGAAGAATCGTTTTCTTCAAACCAGAGCTTATCTTTGGAAAGTAAGCATTCTAACATCTCAAGGGAGGTCATTTGAGGTGATCCAAGCACCTGGATCATTTCTGTAAGTGGAGGAACACCATTGTCGCTCTCACTTTGAAGCTGTTGCAGTTGGAGGTCCATAGTGCAATTCAGAAGGTTTCCAATCGAGCCAAGCATCCAGGCACGTTCCATAGGAGGTAGTGAAGCTGTTCAGATGGCTGCAGCTCATCTGTAACTCAAGAATCATCACTCTCCATGTTCACTTGAAGCTCAAATCGAGGGAGGTCCATAGAACAATTCAGAAGGATTGAGGTTACAACAAGCATTCAGTTAGCATCACTGAGTCCCAAGGAAGCTTTTGGGATCATTCATACAAGCCCAGTTGCTCTCTATCATCCTCACGACCTCCATTTTCAGAGGTAAGTTTCTGAACTCCACCTCTTTAATTTAAGCACTCTTTATGATATAGCTCGATTCTATCTTGTTCAGCATCATCAGAGGATTGAAAACCCTCTATCATCATTCATTTATCTTTCAGTATAGCCATTTAATTTGATTTTTAAATTTTAGGGTTCTTCACGATTTCTGGTAAATTAGTTAGATGTAGTTAATATAAATCTATGTTAGTTACATATTTAGAATCGTGAGTGAATTTAGAGCAAGTTTGGTCTTTACATCGTTGCAAATGGTTGAGAGTTGAGAGTTCAGATTTTCAAAAATTCAAAGCTAGAGGTTGAAGATGACAATGGTGGTGGCGCGCAAAAATTCAAATTCAGGAAAGAGTTTATTTTATTTTGAGTGATAGTGGTCTTATAAACGACTAAAACGTGATAGCCTAGTGGTAAAGAGTGTTTGTGTGTTGCGCGTGCCCAAGGTCTGGGGTTCGAATCCCCCTCGCCCCAGACCTTTTGATTTTATTTCTCTTTTATTGCTTCTATGCACTTGAGTAATGTATGATTTGCAATGGAACCATTCTTTTGTCACTAAGCGCGCGTTGGCTCAGTGGTGTTGTTTTGGGTTGGTAACATAAAGGGCGTGGGTTCAAACCTGGTTGGTGACAAAACCCTATTTTTTACCACTTTTTTCCATTTGATTTCTTCACAACTTCAACCAATTATTTAACCTATCAAATCAATTTATTTTCACTTCATTTTTCACACACTTGTCATTTAATATATCTATTTTGTGAATAATCAAAAAATTATAAAAATATTATTTATTTCATGTATTTTAATTAGGTTTAAAATAGTATGTTTTTAAGTGTTTTCTTAAATACTTTAAATATATATTGTCATGTTATTTTAACCTATTTATTTTGTGAATAAGCTCATGATAAAACCCTATTTGTTTAGGTCTTAATTAGGCATAGATCTTTATTCTTTACCTTAATTAAGTTGACTTTTGTCAATTTTCAAAGCTATTACAAGTCTCCGATTAAACGGATGATTAAGGTTTTCAAACAACAAAACCTTATACCATTTCAAATCATTTTCAAACTGCTTTTGTAACCAGTACTGTAAAGTACTGGGCCTCTAATAGAGTGTAAGTCCCAAACACCTTCTCTTCTTAGCTTGTTTTCAAAACTGTATTTTCAAAATCTTCTTTCTGTTTTCAAAACATTCTTCTGGTATTTGAAGGGCATTATTCCCGGTGAAACTCTTTAGATACCTATGTGACCTTTGTCCATCTTCACTTCTTCTGTTTTCAAAAAACCATTAACTGTTTATCATATATATTCAACTGTTATCCACCAATTACTGTTGAGGCTCTGTACATACTTCTTCAAAGGCCTCCACTCCATCCAGGTTAGGCTTTACAAGCTTTCAATTTACAGTCTTTATTTAAATTACTGTCAAATATAAACTGTGCATATGTATTAGTTTAGAACTACGTTTGAGTGTAAACCCTAGGACAGTTAAACTATATATATTATAGGAATATGACCTAGGATTGAGAATGTCTTCCCGGTGAAGGCTCTTTCCTAATTAGAGATCTGTAGTTCAAACCCCCAAGATGAATTATTCCCGGTGAAACATCTTGGCAAAAACCTTAGAATCCAAAAATATAGGACACATCCACCCAAAGAGGAATTATTCCCGGTGAAACCTCTTACCCATTTGCTTAGAGCCAAAATAAGTTCAAAACTACATAGCTTTCTCTTGTGCTATAACAGGGACCCTCGATTAGCCTCCTCTTGGGCTTTGTACAAGGACCCACAGGCTTCTTAAAAGCATTTCCAGCTTCCTCTTGAGCTTGTATACAAGGACCCATCAGGTTTCTTATAAACATAGGAACAGGTCTTTAGTCACCTTTTAACATACCCTGGTGAGTTTCTTCCAATTTAAACCAGACTTTAAACAAGCTAAGTTTGTCTCAATTTCACATTGAGTACACCTTTTTGAATGAGAGACATGGACAGCCTCTGTCACCCTTATCTTCATCAATCTTCCTTAGTAGAGTCTAGGATCCATGTTTGCTTATCCTCAGTCAGTGTCAGCCTTCATCTTGGGCTTTAAACAAGAAGTCTCCACTAGATAATCTTTCTGCCATTCATTCATTCATTTTAATAAAAACCCCTGGAAAGGGTTAGCCTCCAAAATCATTCCTTCATTTTAATAAAATTCCCTGGAAAGGGTTAGCCTCCAAAGTCAATTAATAAAAATCTGTTTAAAATGTCAAAATCCCTGGAAAGGGTTAGCCTCCAAAATCATTCTTTCATTTTAACATATTCCTTCATTTTAATCAAAATCCCTGGAAAGGGTTAGCCTCCAAAATCATTCTTTCATTTTAACACATTCCTTCATTTTAATCAAAATCCCTGGAAAGGGTTAGCCTCCAAAATCATTCTTTCATTTTAACACATTCCTTCATTTTAATCAAAATCCCTGGAAAGGGTTAGCCTCCAACATCATTCTATCATTTCAACAACATCAGTCTTTCAAAACCAAAGATTCATTCTCTTAGGAGATAATTTCCCCAAAAGAGTCAAAACCCCTGGAAAGGGTCAGCCTCCAAAAAACATGATAAAATTAGTCTTTTAACAGACAAATTCACCGGCTGAGTCAAAATCCCTAGAAAGGGTTAGCTTCCAAAGAAAAACAGTCTTTTAATAAATAAACTCTCCAGTAGAGTCAAAACCAACAAAAACAGTTAGCCTCAACCTTGGGCTTCATACAAGGCACCAAACAATAAAACTTCCCTGTCAAGAGTCAGCCTCAACCTTGGGCATTGTACAAGGCAGATAATAGAGTCTCCCCAGTGAGTTCTTCATCATTCAGTAGCCACAACCTTGGGCTTTGTACAAGGCAGATTAAACCATATTTCATGAGTCAAAGATTCCTAACACCTAGGATCTTTTCCCCATAGAGTCGTCCATATTCAGTTTATTTTAGAGTCAGCCACAACCTTGGGCTTTGTACAAGGCAGAAAATAATGTTTTTCCTAGCTGGAGTCAGCCTCAATTCTGGGCTTTGTACAAAACACCAAATAAAATCCATCCAAATAAACACTCCCCAAGTAGAGTCAGCCTCAATTCTGGGCTTTGTACAGAACACAAAAATACCCTGTAATTAATCCCCAGTGGAGTCATCTCCCAGAGTCAATAATAATTAATAAATCAATCAAAAAGCCTCAAGCTTGAGCCTCATACAAGCCAACTAAAGTCAAATATTTTATACAATAGATAGACATAGCTTATCTCTATAGAGAGATATTTTTACTACTCTACCACATTCAAACAAACAAACATTACATTTTAATCAAGTCTCCCATTTAGGATTTTGAAATGCATGAGCTGGCAGTAAAACCCAGACATGTGGTAACTTTCCCTAATTTGGATGAGCATTTTTCTTTCATTTAAGAGGCATTTGACTGGTATACTTGCACATACACAAGTAAGGTCCCCCTCTTGAATGAAATGAATTCAGTTATTCTGTCACTCCTTTACAATGTTTGTGGTAGAATAGTACAAATACCTCTCTGTAAAGATGATTTCATGCCTCTTTATTGTAAACAAAGATTTAATTCAAGCTTCAACCTTGAGCTTCAAGCAAGGCACCCAAAAATAATTAATTTCCCTAGTTAGTTCCCCGAACTACATTAAGCTCTGACTTCCATTAGGGATATGTAGGCATGAGTTTCACAAGGAATCTCAGCGAGCTAATAAAATACCAAAAATAGTCTGTCTGTCTGTCTTTCTTTTATTTTAATTCAATTCCTTCTCCTAACACAAAGGAGAAACTTTCCCAATCATTAGCAGTAAACACAAACACAAATGACACAGAGAAGGTTCCTGTAGAGTACTACAGATATGTAGGGTGTTTAAACACTTCCCTATGTATAACCGACCTCCCGGACTCCAGAATTTCTAGTCTAGGTGAAATCCCCACACTTAGCAAACTCTTAGGGTTTAGTTGAGATCTTTTTTCCCCTTTCCTACTCGTAGGACAATAAGAAAGTTCGTGTGATATCGTAGGAAAAACTGAAACAAAATTCATCCCACCACGGGCGCATTCTCCTTCCAAATTTCGCGTGAAGGGTCTAGCGTGTCGTCCTCCCAAGTGAAACGGGGAGGTAAAAAAAACGACACCACAAATTGCTAGTGATGTCTCATGGCAGGGACAAGAATCGACCTGCTCTGATACCAACTGTAACACCCCATACATATATGTCTAGAATAATATGTAGTGATGCTATAAATGGTACAAGAAACATACATAAGCGGTAAAGACAATAAATTAAAATCATATACAATTCAAGTTTACAACTAAGATGTATACGATAGGCTTGTCTTCAACAATACACAGCGGAAAGATAACGTCTGACGAGGTCTTCCTGCCATTTGCTTGTCCATAGTCTTCAAAGCAATCCTTCAAGCAATCCGTCTACTTCAAACCTGTTCCTGAACATTATTAAGAGGATTGGGGTGAGATTACTAAATCTCAGTGAGCTCCCCTATCTTACGGGTTCGCTCGGTTCTACAAGGTGCATGCAATCAAACGGATTCACCGAGAATCCAGGTTTTCCTCACGGCCAGGTGCAAATACAAACAAGGGTACACCGTTGATCAGTGCATTTTAATGCACGTTCTTCCATGTTTGTACTCAAGCATTTCTTCGGTTTGTTTTATTTATTTTTATGTTTTAGTATGTTTTTATATTTTATTTTATTTTTGCACTTATTTGTTTTTCGTATTAATTTTTCAGCATTAACAGTCTGCACGGAAACGATCATATCTAGAGTTCCAGGAGTCCGATTGAGGCGTTCTAATAATCGCCAGAAAGCTAAGAGAAAGAGCTACAATTATTATGTTGGAGTCGAAGTCAGAATCGGACTGTAGAAGGGCCAGAATATTTGTTGAAGTTGCAGCACTAGTTTTAGTTAAGTTTCGGGTCAATTGGTTTTGGGCCTGGGTCGTATGTTTGACCCAGTTGGATTGTAAAACGGGTTGTGGTTTTGACTTAGGTTAGGCAGCCGCGGTTATTGACCATTCACGGTCACTATTCACGAAATTCTTGAAGCTTGTATGAATTGATCCATGGCGAACTAATCACTTTTGGTTGATCTACCGAATTCAGGTTCCGAAACTATGAGATTATTATAAGTTTTGCAATAAAATTCCTTTTCCTTCAATAATATATTTTGTTTATCTTTTGCTTAATTTGATATTCGTAATATATGTTGTTTGGTTCGACTGAATTATGTTTTTCAACTTATCTGCGTGTTTATCGTATGCTTAATCGTTAACCCGCTTATCGCTTAACCGAATGCTTAATTCGGCAAACGGAAAACATAATTCGTATAATATTGTTACGCTTGTTGATTATATTGTAATCGAACGGGAAAGGAATCGCTTAGGATAGTGAGATTTTAATAATCGATGATTGGTAGGAATTGAATCGGTAGATTGACTTGTTTCCATAATCACTTATTTCAAAACAACTTATTTTCAGAATCACTTATTTTAAGCACTTTTTCTGTAATTCGACCACCAAACCAACCCCCCCCAATTTCGATTTCAGTTAGTAATAGTTAAGAGTCCTTAAGAGACGATATTCGAGTTACCTTACCGTCGTACTACAGTTTTGTAGTTAACTCGTTTTTGACCCGCGCGCGACAGCGGATCAAATTGGCGCCGTTGCCGGGGATTCTTGTCGTTATTAATTGACTTTAGAGTCTTAGGTTTAGTGTTTGTGCGTTTAGGCCATAGGTTCCTCGCAATTTGGGCCATAACGGCTTTTTTGAGTCGAAAAATCGATTTTTTTGGAAAATTGAGTCTGATCGATAATCTGTTTTTGCCTACTGGGAGCACAAAAATCGTGCGATCAATACCCCCTTACTCTAGAAGAGTAAGGGAATTCGACCCCAAATCTCCAAATACATCGTTTTTCTATTTTTAATGAATTTTTTACTGTTTTCATAGAGTTGAAAAAATCCAAAAAAATTCTCAAAATTCTTATTTTGCTTCAGTAGATTAAATTTTGTGTTTTTGTATTTTTCTGAATTTATTTTAATAGTTTTCCTTCTTTCTATTTGTTTTTGCCTGTATGGGACATGATTGATATTTCTGTGTTTGTTGAAACCATGGCTGAACAAAGAAATTTGACGCAGTTGGGTGCCCCTGATGCGAACTATAATGGTTTATGTATTGAGTATCCTGCGGCTGAGGCACCTTTTGAATTGGAATATGGTTTAACATATTTGTTGCCTAGGTTTAATGGTTTTGCAGGTGAGGATCCGCATATGCATCTGAATGAATTTCAGGTTGTGTGCTCTGCACCTTCCGAACCTTCACTAGAGGATATTGTCAAACAAATGGCTGCAAATAATCTTCAGTATCAACAACACATAGATTCTACTCTTCAGACTTTGCAAACACAGATTGGACAACTTGCCACTTTGATGAATGCCATGCAACAAGCTCAAGGATCAAACCAACAACCCTTGGATGAGCAGTCTATTTTTCAAATAGAGTTTCTTTCTGAAAATGTTGATGATATTTGTACTGATTCGTTTGCAGATGATTTTCCATCATTGTCTGGTTTTGATGATGTTTACTCTTGTGATGTTTGTACTGACACTAATATTTGCTCTGTTTATGCTGAAATTGAGCTTGCCTTGCAAAATGATATTCTTACTGCATATGAGGTTGCAAATGAAGTTGTTCATGTAGATGAAGCTCTCGACACCCCGGCTGCCCGGAACAAACCATCCATTGAACAACCACCTTCCCAAGAGCTGAAACCAATTCCTGAAAATCTTAAATATGCTTATTTAGAGATGAATGGAAAACTTCCGATTATAATTTCTTCTAAATTTTATTTTGATCAAGAAAGTAAGTTTTTGCAGGTTTTGAAGAAGCATAAGAAAGGAATTGGATGGACCTTGGATGAAATTTATGATATTAGTTCGTCCATGTGTGCGCATAGGATCTCACTTGAAGATGTAGCAAAAGTAGTGAGGCAGCCCCATAACCTTTGGTTCCTTGATGTCGTGAAAGATGAGAGCACCTTCACGTGTCCATTTGACACTTTTACTTTTAGAAGAACATTCTTTGATCCTGGAATAAAAGGCGAAGGAGCTAAACCACTTTTTAAGGACGATGAGCATTACCCAAAGCTACTCTATGAGAGCCCCACTTTGGAAGAAGAAAATGTAGAAGATATCTCTTTGAGAAAGGATGCTTACGTGATCAGCTATCCTCCTTGAATACTCGGGTGTCTTTTTTCCTTTCTCTCACTCTGATTTTATATTTATGTTCTTTCATTGAGGACAATGTATGTCTTAAGTGTGGGGGAGGGAACCATTTATTTTCTTCGCTTTTGTTTGTTATTTTGTTTTATTCTTACTTATTAAAAAAAATGCATCTTCTTGAAAGTTTTAGGCTATAGACTGATTTGAGTCGAGTTTGCGGAGACTTGGGAAAAATTCACAAGATCGGTATCGTTTTAACACCGTAAGTCTCCTGCATATGGAAATTGATTTGAATATTTTATTATGTTTTAGCCTTAAATTCTCATTCTCTGACAGCTCTTGAGTAGTTTATTTCAGCAGTCGGCACCATCTCTCACACACTTTACGCAGGGAAGCCGATGAATATAAGTGAGTGTTCCGAAAAAAAAAGAAAAAGGGAATGCACCTTCTAAGTTTGGTGACCCTCACCCGGTCACTTAACCCAACGGTTGTGGAACCTTCAAAAGAAAAATTTGAAAATAAGACTTTTTGTTAGTTGGTTCAGCGGTTTCTGGTGCTGAACTTGGTAGGGCGAATTACGGTTCGATCCCCCGCAACTACAACTGGGTAAACAAAGGGTTATGCCACGTAAGCACCAGAACCCCGTGCAAAAGGATCAGAGTCACTAACCGGTCGTTCTTCTATAAGTGTGTGGAGATAACGGGCTTAATGTGATTGCGCCTGAATGAAAAAGAGCAAAAAGGATGACTAAGTTAGGCTATGGTATAATAATATGATTTGAATTGGTTTGTGTATTTAGGAGGCTTATGTCTGCATATCTGTGGTTAGTGTTCTTACGATGTCCTTAGTGTGCAAGATTAGTACCTGTCGATGCAAACTTACCCGAAGAAGATTTGTAGCCTAGGATGAGTAACTGTTGATGTATTTGTGCTTTCTTTGTTTTGTTTTTCATTTTGCTCGGAGTGCAAAAGTTCAAGTGTGGGGGAATTTGATCAGTGCATTTTAATGCACGTTCTTCCATGTTTGTACTCAAGCATTTCTTCGGTTTGTTTTATTTATTTTTATGTTTTAGTATGTTTTTATATTTTATTTTATTTTTGCACTTATTTGTTTTTCGTATTAATTTTTCAGCATTAACAGTCTGCACGGAAACGATCATATCTAGAGTTCCAGGAGTCCGATTGAGGCGTTCTAATAATCGCCAGAAAGCTAAGAGAAAGAGCTACAATTATTATGTTGGAGTCGAAGTCAGAATCGGACTGTAGAAGGGCCAGAATATTTGTTGAAGTTGCAGCACTAGTTTTAGTTAAGTTTCGGGTCAATTGGTTTTGGGCCTGGGTCGTATGTTTGACCCAGTTGGATTGTAAAACGGGTTGTGGTTTTGACTTAGGTTAGGCAGCCGCGGTTATTGACCATTCACGGTCACTATTCACGAAATTCTTGAAGCTTGTATGAATTGATCCATGGCGAACTAATCACTTTTGGTTGATCTACCGAATTCAGGTTCCGAAACTATGAGATTATTATAAGTTTTGCAATAAAATTCCTTTTCCTTCAATAATATATTTTGTTTATCTTTTGCTTAATTTGATATTCGTAATATATGTTGTTTGGTTTGATTGAATTATGTTTTTCAACTTATCTGCGTGTTTATCGTATGCTTAATCGTTAACCCGCTTATCGCTTAACCGAATGCTTAATTCGGCAAACGGAAAACATAATTCGTATAATATTGTTACGCTTGTTGATTATATTGTAATCGAACGGGAAAGGAATCGCTTAGGATAGTGAGATTTTAATAATCGATGATTGGTAGGAATTGAATCGGTAGAATGACTTGTTTCCGTAATCACTTATTTCAAAACAACTTATTTTCAGAATCACTTATATTAAGCACTTTTTCTGTAATTCGACCACCAAACCAACCCCCCCAATTTCGATTTCAGTTAGTAATAGTTAAGAGTCCTTGAGAGACGATATTCGAGTTACCTTACCGTCGTACTACAGTTTTGCAGTTAACTCATTTTTGACGCGCGCACCGTCAATGGAAGTCCCATAACTATCCAATGAGGTAAAAACAACAACAGGCTCAACGCCATCACAAACAAGTATGCAGACCCGTACCCGTGTACGAGGAATCCAGGAGTAGAATCTGCTTGTCTACCTAGGCTGACAAACCACACCCTCGGTGGGTTACACCCGTACATCGCATCAAGAGACTTGCACAAGAACATCGCAAGACTAATTGGATACTCCTCCTAAATGGAATTCATCCGAGATGAGTTACAGCCGTGACATTGCCTAAATGGCGTCCGACCCCATCATTGTCCATACGCAGATGAGTTAACATCGAGTGCAAATACGCCATCTTGACAATACGAGCCCACCGGGCGAAAGCCTAGTGATCTTGCCTACGTAGCATCACTAGAGGTGAATCAGAAGTAATATTACCTACATGGCATTACTTCTCCACCATACCAAGCACGCCGATATGTTAACGTCGAGTGGGATACGCCCCGTAGGCCCTCACAAGCATATCGCAATGGTAGCTCAGGTGTGCAAAACATACCGAGAACGCAGATGAGTTAACGTCGAGTGGGATACGCCCCGTAGGCCCTCACAAGCACATCGCAACGGTAATGATGGAACTAAGTCCATAAACAGGACTTACCACCTAGTAGCTTAAGCTTACTCCGATTCAAGCATACACAAAACACCGAGATCACACAGCACGGTATCAGCCATCACACAGGCAATCACATTCGAATGTTCAACCGAAACAAACGGAAAACAATGCATAACCAAACATAACATTACATGTGATTTATAACTCTTCCAACATGCATATCAATGTCATAGCCATAGTGTAATCATGCATTTAATCATCATAGAAACACATATTTACTCGAACAATTCCATGATAATTCTCAATCCAAAACAAGAGGCTTTCGGTTCCCAATTCGGAACGAAACTGCACTCAATAGGGAAAATTATCAATTCTGTAATAGACTAGTTCGCTACAGCGAACTTCTGTTCGCTACAGCGAACTCAAACAGAAGCTAAACTTCTTCAAATCCAGGTCAGTTCGTTACAGCGAACTCCCAGCGAAGCCCCGATTCGCTACAGCGAAGGAAAGTTCACTACAGCGAATAAATCAATTCAACTCCCAGGTTTATTCGCTACACCATTCGTTACAGCGAACCATTCGCTACAGCGAATGAAAGTTCGCTGCAGCGAACTCTGCAAAATCAGCAAAATGCAGAAACGCATTTGGGGTCCCCAAGCCCCAAATTTCTACATGCAGCCACTGATAACCGAATAACAAGCTATAGTAAACATACATATACTCATTAGGATAACATTACACAACCTAATAGTTAGGGTAACATCCTAGTCTAAGTTCAACCCAAGGATAACATCTCATTGACATAAACTCAAGGCTAAATTGTGCATATTCTAAAACCAAGCAACACCTAATCATGTGCCATAATTTATATCTGCTTCAAAATCATGTTATCTAAGCAATATCACATAGAGAACTGAAAGACCTTTCCAACGCTTCTGACGGCACTCCGTTTCGAGTTGTAGAACTCAAGTTATGGTCAATTTAGTGAAACACAAAAGTGCAGTCTGCAAACATTCGCTGCAGCGAACACAGAGTTCACTGTAGCGAACCTGACAGTGCAGAACACGGGTTTTAGGGTTCTAACCTCCATTTTTGCATCTTAATCAATCCTAATTCAATCTCAAACATGTAATAACGATACAATCCATTTATTATCATAATGAGAACATATTTTCATCAATTGATCAAGCATGCAAAGCATCAAACTCAACCCAAAACCCAACATGCATACATTCCCAAACTACCTACCCAAGTTCTATCTAATGGAACTCACCTCATGCCATGGAGATTCTGGTTTGCATGGTAGAATAATGGAGATGATGATGATACTGATTCTGAGTTTGGAAGGATGAAGGAGATGATTCTACCACTTGATCATGGTTCTTCCTCCATATTTGTTAAAGCTTCCCACACATGCAAGGGCTTGATGAAGATGATGAACTTCTCTCCTCTTCTCCAAGCTTCACGTTTCCTCTTCCTTTCTCTCTTCTAAATTCTGATTTTGCATCACATAAGAATGGGGTTTGTATCCAAACAAGCCCTTAAGTGGTTCATGCCATGATCAATGACCATATTACCCCTCAACTATGTGAAAATTACCGGTTTGCCATGTAGTTCCAATCTAACTATTTCTCTTTAATTCTACAAACTTCTCTTAGTCCTTCATAGTGTATAAATATACATTCTTAGACGATATGGGATATTACATACGTATATCCTAGGCAATGTATGTATGGGGTGTTACAGGTTTCTTAATTTAGCGCTACTTTTGAACTAATAATAGGACATATAATTAATATTTCTTATCTTAGGACTATTTTTTTATGGAACTTCGAGATAAGACAATATTCAAGGATTAAATACAACAATGAATTTAATATGTGTTCTACAACCTAAAAAATATTTATTTTATTTGTAATACCCCGACTCTCCGACAACGGTAATTGTCATTAATTGGTAAAATGATAATTAAAGGATACATTAGTCTTGTTCCATTTGGATGAGTAGTAATATACATATACCAAGTGTGACCATAAGAAAGTAAGTGGATTAGTTAGAATCCAACTAAGTGGCATATTGGTAATTACCACTTAGTTGAAGGGCATTATGGACATTTAACTCTATTGCATGGGCTTAAGACATTGTTTGGATTGTAAATCAGTTTTTGATAGTGGAAGAAGGAAGAGAGAAAGAAGAGAAGTTTGTGTTCTCTCTCACAAACTCCATTTTCGTAACAAGGGTACAGCCTCCACTAAATCGAGTATAACTCTCAACTCGTAACTCCGATCGTAACGCTTCTGGTCCCATTAGAAAGCTAACGAATTTCTCTTCGATTTGCACCTATGGTTTGCATTCATATCTTATGTCTTGAAGGAGAAAACTGAGCTTGAAGTTGTGTCAGTTATGCTGAAGGTGTGAATAGAGGGATGCGGGTTTGATGAGTTTGGGGTTGGAATTTTGGTCAAGTTATGAGCTCAATTGCAACATGTTCATCATCCAAAGCTCCATTGATGCAAGGTGAGTCCTTAGTTAGAGACTTGGGGAAAATTTGTGGGAAATTGCATGTTGGGGTTTTGGGTGTGAGTGATAACTCTATGAATCCATAGTGATAAATGTGATTAATTGCTAATTGGTGATTTTATGTAATGCATGCTTGCTTTAATGCTTAGATTGTGTTTTATGTATGTAATGTGTACATTAGATCACTATTGCATGTTGGAAATTCGTTTAGAATTGAATCATGATAATTGGAATTGATTATAGGGCAATTGGGAGTTTAGAGCTTTTAAAATGCAGAAAATTGATTCTGCTACAGGGTATTCGGTTACGGGTCTTTGGGTAGCCGATTATTCTGTTAAAAATACAATTTTGGACTGTTGTTAGTGCCAGTAATCGGTTACTGAGTTTGGGTAATCGGTTACCCTGGGCGCAGGGGGAAAAATCAGCAAACTTCGGAAATTCGTAACTTTCGGCTCAGGTATCGGAATTGTGCAAACTTTATATCGTTGGAAAGCTAGCAACGTGTACTTTCTAATAAAAATGGTCCCCAAATAAGAATGTTTGATTTAATAATATTGGAACCCCACTTAGTGCGCCTCGTCGGGCGAGATTTTACGTTACTAATTCCCCCGAGAGCAGTTTCGTTCCGAATAGAGAACCGAACGCCTCCTTAGTCGGGTGAGACTTGTTTAAATTGTATTTGAACATGTTAATGTTGTTTATGATCATGGATGTGTTGATTCTCAATATGCGGATCATTAATTAATGCATTATATTGATATGCTTTATGATGATCATATTATGTTTATCCGTCCGTTCGATTGACGTTCTGAGATGGTTGCTTGTTTGTGGCATGATGCTTTGTGTGATAATGATCATTAATGCCCGTTGTTTCGGTTAAACATTCGGGATTGATTGTATTGTGTGATTGACGCTTGTTATGAGTGTGGTATGCTAGAATCAAAGTGGGCCATTACTAGGTGGTAAGGCACCACTGTATATGGACTAGTTTCCAATTACCATTGCGATGTGCTCGTGAGAGTCTATGAGGCGTGTCCCACTTGCAGTTAACACATTGGCGTTCTTGGTATGTTTAACACACCTGAGCTACCGTTGCAGTGTGCTCGTGAGTTTCCGTACGGGGTTTTACTCACTTGCCGCTAACACACTTGCGTGCTCGGTATGATGGCGTTATGCGGCTAAGTAAGCCTACGCATAATAGGTAAACCATCTCTAGTGATGCCATGTAGGCTACATCATTAGGTTCCTACCCGGATGGGCTCATGCATCGAGACGGCGTGTTGCACTTGCCGTTAACACCACGTGCGTACAGATGGTTAATGGGACGGTGTCGCCTCTTAGGCAAGGTCATCTCGCAGCCAAGTAGGCTTGTGCGAACCCATTTAATCACTCTTGCAAGGTGCTTGTGCAAGTCTCTTGACAAATAGGCATGGGTGAACCCACCGAGGGTGTGTGTGCAGCCTTGGTAGTTTGGTTGTTACCACTTCTGGATTCCCCGTACATGGGTATGGGTCTGCATACGTGTTTGCTGTACTATTTGTATACTGTGATGCGATGACTCCTATGGTGGACGATTCATGTGTTTGCTCCGTAGTCGTACCGGATGTAAGGATAAGCCCCGGATCAATGGTGAATTTGGTTTTGTTGATGCATGTACCCTATAGAACCGAGTGGACCCATAGGATAGGAGGACTCACTGAGATTTAGTAATCTCACCCCAATCAACTTATATTTTTTTTTCAGGTGCAGTTTGGTAGTGGTTGGTCAGTAGCAGGTTCAGACTAAAGACTTGGAAGTGGTGTTGGCTCGAAAACCTCGTCTGATCTCATCTTTCCGTTGTGCAAGATCCATTGAAGACACGTGTTTTGTAATTATTATTATTATTATTTCATGTTGTATTTTAAATGGATCATCTTGTATCCTTGGCTTTTGTATGTACTCAATATCAATTATTAACGTTTCATGCATAATATACTAGTCAATTATGTATGGGGTGTTACAGTTGGTATCAGAGCAGGTTGATTCTCGGCCGAGCCACGAGACATCACTAGCAATTCCTTTCCTCCTCACATGTGTGCGTTGCTAGCCTGATTTTACTGAAATCTCATTCAGTTGTTGAACTTGATCAACTCATCGACTGAGTGTGAGATAGTAGAATTACGGCAGAGCCGCCACGAGGACTCGTAAACCTGTAAGTGTTGTGAACCCAAGTATAAAGGATCGGTTGGGTGGTGAATTGTATATGGAAGCTGGACTTATTGGACGACGTAAGTAGAAGGAATATTGGAGTTGTCAGACTTAAGAGGAGCGTTTGACGCAAAGAAGTAATACCCGAACTGTCAAGGTGTGGATGGAGACAACTAGAACCCCCAGGATTTTTGACTGAACGAAGTGAAGCTTTCTCTAAGTCTTGGTAGTAGCAAGGAAAATCCAAATGGGATTGAATAGGAGCCTTGTAAGTGAGATTCTCCGAAGGTGTTGAGCTGGGATTTATTAGGATTCAGTACTGATGATGCTGCCGGTGTTAAGTGCGACTGATGAGCTGATAATATAGAATGACCTTTGGAAATGTGGATAGAAGAGTTAGACCTTTATGATTGCGCTGGTACGGACAGTAATTGGATGGATGAAGTATTAGATCTTGATCCAACTTGAAGTACCCTAAGCGAGAGTAGTTACCTAGTAGATGTTGGTGGGATGTATGAGTGTGGTAACTTAAGATTGGCGAAGCTTGAATACCTTGTCGGTGGAAGAGGGCATGCATTTCCGTTCTTATCATTTTGTATTTAAGTTCTAGAACTACGCTAGATGGAATATGAAATGATGTAGAAGCGTGAAATGCAGTGGCCTAAGTTCTTGTTAGTTGTTGTTTGTCTGACCCCGAGTGAAGCCATAGAACTACGCTTGGCGTTGGGCGTTCAGGCGAGTAAGAACTAAGATCTATCTGGAACGTCAGTAGGATGATCGCAGTTGAGTCGAATGTTAGGAACCATAGTATTCCTATCTGGACTGAATTATCCTTGGAATCTCATGCATGCGTGGGACGAGTGGGTACGCGCACTGCATGGTAATCCGAAGTTGAACTTCAAATCTTCGTGCTTGGCGTTTTGGCTTTCCGAGTAAGTAACCTTGATGTGTAGCACTCTCAGGTTTTAGCATCCTGAGGAGTGTGATTCGAAGGACTTGAGGAACGATGAACCTGTTGGAGGCCTGTTCAGACACTTGTCAATTGCAACTATAGGATACGTGTGGGGATCATTATACGCCACTGAAGTAGGTTACCTGAATACATGGCCTCGGAGTTAGACCACCATGTTGGTACTACCAGAAAGGTATAATGCCACAGTATCGCTATCGTGCACAGAGATGCGTGAGTCATCTATTTCCGACATGTGTGGGACAAAGATGATCTGAAGCTCAAGGTAGAATTCTGACGTGATACTCATGAGACGCAGATCCAGACTCTTATAAGGTATGCGGGATAAGGATCCATACGTCGCGCTCGATAGTAGAGGAATAACTAGACATGCGATGGTGTGATGGATCAAGATCTGATACTATGCTTATAGAGACTCTGAATGATCGTGCTCGCGCGAGTTAGAGTCAGATTATACCTTGCAGACGTTCTAGTTTCATTAAGTGTTAAGTTGGCAATTTTGCATGAGTGTCTAGAGTGGGACTCATGTGCGGTCATGATATCCTGGTCAGCATGGTGAGTGGCTATCATGTATCATTGGCGACCGGTGATGGAATATGCGAATTGTGTCTCGGACTAGTTCGATGTGTGATGTGTCTGGTAAGGTATTGCTAGATACTCTGAGTGGAGAAGTGTTAATCTTGGTAAAGCATGGACATTTTGGTTTGAGAACTGCTAAGGAGTTTATAAGAGAGATGTTCGAAGTGCAAAGTGCAAGGTGCAATTTCTTGCATTGTGGCTACACTCAGACCGTTGGAAGCACTGCAATGAAGGATGCAGCTATCGAGGAAGTCAGTTTAATGTCAGATTCAGAGATAGAGCAGACATTAGATGATTATGTGGATATAGTGTGGCTATGGGAGGATTGTTATATCAGTAAGTCGCACGAGTTTTTAGAGGTGATACTACGCTAAGAGAATGAAGGTGTATGGTTGGGTAGAAGTTGTGTAAAACTGCTAGAGTTATCATGAGCTGCAGTACATCGTGAAGGGTTTGATATACCGGTTGAGCAACAAGATTGGTTGGACTGAAAAACATAGCAGTTGTACGCTGTGGAAATCAGTGACAAGGACAAACCTCTAAGTCAGTGAGTATTTGGGTTTCAATGTCCTGAGATCGAAACGTGTACCTAAGTTGTGGTAGATGAACTATATGGAATGGCAGAGTAAGTAGAAGCTTGACTCTGGAGAGTATGCAACTTTGAAGAGTAGTAGTCGATGATGGATGTATATGGAGTCCTGGCCCGTGTTGTATTTGGACAACTGTAGATAAGGAATTATTGTGTATTAATGGAAACTAAGTGAATTATGGATATAACGTGACTTAGAGGATTTCAAGGTGTGTGACTTGTTGGAATCAGAGTAGTGCAACGGATCAAGGAAGAATCAGATAACTTTGAGGTAGGAACGAACGAACTATTTGTAGGATTTTTATGTTGGGATGAAAGTATCTTCCTAAGGGAAATTGTCGAAGCAGTGTTTTGTTCATTCCAGTCTCTCGAGGATCCACCATAAACTCGAGAGGTGTTGTCAATGGACCAGCTTGGGAATACATTTTGTGGATGGCATGCGGTCCGATGTTCGTAGGTCATCAGTTTAGCTTGCAAGTCACAAGGGTTGGACTGAGTATCAGACCGTCGAAATGCTGAAGGTAAGTGAAGGATTTCAATTGGCATAAGTTCTTCGTGGTTATGTCTTGTGCACTGTGAGCGTGCATGAAGAGCTGGACAATGGTCGCAGGTTAATCGATGAAGTCCACCTTTGTGGGCAAAACCTTATGCGAAGTTGTTGGGCATCAATGCTATGGTTGTGGAAGGCTACACCATCGTGGATTGCGGTAATGATTGATACATCTAGGACTGAGGTGAGAATCGAGTAAAGAGGAATAGTTGTATAAGTAGAGGCAAGCTTGGGACAACCATCCTAACACTTTGGGAACCGGAAGTTAAGACCAAGGAATTTGGCTAACACCTAATGACATTGTATGGACTTGAGTGGAGAATAATTTGAAGTGTTGTCGCAGAAGTGACGTTGTGGCAGTAAATTCTCGAACGGGAAGTAATTCAAGGAGCTAAGTGAATCAGTAAGTGTGTTGGACAAGGGTGAACACAACAGAGTTTGAACAGCAAATATCCAACAGGAGTGGATTGCTAGGGTTCTAAAATTCGGGAGATTCAGTGCAGAGCAGTGAAGCCCTAGGACCCTGGAAGGATCTTTTCCCAGGTGTGTCAAGAAGAGGTATCTGGATAGACGTGTTGCTTGAGAGTCAAGGTTCTAACCATGCATAGTGGGACGCAGGTGTTTTGGCAGATTATGTTTCTTCGTATGGAATGACCCTCAGACAGAGTAGTGAGGTTATCTGAAGAGAAATGTAAGGAACATTTCATCCCCTGGTTGATATAGATTTGGACACGTTGTTTCCGTGGTGACCGGAAAGAATTCGAGGACGAATTCAATTTAAGGGGGGGAGAATGTAATACCCCGACTCTCCGACACCGGTAATTGTCATTAATTGGTAAAATGATAATTAAAGGATACATTAGTCTTGTTCCATTTGGATGAGTAGTAATATACATATACCAAGTGTGACCATAAGAAAGTAAGTGGATTAGTTAGAATCCAACTAAGTGGCATATTGGTAATTACCACTTAGTTGAAGGGCATTATGGACATTTAACTCTATTGCATGGACTTAAGACATTGTTTGGATTGTAAATCAGTTTTTGATAGTGGAAGAAGGAAGAGAGAAAGAAGAGAAGTTTGTGTTCTCTCTCACAAACTCCATTTTCGTAACAAGGGTACAGCCTCCACTAAATCGAGTATAACTCTCAACTCGTAACTCCGATCGTAACGCTTCTGGTCCCATTAGAAAGCTAACGAATTTCTCTTCGATTTGCACCTATGGTTTGCATTCATATCTTATGTCTTGAAGGAGAAAACTGAGCTTGAAGTTGTGTCAGTTATGCTGAAGGTGTGAATAGAGGGATGCGGGTTTGATGAGTTTGGGGTTGGAATTTTGGTCAAGTTAGGAGCTCAATTGCAACATGTTCATCATCCAAAGCTCCATTGATGCAAGGTGAGTCCTTAGTTAGAGACTTGGGGAAAATTTGTGGGAAATTGCATGTTGGGGTTTTGGGTGTGAGTGATAACTCTATGAATCCATAGTGATAAATGTGATTAATTGCTAATTGGTGATTTTATGTAATGCATGTTTGCTTTAATGCTTAGATTGTGTTTTATGTATGTAATGTGTACATTAGATCACTATTGCATGTTGGAAATTCGTTTAGAATTGAATCATGATGATTGGAATTGATTATAGGGCAATTGGGACTGGTTTAGAGCTTTTAAAATGCAGAAAATTGATTCTGCTACAGGGTATTCGGTTACGGGTCTTTGGGTAGCCGATTACTCTGTTAAAAATGCAATTTTGGACTGTTTTTAGTTCCAGTAATCGGTTATTGAGTTTGGGTAATCGGTTACCCTGGGCGCAGGGGGAAAAATCAGCAAACTTCGGAAATTCGTAACTTTCGGCTCGGGTATCGGAATTGCGCAAACTTTATATCGTTGGAAAGCTAGCGACGTGTACTTTCTAATAAAATTGATCCCCAAATCAGAATGTTTGATTTAATAATATTGGAACCGAACGATATAATCAGAATGTTTTACGTTACTAATTCTCCCGAGAGCAGTTTCGTTCCGAATAGAGAACCGAACGCCTCCTTAGTCGGGTGAGACTTGTTTAAATTGTATTTGAACATGTTAATGTTGTTTATGATCATGGATGTGTTGATTCTCAATATGCGGATCATTAATTAATGCATTATATTGATATGCTTTATGATGATCATATTATGTTTATCCGTCCGTTCGATTGACGTTCTGAGATGGTTGCTTGTTTGTGGCATGATGCTTTGTGTGATAATGATCATTAATTCCCGTTGTTTCCGTTAAACATTCGGGATTGATTGTATTGTGTGATTGACGCTTGTTATGCGTGTGGTATGCTAGAATCGAAGTGGGCCATTACTAGGTGGTAAGGCACCATTGTATATGGACTAGTTTCCAATTACCATTGCGATGTGCTCGTGAGAGTCTATGAGGCGTGTCTCACTTGCAGTTAACACATTGGCGTTCTTGGTATGTTTAACACACCTGAGCTACCGTTGCAGTGTGCTCGTGAGTTTCCGTACGGGGTTTTACTCACTTGCCGTTAACACACTTGCGTGCTCGGTATGATGGCGTTATGCGGCTAAGTAAGCCTACGCATAACAGGTAAACCATCTCTAGTGATGCCATGTAGGCTACATCATTAGGTTCCTACTCGGATGGGCTCATGCGTCGAGACGCGCGTGTTGCACTTGCCGTTAACACCACGTGCGTACAGATGGTTAATGGGACGGTGTCGCCTCTTAGGCAAGGTCATCTCGCAGCCAAGTAGGCTTGTGCGAACCCATTTAATCACTCTTGCAGGGTGCTTGTGCAAGTCTCTTGACAAATAGGCATGGGTGAACCCACCGAGGGATGACTCCTATGGTGCGATGACTCCTATGGTGGACGATTCATGTGTTTGCTCCGTAGTTGTACCGGATGTGAGGATAAACCCCGGATCAATGGTGGATTCGGTTTTGTTGATGCATGTACCCTATAGAACCGAGTGGACCCATAGGATAGGAGGACTCACTGAGATTTAGTAATCTCACCCCAATCAACTTATATTTTTTTCAGGTGCAGTTTGGTAGTGGTTGGTCAGTAGCAGGTTCGGACTAAAGACTTGGAAGTGGTGTTGGCTCGAAAACCTCGTCTGATCTCATCTTTCCGCTGTGCAAGATCCATTGAAGACACGTGTTTTGTAATTATTATTATTATTATTATTTCATGTTATATTTTAAATGGATCATCTTATATCCTTGGCTTTTCTATGTACTCAATATCAATAATTAACGTTTCATGCATAATATACTAGTCAATTATGTATGGGGTGTTACATTATTTTTCATAAATTTCTAGATATACTTAAAGAAGAAATAGTTATCATTATATTTAAAATAATTAGTTTGTCAAATAATAAAATATTATGAAGTCTCACACACCCCTCGTCATGTTTATGGATTTCTATATTAAGATACACGTGTTAACGTGGCTGTATGTTAATAAATTAATAAATATAACATACATATGAAATTGATAACATTTTCTGAAAACCTGGAAAACATCCGTTACAGAAAAGAAAATCATTGTGCAAAAACTAACCACTTCTTTTAGAAAAAAAAGAAGAGGATTCAGAGGAAATGAAGAAAAAAATTTTAACTCAATAAATTATAAAATTTTAAGCTATTGTAATAGTAAATGCGTTAAATTCATATTAAATGAACTAGAAAACCTTTAATGACTTTTGATCTAACTCTAAAATAAAATCACTCATTGAACTCGCTACTGTTTCTCATTTTAGCCCTACTTTTGAACTAATAATAGGAAATATAATTAATATTTCTTATCTTAGGACTATTTTTTAATGGAACTTCGAGATAAGACAATATTCAAAGATTAAATACAATAATAAATTTAATATGTGTTCTACAACCTAAAAAATATTTATTTTATTTTTCATAAATTTTTAGATATACTTAAAGAAGAAATAGTAATCATAATAATTAAAATAATTAATTTGCCAAATAATAAAATATTATGAAGTCCCACACACCACTCATCATGTTTATGGATTTCTATATTAAGATACACGTGTTAACGTGGCTGTATGTTAATAAATTAATAATTATAACATACATATGAAATTGATAACATTTTTTGAAAACTTGGAAAATATCCGTTAGAGAAAATAAAATCATAGTGCAAAAACTAACCGCTTTATTTTAAAAAAAGAAGAGGATTAAGAGCAAATGAAGAAAATTTTTTAAACTCAATAAATTATAAAATTTTAAGCTATTTTAATAGTAAATGCGTAAAATTCATATTAAATGAACTAGAAAACCATTAATGACTTTTGATCTAACTCTAAAATAAAACCACGCATTGAACTCGCTACGGTTTCTTAATTTAGCGCTACTTTTGAACTAATAATAGGACATATAATTAATATTTCTTATCTTAGGACTATTTTTTAATGGAACTTCGAGATACGACAATATTCAAAGATTAAATACAATAATGAATTTAATATGTGTTCTACAACCTAAAAAATATTTCTTTATTTTTCATAAATTTCTAGATATACTTAAAGAAGAAATAGTTATCATAATATTTAAAATAATTAGTTTGTCAAATAATAAAATAATATGAAGTCCCACACACCCCTCGTCATGTTTATAGATTTCTATATTAAGATACAGGTTTTAATGTGGCTGTAATTTAATAAATTAATAATTATAACATACATATGAAATCGATAACATTTTCTGAAAACTTGGAAAACATCCGTTAGAGAAAAGAAAATCATTGTGCAAAAACTAACCACTTCTTTAAAAAAAAAGAAGAGGATTAAGAGGAAATGAAGAAAAAAAATTTAACTCAATAATTTATAAAATTTTAAGCTATTTTAATAGTAAATGCGTTAAATTCATATTAAATGAACTAGAAAACCTTTAATGACTTTTGATCTAACTCTAAAGTAAAACCACACATTGAACTCGCTAATGTTTCTTAATTTAGCGCTACTTTTGAACTAATAATAGGACATATGATTATTATTTCTTATCTTAGGACTATTTTTTAATGGAACTTTGAGATAAGACAATATTCAAAGATTAAATACAATAATAAATTTAATATCTGTTCTACAACCTAAAAAATATTTATTTTATTTTTCATAAATTTTTAGATATACTTAAAGAAGAAATAGTAATCATAATAATTAAAATAATTCATTTGCCAAATAATAAAATATTATGAAGTCCCACACACCCCTCGTCATGTTTATGGATTTCTATATTAAGATACACGTGTTAACGTGGCTGTATGTTAATAAATTAATAAATATAACATACATATGAAATTGATAACATTTTCTGAAAACTTAGAAAACATCCGTTACAGAAAAGAAAATCATTGTGCAAAAACTAACTACTTCTTTTAGAAAAAAAAAGAAGAGGATTCAAAGGAAATGAAGAAAATTTTTTTAACTCAATAAATTATAAAATTTTAAGCTATTGTAATAGTAAATGCGTTAAATTCATATTAAATGACCTAGAAAACCTTTAATGACTTTTGATCTAACTCTAAAATAAAATCACTCATTAAACTCGCTACTGTTTCTCATTTTATCACTACTTTTGAACTAATAATAGGAAATATAATTAATATTTCTTATCTTAGGACTATTTTTTAATGGAACTTCGAGATAAGACAATATTCAAATATTAAATACAATAATAAATTTAATATGTGTTCTACAACCTAAAAAATATTTATTTTATTTTTCATAAATTTTTAGATATACTTAAAGAAGAAATAGTAATCATAATATTTAAAATAATTAATTTGCCAAATAATAAAATATTATGAAGTCCCACACACCCCTCATCATGTTTATGGATTTCTATATTAAGATACACGTGTTAACGTGGCTGTATGTTAATAAATTAATAATTATAACATACATATGAAATTGATAACATTTTTTGAAAACTTGGAAAATATCTGTTAGAGAAAATAAAATCATAGTGCAAAAACTAACCGCTTTATTTTAAAAAGAAGAAGAGGATTAAGAGCAAATGAAGAAAATTTTTTAAACTCAATAAATTATAAAATTTTAAGCTATTTTAATAGTAAATGCGTAAAATTCATATTAAATGAATTAGAAAACCATTAATGACTTTTGATCTAACTCTAAAATAAAACCACGCATTGAACTCGCTACGGTTTCTTAATTTAGCGCTACTTTTGAACTAATGATAGGACATATAATTAATATTTCTTATCTTAGGACTATTTTTTAATGGAATTCAAAGATTAAATACAATAATGAATTTAATATGTGTTCTACAACCTAAAAAATATTTATTTATTTTTCATAAATTTCTAGATATACTTAAAGAAGAAATAGTTATCATAATATTTAAAATAATTAGTTTGTCAAATAATAAAATATTATGAAGTCCCACACACCCCTCGTCATGTTTATGGATTTCTATATTAAGATACACGTGTTAACGTGGCTGTATGTTAATAAATTAATAATTATAACATACATATGAAATTGATAACATTTTTTGAAAACTTGGAAAATATCTGTTAGAGAAAATAAAATCATAGTGCAAAAACTAACCACTTTCTTTTAAAAAAAGAAGAGGATTAAGAGCAAATGAAGAATTTTTTTTTAAACTCAATGAATTATAAAATTTTAAGCTATTTTAATAGTAAATGCGTTAAATTCATATTAAATGAACTAGAAAACCATTAATAACTTTTGATCTAACTCTAAAATAAAACCACGCATTAAACTCGCTACGGTTTCTTAATTTAGCGCTACTTTTGAACTAATAATAGGACATATAATTAATATTTCTTATCTTAGGACTATTTTCTAATGGAACTTCGAGATAAGACAATATTCAAGAATTAAATACAACAATGAATTTAATATGTGTTCTACAACCAAAAAAATATTTATTTTATTTTTCATAAATTTCTTGATATACTTAAAGAAGAAATAGTTATCATAATATTTAAAATAATTAGTTTGTCAAATAATAAAATATTATGAAGTCCCACACACCCCTCGTCATGTTTATGGATTTCTATATTAAGATACACGTGTTAACGTGGCTGTATGTTAATAAGTTAATAAATATAACATACATATGAAATTGATAACATTTTCTGAAAACTTAGAAAACATCCGTTACAGAAAAGAAAATCATTGTGCAAAAACTAACTACTTCTTTTAGAAAAAAATAGAAGAGGATTCAAAGGAAATGAAGAAAATTTTTTTAACTCAATAAATTATAAAATTTTAGGCTATTGTAATAGTAAATGCGTTAAATTCATATTAAATGAACTAGAAAACCTTTAATGACTTTTGATCTAACTCTAAAATAAAATCACTCATTGAACTCGCTACTGTTTCTCATTTTATCCCTACTTTTGAACTAATAATAGGAAATATAATTAATATTTCTTATCTTAGGACTATTTTTTAATGGAACTTCGAGATAAGACAATATTCAAAGATTAAATACAAAATATAAATTTAATATGTGTTCTACAACCTAAAAAATATTTATTTTTCATAAATTTTTAGATATACTTAAAGAAGAAATGGTAATCATAATATTTAAAATAATTAATTTGCCAAATAATAAAATATTGTGAAGTCCCACACACCCCTCATCATGTTTATGGATTTCTATATTAAGATACACGTGTTAACGTGGCTGTATGTTAATAAATTAATAATTATAACATACATATGAAATTGATAACATTTTTTGAAAACTTGGAAAATATCTGTTAGAGAAAATAAAATCATAGTGCAAAAACTAACCGCTTTATTTTAAAAAGAAGAAGAGGATTAAGAGCAAATGAAGAAAATTTTTTAAACTCAATAAATTATAAAATTTTAAGCTATTTTAATAGTAAATGCGTAAAATTCATATTAAATGAATTAGAAAACCATTAATGACTTTTGATCTAACTCTAAAATAAAACCACGCATTGAACTCGCTACGGTTTCTTAATTTAGCGCTACTTTTGAACTAATGATAGGACATATAATTAATATTTCTTATCTTAGGACTATTTTTTAATGGAATTCAAAGATTAAATACAATAATGAATTTAATATGTGTTCTACAACCTAAAAAATATTTATTTATTTTTCATAAATTTCTAGATATACTTAAAGAAGAAATAGTTATCATAATATTTAAAATAATTAGTTTGTCAAATAATAAAATATTATGAAGTCCCACACACCCCTCGTCATGTTTATGGATTTCTATATTAAGATACACGTGTTAACGTGGCTGTATGTTAATAAATTAATAATTATAACATACATATGAAATTGATAACATTTTTTGAAAACTTGGAAAATATCTGTTAGAGAAAATAAAATCATAGTGAAAAAACTAACCACTTTCTTTTAAAAAAAGAAGAGGATTAAGAGCAAATGAAGAATTTTTTTTAAACTCAACGAATTATAAAATTTTAAGCTATTTTAATAGTAAATGCGTTAAATTCATATTAAATGAACTAGAAAACCATTAATAACTTTTGATCTAACTCTAAAATAAAACCACGCATTGAACTCGCTACGGTTTCTTAATTTAGCGCTACTTGTGAACTAATAATAGGACATATAATTAATATTTCTTATCTTAGGACTATTTTCTAATGGAACTTCGAGATAAGACAATATTCAAGAATTAAATACAACAATGAATTTAATATGTGTTCTACAACCAAAAAAATATTTATTTTATTTTTCATAAATTTCTAGATATACTTAAAGAAGAAATAGTTATCATAATATTTAAAATAATTAGTTTGTCAAATAATAAAATATTATGAAGTCCCACACACCCCTCGTCATGTTTATGGATTTCTATATTAAGATACACGTGTTAACGTGGCTGTATGTTAATAAGTTAATAAATATAACATACATATGAAATTGATAACATTTTCTGAAAACTTAGAAAACATCCGTTACGGAAAAGAAAATCATTGTGCAAAAACTAACTACTTCTTTTAGAAAAAAAAAGAAGAGGATTCAAAGGAATTGAAGAAAATTTTTTTAACTCAATAAATTATAAAATTTTAGGCTATTGTAATAGTAAATGCGTTAAATTCATATTAAATGAACTAGAAAACCTTTAATGACTTTTGATATAACTCTAAAATAAAATCACTCATTGAACTCGCTACTGTTTCTCATTTTATCCCTACTTTTGAACTAATAATAGGAAATATAATTAATATTTCTTATCTTAGGACTATTTTTAATGGAACTTCGAGATAAGACAATATTCAAAGATTAAATACAAAATATAAATTTAATATGTGTTCTACAACCTAAAAAATATTTATTTTTCATAAATTTTTAGATATACTTAAAGAAGAAATGGTAATCATAATATTTAAAATAATTAATTTGCCAAATAATAAAATATTGTGAAGTCCCACACACCCCTCATCATGTTTATGGATTTCTATATTAAGATACACGTGTTAACGTGGCTGTATGTTAATAAATTAATAATTATAACATACATATGAAATTGATAACGTTTTTTGAAAACTTGGAAAATATCTGTTAGAGAAAATAAAATCATAGTGCAAAAACTAACCACACATTGAACTCGCAACGGTTTCTTAATTTAGCGCTACTTTTGAACTAATAATAGGACATATAATTAATATTTCTTATCTTAGGACTATTTTTTAATGGAACTTCGAGATAAGACAATATTCAAAGATTAAATACAATAATGAATTTAATATGTGTTCTACAACCTAAAAAATATTTATTTATTTTTCATAAATTTCTAGATATACTTAAAGAAGAAATAGTTATCATAATATTTAAAGTAATTAGTTTGTCAAATAATAAAATATTATGAAGTCCCACACACCCCTCGTCATGTTTATGGATTTCTATATTAAGATACACGTGTTAATGTGGCTGTAATTTAATAAATTAATAATTATAACATACATATGAAATCGATAACATATTCTGAATACTTGGAAAACATCCGTTAGAGAACAGAAAATCATTGTGCAAAAACTAACCACTTCTTTAAAAAAAAAAAGAAGAGGATTGAGGAAATGAAGAAAAAAATTTTAACTAAATAATTTATAAAATTTTAAGCTATTTTAATAGTAAATGAGTTAAATTCATATTAAATGAATTAGAAAACCTTTAATGACTTTTGATCTAACTCTAAAATAAAACCACACATTGAACTCGCTAATGTTTCTTAATTTAGCGCTACATTTGAACTAATAATAGGACATATAATTAATATTTCTTATCTTAGGACTATTTTTTAATGGAACTTCGAGATAAGACAATATTCAAAGAATAAATACAATAATAAATTTAATATGTGTTCTACAACCTAAAAAATATTTATTTTATTTTTCATAAATTTTTAGATATACTTAAAGAAGAAATAGTAATCATAATATTTAAAATAATTAATTTGTCAAATAATAAAATATTATGAAGTCCCACACACCCCTCGTCATGTTTATGGATTTCTATATTAAGATACACGTGTTAACGTGGCTGTATGTTAATAAATTAATAATTATAACATACATATGAAATTGATAACATTTTTTGAAAACTTGGAAAATATCCGTTAGAGAAATGAAAATCATAGTGCAAAAACTAACCACTTTCTTATAAAAAAAGAAGAGGATTAAGAGCAAATGAAGAAAATTTTTTAAACTCCATAAATTATAAAATTTTAAGTTATTTTAATAGTAAATGCGTTAAATTCATATTAAATGAACTAGAAAACCATTAATGACTTTTGAACTAACTCTAAAATAAAACCACGCATTGAACTCGCTACTGTTTCTTAATTTAGCGTTACTTTTGAACTAATAATAGGACATATAATTAATATTTCTTATATTAGGACTATTTTTTCACGGAACTCCGAGATAAGACAATATTCAAATATTAAATACAATAATGAATTTAATATGTGTTCTGCAACCTAAAAAATATTTATTTTATTTTTCATAAATTTCTAGATATAGTTAAAGAAGAAATAGTTATCATAATATTTAAAATAACTATTTTTTCAAATAATAAAATATTATGAAGTCCCACACACCCCTCGTATGTTTATGGATTTCTATATTAAGATACACGTGTTAATGTTGTAACACCCCACACATATTATTGCCTAGGATAATAAGTGCATGGCATTAATGGTACTGAAATCATGCATAAATACGCAGCGGATATTATAATGTTAGTACAATGAGTACAAAACAAGCCGAAACAGTCATGGCCGAATACATAAGTATCAAGTACTAATTCATGAGTTCCAAAAGAGAGTACATAAACTCAGACATAAGGTACTGAAGCTGAAGGAATAAAGAAAAGAAACAGGTCGTCACCATCAAACATCACTGCAAGACTAAGTCGCCTTACCCTTGCCCTTGTCCTGTCTCGAAGATCCTGAAAAACAATAATTGAAATGGGGTGAGATTACTAAATTTCAGTGAGCCTCCCTATCTTAAGGGTTTGCTCGGTTCTACAAGGTACATGCATCATAAACGGATTCACCTAGAATCCGGGGTTATGCCTCACGTTTAGGTGCAAATACAAACAAGGGTATCACCACAATTTCGAAGTCCCTTAACTATCCAATGAGGCGTTCAATAAAACAACAATTCACAATATGCAAACTCACATCCTTATGTGAGGAATCAAGGAGTTATACCCATCTGACTAGGCTACCTCTGCCACGTACCCTCGGTGAGTATCCAAGTACATATATGTCGAAAGACTTGCACAAGCACACCGCACGATGAATTCGGGTCATTCCTATATGGAATTCCACCCGAGATGAGTTAAGTTGTACCATTACCTACGTGGCATTTACAACCTCATCACCAAGAAATCCAGTGAGTTACCAAGTGGGAAACGCCATTAAAGACCCCGGTCTTGCTTCCACTGCATTGGTATTCATCCTCTGGACGCATGTGAGTAAACAGGTGCAATATGTCCTTTTCGACGTATAAGCCCACCGGGAGAAAGCCTAGTAACACTGTCTAATTGACGTTACTAGAGGCAAGTAATTCAGTGATTGCTGACGTGGCATCACCCACTTACCATACTAATCACGCAGGTGAGTTACCAAGTGGGAAACGCCATTAAAGACCCTCACTTGCTTCCACCGTAATAGTAGCTCAGGTAACACAAAATATACGGATATAGACACGTATATACAACAGGCATAAAGCCAAATCATACATGGTATATAATACATAACACAAACGCCACACGGGCTACCAATGGGCATCCACATAGTGGGTAAACAGGATTTATTATCCTAGTAGTACGGTTATACTCCGATTCACGCATATTCAACCAAGGCAAGTTCACAAAAATCAAGCATCCGAACGTCCAACCGTAACGACGGGAAAACAATTTACATTGTATTATATGCACATAATATTAGACAAAATCCATCGTATAAATATCATGTCATTTGTACATACTCGTCACATGTGAGTTAAATATGTTTCGATCATGGAATATATTAAACATAATCAAACCATATAATTATTTAGAACATACATGGACACACATTAGTCTCATAACAAAGAGGCTTCCGGTTCCCGACATGGAACGGAACTGCACTCTGGGGAATTAAACATACCATTCTTGATTCTATAAATGTTAATCCGACATCATGTAACTAAACATCCATTTGCCATAAATTTTAAATCAATTAAAAGCTTTATATCTAAGCATATTCATAAAGATCATTAAAAGACCTTTCCAACGCTTCCGACCGGGCTTCATTTTGAGTTACGAAACTCCAGTTATGATCAAAACAATAAAAGCTGTTTTCCTGTCAGTAAGCAATCGATTTGCATCTTACTGCAATCGATTTGCACCTGTAGCAGAGCCCAAAAATGACATTTTCAGGAAGGAAAATCGATTTACAATCCATGCAAATCGATTTGCTACTGAAGCAGAGTAAAAAAAAACGTATTTTCCTGCATAAAACCAGTTCCAAAACATCCTAAAACATTCCTAAGGTTCCCTAATGATCCAAATTCGAACTCCATCATGTATCATCATTCTACGACATATAATCACATCAAAGAACACATACTTTATCCATTAAACAAACATGCAATGATTTTTATCACACAAATCCCCAATTTTCCCCAAATTCCAATTTCCCCACAAATCCCCAAGTCTCTAACTAGAGACTCACCTTAGATTGAATGAAGATTAAGCTACAACACTGGGCTAGGGGAATGGAGACGGTGACGAAATTCCACTTGCATGCAAGAAATTGATGAACTTGAAAAATGACTTTCTTCCTCTTCTTCCCTCTCTCACGGTTCCCTTCCTCTATTTTCTTTTTTTTTTCCAAGTCTGAATTTGGTTTTCAAAATAACAAGAGTGGAATGTCAATGTTGCCCCCAAACCATTCTCTTATTCCTAAATTGCCCTTTAGTCATAATCCAACTAACTTAGTTACTACATTCTTTTGTTTATTTTTTTTCCATTTAATAAATAAACAAACAATAGTGGGTTGTTACATTCTCCCCCCCTTAAATAAGAATTCGTCCTCGAATTCGAAAACTTACCAGAAGAGATGTGGTTATGACTCTCGCATCTCCGCTTCAAGCTCCCTAGTGGCTTCCTCCGGGCGAGATTCTTCCCACAACAGCTTTACAAGCGGTATCTCCTTATTCCTTAATGACTTGCTAGCGTACTCCAAGATACGAGCTGGTTGTGGTTGGAAAGAAAGGTCGGGCTCTATCTCCACGGCATCGGAAAGGATAGGATGAAATGGATTCGATACGAACTTCCGAAGCTGAGATACATGGAAGACATCATGCAGCCCGGATAGTGAAGGAGGTAATGCCAACTGATACGCCACTTCACCTACCCGTTTCATGATCTGATAAGGTCCCACATACCTCGGACTAAGTTTACAAACCTTGAATGGTCCCTTCAACCTAAGTCTCGGAGTCACCTTCAAGTACACATGATCACCCGCATCAAATCTCAAAGGTCTCCGTCTCTTGTCCGCATAACTTTTCTGACGATCTTGAGCCTTTTTCATCTTCTCTCGGATTTCCTTAATCTTTTCCGTTGTTTCTTGTATTATTTTCGGTCCAAGATTCCCTCTTTCACCAACTTCCGACCAACACAATGGGGAACGACACCTCCTCCCATAAAGTGCCTCATATGGTGCCATATCGATACTCGAGTGGTAACTATTATTACGCAAACTCAATCAACGGTAGATGGTCCTTCCAACTTCCAACACTTTCCAAAATACAAGCCCTCAACATGTCCTCAATTGTCTGGATGGTTCTCTCTGTTTGTCCGTCCGTCTGAGGATGGTTCGAAGTACTCAAATTCAGTTCCGACCACATCTCTCGGTGAAAAGCTCTCCAAAAATATGAAGTGAACTTCGGATCTCTATCTGACACAATGCTAGACAGTACACCATGCAATCTTACAATCTCTGCTACAAAGAGTCGGGCTAGATGAGGAGCTTTGTGAGTAGACTTCACTGGTAGGAAATGTGCAGACTTTGTCAAACGGTCCACTATCACCCAAATGGAATCATGACCACCTAAAGTACGAGGAAGTCCAACAACAAAGTCCATGGATATGTTGTCCCATTTCCATATAGGAACATCCAACGGTTGTAGCATTCCACCAGGCCTTTGGTGTTCAATCTTCACCTGTTGACATATACCACATTGTTCCACATAGCTAGCAATATCTCTTTTCATACCTGGCCACCAGAAATGTTCCTTCAAGTCTTGATACATTTTGGTAGATCCAGGATGAATGGTAAATTTGCTCTTATGTGCTTCATCCAAAATCATCCTCTTCAACTCCATATCATTTGGTACACACACACGCTGTCCAAATAGGATTACCCCGTCAGATGCTCGAGAGAATTCCGGAAATTTCTCTTGAGCTTGCAACTCCATATCACCATATTGAGCTTGGCAGATTCTTTCTCGCAAAACATTCTCAACATTGAGATTACTAATCAACACACCCGTAGGTGCCCACACAAACTGCAAACTGAGATTCCTAAATTCTTCCATCAAATTAAATTCCATCATCATCAACTCCGCTACATGAATCTCCTTTCTGCTCAAGGCATCTGCAACCTTATTAGCCTTTCCTGGATGATACCTCAAATCAAAATCAAAGTCTTTCAAATACTCCATCCACCTCCTCTGACGCATATTCAGTTCTTTCTGGTCAAAAAGGTACTTTAAGCTCTTATGATCACTAAACATTTCAAAGTGGACTCCATACAAGTAATGTCGCCACACTTTAAGTGCAAACACAATAGCCGCAAGTTCAAGGTCATGAGTAGGATAATTCTCTTCATGAGATCTTAGTTGTCTAGATGCATAAGCCATAACTTGACCTTCTTGCATTAAGACACCACCTAATCCTTTCTTTGATGCATCACAGAAAACTTCATAGGATTTATCCGGATCTGCAATTATCAATACCAGAGCAGTAGTCAACTTCTTCAACCTTTGGAAACTCCGCTCACAATCGGAATTCCACTCAAAAGTAACTTCCTTCCTCGTAAGTCGGGTCATAGGTAGAGCTAGCTTTGAGAATCCCATAATGAACCGCCGATAGTAACCTGCTAATCCAAGGAAACTCCGAACTTCACTTGCATTCTTAGGTCGTTCCCAATTAATCACTGCTTCTACCTTTGACGGATCCACAGCCACACCGCCACCAGAAATGACATGTCCAAGGAACTTCACCTCGGACATCCAGAATTCACACTTACTCAACTTTGCAAATAATTGTTTCTCTCGAAGAACTGACAACACAATCCTCAAGTGTTCCATATGCTCATCCACCGTCTTAGAATATATTAAAATGTCTTCTATGAATATCACCACAAACCGGTCCAAATATGGTTGGAACACACGGTTCATGTAGTCCATAAAGACAGCAGGGGCATTGGTCACTCCAAACGGCATAACCAAGAATTCATAGTGGCCATACCGCGTTCTGAATGCGGTCTTCGATACATCGGAATTCTTCACCCAAATTTGATGATATCCCGACCTGAGATCGATCTTCGAGAACACACAGGCTCCTTTCAACTGATCCAGGAGGTCATCAATCTGTGGTAAAGGATACTTGTTCTTTATGGTCACTTTGTTGAGTTGTCGATAATCAATGCACAAGCGCATACTACCATCCTTCTTCTTGACCAATAACACCGGAGCACCCCAACGAGAGACACTTGGTCTGATAAAATGTTTTGCTATCAACTCCTCTAACTGACTCTTCAATTCTCTCAACTCTGCAGGAGACATTCGATATGGAGCAATAGAAACTGGAGCTGTTCCAGGAACAAGATCAATAGAGAATTCCACTTCCCTTTCTGGAGGAAGAGAAGTGACATCCTCCGGAAACACATCTGGAAACTCACAAACGACAGGAATATTTGATATATCTTTCTTGGTTTCAGATTCTGCGGTGAGAGCTAAAAGAAAAGATCTCTCCTGAACATAGAGACAACTAATCAGGTTAATTGTACCTTCGATTAGATTCCCAATCGCATCAATAGGAGCAGTCTCTTCTGCAGGAATAAAGATAGCCTTCTCCTTGCAACCAATGTATACTGAGTTGGCCGACAACCAATCCATGCCCAGTACTACATCAATCTTCTTTAGAGGCAAGCAACTAAGATCAATAGAGAACCTTCGGTCGTTGAAAGTGACTGAACAATCTCTACAAATCTCCAAGGCTTCGACCTCATCATCCGTGGCAGATGAAATCAACATAGGAACAGAAAGACTAGTAGCCTCAAATCCGAGTCGGGGCACACAAGAATTAGAAATAAAAGAATGCGTTGCTCCACAATCTACAAGAACAAAACAAGGTTGGTTATTTATAAAACACGTACCAGCAACAAGACTTGTGTTCCCTTGAGCCTTTCGAGCATCCAAGGTATACAATCGCCCTGTGGTCTTCTCAGGAATGTCTGGCCTAGGGCAGTTAGGCCGGAGATCACCTTCCTGTCCACACTTGTAACACTTCACTGGACCGCTTCTACAGTTTCCATGGTGTTTGCTCCTACATTTGTTACACCAAGGAGGCTGAGTTGAACGGTTGACATAAGCGGGTTTCATTGCTGGAGGAGAGTTACGAGGCTTCAAGAATTGGCTCACTTTCCCTTGGTTTTGGCGAAAAGGTCGGTTTTGCTCCCTTTCTTCCTTAACCCTCTTCGGACTGTTTTCAGCAACATAACATTGTCGGAGACACTCAGCATAAGTAGTGAACTTCCTCTGAGACACACTGTGGGCAATATCAGCATTAAGGCCAAACAAAAACTGATCAATCTTCCATAACTCATCTGGTGCATAAACAGCTTGTCTGGAATAAGCAGCCATGTCCTCAAATTTTTCAGCATATTCAGAAACAGTGAGATTTCCTTGCTTGAATAACTGGAACTCTCTTTCTTTCTGGGCACAGATGCTGTTAGGGAAGTACTTCTCTAAGAAAGCTGTCTTGAAATGTTCCCAATCCTTAGGAATCCCTTGAGAAGTGAAGCGAGTGGAGGCAGTATCCCACCACCTACCTGCAGGACCCTTGAGTTTCTGAGCAGCAAAAATAACCTTTTCCTCCTCAGTGCACTGAATAGCCTGGAATATCCTCTCCATGCTATACAACCAATCATGGGCTACAATATGATCCAGGCTACCTGCAAACTCTGGAGGAGTCATCCGAAAGAAAGCACGAAAATCTGGCCCATTAGGAACTGGAGGAACAGGAGCAGCTGGTTGTTGTTGTTGATTCCCTTGCATACCTTGCATCATTTGCATCATCATTTGGTTCTGTTGTTGCATTTGTTGCATCATCTGCAACCAAGGTGCATTGGCATCACCAACTGGATTGGGAATTGGAATTTCAGGCGGATTAGGAATTGGATTCCTTTTGGGTCTCCTAGGTCCTCTGCGTTGTTCAGCCATCTCCCTGTTCGTCCTACACATAGAATCAAGTTGATCAGGCTTAATACCATAAGTAGAACGCAAGGAATCATGCTAACAAACACGCAATTGAGATAAAATTATGCTGACTATGATGTTTCAAGGCGAAGCCGAGAATCGACCAGCTCGGATACCAACTGTAACACCCCACACATATCATTGCCTAGGATAATAAGTGCATGGCATTAATGGTACTGAAATCATGCATAAATACGCAGCGGATATTATAATGTTAGTACAATGAGTACAAAACAAGCCGAAACAGTCATGGCCGAATACATAAGTATCAAGTACTAATTCATGAGTTCCAAAAGAGAGTACATAAACTCAAACATAAGGTACTAAAGCTGAAGGAATAAAGAAAAGAAACAGGTCGTCGCCATCAAACATCACTGCAAGACTAAGTCGCCTTACCCTTGCCCTTGTCCTGTCTCGAAGATCCTGAAAAATAATAATTGAAATGGGGTGAGATTACTAAATCTCAGTGAGCCTCCCTATCTTAAGGGTTTGCTCGGTTCTACAAGGTACATGCAACATAAACGGATTCACCTAGAATCCGGGGTTATGCCTCACGTTTAGGTGCAAATACAAACAAGGGTATCACCGCAATTTGGAAGTCCCTTAACTATACAATGAGGCGTTCAATAAAACAACAATTCACAATATGCAAACTCACATCCTTATGTGAGGAATCAAGGAGTTATACCCATCTGACTAGGCTACCTCTTCCACGTACCCTCGGTGAGTATCCAAGTACATATATGTCGAAAGACTTGCACAAGCACACCGTACGATGAATTCGGGTCATTCCTATATGGAATTCCACCCGAGATGAGTTAAGTTGTACCATTACCTACGTGGCATTTACAACCTCATCACCAAGCACGCCAGTGAGTTACCAAGTGGGAAACGCCATTAAAGACCCCGGTCTTGCTTCCACTGCAATGGTATTCATCCTCTGGACGCAGGTGAGTAAACAGGTGCAATATGTCCTTTTCGGCGTACAAGCCCACCAGGAGAAAGCCTAGTAACATTGTCTAATTGACGTTACTAGAGGCAAGTAATTCAGTGATTGCCGACGTGGCATCACCCACTTACCATACTAATCACACAGGTGAGTTACCAAGTGGGAAACGCCATTAAAGACCCTCACTTGCTTCCACCGCAATAGTAGCTCAGGTAACGCAAACTATACGGATATAGACACGTATATACAACAGGCATAAAGCCAAATCATCCATGGTATATAATACATAACACAAACGCCACACGGGCTACCAATGGGCATCCACATAGTGGGTAAACAAGATTTATTATCCTAGTAGTACGGTTATACTCCGATTCACGCATATTCAACCAAGGCAAGTTCACAAAAATCAAGCATCCGAACGTCCAACCGTAACGACGGGAAAACAATTTACATTGTATTATATGCACATAATATTAGACAAAATCCATCGTATAAATATCATGTCATTTGTACATACTCGTCACATGTGAGTTAAATATGTTTCGATCATGGAATATACTAAACATACAAACCATATAATTATTTAGAACGTACATGGACACACATTATTCTCATAACAAAGAGGCTTCCGGTTCCCGACATGGAACGGAACTGCAATCTGGGGAATTAAACATACCATTCTTGATTCTATAAATGTTAATCCGACATCACGTAACTAAACATCCATTTGCCATAAATTTTAAATCAATTAAAAGCTTTATATCTAAGCATATTCATAAAGATCATTAAAAGACCTTTCCAACGCTTCCGACCGGGCTTCATTTCGAGTTACGAAACTCGAGTTATGATCAAAACAATAAAAGTTGTTTTTCTGTCAGTAAGCAATCGATTTGCATCTTACTGCAATCGATTTACACCTGTAGCAGAGCCTAAAAATGACATTTTCAAGAAGGAAAATCGATTTACAACCCATGCAAATCGATTTGCTACTGAAGCAGAGTCAAAAAAACGTATTTTCCTGCATAAAACCAGTTCCAAAACATCCTAAAACATTCCTAAGGTTCCCTAATGATCCAAATTCGAACTCCATCATGTATCATCAATCTACGACATATAATCACATCAAAGAACACATACTTTATCCATTAAACAAACATGCAATGATTTTTATCACACAAATCCCCAATTTTCCCCAAATTCCAATTTCCCCACAAAACCCCAAGTCTCTAACTAGAGACTCACCTTAGATTGAATGAAGATTAAGCTACAACACTAGGCTAGGGAGATGGAGACGGTGACGAAATTCCACTTGCATGCAAGAAATTGATGAACTTGAAAAATGACTTTCTTCCTCTTCTTCCCTCTCTCACGGTTCCCTTTCTCTATTTTCTTTGTTTTTTTCCAAGTCTGAATTTTGTTTTCAAAATAACAAGAGTGGAATGTCAATGTTGCCCCCAAACCATTCTCTTATTCCTAAATTGCCCTTTAGTCATAATCCAACTAACTTAGTTACTACATTCTTTTGTTTATTTTTTTTTCCACTTAATAAATAAACAAACAATAGTGGGTTGTTACAAATGTGGTTGTATGTTAATAAGTTAATAATTTTAACATACATATGAAATTGATAACATTTTCTTAAAACTTGGAAAACATCCGTTAGAGAAATTAAAATCATAGTGCAAAAACTTACCACTTTCTTTTAAAAAAAAAAAAAAGAGGATTAAGAGCAAATGAATAAAAAATTTTAAACTCAATAAATTATAAAATTTTATGCTATTTTAATAGTAAATGCGCTAAATTCATATTAAATGAACTAGAAAACCTTTAATGACTTTTGATCTCACTCTAAAATAAAACCACGCATTGAACTCGCTATTGTTTCTCATTTTAGCGCTACTTTTGAACTAATAATAGGAAATATAATTAATATTTCTTATCATAGGACAATTTTTTAATGGAACTTCGAGATAAGACAATATTCAAAGATTAAATACAATAATAAATTTAATATGTGTTCTACAACCTAAAAAATATTTATTTTATTTTTCATAAATTTTTAGATATACTTAAAGAAGAAATAGTAATTATAATATTTAAAATAATTAGTTTGCCAAATAATAAAATATTATGAAGTCCCATACACCCCTCGTCATGTTTATGGATTTCTATATTAAGATACACGTGTTAACTTGGCTGTATGTTAATAAATTAATAACATACATATGAAATTGATAACATTTTTTAAAAACTTGGAAAATATCCGTTAGAGAAAATAAAATCCTAGTGCAAAAACTAACCCCTTTCTTTTAAAAAAAGAAGAGGATTAAGAGCAAATGAAGAATTTTTTTTAAACTCAATGAATTATAAAATTTTAAGCTATTTTAATAGTAAATGCGTTAAATTCATATTAAATGAACTAGAAAACTATTAATGACTTTTGATCTAACTCTAAAATAAAACCACACATTGAACTCGCTACGGTTTTTTAATTTAGCGCTACTTTTGAACTAATAATAGGACATATATTAACTTTTCTTATCTTAGGACTATTTTTTTAATGGAACTTCGAGATAAGACAATATTCAAGGATTAAATACAACAATGAATTTAATATGTGTTCTACAACCTAAAAAATAGTTATTTTATTTTTCATAAATTTCTAGATATACTTAAAGAAGAAATAGTTATCATAATATTTAAAATAATTAGTTTGTCAAATAATAAAATATTATGAAGTCTCACACACTCCTCGTCATGTTTATGGATTTCTTTATTAAGATACACGTGTTAACGTGGCTGTAGGTTAATAAATTAAAAAATATAACATACATATGATATTGATAACATTTTCTGAAAAATTGAAAAACATCAGTTAGAGAAAAGAAAATCATTGTGCAAAAACTAACCACTTCTTTAAAAAAAAAAGAAGAGGGTTAAGAGGAAATGAAGAAAAAAATTTTAACTCAATAAATTATAAAATTTTAAGCTATTTTAATAGTAAATGCGTTAAATTCATATTAAATGAACTAGAAAACCTTTAATGACTTTTGATCTAACTCTAAAGTAAAACCACACACTGAACTCGCTAAAGTTTATTAATTTAGTGCTACTTTTGAACTAATAATAGGACATATAATTAATATTTTTATCTTAGGACTATTTTTTAATGGAACTAAGAAATAAGACAATATTCAAAGATTAAATACAATAATAAATTTAATATGTGTTCTACAACCTAAAAAATATTTATTTTATTTTTCATAAATTTTTAGATATACTTAAAGAAGAAATAGTAATCATAATATTTAAAATAATTAGTTTTCCAAATAATAAAATATTATGAATTCCCAGACACCCCTCGTCATGTTTATAGATTTCTATATTAAGATACACGTGTTAACGTGGCTGTATGTTAATAAATTAATAATTATAACATACATATGAAATTGATAACATTTTTTGAAAACTTGGAAAATATCCGTTAGAGAAAATAAAATCATAGTGCAAAAACTAAACATTTTCTTTTAAAAAAAAGAAGAGGATTATGAGCAAATGAAGAATTTTTTTAAACTCAATGAATTATAAAATTTTAAGCTATTTTAATAGTAAATACGTTAAATTCATATTAAATGAACTAGAAAACCATTAATGACTTTTGATCTAACTCTAAAATAAAACCACGCATTGAACTCGCTACGGTTTCTTAATTTAGCGCTACTTTTGAACTAATAATAGGACATATAATTAATATTTCTTATCTTAGGACTATTTTTTAATGGAACTTCGAGATAAGACAATATTCAAGGATTAAATACAACAATGAATTTAATATGTGTTCTACAACCTAAAAAATATTTATTTTATTTTTCATAAATTTCTAGATATACTTAAAGAAGAAATAGTTATCATAATATTTAAAATAATTAGTTTGTCAAATAATAAAATATTATGAAGTTCCACACCCCCCTCGTCATGTTTATGGATTTCTATATTAAGATACATGTGTTAACGTGGCTGTATGTTAATAAATTAATAAATATAACATACATATGAAATTGATAACATTTTCTGAAAACTTGGAAAACATCCGTTACAGAAAAGAAAATCATTGTGCAAAAACTAACAACTTCTTTTAGAAAAAAAAGAAGAGGATTCAGAGGAAATGAAGAAAAAAATTCTAACTCAATAAATTATAAAATTTTAAGCTATTGGAATAGTAAATGCGTTAAATTCATATTAAATGAACTAGAAAACCTTTAATGACTTTTGATCTAACTCTAAAATAAAATCACTCATTGAACTCGCTATTGTTTCTCATTTTAGCCTACTTTTGAACTAATAATAGGAAATATAATTAATATTTCTTATCTTAGGACTATTTTTTAATGGAACTTCGAGATAAGACAATATTCAAAGAATAAATAAAATAATAAATTTAATATGTGTTCTACAACCTAAAAAATATTTATTTTATTTTTCATAAATTTTTAGCTATACTTAAAGAAGAAATAGTAATCATAATATTTAAAATAATTAATTTGCCAAATAATAAAATATTATGAAGTCTCACACACCCCTCGTCATGTTTATGGATTTCTATATTAAGATAAACGTGTTAACGTGGCTGTATGTTAATAAATTAATAATTATAACATACATATGAAATTGATAACATTTTTTGAAAACTTGGAAAATATCCGTTAGAGAAAATAAAATCATAGTGCAAAAACTAACCGATTTCTTTTAAAAAAAGAAGAGGATTAAGAGCAAATGAAGAAAAAATTTTAAACTCCATAAATTATAAAATTTTAAGTTATTTTAATAGTAAATGCGTTAAATTCATATTAAATGAACTAGAAAACCATTAATGACTTTTGAACTAACTCTAAAATAAAACCACGCATTGAACTCGCTACTGTTTCTTAATTTAGCGCTACTTTTGAACTAATAATAGGACATATAATTAATATTTCTTATCTTAGGACTATTTTTTAACGGAACTCCGAGATAAGACAATATTCAAAGATTAAATACAATAATGAATTTAATATGTGTTCTGCAACCTAAAAAATATTTATTTTATTTTTCATATATTTCTAGATATAGTTAAAGAAGAAATAGTTATCATAATATTTAAAATAACTATTTTTTCAAATAATAAAATATTATGAAGTCCCACACACCCCTCGTATGTTTATGGATTTCTATATTAAGATACACTTGTTAATGTGGTTGTATGTTAATAAGTTAATAATTTTGTTAATAATTTTAACATACATATGAAATTGATAACATTTTCTTAAAACTTGGAAAACATCAGTTAGAGAAATTAAAATCATAGTGCAAAAACTTACCACTTTCTTTTAAAAAAAAGAAGAGGATTAAGAGCAAATGAATAAAAAAATTTAAACTCAATAAATTATAAAATTTTATGCTATTTTAATAGTAAATGCGCTAAATTCATATTAAATGAACTAGAAAACCTTTAATGACTTTTGATCTCACTCTAAAATAAAACCACGCATTAAACTCGCTATTGTTTCTCATTTTAGCGCTACTTTTGAACTAATAATAGGAAATATATTTAATATTTCTTATCTTAGGAATATTTTCTAATGGAACTTCGAGATAAGACAATATTCAAAGATTAAATACAATAATAAATTTAATGTGTTCTACAACCTAAAAAATATTTATTTTATTTTTCATAAATTTCTAGATATACTTAAAGAAGAAATAGTTATCATAATATTTAAAATAATTAGTTTGTCAAATAATAAAATATTATGAAGTCCCACACACCCCTCTTCATGTTTATGGATTTATATATTAAGATACACGTGTTAATGTAACACCCCGTACATATATGTCTAGAATAATATGCGGTGATGCTATAAATGGTACAAGAAACATACATAAGCGATAATGAAAAGAAATTAAAATCATATACAATTCAAATATCCAACTAAAAACGTATATGATTGGCTTGCCTTCAACAATGCACAGCGGAAAAATAACGTCTGACTAGGTCTTCCTGCCAATTACTTGTCCACGGTCTTCAAGGCAGTCCATCAAGCAATCCATCTACTTCTAACCTGTTCCTGAAAAATAATAATTGGAATGGGGTGAGATTACTAAATCTCAGTGAGTTCCCCTATCTTACGGGTTCGCTCGGTTCTACAAGGTGCATGCAAACAAATAGATTCACCGAGAATCCAAGATTCCTCACGGTCAGGTACAAGTACAAACAAGGATACACCACCATTGGAAGTCCCTTAACTATCCAAGGAGGCGTTCAATAAAACAACAATTCACAATATGCAAACTCACATCCTTATGTGAGGAATCAAGGAGTTATACCCATCTGACTAGGCTACCTCTGCCACGTACCCTCGGTGAGTATCCAAGTACATATATGTCGAAAGACTTGCACAAGCACACCGCACGATGAATTCGGGTCATTCCTATATGGAATTCCACCCGAGATGAGTTAAGTTGTACCATTGCCTACTTGGCATTTACAACCTCATCACCAAGCACGCCATTGAGTTACCAAGTGGGAAACGCCATTAAAGACCCCGGTCTTGCTTCCACTGCAATGGTATTCATCCTCTGTACGCAGGTGAGTAAACAGGTGCAATATGTCCTTTTCGACGTACAAGCCCACCGGGCGAAAGCCTAGTAACATTGTCTAATTGACGTTACTAGAGGCAAGTAATTCAGTGATTGCCTATGTGGCATCACCCACTTACCATACTAATCACGCAGGTGAGTTACCAAGTGGGAAACGCCATTAAAGACCCTCACTTGCTTCCACCGCAATAGTAGCTCAGGTAACGCAAAATATACGGATATAGACACGTATATACAACAGGCATAAAAGCCAAATCATCCATGGTATATAATACATATCACAAACGCCACACGGGCTACCAATGGGCATCCACATAGTGGGTAAACAGGATTTACTATCCTAGTAGTACGGTTATACTCCGATTCACGCATATTCAACCAAATCAAGTTCACAAAATCAAGCATCCGAACGTCCAATCGGAACGACGGGAAAACAATTTACATTGTATTATATGCACATAATATTAGACAAAATCCATCGTGTAAATATCATGTCATTTGTACATACTCGTCACATGTGAGTTAAATATGTTTCGATCATGGAATATATGAAACATAATCAGAGCATATAATTATTTAGAACGTACATGGACACACATTAGTCTCATAACAAAGAGGCTTTCGATTCCCGACATGGAACGGAATCGCACTCGGGGAATTAAACATACATTCTTAATTCTATTAATGTTAATCCAACATCATGTAACTAAAAGTCCATTTGCTATAACTTTTAAATCAATTAAAAGCATTATATCTAAGCACATTCATAAAGATCATTAAAAGACCTTTCCAACGCTTCCGACCGGGCTTCGTTTCGAGTTGTAGAACTCAAGTTATGGTCAAAACAATAAAGGAATAATTTTCTGTCAGGTGCAATCGATTTGCACCAGTGTGCAATCGATTGCTTGCTGAACCAGAAGCGTAGAAAGTCAATTTTTCACAGTGCAATCGATTGCTTGACCCCTGCAATCGATTGCTTACTGAACCAGAAGCAAAAATCATATTTTTCTTGCAATATACCAGTTCCAACACATCCTAATCCATCCCAATCCAAACCTTAACATATAAAACAACCCCAGGCACAATTTATCAGTATAGGAGCATGATTTTCAGCATTTAATCAACATGCAAAGGATTTATCACAACCTAAACCCTTATTTCCCAAATCATGCATTATTCCCAAACTCTACCCAAGGTTCTAACTAATGGAACTCACCTCAAGCTTGAAGATTCTGAGTTGTAGAGGTGAAGATAATAACAATGCTGCTCCCACAATCCTTTCTTAATCAAAGTTTTGCTCCCATCATCATCAATCCCGAAATCCTTATATTCATACTTTCAGCATGGATGACTCAACTTCAAACCAGATTATATCCATCAATATAGTGCCTACAAATGCAAACCATATATGCAAATCGTAGAGAAACTCGTAAGCTTTCCAACGAGACCAGAATCAGCTCAATCGGAGTTACGAGCTGAGAGATATTACCTTTTTGGTGAAGGCTGTCCCATAGGTGCGAAAATGGAAAGTTGAACATAAGTTCTTCTTCTTCTTCTTCCATGCCTCTAATTATCTCTCTCTCATAAATTCTGGTTTGCATTACTATTACCCAAACATGCCCTTATAATGATATACCTTTTCCTTGGACCAATTTGCCCTCCAACTAAATGGTATTTACCAAGATGCCATTTAGTTCAATTCCAACCAAATCCTTAATATCACTACTAAGCCTTTCTTTAATCCTTCTTAGTGTATAAATATACATGGTTAGAAAATATGGGGTATTACATTCTCCCCCCCTTAAATAGAATTCGCCCTCGAATTCCCTCCAATCACCATGATAACAAGCTTTTCACATCTTCTTTCAACGAGGGGATGAACGTTCCTTACATATTCCTCCCTTGGATAAACCTCGCGACTTCCATTGAAAGTTGTTCCACCCAAGAAACACAACTCATCTATACACTTGTGTCCAAACACTCTTGACTGGGACCGTAGTCCACATACAACATATCTCTTCTGATACTCCGCATCAACATACTTCAGAATGATCCTTCCGAGGTTTCCAATCTTTATTGTTCCGCACTAAGTCTATGTAGCTTCGAAACTGATGGCAATCCATACCTTGTTGGATATTTCTCGTTCCTCATGTCTACCAAACTTATCCTTACTCAACATAAGCCCTAGACCCTCCACTTTTGTCCTTGGTTTCTGGAAACACTGCCATTCCAAGAAATCTTACCACGACTTCCTTCAATGATGATACTCCAGGTTCACTCCCAAATGGATACTTATCATGTTGCATATCGGCTCGCTATATCCCTTGGTCTTGACCCCTAACTTCCTAAATGCTCAAATTGACTTGCTCTAAGTCTACCGTCTCGGTACGACAAAACTTTTACTTCGATCCTTGATTCAGCCTTAAACCAAATTACTGCCACTACAATCCACAAGGGAGTAGAATCCCGCATCTACAGCCTTGATATCCGACAACTTCCCATAAAGTTCCACTCACAACGGTTGAACCCTAACAGTGGTCCTACAACCATCGCCCAAGTTTTCACGCACGCTCATAAGTGCACAAGACATATCCTCGATGAGTCTTTGTCAAGCAACATCATTTACCTTACTTCATTATTCCAGTCGTCAATATGCTCATAAGCTCGATCGTCGACCAGGGGACATCCGATAATCATGAAGCCTCCTCTAAGCCAGTCCATCAATATTACCTCTCAAGATTATGGTGGATCACTGAAAGATAGAAACAAACGAAACATTTCTCCAGAGAGTTCTCTTAGGAAGATATCTCTATTCCAACACAAATTCTTACAAGTAGTCCGTCTATATCCATTACATACTTATCTGGTTCTGCCTATCCGTTGCGCTACTCTGATCTCAACCAGCCACCCACTTCTTGGAATCCTTAGAATCACACTTCGTCCATAGTCCACTTAGTTTCATTACCACACCACACTTAGTCCTTTATTAGCAACAATTCCTTCTCGGTATTCGTTCAAATACAACACGTGCCAGAACCTTAAACACACTCATCGCACACTACTCTCCGAGCTTGAGTAATCCCCAAAATCAAGTCACTAACTTTTCCATCATTTTGGATTAAGTCCACTTGAAAACAACTTGGTTCACATGTTTTGGTTCAAGAGCTCCTAAAGCTAAATACTTTCTCTAATTACGAGTTTGCCTTATCTTACCGACTTCCACATCTTACAGCTTCCATGATGACTCTCCCCAACCATACGACCTCATACCGTTGGTGTGACAATACTTATAATAACCCACGCGACTTGACTAATGTAATAATCCTTTCTTAGTCGTACTTTAATCACGTAGTCCTCCAATGCCTTTCTCCTCTGAATCTGACACAAAGATGACTTCTTCGGTTTTGTTCCCTAATGCAACATTTCTAACTGCTAAGGTGTAGTTACAAAACAAGAGATCATACTCTGTGCCTTGGACATCTCCCTTCGAAATTCCACGACACTCCCAAAACTAATGTGCCTCTACTTTTCCAAGTTCGGCATTTCTACGTTACTGAGGACCTACTAATACTCCTCTAGGTACATCCCACATTGAGATAATAAAAAAATACGCTTTATCCACTCCAACATTGTTCACCAAGGTTATATAATAACCACACATTGTGTTGTCCAGGATACTCTATTCACACATATCTCATATCTCGGACACTCACGCACAAAGGTTTACCAATCTGACAGATTTAAAACATCCACGATGCCGGAACCTAAAATTCTCACGTGACCAAGACTACCCAAGGTCTCCTCATAGGCGTAGATTTAGAATCTAATCCATCTCATGGTTACACGCTCGCATGATCCTGAACCATCGAGCGCAACATATGAATCCTTATCTCACCAACCTTATGAGAGTTTCAGGTTCGTGTCTCACGAGTGCCAAATCGGGATCCTACCTCGAGTTTCAGATCAACACTTCCTCATAGTCGTGCTTCACTGTTTCTCAAGCTGCTCTCCAACAAACTATCTCAATCGCGCTCCCAAATGCAACGTTTCTAATGTCTTGAGTTTGACCATGATACAATAAATCATACTCCACGCTTCTGCTTATTGATACTGACAATGGTTGCCTCTGAGAGTCTACAGGTACTCTCCTAGACTCATCACATATTGGCTAACTCAGAATACACTCTATCCATTCCGACACTGCTCACCAATGGTAGATGCTATCCAAACAATACGTCGGCCAAGAGATAACAACTTCACATAAGTCCCACCATTGGAATTCATGCACCCTCGCCACTTGTCACTTTACGAAACAAGAAACATCTACAAGGGATCATCTGACATCATCCACGCGGTTACGACCACTTAGCACCCCCATAAGCATAGTACTACAACTTGGTATGTCCTACTATTGCCTGATAGTTAACTACTACCTAGTACGACACATGGGTACTCGTAACGCCTACCTTAAGAGAATTCGAGTTCGCGTCTTACGAATACCAATCAGAAACTTGCCTTAAGCTCTGGGACAACATTGTCCTACATCTGTCAGATCTCGTGTACGATAGCAATAATGTGGCGTTATACCTGTCTGGTAGTACTAATCATGATGGTCCCACTCCGAAGCCATGTAGTCACGCAACCTACTCTACAAAATATAACGATCTTCACTCATATCCTATAGTCACGGTCTACAATGTTTGGACAGGAATCTATTAAGGTCATCGCTATTCAAAGCCTTCCAACCACACTCCTTAGAAAGCTAAAACCTAGGAGTGCTTCGCGCTCAGGGTTCACTTACTAGGAACAATAAGCTAGATCATAATGGATAAGATTTCGGTTCGAATTGTTATGTCATGCGCGTACCCACTTGCACAGTGCATGCATAAGAAATTCTATGAATAGCTCTTCGCATAGGAATACCAAGGTTCAAATAGTCAATACGATTTTAATCATCATACGAATGCTTCGGAATGACACTAGTTTCCATTCATCTAAATACCCAATACCAAGCGCAGTTTTGTGGTATCTCTCGGGGTTAGACGAATCATAACTAGTACGAACCTTAGTTACAACACATCTCGGTTCCACTTGCTTCAACTGTCGCCTAACGTAGTTCTAGGACTCATTCACAGTTTAGCAAAAACGGGAGTATAGTAGCTCTCCCCCTAATCGGGTATCCAACTTTTTCCCAATTAGAGACTGACATCTTTACTCTTCCAACGATTCTGTATTGGGTAATTCACACACAACTTACGGCTTACCAAAATGACTTGGAGTGAAACATCGCGTTCATCCAAGTACTGCCCACATCACAGTTACCAGGAGATTTAGACTACTTCGCTAAAATTCCCAAAAGTATTACATCTGACAGGTTCTCAAAACATATCTGCCACTAGCATCACGATCGGACAACAAGTTTCTAATAGCCTCAAACTTCATTCCATCTCAGAATTCCTTATTATAATCCTACTCAAGTTCTTCACGAAATTTACTCCAATAATATCTGGATCCTGATGAGATCTCACTTCGCCCCATCAGATCTCAGAAACTCCCGACGACTTAGATATCTACCACGACAAGGTCATCAACTACTTCAGCTCAAGTCGCTTTGGATCTTACGCGTCCTCGTGGTGGCTCCACCATGATCTCATCTATCGCATATACAGTCATTGAGATGGCCAGGCTCAATGAGTGGATACTATGATAGTAAGAATCGAGAGAGCAACACACACATGTGAGGGAGAAGAGAATTGCTAGTGATGTCTCATGGCAGGGACAAGAATCGACCTGCTCTGATACCAACTGTAACACCCCGTACATATATGTCTAGAATAATATGCGGTGATGCTATAAATGGTACAAGAAACATACATAAGCGATAATGAAAAGAAATTAAAATCATATACAATTCAAATATCCAACTAAAAACGTATATGATTGGCTTGCCTTCAACAATGCACAGCGGAAAAATAACGTCTGACTAGGTCTTCCTGCCAATTACTTGTCCACGGTCTTCAAGGCAGTCCATCAAGCAATCCATCTACTTCTAACCTGTTCCTGAAAAATAATAATTGGAATGGGGTGAGATTACTAAATCTCAGTGAGTTCCCCTATCTTACGGGTTCGCTCGGTTCTACAAGGTGCATGCAAACAAATAGATTCACCGAGAATCCAAGATTCCTCACGGTCAGGTACAAGTACAAACAAGGATACACCACCATTGGAAGTCCCTTAACTATCCAAGGAGGCGTTCAATAAAACAACAATTCACAATATGCAAACTCACATCCTTATGTGAGGAATCAAGGAGTTATACCCATCTGACTAGGCTACCTCTGCCACGTACCCTCGGTGAGTATCCAAGTACATATATGTCGAAAGACTTGCACAAGCACACCGCACGATGAATTCGGGTCATTCCTATATGGAATTCCACCCGAGATGAGTTAAGTTGTACCATTGCCTACTTGGCATTTACAACCTCATCACCAAGCACGCCATTGAGTTACCAAGTGGGAAACGCCATTAAAGACCCCGGTCTTGCTTCCACTGCAATGGTATTCATCCTCTGTACGCAGGTGAGTAAACAGGTGCAATATGTCCTTTTCGACGTACAAGCCCACCGGGCGAAAGCCTAGTAACATTGTCTAATTGACGTTACTAGAGGCAAGTAATTCAGTGATTGCCTATGTGGCATCACCCACTTACCATACTAATCACGCAGGTGAGTTACCAAGTGGGAAACGCCATTAAAGACCCTCACTTGCTTCCACCGCAATAGTAGCTCAGGTAACGCAAAATATACGGATATAGACACGTATATACAACAGGCATAAAAGCCAAATCATCCATGGTATATAATACATATCACAAACGCCACACGGGCTACCAATGGGCATCCACATAGTGGGTAAACAGGATTTACTATCCTAGTAGTACGGTTATACTCCGATTCACGCATATTCAACCAAATCAAGTTCACAAAATCAAGCATCCGAACGTCCAATCGGAACGACGGGAAAACAATTTACATTGTATTATATGCACATAATATTAGACAAAATCCATCGTGTAAATATCATGTCATTTGTACATACTCGTCACATGTGAGTTAAATATGTTTCGATCATGGAATATATGAAACATAATCAGAGCATATAATTATTTAGAACGTACATGGACACACATTAGTCTCATAACAAAGAGGCTTTCGATTCCCGACATGGAACGGAATCGCACTCGGGGAATTAAACATACATTCTTAATTCTATTAATGTTAATCCAACATCATGTAACTAAAAGTCCATTTGCTATAACTTTTAAATCAATTAAAAGCATTATATCTAAGCACATTCATAAAGATCATTAAAAGACCTTTCCAACGCTTCCGACCGGGCTTCGTTTCGAGTTGTAGAACTCAAGTTATGGTCAAAACAATAAAGGAATAATTTTCTGTCAGGTGCAATCGATTTGCACCAGTGTGCAATCGATTGCTTGCTGAACCAGAAGCGTAGAAAGTCAATTTTTCACAGTGCAATCGATTGCTTGACCCCTGCAATCGATTGCTTACTGAACCAGAAGCAAAAATCATATTTTTCTTGCAATATACCAGTTCCAACACATCCTAATCCATCCCAATCCAAACCTTAACATATAAAACAACCCCAGGCACAATTTATCAGTATAGGAGCATGATTTTCAGCATTTAATCAACATGCAAAGGATTTATCACAACCTAAACCCTTATTTCCCAAATCATGCATTATTCCCAAACTCTACCCAAGGTTCTAACTAATGGAACTCACCTCAAGCTTGAAGATTCTGAGTTGTAGAGGTGAAGATAATAACAATGCTGCTCCCACAATCCTTTCTTAATCAAAGTTTTGCTCCCATCATCATCAATCCCGAAATCCTTATATTCATACTTTCAGCATGGATGACTCAACTTCAAACCAGATTATATCCATCAATATAGTGCCTACAAATGCAAACCATATATGCAAATCGTAGAGAAACTCGTAAGCTTTCCAACGAGACCAGAATCAGCTCAATCGGAGTTACGAGCTGAGAGATATTACCTTTTTGGTGAAGGCTGTCCCATAGGTGCGAAAATGGAAAGTTGAACATAAGTTCTTCTTCTTCTTCTTCCATGCCTCTAATTATCTCTCTCTCATAAATTCTGGTTTGCATTACTATTACCCAAACATGCCCTTATAATGATATACCTTTTCCTTGGACCAATTTGCCCTCCAACTAAATGGTATTTACCAAGATGCCATTTAGTTCAATTCCAACCAAATCCTTAATATCACTACTAAGCCTTTCTTTAATCCTTCTTAGTGTATAAATATACATGGTTAGAAAATATGGGGTATTACAGTTAACGTGGCTGTATGTTGATAAATTAATAATTATAACATACATATGAAATTGATAACATTTTCTGAAAACTTGGAAAACATCCGTTAGAGAAAAGAAAATCGTAGTGCAAAAACTAACCACTTTCTTTTTAAAAAAAGAAGAGGATTAAGAGCAAATGAAGAAAATTTTTTTAACTCAATAAATTATAAGATTTTATGCTATTTTAATAGTAAATGCGCTCAATTCATATTAAATGAAATAGAAAACTTTTAATGACTTTTGATCTAACTCTAAAATAAAACCACGCATTGAACTTGCTACTGTTTCTTATTTAGCGCTACTTATCCACCCTCCAATCTCTTCCTAAGCGAGAGTTTGGCAAAAGTAATTGGTATCATAATGCATGAAAACAAATAAACATGAGTGAAACGAATGGATTACTTCAAGACAAACATTACCATTGTATTAGCATTAACATTTAAAGATAAACAAGTTTCTACATGCAAACAATATATTGAAAATCCAGAAATATTACAAATGAAAAAAATAGTAAGAATACTAAAAAACTGAGAATGCTCTTCCATCTGGGTTTGTGTTGAAGGAAACATCTTTCAAACTTCAAGGCTACCACCAATAGAGATTCAATCACGCTTTGGCAAAAAATTTGCTTGAACATCAGAACCAACATCTCGGAAAGTCAAAATACCAGCATGGATTAATCTTTGAACTTCAATCTTGAGAGGCTAGCAATCCTCTAAGCCATGTCCAGGAGCATTCTGATGAAAAGCACAAGTAGCGTCGACTTTGTACCACCAAGGGAGTTTCTCGGGAACAGGAGGCGGTGACCTTATCTGAACCAAATTCTTACGAATCAAAGTAGGGTACAATTCTATATAAGTCATGGGGATGGGATCAAAATTCCCCTTTTGAGATTGATTTTGCTTGTTCGGTGGAGGAGCTCGTTGACGAGTGCTTTGCTGATAATCTGGAATTGCATGAATCGAATTGGATACGGGAATGACAGAGGAAACATGTTGATGTTGATAATGATTGTTTCTTCACAGAGTTCATGAATCTCTTGCTTAATGCATAACGATGCATGAAATGCAATGAAAATGGTTTTCATTTTTATTGGTTTTCAAGGAACTTTAAGACATTTTATTGTAAACCTCTAAAAATACAACATATATAAAATATAACTGAAAAACAAACTTCCTTCATTAATAACGGGAAGGCTTACAAAAGGTTTAAAAATACAAAATTACAAAACAAAAGAAAATTAAAAGCTAGAAGGAAACACTTCTGATGAAGATCCAACTCCCCTTTGTAGCTTCCTACGGAGTTTCTTCAACTCATCTTCATAAAATGCTTTCAAATGAGTCTTCTCGACCATCATCTTATCGGCAATTTCCTTCCATGCAACTGAATCTTCACGACAACCAGAGGAAAATAAATCCTCTTGTTGTCTCTTCCGCTTCTCACCATGTTGCTGAAGTATAATTCGGAAAGGTGAAGCAATGATAAACTGGTTCGTAAACCTGTACAAGAGTCTCAAGAATCCCTTTCTCCACTTTGGTCTTCATGATAGAGATCAATTTTCCATTACGGTTTCTGAAGTTGTCAGGATTAGGAACCAAAGTTGCTAGCTCTTTCAACTCTTTCGCACTTGAATATACGAAAGTGTACTTCTTGATGCTTCTCTTTTGATCCATGGTACCTGTGATGTTTACAAAAAAGCCTCTAAGTTCCTTGAAAACCATTTGTGAAGGAATTTTTATGAATGCATAAATGCATGGTTTATGCATCAATCACAATCAAGAGCACACAAGATCACACCAAATCACACGATCAAGGTTCAAAGGTTTGACGCCATGAGCATGGAGCCATGGGTCTACCCAGCCCAAAAGGTATATTCTAAGTAATTTTGTACCTGCCAATCGGGTTCTACAAAGGTTCCTAGAGTTTTCAATCTTCTATCAGATACTACCGGCACGCATAATTGCTCATGGGCACCAATAATATGCCTAAAAAGACCTCGTCTGAGCGTAGCATCGCATGACAACAAGCTCGAATTGGTACTCGACCTTGTTTCTGCGCTACATCATAAAAAGGCTTAGATGGGTTAAAAGAGTTCTAGGCCATTCAGCTTCTACGGACACTCACTATTGAAAGTAATAGCGTTCTTACGATGGTTCGTAACAACATCTACAACCTTCCATGAGGCCTCCACTGATTGGGGTTCCACCATATGACGCTCATGTTAAGTATTGCTCCTGACATGCGACTATTGGTCTTACCACCTCCTATCTCAAGTTACTCACCAAAGTCCGGGTTAGGACTTTATCTCATCACAGAGGAACCATTGAGCACCAAAAAAAAAAAAGCAAAACAAACAAAGCACACAATAATATATACAAATAAAAAACACAGATAAACAAAAATAGGCTTAACACACTTAAAACTGGGTCCCTAGTGAAGTCGCCATTTTTTGTAGCAGGGAAAATCTGAGATCAAAGCCATGGGATTGACTTGACTCAATATTTCAGTGAAAGTCGCCACCGCGCTTTATTGTTTCCAGAGGAAAAGGGAAAAGAACGAAAATAACCCAAAGTTTATTTTTAAAACAAAAAGAGATCTTAGGAACGGGTGTTGATTATACAAGGGGAAGGTTTTAAGCACCCCTCATATCTATGATACTCCACAGGAACCTTTTTGAAAATATGTGTCGTGTGTGCTAAATATGTGTCGTCGTTTCTTCCACCTCTTCCAGCCATTGTTCTGCTAATCCACAAAGCAATTCTATTAGAACCAAAAGTATCGACAGTGATAACTCGCACTCGTCGCATACAAGGGAAAGACTGACACTAAGACTCTGGTCACAACGACCGACTATGCTCTGATACCACTATTGTAACACTCTTCTAAATCCCGTGGCAATTTAAATAAATAATCAGAGTAAAAACATAAATACAAGGGTGCCACAATTATTCAAAATAAATAAACCAATCATGGTCAAATTCATGCTTCATTAGGAAACGATTTAACAAAAACACAATTATGTTTATCACAGCGGAATAAGAAACATCATTAACGTAATCAAATGAAAGTATAATCCAACACCAATTAAAATAGAGAATTCTCATAAATCTCTATAACTATCATCCCTTAGTGTTAAAAGATCAGAGCATGACCGACACGACCCAACATAAATGGATAAACTCTACGAGTCATCCTCACCGAGCACTAATGCCGCTACTCCTCAATCTGAAAATGACAACATGTAAGGGTGAGTCTCATTCTCAATTAGTAAATATTATGCAATTCGTAAGCAACAAGTATCATAATATACCGTTCACCCAATTATACACATTCAGATCCACATCTATGATTCATCAATTCACACAATAATAGATTACAACACGAACACAGAAATCAATACAATCATGTTATGACAAAATGCATATGACACAACTGACACTATGCATGTGGTTCCAAAATTCGTGAATCACATTCACAGGACTTCTCTCCTCGATACTGCCCTTTAATCGCTCACACCCCACATGGGCACACGATTAACCTCATCGCTCACACCCCCATGGGCACACGATGACTGCTTACTAATCTTCGCACAATGGGAATTAGCCACCAACGATCCACACATCAACGGGATCCATCATCAAATGCATATGAATGAATGAAACACACATAACATACTTAAAACATCACCGAATCACGATGAACACTCACCTCAACACCACATCATCGAATAAGTATGTACATGTTTTCAACATCATTCAAATAGCCATGCATTCATCACAATCACAATATCAATCACAACTAAATCCTCATCACATCAAACACATTGTCACACCTATCTCATATGCACACAATGTTCAATTCTCATCAAGTAATTTAATCTATTTTTAAAAAAATTCACACTCAGCAAGGTTCGCTCAGCGAAGCAAGGCAGAAGCGAATCCTTCAGACCTCCGCTCAGCGGACCTCTAGCGACGTCCAACAGAAGCAAACTACGTTGGGACCTCCGCTCAGCGGACGCCCTCCGCTCAGCGGACTTGCGATTTCAGCAAACCCAAAGTCTGCGACAGACCCTGCGATTTCACACCCTTTTCACCCAAAAACGATTCCAGACATCACATACAGGCATACAATCATCATATATTCAATTATACACCACAAAACATCATTTAAACGCATCATTAACCAAATAGTTCACACAATTATCATCAATTCAATCCAATTATAACAACCTAACCTAACAACCCCAATGTCTAATTGAACCAAACCATACATCAATCTACCTATTTACCTAAGATCACATAAGAGATACTAAAAGGAAGAGTCCCCCCTTACCTCGATGAATCTCTTGAATGCTCTCCTTCCGGTTCCACGTTCTTGCCTCTTTCTCTTCTCTTGCTCTTTTCACGTGTTCTTCCTTTCTCCCCAAATGGTTCCTTTTTCTTATTTTATGAAAAATAAAATAAAATAAATTAACCACAACTTAGAAAAGGCCTAACCAATTAGCACCCCTCTTTTACTAACATCACACCATAAGCCCAATATCTCTTACTCCAACATTTTCCAATTAAATCCAAATAAAATACTAAAATTCCAATTATTTAATTTAAATCCAAATTAAATTAATAAACTGAAATTATGGGATGTTACAACTCTCCCCCATTAAAAGAGTTTTCGTCCTCGAAAACATACCTTAGACGAAAAGTTCCAGGTAAGAGTCCTTCATCTGGCTCTCTAACTCCCATGTAACATTTCCACCGGCTGGTCCTCCCCAAACCACTTTCACCGTTGCTATATCTTTACCTCGCAACTGCTTTACTTTACGATCCTCAATCCTCATAGGTAATGTCTCTACAGTCAGATTATCTCGCACCTGTATATCATCTACCTGAATCTCATGAGACGGATCCGCAATGTATTTCCTCAACTGAGATACATGGAACACATCATGCAAGTTAGCGAGTGCAGGCGGTAAAGCAATCTGATAAGCAACCTTCCCAATCTTCTTAGTAATCTGAAATGGACCAATGAAACACGGAGTTAACTTCTTCGACTTCAAGGCTCTTCCAATGCCAGTCATCGGAGTAACTCGCATGAATACATGATCTCCTTCCTTAAATTCAATATCCTTCCATCTTTTGTCATGGTAACTTTTTTGACGACTCTGAGAAGCTCTCATCTTCTCCTGAATCATTTTGATCTTTTCTGTAGTTTGTTGCACAATCTCCGGTCCAACCACCACATTCTCTCCAGATTCGTACCAACACAACGACGTTCTACATCTCCTACCATACAATGCTTCAAACGGAGCCATACCAATATTCGAATGATAACTATTGTTGTAGGCAAACTCAATCAAAGGTAAATAACTATCCCAAGAACCACCTTTTTCCAATACACATGCTCGCAACAAATCCTCTAACGATTGAATCGTTCTCTCCGTCTGACCATCTGTCTGCGGATGATAAGCAGAACTCAACCTCAACTTAGTACCTAAGGCTTCTTGTAATCCCGTCCAAAACTTAGAAGTAAACCTCAGGTCTCTATCTGACACAATACTAGCCGGAACACCATGCAAACTAACTATCTTCTCAACATACAACTAAGCCAACTTCTCCATCGGATAATCCATTCTTATTGGAATAAAGTGAGTAGATTTCGTCAACCTGTCCATAATAACCCAGATTGAATCACAATTCTTGCTCGTTCTAGGTAAACCAGATACAAAGTCCATAGAAATTCCATCCCACTTCAAATCCGGAACAAACAACGGCTCCATCAATCCAGACAGCTTCTGATGCTCAATTTTCGACTTCTGACAAATTAAGCAAGCATAAACAAACTCAGCAATTTCCTTCTTCATTCCAGGCCACCAAAACAACTTCTTCAAATCATGATACATCTTGGTAGCACCAGGATGAATACTCAATCCACTTCGGTGTCCTTCTTCTAGAATACTCTTTCTGATCTCAGCAACATCGGGTACACACACTCGGTCTCCAAACCTTATAACACCATTCTCGTCAATTCGGAATTCACCTCCTTGACCTTGGTTAATCAATGTCAACTTATCCTCCATGCTAACGTCAGATTTCTGTCCGTTTCTAATTTCTTCAAGGATACTATTAGTCAATTTCAACATCCCCAACTTAACACTATTAGAAGTACTTTCGCATACTAAACTCAAATCTCGGAATTGCTCAATTAAATCCAATTCTCGCACCATTAGCATAGACATATGCAATGACTTCCTACTCAATGCATCAGCAACAACATTTGCCTTACCAGGATGGTAATTCAAACCGAAATCATAATCTTTCAGAAATTCTAACCATCTCCTCTGCCTCATATTAAGTTCCTTCTGATCGAAGAGATATTTCAGACTCTTATGATCGCTGAATACCTCAAATCGAGAACCATAAAGATAATGTCTCCACAGCTTTAACACAAACACCACAGCCGCCAATTCCAAATCATGAGTCGGATAATTCCTTTCATGAAATTTCAACTGTCTTGAAGCATAAGCTACTACCTTCTTATCTTGCATCAACACACCACCTAAACCCATCAGTGAAGCATCACAGTACACATTGAAAGACTTCGCTGGATTAGGCAAAATTAAGATCGGAGCACTTGTCAATCTCTTCTTTAATTCTTAAAAACCTTTTTCACATTCTGAGTCCCATACAAATACTTGTCCTTTTCTTGTTAACTTAGTCATTGGTAATGCCAACTTCGAAAATCCCTCAATGAACTTTCTATAGTAACCTGCCAGACCAAGAAAACTACGAATCTCTGAAGCATTCTTCGGCGTCTCCCACTGAGATACTGCTTCCACTTTCATAGGTTCCACCGCGATACCATTCTTCGAAATTACATGGCCAAGAAAACTTACTTCCTTCAACCAGAATTCACATTTAGACAATTTCGCATACAGCTTCTTCTCCTTCAATAGCTCCAATACCACTCTCAAATGCTCTGCATGTTCTTCATCACTCTTCGAGTAAATCAGAATGTCATCAATGAACATTACCACGAACTTGTCAAGATACGGGTGAAATATCCTGTTCATATACTCCATGAAAACACCAGGCGCATTAGTAACACCAAATGGCATAACAGAATATTCATAATGTCCATACCTCGTTCAGAATGTCGTCTTCTGAATATCTTCCGCCTTCACACGAATTTGGTGATATCCAGACCTCAGATCAATCTTGCTAAATACACAAGCTCCAACCAACTGATCCATTAAATCATCAATCCTCGGCAACGGGTATCGGTTCTTAATCGTCACCTTGTTCAGTTGTCTATAATCAACACATAGCCTCATTGAACCTTCTTTCTTCTTAACCAACAGTACCGGTGCACCCCATGGTGACACACTAGGACGAATAAACTTCTTTTCCAACAATTCCTCTAATTGTTTCTTCAGTTCAGCCAATTCCGATGCCGACATGCGATACGGTGCCATCAACACAGGACTAGTTCCAGGAATCAATTCTATAGCGAACTCCACTTCTCTTTCAGGTGGCAACTCACTAACATCTTCTGGAAATACTTCCGGATACTCATTCACTACTCGTAGTTCACCAGTGTTATTGCCCCCTTTCACTTCCATCGAAGAGCACAACATAAATACCACCGCTCCGTCATTGACAGCTAAATTCATCTGTTTGACTGACATAGTCAAATCCTCAACACTAACCTCTTCAGGAAAGATAACCGTCTTCGTAAAACAATTGATATGAACTCGATTAAATTGCAACCATTTCATCCCCAAAATAATGTCAAGTTGTTCAAGAGGAAGGCACACTAAGTCCATTCCAAACTTTCTACCAAATATGTCAATAGGACAGTTCAAACAAGCAGAAGAAGTAGTTACTGAACCCGACGCAGGAGTGTCAATAACCATACTTCCATGAATAACAGATATTTCTAATCCCAATCGTTTAGCACAATCCAATGAAATGAACGAATGAGTCGCTCCAGTATCAATAATGGCAACTAAAGGTGTGTCATGGATAAAACACGTACCTTTAGTCAGACGATCTTCCGGAGTAATCTCTGACCCAGACAAAGCAAAGACCTTCCCACCAGTCTGATCCTTCTTCGGTTTAGTGTAGTGTGGACTGATGTGACCCTCTTCGCCGCAATTGTAGCAAGTCACAATGTTCATCCTACAATCAGACGCAAGATGACCCGCCTTACCATACTTGAAACATTTCTTATCTCCACTTTTGCACTCATTCCTTCTATGCCCAGTCTCACCACAGTTGTAGCACCTAACGGGAGCACCCGAATCTCCCTCACTAGGCCTCTTCCAATTCCTAGCTCTAGGATTTCCTCTACCATATGGCTTACCTCTATCCATAGGCTTCTTACCTTTCTTGTCAACCAACTCGCGAGAGTGAGATGACTTCAGCTTGAGGTTATCCTCTTCGAAGATCCTACTACAGTCCACCAAATCGACAAAGCGTCGAATCCTCTGATACCTGATTCCTTGCTTAATCTCATCACGAAGGCCATTCTCAAACTTGATGCACTTCGAGAATTCACTAGCTTCGTCATTGTTGTAGTGAACATAGTACTTCTCCAACTCAACAAATTTCGAAGCATACTCTGGTACCGTCATATTACCCTGAGTCAGCTCCAAAAATTCAATTTCTTTCCTGCCTCGAACGTCTTCAGGAAAATACCTCCTCAGAAACTCTCTCTTAAACACAGCCCAGGAGATAGCTACACCATCAGCATCCAATTCAGCCCTAATAGCCATCCACCAGTCATCAGCCTCTTCGGACAACATATGAGTACCATACCTCACTTTCAGGTTCTCAGCATAATCGATGACTCTGAAAATCCTCTTGATCTCCTTAAGCCACTTCTGAGCACCTTCAGGATCATGCGTACCCTTGAACAACAGAGGATTGTTCCTCTGAAAACTGTTCAGCTGCCTGTGAGCACCAATCACAGCTCCATTAGCATTCCCTCCCAGCACACCAGCAATCATGCCCAAAGCCTCAGCGATAGCATCGTCATTTCTTCCACCTCTTCCAGCCATTGTTCTGCTAATCCATAAAACAATTCCATTAGAACCAAAAGTATCGACAGTGATAACTCGCACTCGTCGCATACAAGGGAAAGACTGACACTAAGACTCTGGTCACAACGACCAACTATGCTCTGATACCACTATTGTAACACCCTCCTAAATCCCGCGGCAATTTAAATAAATAATCAGAGTAAAAACATAAATACAAGGGTGCCACAATTATTCAAAATAAATAAACCAATCATGGTCAAAGTCATGCTTCATTAGGAAACGATTTAACAAAAACACAATTATGTTTATCACCGCGGAATAAGAAACATCATTAACGTAATCAAATGAAAGTATAATCCAACACCAATTAAAAAAGAGAATTCTCATAAATCTCTATAACTATCTTCCCCTAGTGTTACAAGATTAGAGCATGACCGACACGACCCAACATAAACGGATAAACTCTACGAGTCATCCTCACCGAGCACTAATGCCGCTACTCCGCAATCTGAAAATGACAACATGTAAGGGTGAGTCTCATTCTCAATTAGTAAATATTATGCAATTCGTAAGCAACAAGTATCATAATATACCGTTCACCCAATTATACACATTCAGATCCACATCTATTATTCATCAATTCACACAATAATAGATTACAACACGAACACAGAAATCAATACAATCATGTTATGACAAAATGCATATGACACAACTGACACTATGCATGTGGTTCCAAAATTCGTGAATCACATTCACAGGACTTCTCTCCTCGATACTGCCCTTTAATCGCTCACACCCCACATGGGCACACGATTAACCTCATCGCTCACACCCCCATGGGCACACGATGACTGCTTACTAATCTCCGCACAATGGGAATTAGCCACCAACGATCCACTCATCAACGGGATCCATCATCAAATGCATATGAATGAATGAAACACACATAACATACTTAAAACATCACCGAATCACGATGAACACTCACCTCAACCCCACATCACCGAATAAGTATGTACATGTTTTCAACATCATTCAAATAGCCATGCATTCATCACAATCACAATATCAATCACAACCAATTCATCATCACATCAAACACATTGTCACACCTATCTCATATGCACACAATGTTCAATTCTCATCAAGTAATTTAATCGAGTTTTAAAGAAATAAAGTCGTCCACCGCCCATATTCATCATTCATCATATAAAACATTTAATTACTTCCACAACGCCCAAAACGGCACTAAGAAACGATTAACGGATCAAAAGATACGTCATTTTAAAGTTTTAGAAAAATTCACACTCAGCAAGGTTCGCTCAGCGAAGCAAGGCAGAAGCGAATCCTTCAGACCTCCGCTCAGCGGACCTCTAGCGACGTCCAACAGAAGCAAAATACGTTGGGACCTCCGCTCATTGGACCCCCTCCGCTCAGCGGACTTGCGATTTCAGCAAACCCCAAGTCTGCGACAGACCCTGCGATTTCACACCCTTTTCACCCAAAAACGATTCCAGACATCACATACAGGCATACAATCATCATATATTCAATTATACACCACAAAACATCATTTAAACGCATCATTAACCAAATAGTTCACACAATTATCATCAATTCAATCCAATTATAACAACCTAACCTAAAAACCCCAATGTCTAATTGAACCAAACCATACATCAATCTACCTATTACCTAAGATCACATAAGAGATACTAAAAGGAAGAGTCCCCCCTTACCTCGATGAATCTCTTGAATGCTATCCTTCTGGTTCCACGTTCTTGCCTCTTTCTCTTCTCTTGCTCTTTTCACGTGTTCTTCCTTTCTCCCAAAATGGTTCCTTTTTCTTATTTTATGAAAAATAAAATAAAATAAATTAACCACAACTTAGAAAAGGCCTAACCAATTAGCACCCCTCTTTTACTAACATCACACCATAAGCCCAATAGCTCTTACTCCATCATTTTCCAAATAAATCCAAATAAAATACTAAAATTCCAATTATTTAATTTAAATCCAAATTAAATTAATAAACTGAAATTATGGGATGTTACAGGAACCACATTCAAAAGCTCCTTCCATCTCTAAGTTCAATCACTTAATTTTGCGGATTCGGATTTTCATCCTATCGACGCCCTAAGTCCATTGATATTAGAGAGGAATTAGGCCTCTAATTTGTGATTCAAAGAAAATATCAAAAGAATGGAGTAGAAGAAGATTTAAAACTAAAAAACAAGTTTAAAATGGAAAAAAGCAAAAAGCTGCCAGGAAATAGATTTACCTCTGCAGGAAATCAATTTCCTGAGTGTGGAAATCGATTTACCTCTATAGGAAATCGATTTCCTGAGTGCAGTTTTCACATCTAGCACAAAAAACAGAGTGGAAATCGATTTCACTCTATAGGAAATCAATTTCCTGCACGCAGCTTTCAGAAAAACAGCATTAGGAAGCATAAAACCTTGTTTAACCAAAAACACAAACACCTTATGATCTCATATATTAATGTACACGAATTTTCCATCAAATCTTCATTAAATGTCACCAATATAGCATCAAAGATGCATCATACACAAGCACAAAGGAATCACATTGTGGAATATAAAAAAGGATATAGAAATTTACCAAATCTTGAACAAAACTTGGATCTACTTCAAGAACACACCAACACAAGTCTTGATCTCTCAACAATTGAAGAAAAAAGAGAAATGGATGATGGTTTAGCTCAAAGTTAGTGAGGCTCAAGATGTAACTCACTAACTTTATGAAAGAAGAAACAGCTATGAGTGAATTTGGTAGGGATGAGGAGAGAAATTGCAAGAGTTTATTTGGCTATTCAAGCTTGTCAAATGAAGAGGTGAAGGCCTCTATTTATAGAATTGGAAAGAGAGGTGTGGGCAATTTGGTAATTGTTCAATTGGTAATTAACTTGTGTTTAATTTGATGAAGTGGGGGTTTAAATGAGGTTAATGAAAGAAATTAATTTGTGGTGAGGTGGAATATTGGCAAATGACCAGGAAAATGTGTTTGGTGCCAAAATGATGTCATGCTTCCCTCTTTTGTTTCAAATTTCGTCTCAAGAAATCGATTTCCAATATGGGTAAATCGATTTCCACAACCAAATTTTCAAAAATTCTTTTTCTTGCACTGTTTTGATTTTTGCCCGATCTTTTACTTGTAAAATATAAACAAAAGAAACAAAATACATATTTTTGGATTTCGGTTAGTATAAAACAAATTAAAAGCTAGAGGTGCTTGATGGTTCCCCTTAGAGATAATCACAATATCAAAAATAGAGCTTCAAATGCTGCTCTTGATTGATGATTAAAATGCAACTAATGTATGATCTTAGGGTCAAAAATTGGGGTATGACACCAAGGACAGTTAAGAATTGTGAAGCTATTTGGGTTATCGTGGATAGATTGACAAAGTTTGCTCACTTTATACCGATGATAATTGATTATCCGATGGAGAAGTTAGCTCAATTACATATTGAGAAGATAGTGAGTTTACATGGTATTCCTTCGAGTATCTTGTCAGATAGAGATCCAAGGTTTACATGAAGATTCTGGGAAGGTTTGCAGAAAGTGTTGGGTACTAAGTTGAGATTGATTTCTGCTTATCATCTGCAGACTGATGGTCAAACGGAGAGGACGATTCAATCGTTAGAAGATTTGTTGCGTGTTTGTGTGTTGGAAAAAGGTGGTTCTTGGGATAGTTATTTACCGTTAATTGAGTTTACCTACAATAATAGTTTTCATTCAAGCAGTGGTATGGATCCTTTTGAAGCTTTGTATGGTAGAAGGTGTAGGACGTCATTATGTTGCTATGAGTCCGGTGAGAGTGCAGTAATTGGACCAGAGATTATTCAAGAAATGACAGAAAAGATCAAGATGATTCAGGAGAAGATGAAAGCTTCTCAGAGTCGTCAGAAAAGCTATCATGATAAGAGGCGGAGAACACTTGAATTTCAAGAGGGAGATCATGTGTTTCTGTGAGTTACTCTTATGACTGGTGTTGGTAGAACGTTGAAGTCAAGGAAGTTGACGCCGCGTTTTATTGGTTTGTTTCAGATTGCGGAAAGGGTGGGAGAAGTGGCTTATCGTGTTGCCTTGCCACCGATGCTTGCAAATTTGCATGATGTGTTTCATGTGTCTTAGTTGAGGAAATACATTGCAGATCCATCTCATGTGATCCAAGTGGATGATGTGCAAGTGAGAGATAATTTGACGGTTGAGGCATTGTCTATGAGGATCGAAGACCGAAAGATAAAGCAGTTACATGGTAAAGAGATAGCTTTAATGCGAGTAGCTTGGGGAGGAGAAGCACGTGGGAATGTTACATGGGAGCTAGAGAGTCAGATGAAGGACTCATATCCTGAACTTTTCACTTGAGGTATGTTTTCGAGGATGAAAACTCTTTTAGTGGGGGAGAGTTGTAACATCCCATATTTTCCATTTTAATTAAATTAAGATTTAAATTAATTATTGGAAATTAATTGGCATTTTATTAGAATTATTTAAGGATTATGGATAAGGAAGTTATTGGGCTTGTGTTGTAGTTATTAAAGAGGGGGTGTGATGGTTAGGCCTTTTACTAAAGTTTATTCTATTTTTCATAAAATAGAGTATTTGTGGAAAAAGAGAAATTAGAACCAATTTTGGAGAAAAGAGAAGAACGTGAAAGGAGCAGAGAAAGGAGAAGAAGAGGAAGAGCTTTCAAGGATTTTAACCAAGGTAAGAGGGGACTCTTCCGGTTAATCTCTATTATGTGATTATGGGCAATAGAATAGAGTAAGAATATGATTCGATTCAGTTGGGTATATTGGAATTGGAATTGTTAGGTTTAGAAATGTTATAATTGGTGAAATTGTATGAATTGTTAGTTGATAATGTGTTGTATTGATGTATGATGATGTATGACGATGTAACTGATGATTATATGTCTGTGATTGGTGTTTGGAATCAATTTTGGGTTGAGGATGTGTTAAATCGCAGGTCTATCACAGACCTGAGATTTTGTGAAATCGCACGTCCGCTAAGCGGATGCTGTTTGTATTTTAGAAAATAAAAGGGCTCACTCAGCGGAGCCAGTCCTCTAAGCGGAGGTCCCAACGTAGAAAGCTACTTTGATGCGTCGCTTGATGCGGGGTTATTGAATTTCAGGTGCATAAGCGCGCTTGAAGGTCGCTAAGCGGACCCTATAGCGCAGAAAATTATTAGAACTTTGAAATAGCGTATCTTTTGATCCGTGTATCCTTTCTTAGTGCCGTTTTGGGCGTTGTAAAGCAAATTAAATATTTTATATGATGAATTGGTGAGATGGGCGGTGGCCCGACTTAAATTTAAAAATCGGTTTAATTGCTTGTGAAATGAAATACTGTGCATATATATATATATATATATATATATATATATATATATATATATATATATATATATATGAATGTGTGAATATGACAATATCTTGGTGTGATGCTGGATAAATTGTAACTGGTTGTCGTAATGAATGTGTGAATAATTTAATGATTGTGCAAACATGGACATACTTGATCGGTGATGAAAATGGTGAGTTATGGTGAGATGATGCGTTGCATCGGGTCGATGATGTTTTAAGTATGTTATATGTGTGCAGTCATTCATATGCATTCGGTGATGGATCCCGGTGATGATTTGGATCAATGGTGGACATAATTCCCACCGTGTGGAATTTGTGTTGGTTGGTCCGCATCTCGATGAGGTTTAGATCGGTCAGGTGGATTATTTCCACGGTTTATTGGTACTACATACATAGTGTCAGTTGGTCATATGCATTGTTGTCATAACATGATTGAAGTGATTTCAGTGTTATGTTTGGTGTGTATTTGCTGTGGTTGATGAATGATGATTAAAATCTGAATATATGACAAATTGGGTGAATGATACATTATGATGTTTTGTTGCTTATGAATGCATAACATTGTGAAATTCTGGTAAGACAGAACCCGGATGTCATATACGATGTCGTGACATCTGGTCTGTCATCAGTTTAGCTGAGGCAGTACATACAGATCCCTCAATTATTTATTACTTCTAACATCCAGAAGTCTGGAAGTGTTGGAATCACAGAGATTCTGTGTTAGCACAGTCATTAAATCATTCACTGATGTCAGGCACGATGTTATGACATCCAAACTGAACTTACAAATAAACAATGCAGAAACATAAACAACACAACAGAATTGTTCACCCAGTTCGGTTCAATCAACCTACTCTGGGGGCATACCAAGCCAGGGATGAAGTCCACTATTAGCAGTATCAATTCAGAGCTAAACTCCCAGTTTACAACTCCTCACTTAATCACTACCCAATGACCCCTCTACCTAGGTTCTCCCTAGATATGGAATATCTCCATTCCACTCCCAATCATACCAATGATGTCTAGCAGTCAACACCTCAGCCACTGCATTGACGGCTTAATTACCAACATTCAAAACACACAAATAAACATATCTTAGAGTTGCTTCAAAGCTTCCTCCAAGCACACAACTCCACTCATTGCTTTACAACTTCTGAGTGAATAAAACAAACCTCTTACCTACAGGCTTCGAGGCACAAATCAGTGACCTTCCCACAAACCGGGAGGTTCACCTACACGGCTAACCCTAATAGTTACATCTTTCTAAACGCCGGCTAGCTCCCTAAACTAGGTTACAAAGTTTCCTATTTATAACCTATTCCCAACTGGACTTGGGCTTACAATCACAACATTATTTGCTGTTACAAATCACAGAAAACTTTCTGCTAAAAACAAGGTCTTCAATCATAAGTTTCCTAATTTATCTTCATAATTGGAAACTGCATAATTCTCCAATATTCTAATCTTGATTCTCTTGACCTTTAAACCTGCCACATAGGATTGCATAATATTCCAAAGAATATTCTGCATCTTTTAAAACCAAAACTGAATCTTTATATTCCAGCTCAGCAGGCGCGTGACAGCTAAATATAACAGTAACTGCTGTCAAATACTGATGTCACAGAGCATGTCGTGACATTCCATGTTCTGCATAAATTACAGCAAACAGTATTCTTCACTTCAATTCTCAGCTTCTCACATATCAGGGTGCCAAAAAGACAGCCCATGATTTGTTCTATTACTGATGTACAATCAGCACAATCTTTAGTTTCCCAAAATAAAGACTGAGATAAATAAGGAAACATCATAGAAATAGAATAGAAAATGTAGCAGCTACTGCTGTCAAACACTGATGTCATGACGTCGAGCATGACATCCAACTCACAGCATGTATTAGCTTACACAACCAGAACCTGCATAACCTTTAACACTACACACCACATGTCATGACCTTAGTCAAGACAACAGAATACACATGAATGTTTTACCACAAAATGCAGCCAATCAAAACATCTACAATCTCCCCCTTTGGCAAATTTTTGGCTAAAACATTCTGTCACCACAGCAGCACAAAAACAACTAGCAAACTACCAGTTATGCAGAATTGCTAAAGCACATCAAAACATCAGACCTGCTGAATAAGTTCCACAAGCTACACTATCACATAACATGAACAAAAACAACTTGTTCAATATGATTTGGGGTGACAATCTCTTCTCCCCCTGTTTGGCCATAAATGTTGCCAAAGCAACGTACAGCTCCCCCTTAAAAGTTACTCTGCATGACATGACCACGACACACACAAAAAAAAAACACCATCTGATAATCTTTAGATACCACTTCGCCACCAGCTTGATTAGAATACAATAAGTCACCCTCAATGGGAGATCTATATTACAAGATGCACTCTTTCATAGATAGCTCATAACTTCTACCACAAGCTCCAAGAGGTGAATAGAAAACACCTCCTTTTTGTCTTCAACTTATTACTCTTCTGCTCAAAAGTAATTTGTCTAAGACTATCCTCAAGAATAATCAGCTGCCATATGTTGATTATCTTGATCCTTCGAACCCACTTCTGAGATGAACCAAATGTCAACACATTGTGTTTTAACATCTAGCTGTTGAATTCAGCTCCTTCTTCTGCCACTTGAAAGAACTTCCTCCCTTTACAGAACCAGAGTTCAATGCTCTCATAGACCTGATTGTGAAACCAAGTTTGAGTACGCAACCTCCATCCTGCAGTTATGCAGTTATGTCATCCAAGCTCACACTTTTATGAATCCCTGCTTTTTTTCCAACAACATCAGACACTCTGATGCATGAGTCATCAGAAGGACTAGTTAGAGACTAATCCTCTAGCTGTACCAAGGATGCCACTTCCTTGAGCAAAGCTATTTCCATGATGTCAAGAATACTGCCACTTGTTCTTGACTTCACAGTGTGCATTAGCCAATGCACTTTCTTACCTAGATCAGAAATAAACTGATCCAAGTAACCACCATCAAGATTATGATGTCTTCTTCTTCTTGTGCACTCCAAAGCTGAACATGTTTCTTGCCAGGAAACCTTTTTCAGTGATCACATGCTTCTGCTGCCACCAAAGAGATAGATCTTAAAACAATTGCACTATCCTTCCTGTACATGGTCTTGAAGAAGAGATGTTCCAACATCTTTAAGAACATCAGTTATCTTGAACTTCCAAGGATAATCAATTAAATACTTGTACTTTGCACAAATATCAATTGATCTTAAATCCTTTCCCAGTTAGATTCACCCTTAGGAAAGAGAGAGATGAATCTTTCCTTACAAATGTGTCACACAACAACCAGAACCCATGTGACACCGTTCAATAGCCAATTAAACACAAGGCTGAATCAGACGTGGGGAGGTTAACCAAATCTCCCCCTCAAACAAGCAATCATGGAAACTCCACACAGCTTATCCATGCATTGTACATAAAAGTCTCATTATACAACATCCCTACTAGAGGCAACTAACTCCATGAGTTATACCTATACATACTTCATACACCAGTTGAGGATACTATACTTACATAAACCATGGTTAACAGAGATACCATGCAGCGGAAAACAACTAAAATTTATCCTCAATAAACCTCAGGCCTAAAACAATAACCTTTGCATCAGTCAGCTACACATCATTCATGATAAAATATATGCCATATCTCAACAAGGTTTCTGGAACAGATTCACTTATGACATAACTCCTGAAAATACCTCAGATTCCACACAGTAATCTGACTCCCTTGAATCATCACACAATATTCAAAACCATATTTCACTATGCACGAAACACAGTATTCAGTTTTCAACACTAACTGTTCTATGGTTAAGAAAACAATTCACACATCTGGTTCCTTTGATCAAAAGGACATACCAGATACAAGCTCATCTTTGGATTTTCATAGAGGTCTTGAAAAGAAAACCTGAATGAATCCTTTCACTTACACTGAGCTCTTCTTCCAACTCCCATAAGCTTATGCCTGAAATAAACTAACATTTGGGATGGAAGGTTCAATTGATTGTATTCTGACCAATCAACACAAAAAGCAGATGTCTCCTCTTCCAGATCAGGAGTAGGTTCCAAACAAATGTACTCACACTACATAAGTTCAGCACCAGAACATCTGTTCTTCAACTGGTAGCTGCAAACCAGTATGCCATCAGTTCCTTCTTCTTGGAACACACAATTCTTGACAATCTTGAAGATCATCAAACAACTTTGCAGATGAATATGAGGAACACTGATCATTTGAACCTCTTCAACCTCAATAACCATGCCTTTATGAGTGGACTTGAGAAAAGATCTCAAGTATCTTTGACACTTGTACTAAAGTTGAGAACAATCTGCTACAAATTCTGTTGAAAACCATATAACCCTAGAGATCTTCTTTCAAAGATAGGATTATGCATCAGATGCTATGCAGCAGAAAATAGCCATATATCAACAGAGATTACACAATGCTTACTCCCAGAACCAGTTGTAAGCATGACATCCAAGAATTGCAGCTGAACAATCCAACGATATGCTTGCTTCTTCTTCAAGCAACACAACAAGACCTAACCAATATTCTGACCAGAAAGAAACAGATAAGCACAAAGAATACCTTATCATTAACTTCACTCCCGCATGAAGGTTTTGACAATATTCTTCTCTGTACCCTGCTATATGCTGAATAAAACGCCCCAAATTCTTCACTCCCGCATGAATCATTTGGATATCAGTAACACCATCTTCCCTTGCCAAGAGAATACACCTGTTATGGTCAGTTTGGTCCAGTCTTCCACACATAGGTCCATCCTCCACTTCTAGGGACCATTCAATATGAACATGAATGTTCAAACAATCAACTACCTCCAACAACCAGAAAGTATCTCCCATGGATCTCATCCAGAAACAGACAGGATGCCTGCTCTGATACCAATTGAAATTCTGGTAAGACAGAACCCGGATGTCATATACGATGTCGTGACATCTGGTCTGTCATCAGTTTAGCTGAGGCAGTACATACAGATCCCTCAATTATTTATTACTTCTAACATCCAGAAGTCTGGAAGTGTTGGAATCACAGAGATTCTGTGTTAGCACAGTCATTAAATCATTCACTGATGTCAGGCACGATGTTATGACATCCAAACTGAACTTACAAATAAACAATGCAGAAACATAAACAACACAACAGAATTGTTCACCCAGTTCGGTTCAATCAACCTACTCTGGGGGCATACCAAGCCAGGGATGAAGTCCACTATTAGCAGTATCAATTCAGAGCTAAACTCCCAGTTTACAACTCCTCACTTAATCACTACCCAATGACCCCTCTACCTAGGTTCTCCCTAGATATGGAATATCTCCATTCCACTCCCAATCATACCAATGATGTCTAGCAGTCAACACCTCAGCCACTGCATTGACGGCTTAATTACCAACATTCAAAACACACAAATAAACATATCTTAGAGTTGCTTCAAAGCTTCCTCCAAGCACACAACTCCACTCATTGCTTTACAACTTCTGAGTGAATAAAACAAACCTCTTACCTACAGGCTTCGAGGCACAAATCAGTGACCTTCCCACAAACCGGGAGGTTCACCTACACGGCTAACCCTAATAGTTACATCTTTCTAAACGCCGGCTAGCTCCCTAAACTAGGTTACAAAGTTTCCTATTTATAACCTATTCCCAACTGGACTTGGGCTTACAATCACAACATTATTTGCTGTTACAAATCACAGAAAACTTTCTGCTAAAAACAAGGTCTTCAATCATAAGTTTCCTAATTTATCTTCATAATTGGAAACTGCATAATTCTCCAATATTCTAATCTTGATTCTCTTGACCTTTAAACCTGCCACATAGGATTGCATAATATTCCAAAGAATATTCTGCATCTTTTAAAACCAAAACTGAATCTTTATATTCCAGCTCAGCAGGCGCGTGACAGCTAAATATAACAGTAACTGCTGTCAAATACTGATGTCACAGAGCATGTCGTGACATTCCATGTTCTGCATAAATTACAGCAAACAGTATTCTTCACTTCAATTCTCAGCTTCTCACATATCAGGGTGCCAAAAAGACAGCCCATGATTTGTTCTATTACTGATGTACAATCAGCACAATCTTTAGTTTCCCAAAATAAAGACTGAGATAAATAAGGAAACATCATAGAAATAGAATAGAAAATGTAGCAGCTACTGCTGTCAAACACTGATGTCATGACGTCGAGCATGACATCCAACTCACAGCATGTATTAGCTTACACAACCAGAACCTGCATAACCTTTAACACTACACACCACATGTCATGACCTTAGTCAAGACAACAGAATACACATGAATGTTTTACCACAAAATGCAGCCAATCAAAACATCTACACATTGGTTAATTGTGAATGAGACTCACCCTTACTTGTTGACATTTTTCAGATTGAGGAGTAGCGGCATTAGTGCTCGGGGGGGATGACTCGTAGAGTTTATCCGTTGTTTTGGGTCGTGTCGGTCATGCTCTGATCTTGTAACACTGGGGAATGATAGTTTTAGAGTTTTATGAGATTACTCTATTTTAATTTGTGTTGGATTTTATTTCCATTGGTTGTATTGGCGATGTTTTCTCTCTGCTGTGATGAACATGATTATGTTTTGATAATTCGTTTCCTAATGAAGTATGACTTAAGACTAAGGTTGGTGTTTGATTGTTTTTAAATAATTGTGGCACCCTTGTTTCATGTTTTACTATGATTATTTTATTAATTGTTGCGGGGTTTAGAAGGGTGTTATAGAAGTCTCTTTCCCGATTAGAATAATATAGATTCTTTCCTCAGGATGAATTATTCCCAGTGAAACATCTAGAAAAAAATCATAAATCAACAATAGGGCACATCCACCCAAGAGGAATTATTCCCGGTGAAACCTCTTACCCCTTTGCTATAACAAGGACCCTCGATCAGCCTCCTCTTGGGCTTACAATGCAAGGACCCGTAGGCTTCTTATAAGCATTCCCTGAACTTCCTCTCGAGCTTGTATACAAGGACCCCTGAGTTTCTCCCCAACAAGAAAAACAATAATCCTCTAGCAGGATTAGCCTCAATCTTGGGCTTTGTACAAGACACCAAAACAATTGTCATACAAAAATACAGGATTTCAAAACTCCTCATAAAGTCTGCCTCAATCTTGGGCTTTGTACAAGACACAAATCATCATGCAACCTTTCCAATACACTCCCCATTTGAGTCAGTCCCAATCTTGGACTTTAAACCAGAAACATTTCTGTTCCCCTAGGAGATTCAACCTTAGAACAAAAAGAAATCAAAATCCCCTCAGAGATAACCTTAATCATAGATTTTCATCAATTCCCCTCTTAGTCAGCCTTAATTCTGGGCTTAGTACAAAACACCTACAAAAACCCTTCAATCAAAAACTCAACAGAGTAGCCCTCAGTAGAGTCAGCCTCAATTCTAGGCTTAGTACAGAACACATATAGCCTTCAGTCAAAACAATCCTCAGTGGAGTCATCTCCCCCAGAGTCAGTTTCAAACTGTCAGTTAAGCCTCAAGCTTGGGCCTTGTACAAGCCAATCAAATCCAGATCTCCCATACAGAAAATAGACATGATTCATCTCTACCAAAGAGACATTTCTCCTATTACACCACATTCAAACATACAAACATTATCAATCACTTTCAAGACATTTTCATTTAGATTGACACAAGATGCACTGCTCTGTTGACTTCACGTCCAGAATGTCATCTCTCTCTAAACTAGTTGAAAATTGTTCTTTCATTCTAGAGACTGCGACTAGCATACTTGCTTCATCCAAGTATGGTCCCTTCTCTTATGAAATGAACCTCCTTTTATGTCACTTCAAATGTTTGCTGTAAAATAGTAGAGATACCTCGCTGTAAAGATGACTACTTGTCTCTTCTGTTGTAAATAGAGATCATTCAAGCTTCAACTTTGAGCTTTGAACAAGGCACCCAAATTCAATCTATTTACATATTAGTTCCCCGAACTACAAAAGATCTGACTTCAATTAGGGATATGTAGGCATGAGATTCACAAGGAATCTTTGCGAGCAAACAAAACATCAAAAACATTCAGTTCATCTTTCATTCTTCAGTTTATTTCCTCTCTTAACAAAAAGGAGAAACTTTCCCAATAATCATGCAACAAACAAACCAAATTCAAACACAAACAGTAGAAGTTTCCCTTATAGTACTACGGATACTTAGGGTGCTAATACCTTCCCTCTATATAACAAACCTCTCGGACCCCAAAAAACTCTATTATGTGAAATCCCTACACCTATACACTTAGGGTAGATTGAGATCTTTTTCCCCTTCCTCTCTGTTAGGATAAATTAAAAGTTCGTGTAACTAGGAAACATTCCTCCAAGGTTGCCTTCCACCTTCCGAATTTCACGTGAAGGTTTGTGCGTGCCGTTTCCGAAAAGCCAAAGGAAAAGCCCAAAAGCAAATTCTCCGACCGTTACAGGATATCCCGACATCATGCCTAAGCTGAAGTGAAGAGTTTTAGTTAATTCTATTATGATTTAACTACTACAGAAAAGTACATAATATTCCTGAATATTGTGCAAATCATATAAGGCGTGATTTATTTTACAGGTCTGAAGAATCAAGAATATACAGCAAAGAAACAATCATAATATTCAAAGAATATATAGTTTCTAAATATGGAGAAACTTTAGGAAGCTAAAGATTGAAGGCCTTGTTTGTAGCAGAAGTTACTGCTTATTTGTAAAAATGTATATGTTGCGATTAGAAGCCCAAGTCCAGTTGGGTATAGGTTATGTTTAGGCTATAAATATAATGATTAGTAACCTAGGTCGATAGGGATTAAAGATGTAGAATCCTAGGGTTTGGAAGGGTGAACCTCCCGGGTTGTGGGAAGATCACCGTGTCTGTCTCAAAGCTATGAAGCAAGAAACAAATTGTTCACCTTGAAGCCCATAGGCAAAAGGTGTATTGTTCTTGGAGGAAGCTTTAATGTAAATCCAGGGTATTTTTCTTAGTCAATAGTCTTGTAGGTATTGTCTTGTAAAGTGTGTCATTCGGTTGTTGTTTAAATAGCTTTTACTGGGTTGTAGCAGTTAGGTATCACTAGACAGTGAACGGAGGTTCTCTTGTATTGGATGGGTTTTTAAGATAAAGGTTTCATTGGCTTGGTATCCCCCAGAGTAGGTGTGTTTGTCACCAAACTGGGTCAACAATTGATTGTGTTCTTTACTTTTCAGTACTGTGTGAAATTGTTTATATCTTGCCTTTGTTTTTCATGACAGACCTGATGTCTCAACATCCTTTAGGACATCTGGGTCTGCTGCACCAAAATATTCGAAGAATATATAGTTTCTAAATATGGAGACATTTTAGGAAGCTAAAGATTGAAGGACTTGTTTGTAGCAGAAGTTACTACTTATTTGTAACAGCGTATATGTTGCGATTAGAAGCCCAAGTCCAGTTGGGTATAGGTTATGTTTAGGCTATTAATATAACGATTAGTAACCTAGGTCGATAGGGATTAAAGATGTAGAATCCTAGGGTTTGGAAGGGTGAACCTCCCGGGTTGTGGGAAGATCACCATGTCTATCTCAAAGCTATGAAGCAAGAGACATATTGTTCACCTTGAAGCCCGTAGGAAAAAGGTGTATTGTTCTTGGAGGAAGCTTTAAAGTAAATCCAAGTTATTTTTCTTAGTCAAGAGTTTTGACTAGGTATTATCTTGTAAAGTGTGTCATTCGGTTGTTGTTTAAATAGCTTTTACTAGGTTGTAGCAGTTAAGTATCACTAGGCAGTGAACGGAGGTTCTCTTGTAATGGATGGCTTTTTAAGATAAAGGTTTCATTGGCTTTGTAGCCCCTAGATTAGGTGTGTTTATCACCAAACTGGATCAACAATTGATTGTGTTCTTTACTTTTCAGTACTGTGCGAAACTGTTTATATCTTGCCTTTGTTTTTCATGACAGACCTGATATCTCAATATCGTTCAGGACATCTGGGTCTGCTGCACCAGAATTTCAATTGGTATCAAAGCCGACATCCTGTTCTGTCCCTAGATGAGATCCTGGGAGGATACTTTCTGGTTTGGCGAGGAAGACTCTTACTGAAAAGAGGTATGAACTTGGACAATTCATACTATTGTACAGATGATCTCTTGGACATGATCATTGGTTATCTGGAGCAGAAGTTGATCCTATTTGTTGCCTTCAGGCCTGTAGCTTGGTGGAAAGCTGTTGTATGTAGGGTTGATTTATTTTCAATCTTATGGTGCCATGTTTATACTTGAATGGTGGTATAAGCATTGTGCCTGATTACTGGTGAGGAGATTTTTTTTCCGTTGCATGGTATCTGATATAACCCTAGAAGTATGGGGAAGGATACTAGGATTACTGCCCTCAACAGAGTATATGCCAGATGTCTCAACAGTTTCATTGAAGGTGTCAACGATACTTGAGATCTTACTCAAGTCCACTCATGAAGACATTTATCAAGAAGGTTGATGAGAATCAATTGATACTCATGTACTTCCGCATATTGTTTGAAGACCTTGAAGATTTTCAAGGATAGTGTGATGTTCTATGGAATGTTAGAACATTATTTCAGCAGGTATGCAGCTACCGATTGAAGAGCAGGTGTTTTGGATGCCGAACAAAATATTATGAATACTTTTGTTTGGAGCCTACTCTTGATCTGGAAGAGGGGACATCTGATTGGTAAAGATTGATCTCATTTGTTGTTGCAAGGGTTGGAACTTGGGAAAGTTCTTACATGAAGGCATCTAAGATGAGGTGTTGAGAAGCTGTTGATGTAGTTCCGCTGCATGGTATCACTTGTAAACCTGGTTGTCTTAGAAGTAGGGTTTAATTTCCTCAAGAACTGAAAAGTTACCAACGACACTTGAGTCCTGTTTCTCAAGTCCACTCATAAAGCCGCTTTATTAGGATTGACGGTTTATGTTTCAAGGAACATGTCTCCTTTATTACATAACTCTTGATCTATTTAACAAAGTAATTTGAGGATAGTTGCGGTTTGAAAAGTAGGGTTGTCTGCTTTAAAGCTGATCAAAGGATGTTTCATCACCAAGATCAATTGTGTGCCAGAAAAAGGAGCTAATGTTCTATCAGGTGCTGGAACCTCATATCGACTAGAATAAAACTTCTTGCTGAATAGATGCTTTGGGTGCTAAACAAATGTGTAATCTTCACATATGTTTGGAACCTACTCTTGACTTGGAATAGGAGGCATCTGGGCTGTGGAGCTAAGATGAGTGTCTAGAAAACGTGTCTTAGATTGGTAGGTTGAATGATGGTCAACCAAATTGCCTGCCTCTTGGTTCAATTTAGTTCTTAAAGTAGGAAGTGCATAGGCTGAGCTTCAGTGTTCAGGAGAAATTGGCCAGTTGCTTTTACATATGGCAAGTACATTCCCTCTAACATTTGGAAGATCCTTTTGATCAAAGGAGCTAGATTTATGGAATTTTGTTTGGGGGCCATGGAACAGATTCTGTCGAGCTTTTTATGGTTGTGCACTAACCACATGTGGTGTTGCTATTAAGGAGGAGAATGTTTGATTCTCGAGGAATTCTCAGCAGCTGATGATGAACAATCCCTAATCTGGAGGTGAAGGATTCTAAAGGGATGTGAGAAACAATGTCTCAACATCATTTCCTTGAGAACTTATTAGAGGTCTTTCGTAGACGTTAGTTCTTCAACAGGATAGAGGTTTCCCACTCAAACCTGATCAAGTATATGAGAGCATTGAACTCTTGTTTTGTTGTTGAAGAAACATTCAAGGGATCATCGACTGTATGGTGGTGTCAACCTGAGCTAAGTGGTTGATGGATGTCTACAAAGCTTGTGAGTCATATGAATTACTTTTTGGTTTCTTATCTGGAGTAAGGAGGAGTGGTTGCTCCTGATACCTTGTAGAAGGAATCTCTTCCTTAGGTGCAAAAGACTGGTTGTTCAAGGATCTCAAAATCAGCCTTGAGGTTTGAGCATTAGAAGACTCTTGAGGCGTGCAAACTGCTTCATGTGGATATGGTTGAAATTGAACTTGGTCAGCTACTATTTAGTTGGCTCTCAGGTATCCTCTGAAGGAGCATTGAATAAATTAGGATGGAACTTCCAGTTCTTATGAGCAAGATTGATGACAGACCCGGTGGTAGAATATCAACCCAAGGAGAATCAGCAGGTACAAAATGCTTATATATAAACAAGGTCAGACAAAAGGCCCTAACTTGTGTGAGAAACTAGGCTTATTGTTCTAAGAATAAATACTCCAACGAGAGTTGAGTGTTTATCTGTGACCTTTTGAGGATGTGCATGTGTCTAAAGGTAAATACTTTGATGGGAGACTAAGTATTTGTCTAAGGAGTTATGCAATTCTACTATCTAAACCTATGTTCAGAAAGGAAGTAAGGGCGTGATTATTTCTCTAAATCTCAAAGGATAATAAGTTGTTCTGATGGAGTGCTATGAGTAACTGATTGGAGGACCTCTTTGCAAAGTGATTCCCTTGAAGATGTTGTATGTGTGGTGGTGGTGGTCATATCCTAACTGATGAGAAGAAAACAAATTTTGTTTTTCTCATATATCATAAGAATGAAGGTCTTATCAGTAGTCTATTGAGTGCATCTATTGAGCGTCTTACGTTCTGGTCAAGCAGGACAAAGTTATTTCACTTATCTATACCAGACTGTCTTGGAGTTTTGGTCTTGTGTCTCTGGCTGGAATTTTAGACTTACTCATAGATTCCTTGGGCTCTTTTCTTTGGGAAGAAACTTGGACTTACTCCTTGGTTTTGGGGGGGTTTCGTTGGTTTTCGAGTACTAGTACTCACATTTGAAGAGTATGGTGGACAGTCTTGGAGAATTTGCCTACACCAGTTGATGTTGGAGAAGACAATGTCAGACAGGATGTCAGGACATCGTATCAAACATGTTTTCTGAAGATCTGACAAAAGAATTTAACTACTAATGCGTTTCCACACGTGTTAAAAGAGTGTAGAAAATTGTTCATATGCATGCATTAAGACTATTTCCTTTTCGGCAGAAACAATCAAGATCTAGAAAAGGTATTCAAAGCATACGTTGAACGGATGGGAGTTTTCCCTAGAATAGCGTTTTAAGACCTTTGAAACATTCAAGGATCGTTAATTCCTAAGAACAGGTTCCGCTATTTATAGAGGTCTCTTCTCACCTTCTTCATCCTGTGAGTGCTAGTTATATTTTTCAACATGAGATTTGTTTGCGTATGGGTAAGCTGTGTCTGTGTTTGGTTCTGTGAAGGCCTCCTTTGTCAATTTTTGGCCAAAAAAAGGAAGAAAGGAATCAATCGATTGAGTCTGGAACTGGGTTTCTCAATTGAGGGTCACATGCCAAAGGGGGGGAAATCGGGTCCTATGTTTGGTCTAGAAGAAAATGCCTTTGTGACTTGTGATCTGAGTTATGAACATAGTTGTGACCTGTGTTCAAAGTTAACCAGGGAAGCATGAGGATACTTCTTAAGTTTCCTCTCATGTTCTAGGTTGACAAGTGACTGCTGATCTAAAAAGGCTTAGCAGATTGTCAATGCAACCATTGGTCTTCTCTGAGTAGAATTGGTTCTGGGTTGAGGGGGAGTGTAATTCATTTTCTTCCTCATATACAACAAATCATTGGTGTTAAGGTCTGTGCTACAAATGGAGCTCATTCAGAAAGCTAGACTGAAGATGTTAAATGACATGTCATGACATCTTACCTAAAGACTGACTCCTTAATGCCATGCAGATATATTGAGCAATTGAGTAGTCCACTGCCCAGTTGCTGAGGTCTACTGGTTATCAGAAGTTTTTACTCTACCTGCTAAACTGTAATCTGTATTTTATTCAGTTATTTGGTTTAGCCAAAAATTTGCCAAAAGGGGAGATTGTTAGCTCTTGTGTTTGAGGATTGGCATTAACTTTTGTAAAACAAATAATAGTAGGGATAAAGAAATGTAAACTATAATATAGAAGAACAGGTACAACAAGAAGTCCCGCTGAAATGCTAGAACATGTTATGTTGAAGTATTTCAACAGCTGGAATAACATGTCACATGGGATGTCCCGACATCATGCCTAAGCTGAAGTGAAGAGTTTTAGTTAAATCTGTTATGATTTAACTACTACAGAAGAGTACAGAATATTCTTGAATATTGTGCAAATCATATAAGGCGTGATTTATTTAACAGGTCTGAAGAATCAAGAATATACAACAAAGAAACAATCAGAATATTCAAAGAATATATAGTTTCTAAATACGGAGACATTTTAGGAAGCTAAAGATTGAAGGCCTTGTTTGTAGCAGAACTTACTGCTTATTTGTATAACAGCACATATGTTGCGATTAGAAGCCCAAGTCCAGTTGGGTATAGGTTATGTTTAGGCTATAAATATAACAAGTTGTAACCTAGGTCGATAGGGATTGAAGATGTAGAATTGTAGGGTTTGGAAGGGTGAACCTCCCGGGTTGTGGAAGGTCACCATGTTTGTCTCAAAGTTATCAAGCAAGATACATATTGTTCACCTTGAAGACCGTAGGCAAAAGGTGTATTGTTCTTGGAGGAAGATTTGAAGTAACTCCAAGTTATTTTTCTTAGTCAAGAGTCTGGAGTAGGTATTGTCTTGTAAAGTGTGTCATTCAGTTGTTGTTTAAATAGTTGTTATTGGGTTGTAGCAGTTATGTATCACTTGGGAGTGAGCGGAGGTTTCTTTTATTGGATGGGTTTCTAAGATAAAGGTTTCATTGGGTGGTGGCTAGGTAAACCGGAGGTTGTTTACATAAAATAGTACTGCTGATAGTGGAATCTTTTCCTGGCTTGGTAGCCCCCAAAGTAGGTGTGTTTTTCACCGAACTGGGTCAACAATTGATTGTGTTCTTTAGTTTTTAGAACTGCGCGAAATTGTTTATATCTTGCCTATGTTTTTCATGACAGACCTGATGTCTCGACATCCTTTAGGACATTTGGGTCTGCTGCACCGGAATTTCACTCTATAATCGGGAATATGATCGATGATATGTGGGGTTTGGTTTGTTAAAATTATTAGTGTGTTTGGTGTTGTCTGTTATGATGTTTTTAAAAAGCGATGAGAAATTGGGTTTGCAATGTTATTGCTTGTTCCGTGTTGATTTAATATGATTTATATACATGTAATTGCTAATTGTTGTGAAGTATGAATTTTGTTGTTAATTTTGATGAACAGATAAATCGATTATGTGCTGAAATTGGATTCCTAGGAAGATTAATTATTGCTTGGTATTATACTGTCAGTATGTCGAAGGATCGGTAATCGATTGATTAATATGAAGGAGATGTTTGATGCTGTTATTAACACGATGTGGTACATTTTGATTTTGTTTTGAAAATTATTTCTGGGAATATTCTGTGAATTAGTAGCACTGAGAAGAAAAAGAGAAGTTGGAAGATGAAGAAAATAGGTGGCGGGGGCCACAAGACTGAGGTGGGCGCCCCTTATGTTAGGGTGAGGGTCCCATTAGTCTCTTGAGATGGGGTGGGCGCCCCTTATGCTAGGGTGGGGGCCACCATTTACTTTTAGTGCTCCATTTTAGTGAATAATCCTATATCATATAATTAGTACAATTCCACTTGCCTCCGGATAAAATTAGTATTTGTACAACAAGGTAATTAGCAGAAGCATGTCACACAAAATTGACACAGTAATAGAAGTTGGATTAGCAGAGTTTTATTCATAGTAGAGTCATTGTATGATTACCAGTTAGAAGATTAATTTGAAATATCAGTATAAGTGTTAATAGTAAGATAAAAATATTGATAGCAGAGTTGGTATATAATTAACAGTAGTATGTAGCAGAGGACACCAGTAGTGATTTGAGCAGCAGAAAATATATTGTCTGCTAGTACATTCTTAGTAGGGACTGTTTTGGGAATATTCCATTATGCCGTTATTTTAGTTGTGATATAGGCAAAATATCTTTTTTGGTCCCGTAAGTTTACCTCAAGGTTCATTTCGGTCCCTTAACTTAAAAAATGTTCATATTGGTCCTTTAACTCTTCAAAACATTTCATTGTAGTCCTTTTAGTCTATTTAGCGATGAATTTAGCGGTCTATTTTTGAGTTTTTCCGTCGCTAATTAGACTAAAAGGACTAAAATGAAATATTTTGAAGAGTTAAGAGACCAATATGAACATTTTTTAAGTTAAAGGACCAAAATGAACCTTGAGGTAAACTTACGGGACCAAAAAGGGTATTTTGCCTTGATATATGATGTTGTTATTTTGTTAATAATACGAAGTGCAGGAATTATTCTGACGATGAATTACAATCTATTCGTCGATAATAACAGTGATATGGGCATATGCCTCGCGACGAGTTTTGTTGTTGTTGAGTATGTGATGTTTCATTCATCGGGTCACATACATCTGCATATTTTGTGACAGCCTGGATTGGCAAACTGTGATAAAGGCTTATGCCTTGTTGGATTCCTCTATTAATTGGCAATTAGCGATGGGGGCTGATGTAACACCCTTCTAAACCCCGCGGAAATTTAAATAAATATATCAGAGTAAAAACATAAACGCAGGGGTGCCACAATTATTTAAAATATTTAAACCAACTATGGTCAAGTCATGCTTCATTAGGAAACGATTTACCAAAACACAATTATGTTTATCACAGTAGAATAAGAAACATCATCAATATAACCAAAAGGAAATATAATCCAACACCAAATAAAATAGAGTAATCTCATAAAACTCTATAACTATCGTCCCCCAGTGTTACAAGATCAGAGCATGACCGACACGACCCAACATAAACGGATAAACTCTACGAGTCATCCTCACCGAGCACTAATGCCGCTACTCCTCAATCTGAAAATAACAACATGTAAGGGTGAGTCTCATTCTCAATTAGTAAATATTATGCAATTCATAAGCAACAAGCATCATAATATACCGTTCACCCAATTATACATATTCAGATTCACATCTATTATTCATCAATTCACACAATAACAGACTATAACACATAACACGGAAATCTATACAATCATGTTATGAAAAAATGCATATGACACAACTGACACTATGCATGTGGTACCAAAATTCGTGAATCACATTCACAGAACTTCTCTCTATGATACTGCCCTTCAAATCGCTCACACCCCACATGGGCACACGATTAACCTCATCGCTCACAACCCCATGGGCACACGATGACTGCTTACTAATCTCCGCACAATGGGAATTAGCCACCAACGATCCACTCATCAACGGGATCCATCATCAAATGCATATGAATGAATGAAACACACATAACATACTTAAAAACATCACCGAATCACGATGAACAACTCATCTCAACACCACATCACCGAATAAGTATATACATGTTTTCAATATCATTCAAATAGCCATGCATTCATCACAATCCTAATAATAATCACAACCAATTCATCATCACATCAAATACATTGTCACACCTATCTCATATGCACACAATGTTCAATTCTCATCAAGTAATTAAATCGAGTTTTAAAGAAATAAAGTCGGCCACCTCCCATATTCATCATTCATCATATAAAACATTCAATTACTTGCACAACGCCCAAAACGGCACTAAGAAAAGATTCACGGATCAAAAGATACGTCATTTTAAAATTTTAGAAAAATTCCCGCACAGCCTTCAGACCTCCGCTCAACGGACCTCTAGCGACGTCAAACAGAAGCGAACTACGTTGGGACCTCCGCTCAGCGGACCTGCGATTTCAGCAAATCCCAAGTCTGCGACAAACCCTGGGATTTCACATCCTTTTCACCCAAAAACGATTACAGACATCATATACAGGCATACAAACATAATACATTCAATCACACACCACAAAACATCATTTAAACTCATTATTAACCAAATAGTTCACACAATTTTCATCAATTCAATTCAAATTATAACACCCTAACCTAACAATCCCAATGTCTAATTGAATCAAACCATACATCAATCTACCTATTACCTAAGACCACATAAGAGATACTAAAAGGAAGAGTCCCCCCCTTAACTCAATGAATCTCTTGAATGCTCTCCTTCCGGTTTCACGTTCTTGCCTCTTTCTCTTCTCTTGCCCTTTTCACGTGTTCTTCCTTTCTCTCCCCAAATGGTTCCTTTTCTTATTTTATGAAAATAGAATAAAAATAAATATAACTTAGTAAAAAGGCCTAACCAAATAGAACCCCTCTTTTACTAACATCACACCATAAGCCCAATAGCTCTTATTCCATCATTTTCCAATTATTAATTTAAATCCAAATTAAATTAATAAACTGAAATTATGGGGTGTTACAACTCTCCCCCACTAAAAGAGTTTTCGCCCTCGAAAACATATCTTAAACGAAAAGTTCTGGGTAAGAGTCCTTCATATGGCTCTCTAACTCCCAGGTAACATTTCCCTAGTCGATCCTCAAGATTCATCTAACATAACCAACGGAAAGCATGTCTCATGTATTCAATCTCAGCTCTTACGTCGCATTCGACCACCTAAAGGCGTACCACTTGCTATATCTCCAAAAGGTTAACGACAATGAAACGTCAAGGTCCGACCCATACAATACGCCCAATAACTGAATAATATAATTACTCAATCCATGGTATGATCACACCTGATCAACACTCCAATAATGCATACCATCTACCGAACTTACCAACCTTAGACACACTTTTCCATCTGAGCGATAAAATAATACTTACACTTTTCACCAACCGCTTCCTTCAAGAAAATCAATAACAATATTCCTCTATCATTGAATTTCAACTATCTGACTCCTCTCAAGTCACACCAGCAATTATCCAACATGTTACATTCCGCTTTTGCTGCACTACCTTATTACTCATTACAATCATCATCCCCAATTAGATTTCTTAGTTTTGCCCAATTCCAACTCTCTCTAATCATTCGTTTAAAATCCTCCTTTACCATACGTGGTACTAATTTACCACTTAGCAATACTTATACTCATTCAACAACAATTTCCTGAGTTACTACATCTATTAAGACATTCCAACCATCGGAACGAGTACACATGAGTAGTTATAATCACACTCATCAACCTCGATATACCATTGCTTACAAAATAGCTCAACTGAGTCCCACTCTTCTCCAAGAATTAAATCAACTTCGTCCTTCATAGAGTATAATTCCTCATTATATCTGAAAATCTACAATAACACCTTTCAACAGCACAAAATTATTATAGCATCATATAGTATCAACTCATCGTTTTAACTTCGCCGAATACATACTCGTTAACTACGTACAACCACAATAACATATTCTACTCAACTTCGTTTCAAACAATCGCGGTAGTAGGCATTCCTATTCAACAAGTTTCACGTTTCCTTAACCGACTTTAGAATCTCTCCTCATAGGATCACTCTACTGTATTTATAACTCTCCCATAAGGTGGAACATAATTTTACCTCTTCGTAGGCTCCAACGGCACATTAATCCGACACTCGGAACTCAAGATATGAATTTTCCAACGTCATTCGAAATGCAACATCGACATCATGCAGCGACACTCTAAGCGATATCTCCAAAATCCCTCAAATGGTACACTTAATTTCTAAAATTTCTTCTCAACAAACATTTTAATTATTCCTTCAATCCGTTCAACTCTGACACTGACATCCCGTACAGTACCAACAAACAAATCTAGTTCTAAGAACAAGCGTAACCGCAACTTCACCTCTTTCCAACATCATTCTGTCACAATTAAATATGTTACGGCTGCTGCACCCATTTTCATAACAAGGTTCATCTCGTTAGCTTTCTGACGCTTCAAACAGAACTCGAATCGGGCGTCCAGAACACAAGTTATGAATTTTCGAAGTTTCATAATGATTAAACAATTTCCCTGCGTTTTGCTTACGGAAATTCCGCTCCAAAACTCATCTTCTTCAAATCAATCACATTCCAAACAGCCCCTTATCATATCTCTTCGCTTCCAAACTTCTTATAACTCGAGCAACACATCCCATCGCCGAAGTTCGATTTCTGAAGCATCACGACAGCAATCCTCTTTGCAACTTGCAACTGAACCTCTTCTGAGACGCAAGGCTACTCAACTGACAACTTCACAGTCCACCAGTAGAGTTGATACATTGCAACTTTCTAATTTCCCTCTCCTACAAATAATCATCAATTACATCTAATCATCCTCCTTCAAGATGCTCCAACTTAATTACCAGTCAAGTCTTAATTCTAAGTCACCTTCGATTCGGGAAACAACAACTCCAATAACGCTTGCACCATTGCCAACAACAGCCTACTGAACCAATCATCTTACAACTGAACATAACCGAGAAGCAAAACTTCTCCCCCACTTCGCTCAAACCAATTCCTGCAACAAAACAAACAAGCACCGACAGTGATTCACTCACATGTCACGTACCAAGGAATAATACGACGACAATATTCACCTGTCGCGCAATTCAACTGACTCGACAATTGGCCGGACGGACCGACCTGCTCTGATACCATTATTGTAACACCCTTCTAAACCCCGCAGCAATTTAAATAAATATATCATAGTAAAAACATAAACGCAGGGGTGCCACAATTATTTAAAATAGTTAAACCAACTATGGTCAAGTCACGCTTCATTAAGAAACGATTTACCAAAACACAATTATGTTTATCACAGCGGAATAAGAAACATCATCAATATAACCAAAAGGAAATATAATCCAACACCAAATAAAATAGAGTAATCTCATAAAACTCTATAACTATCGTCCCCTAGCGTTACAAGATCAGAGCATGACCGACACGACCCAACATAAACGGATAAACTATACGAGTCATCCTCACCAAGCACTAATGCCGCTACTCCTCAATCTGAAAATGACAACATGTAAGGGTGAGACTCATTCTCAATTAGTAAATATTATGCAATTCATAAGCAACAAGCATCATAATATACCGTTCACCCAATTATACATATTCAGATTCACATCTATTATTCATCAATTCACACAATAACAGATTATAACACATAACACAGAAATCCATACAATCATGTTATGACAAAATGCATATGACACAACTGACACTATGCACGTGGTACCAAAATTTGTGAATCCCATTCACAGGACTTCTCTCTATAATACTGCCCTTCAAATCGCTCACACCCCACATGGGCACACGATTAACCTCATCGCTCACACCCCTATAAGCACACGATGACTGCTTACTAATCTCCGCACAATGGGAATTAGCCACCAATGATCCACTCATCAACGGGATCCATCATCAAATGCATATGAATGAATGAAACACACATAACATACTTAAAAACATCACCGAATCACGATGAACAACTCATCTCAACACCACATCACCGAATAAGTATGTACATGTTTTCAATATCATTCAAATAGCCATGCATTCATCACAATCCTAATAATAATCACAACCAATTCATCATCACATCAAATACATTGTCACACCTATCTCATATACACACAATGTTCAATTCTCATCAAGTAATTAAATCGAGTTTTAAAGAAATAAAGTCGGCTACCGCCCATATTCATCATTCATCATATAAAACATTCAATTACTTGCACAACGCCCAAAACGGCACTAAGAAAAGATTCACGGATCAAAAGATACGTCATTTTAAAGTTTTAGAAAAATTCCCGCACAGCAAGGTTCGCTCAGCGACGCAAGGCAGAAGCGAATTCCTTCAGACCTCCGCTCAACGGACCTCTAGCAACGTCAAACAGAAGCGAACAACGTTGGGACCTCCGCTCAGCGGACCCCCTCCGCTCAGCGGACCTGCGATTTTAGCAAATCCCAAGTCTATGATAGACCCTGCGATTTCACATCCTTTTCACCCAAAAACGATTCCAGACATCATATACAAGCATACAAACATCATACATTCAATCATACACCACAAAACATCATTTAAACTCATTATTAACCAAATAGTTCACACAATTTTCATCAATTCAATCCAAATTATAACACCCTAACCTAACAATCCCAATGTCTTATTGAATCAAACCATACATCAATCTACCTATTACCTAATACCACATAAGAGATACTAAAAGGAAGAGTCCCCCTTACCTCGATGAATCTCTTGAATGCTCTCCTTCTGGTTTCACGTTCTTGCCTCTTTCTCTTCTCTTGCCCTTTTCACGTGTTCTTCCTTTCTCTCCCCAAATGGTTCCTTTTCTTATTTTATGAAAATAGAATAAAAATGAATATAACTTAGTAAAAAGGCCTAACCAAATAGCACCCCTCTTTTACTAACATCACACCATAAGCCCAATAGCTCTTATTCCATCATTTTCCAATTATTTAATTTAAATCCAAATTAAATTAATAAACTGAAATTATGGTGTGTTACAGCTGAATCACTGGGTACCACATGCATGTGCATTGTTAGTGTCTCATTCTATATTACATGTTTATGAATTTATGTAACGTGTTGTGACTTGAATTCGTGAATTGAATTGTTTGTTGAATATAATGATGTGAAGTGATTTATGATGATAATACCGTGATGTGGTAATTTTATATGATCTAATTCCAATATATTATTTATCATAATCTCAATTATATTGGTAGATATCTCACCCTTTTCTTGTTGGTCGCTGCCTTTATACTGTTAACGTGCAGGTGATCCACAGTGAGTGAAGATTTAGTTGTTGCGAGTTCAAGTCGATATCGTCGCTCTGATACGTAGCACTCTGGGGGATGAATGCATGTTTATTGATTGTTGATTTTATTCCATTGTTGAATTTTGGAGTTGTTTCTAATAAGTACGTTGTTACTTTAAATTTGCTTTAAGTGGATTAAGGTGTTATACTTGTTTGAAGTTAAAAGTTGTGAATTCCGCTGCGTATTAATTGGAAGTATTTTATTTGAGGACTATGATTAAAGTCTTTATGATGGTTTATCCTAAATTATGTTATGTATCAACTTGTTAAACTTGAGCGAGTTTTGTTGTTTAGAAGAAAATATGACATCCTATTCTTATGTTTTAATTATTATACTCTGATTATTTGATTAATTACCGAGGGTAGAATTGGGGTGTTACACAAAGCATGTATTGTACTTTATAGAATGGACCTTTACACTAAGTCAAAGGATGTAATGTACCTTGATGAATGGACCTTTAAACTAAGTCAACTATGTAATGTACTTTATTTTATCATCAAGGAATTGACGTTTACACTAAGTAATAGTATGTAATGTACGTTGATTAATAGACATTTACACTAAGGAAAACTATGTAATGTACCTAGATGAATGTACCTTAAACTAAGTCAAAGTATGTAAGGTACTTTCTTTTGTCATTAAGGAATGGACATTTACACTAAGTCAAAGTATGTAATGTAAATGGACATTTGCATTAAGTCAAAGTATGTAATATACTTTTATTTCATCATCAAGAAATGGACCTTTACACTAAGTCAAAGTTTGTAATATACTTTCATGAATGGGCCTTTACACTAAGTAAGAGTATGTATTGTACCTTTAAGAATTGACCTTTACAATAAGTAAAAGTATGTAAGGTACCTTTGTAACACCCTTCTAAACCCCGCGGAAAATTTTTCAAAAATCAGAGTAAAACATGAGGAAGGGCATTACAACTCCAATAAAATAAATAAACATTCATGTCATGCCATATAAGGAACAATAAACCAAAATTATTCAGGTAGCATGTTAACACAGCGGAATATTCTTAACAACTGAATAATCAAACAACCGGAGTCATAGACTCATAATTCAACCATAAACCATAAACAAAACAGAAGTTTATCAGCCAACTCTAAAATAACGTTCCCGGTGTTACACGACCAGAGCATGACCCAGACCCAACTGACTCTAACGAACTACTTGACGAGCTAATCCTCACCAAGTACACAAGCTACTCCTCAATCTGAAAAATATCAACAGTAAGGGTGAGTTTCATTCACATTAACAAATGTTATAGGAATATAAACAATTACAACTTCATCCATACATTATTCACCCAAATCAATTATATCCAGATCGCATAGCAACATTTATCAAATACAGTCAGTCATACCAAAATACACACAAATTGCAACATTGGACAACTTCCATTCATGTTACAATTGTACACAACAACCTAATGCAATGCAACTAAATGCATGTGGTACCAATCATGGGATAACCCATCTCACCGATCCACCACCATAAAGATTCGGCTACTTCTCTCACTAATTCCACACAATGGGAATTAGCTACCGCTGTCCCACCACCATAAAGGATACAGCCCACAACATGATTATGAAATGCATGCATCAACCACGACATGCTCATCATTAATATCCACCAACAATTCATAATCATTCATATCACAACATACAAGCATAATAATATCACAACCATTTGATATTCACCAAACACAATCCACAAAACCAACAAATGATTTTTAAATTATAATCCCCTAATATACATCATTAAATAGGGAAATAATTCATCTACCAGGCCCTCGAAACGGCGTGCAAAAAGGATTAACGGTTTAGAAGTTACGGATTTTTAAAATAAGTATTTTTCCAAAAAGCTTCAGTGGTAACCGGTTACTCCACTTCAAGTAACCGGTTACTACCTTACGGAGTAACCAACAAGTCTATTCGTAACAGCGGTAACCGGTTACTTCAAAACCAGTAACCGGTTACTGCCTCCCAGCAGAACCACAGAACCCAATTTCTAACAGTGGTAACCGGTTACCCCAACTCAAGTAACCGGTTACTTCACAACGAATAGGCCATTTCAGTGACGTAACCTCAGGTAATCGGTTACCACTCCCTGTTAGAACAAGATTTGTTCTGATCAATTATCTTAGTTTTGATGATAACAATAATATGAATTTTGCTTAAGATAATATGGTACTCTAATCCAATGCAATTTCCTTTTCAGGAAATATATAAAGAGTATGCATAATTCAGCGCTCAGAAGCTTTGTCTCAAGGGTTCAGCATGCAACATCAGAACATGGTCTGGCAAGACATCAGAAGATGGTCGAAGCAGAATCAGAACATGGGTCTATGGAAGCATCAGAAGAACATGAGATCAGAAGCACTGAAGTTCTGATGGTATCACGCACAGAAGCACTTCAAGGTCAGAAGATCAGAAGATGCTTTGCACCAAGCTGTTTGACTCTGATGATATTCAAACGTTGTATTCACAAACATCAGATCAGAAGGAAGTACATGTGGCAGGCTACGCTGACTGACAAAAGGAACGTTAGAAGCTATTAAAGGCAACGTCAGTAGACACAGCGTGAACAAGGCTCGAGGTAGTTGACAATAGCGTATAACATTAAATGCGATGCTGTACGGAACATGCAAAGCATTAAATGCACTCAACGGTCATCTTCTCCAACGCCTATAAATATGAAGTTCTGATGAGAAGCAAGGTTAACGAACTTACACAATTTCTGTGAATATTAACTTGCTGAAACACTGTTCTATTCGAAGCTCAGAATCTTCATCTTCATCAAAGCTCACTACATTGCTGTTGTAATATATTAGTGAGAATAAGCTTAAACGATAAGAGAAATATCACAGTTTGTGATTATAGCTTTTAAGAAGCAATTGTAATACTCTTAGATTTGATTACATTAAGTTGTTAGGAACTAGAGTGATCGTGTGGATCAGAATACTCTAGGAAGTCTTAGAGGTTATCTAAGCAGGTTGTAACTAGAGTGATCGTGTGGATCAGAAGACTCTAGAAAGTCTTAGAGGGTATCTAAGCAGTTGTTCCTGGAGTGATCAGTGTGTGATCAGAAGACTCTGGAAGACTTAGTTGCTGACTAAGTGGAAAACCATTGTAATCCGTGCGATTAGTGGATTAAATCCTCAGTTGAGGTAAATCATCTCTGCGGGGGTGGACTGGAGTAGTTTAGTTAACAACGAACCAGGATAAAAATAACTGTGCAATTTATTTTTATCGGTCAAGTTTTTAAAGCTACACTTATTCAAACCCCCCCCCCCCCCCTTTCTAAGTGTTTTTCTATCCTTCAATTGGCATCAGAGCGCCGGTTCTAAGGTGCAAGCACTTAACCGTGTTTAGAAAAGATTCAGGAAGAGAAAAACGCTTCAGTAAAAGATGGCTGATGAAACTGCAAAGTCTACATCTACATCTGGCTCTGCTGAGCAACACAACGGTAACAATGGTTATACTAGACCGCCGGTATTTGATGGTGAAAACTTTGAATACTGGAAAGATAAACTGGAAAGTTACTTTCTTGGTCTAGATGGTGATCTATGGGATCTTCTGATGGATGGTTACAAACATCCGGTAAATGCCAGTGGCGTAAAGCTGACAAGGCAAGAAATGAGCGATGATCAGAAGAAGCTTTTCAGGAATCATCATAAATGCAGAACTGTTTTGCTGAATGCTATCTCTCATGCTGAGTATGAGAAGATATCTAACAGGGAAACGGCCTATGACATATATGAGTCCTTGAAAATGACTCATGAAGGAAATGCTCAAGTCAAGGAGACTAAAGCTCTCGCTTTAATCCAGAAGTATGAAGCCTTCAAGATGGAGGATGATGAAGACATTGAAAAGATGTTTTCAAGATTTCAAACTCTTACTGCTGGATTGAGAGTTCTTGACAAGGGATACACCAAGGCTGATCACGTAAAGAAGATCATCAGAAGCTTACCCAGAAGATGGGGTCCTATGGTGACTGCATTTAAGATTGCGAAGAATCTAAATGAAGTCTCTTTGGAAGAGCTGATCAGTGCCCTGAGGAGTCATGAAATTGAACTGGATGCAAACGAGCCTCAAAAGAAAGGTAAGTCTATTGCATTAAAATCCAATATCAAGAAATGCACTAACGCTTTTCAGGCTAGAGAAGAAGATCCTGAAGAATCAGAATCTGAAGAAGAAGATGAACTGTCCTTGATCTCCATAAGGCTAAATCAACTCTGGAAGAACAAGCAAAGGAAGTTCAGAGGCGTCAGAAGTTCAAAGAAATTTGAACGTGGAGAATCTTCTGATGACAGAAGATTTGACAAGAAGAAGGTCATGTGCTATGAATGCAATGAGCCTGGACACTTCAAGAATGAATGTCCAAAACTTCAGAAGGAAAATCCCAAGAAGAAGTTTCATAAGAAGAAAGGTCTTATGGCAACCTGGGATGAGTCAGAAGATGATTCAGACTCTGAAGATGAGCAGGCTAACTGTGCGCTGATGGCGACAGAAGATGACGGATCAGAATCTACATCAGAATCAGATTCTGAAGAGGTATTTTCTGAACTTACTAGAGATGAGTTAGTTTCCAGTCTAACAGAACTTCTGGAATTCAAGTCTCAGATTAGTCTCAAATACAAAAAGCTGAAAAAGCTATTTGAATTTGAAACAAAGAAGCTTGAGTTGGAGAATTCTGAATTAAAAGAAAAACTTTTAAAATTATCCAATAATGTTGGATCTCCTTCTGATTCAGAAAAATCCACTCCTAGTCTAAACCATATTCTGAAAGAATATGATTTAAGTTTCAGGAAGTTCTTATCTAGAAGTATTGGCAGAAGTCAGCTAGCTTCTATGATATATGCTGTGTCTGGAAACAAAAGAGTCGGCATTGGTTTTGAGGGTGAAACCCCATACAAACTTGAACCTGTTGATGAAATGAAAATCATATACAAGCCATTGTATGATCAGTTCAAGTATGGCCACTCCCATGATATTAGGCACACTTCACATGCTCAAAGTTTTCACATAACACACACCAAAAAGCATGTGACACAACCTAGGAAATATCATGAAACTCATATTAAGAATTATCATGCTGTTCCTCCTTCTGCTTACAATGTTAAACCCAAGTTCAATCAGAACTTGAGGAGAACTAACAAGAAAGGACCCAAGAAGATGTGGGTACCAAAGAAAAAGACTATTTCTTTTGCAGATTCTCTTGGCGACAAAGAAGATAAAAGTCAACATGTCATGTCACCTGGACTCAAGTTGGTCTCAACACTTGAAGGGAAGAAGGACTGTCTTCCAAGTTCTGGTACTTAAATCTGTTGAAGAAACTATGTTCGTAGGAGATCAGAAAAGAAAGTTTATTAGTCTTGGAACCATCTGTTTTGTCTGTTTCTAAAGCAATGGTGTTTCGTTCTTGATTATTCTGAATGCTCTAAATGCTACAGAATATACAATATTGAAACATTGATTGTGGACGAATCAATAAATATCTGGTTTGATGATAAACTTGTTTCTGATGAAACAAAGCAGCTTAAGAATTTCTGCAGATACAGTTTTGTCTTATCAGAAGCTGCAGAACAAAGAAGTGAATCTCCAGAAGCTGTGTATATCAGAAGTAATGGATCAGAAGATCATTCAGATTTACAACAGCATACTTCAGAAGGAGTGTTTCCAGAAGAGAAATTTGATCAACTCAGAAGCAGCAATCAAAATCTGTACGCGTAAAGTATATTCTATTTACAGCGGTCTGCTACTCTCTGATGATGCACACGTGTCTGTATGATGTGTACAAAGCGTGCAGTTGAAAAGACGCCGACCTAGGTAACTGCTTTAAATCATTTCTTTTACCACGATCTCTCTCCTCGCGTCACTCTTCATTTAATGAAAATGATTTCTTTTGATTCTGAAACTATTCATTTTGTTTATTTATTCTTTTTCATTCTCTATTTTATATTCGTCTCCTTATATTCTTTTCAAATCATATCATATATCTTTTTCGCTCCCTTGTCTCTCTTTATTCTTGCATTCTCTCGTTTGAAAAGTTCTTAGCCGTTTTCTAAAACCCTAATCGAAAACCCAGTTTTCTTTTCTTGTTCGTCTTTTGTTCATTCTGCATCCATGGCTGCCTTCTCATCCCAAAATGTTGATACATCTGTTCCTCACCATCTCCAAGAAGAAATTTTGCAACTTACTCCTGTTGTTGCATGCTCTATTCCCAAGGACAAATTAGAAGTTCTATGTGAACTTATTGTTGATTTTGACAACCTTGAAGAACATGAATTTCATCTTAAAGAAGACATCATCTTTCAAGGATGGACCTCGTTGTTTGCTGAGTTCGTTGGCCCAGTTTATCCGGATCTTGTCAAGGAGTTCTGGGCACATGTTGTGGTTGCTCCAAAATCAATACTTTCTTTCGTCCATGGAAAGTTTGTTGTTATTACTGAAAACATCCTAAGAGTGATGTTTGATCTGAAAAACCCTGAAGGGGCTTTTGAGATTGATCAAAGGGCAGATTGGGGAGATGTTCTATCCACTCTCTATCCAAATGTCAAGGAAACAAAAAGCGTCAAGGATTTGAGAGATGTCTACAAAATCTGGACAAAGATCCTTCTTGGGTGTTTCTACCATAGGAAAGGAACACATGCCTCGGATTTCATCAATAATGAGCAAAGGTATATTCTTTATTGCATTGCCACTAAGAAGAAGGTTGATGCGATCTACATCATCTTCAACCATTTGTGGAAAGCAGTAAAGGATTCCAGAAACGCTTTCAGAGAAAAAGGTGGAACAATCATTCCTTTTGGAAGGATTATTTCAAATCTTTTGGTGCATTCAAAGATTGTTGAAAGCTTGGAATCTGAAGGTATTGTGAAAGACCTTGCTGTCACATCTGGGGCTTGTCTGAATGCATTCACTTTGAAGAAGATGAAAGTAATTAAGGCTATCAGTAAGACTCCCCAACCTCTTGCTGATACAAGAATCAGAAGAGCACCTGTTCTTGCTGAGTTTGAAACTTTCTTCAACTGTGAGGTACCTGTAGTCAGAACTAGGTATCTGTTATCACAAGAAGAAAATAAATATCTTAAAAATCAAGAGAAGGGTGCTCCAATGAAAATAAATAAGAAGAAGGAAGAAAGGACTAAAAGAAAGCATGATTATCCTTCTGCTGTCTCTAAGAAACAAGATGTTTCTAAAGAGGTCATTGCAAAGGTTGCTAAGTCTGTCTCTGATGAGTTTGAGAAGAAAGGGAAAGAAGCTGTTGAGAAGAAGAAAACAAGAAAAAGGAAGATGATTCTTCAAGAGTCTGATGAAGAAAATGTCACTCAAGAGGCTGAGAATCAATCAGAAGTTCTGGCATATGTCAGAAGGAAAGAAATCTCTAGCGGCAAAGCAAAGATTATTGAAGAGCCGAAGAGTAAGAAGCAAAAGAAGACTGAGGATGTGGCCAAAGCTTTTCTGAGAGGTTCCAAAGGTATATGCATTTCTGAACCTGATTCTGCTCCTGCTGTTCATTCAGAAGTTGCACCAATAGAGGTTGTCCCTACACCTGAACCAGAAAAAGCCACATCAGAATCACCTGTTTTTGTCCATGTTCTTACACCTCCATCTTCTCCTATAACCATTCCTTCCTCTCCACCTACCATCAATCCTGTTCTGGATATACCACCCCTTCAAACTCTCTTTCCATCTCAACCTTCTCCCAATGCCACCTTTGAACATACTCCCTCCACCTCTCAAAACAACCTTTGTGATTCTCCTCTTCCAACCTCTGCATCACATGAGCAGCTGCTCCGTGATTGCAACTACACTCCCAAGCCTCGTCCTGAAGCTGAAGTGGTAGTGTTAGATTCTGATACTGAAGCAGAATCTTCTTATAGGTTGGATAGAGAACCTCATCCGTACTTCACTTCCAACCCTGCCTTTTCAAAAACCCAAATAAAATTCCGCCCTGTATACCCTATTGGTGTAGTTTTTGAAAAAATAAAGAGGAATCTCAGAAGTATCTTTGATACTCTCAGAATTGCTGAAAGTTCTGGATTGAATGATGTTGCTATGCGGAACTTCTGGAGGATCTTTCGCAGAGAATCAGATGCTCTGTTTTTAGAACTTCAGGAAGCCTGTATAGCTGCTGCCCCACGGCCTCGTGGAATTCTGAGGAATTATGAAGACTTCTGGTTTGCTAGTCTCAAAGGAAGACATCTGTTGGAAGAGAAGCCCTTCTTGGATGAGATGGAACAATTAAGACTGGCTGCTGAAATGGAAGCAAATCCATGCAGGGATATTGTTATCTTTATTCCTGATTATCCTGTTCTGCTCGGAGACTTCAAGACTCTCTTTAACTATCTGAGGGAAAACCTTTCTGAGAAAGACCCAAGCTTGGTCATTCCAGAAGTTGTTGACCCACCAGAAGTTGAAGGTCCTTCTGCTCCCAGGAATCTAGCTGCCATTCTTCAGGCACTTGAGAATGGAGACTCGGAAATTCCTGCTGCAGAATATGGAGATGCTTCTATGCAAGAAGCAGATGTTGAAGATCATGTTGCTGAATCAGATCCTGTTGAGGAAATCCCTGCAAATGATCTATCCATGGAAGCTACAGATCAAGTTGCTATTCCTGTGGTTGAAAGCGGTGAAGCTTCTTCTGATGAATCTTCTCGTCTTGCAAGGACTCTGGAAGAAATTCAGAAGAGACAGGATGAGCAAAGCTCACTCAATGCTGAGTTTAGAGCTTTCATGGTGAGGCAAGTTGGACACAACAATGAGGTTCAAGAGATGCTGGCCAAGATCCTGTCAAGGCTAGGGCCATCTTAGATTGAGTCTGTGTTGTTTCTTTCTTTTTGCTGCATCTATTTTTGTGCATCTGATCTTACTTATCCTCATGTACTTCTGTACCTGATGTTTGAACTTCAATGAAATCATCTTCTTCCTCCGTGTGTTTCTTTTTGTTTGTCTCTGAATCTTTTCTGTTTTTTGATGATATGACAAAAAGGGGGAGAAATATGTGATAAATGATTTGATTTAATCAGTTGCTTTCACTAACAAGAACTGCAAGTTCTATATGGTTTAAGTGTTTTGCAGGTATAAAGAAGTGAAGAAAATCTTCAAAGCAAACACAAGAAGCAAAACCATAAGAAGCGTTATTCTGTAAAAAGAATAAGCTTATGGAAACTGAAGCAAGCTGAGTGCTGTCAAGCTTCAGAATCAGAAGCACTGATAATAGAATTTGATCCATATTTGTCTATTTGCTCTGACAAAATTCTATTTGCTCTGATACATTATTTTAGCCTATATGGCTCTGATACATATCATGTGTTCTAATATACATTTTATGTTCTGACTCGTTCATGCTGACTTTTGTCGTTTAGTTTTTGTTCTGTAACATTTCAGGATGTAGAGATGCTCTGATGATGCTCTGGTACATTCAACAATGTTCTGATACAAATCTAGCATGAAGTGATGTTGGTAGAAATTCAAAGCTCTGAAGCTATCCGAGGGAAGCAGAAATCAGAAGCTGTGAATGTTCTAAAGATCCAGAAAACTCAAGTTCTGAAGCTGTCCTAAATGGAAGCAGAAATCAGAAGCTGTGAGTGTTCTGAAGATCAAAGAAATTCAAGTTCTGAAGCTGTCCTAGATGGAAGCAGGAATCAGAAGTTGTGAATGTTTTGATGATCAAAGAAATTCAAGTTCTGAAGCTGTCCTAAATGGAAGCAGGAATCAGAAGCTATGAGTGTTCTAGGGATCTAAAGAAATTCAAGTTCTGAAGCTGTCCAATGGAAGCAGAAATCAGAAGCTATGAATTCTCTGAAGACAGAAGCTTATGTGATCGTCTCTACCGAAATAATCAGGGAAGTTTTTTATTAAAGTTCTTCGAGTATTTATTTCAGGGGGAGATTATTTATCTCAGGGGGAGATTGTTAATCTCAGGGGGAGACATATTCACATGCTTATGCTATAGCTGTGTAATTTGTCTTTTGCCGTCTGCTCTTTCTGATCGCAAATTCATATCATTTATATATGTTTTTGTCATCATCAAAAAGGGGGAGATTGTTAGAACAAGATTTGTTCTGATCAATTATCTTAGTTTTGATGATAACAATAATATGAATTTTGCTTAAGATAATATGGTACTCTAATCCAATGCAATTTCCTTTTCAGGAAATATATAAAGAGTATGCATAATTCAGCGCTCAGAAGCTTTGTCTCAAGGGTTCAGCATGCAACATCAGAACATGGTCTGGCAAGACATCAGAAGATGGTCGAAGCAGAATCAGAACATGGGTCTATGGAAGCATCAGAAGAACATGAGATCAGAAGCACTGAAGTTCTGATGGTATCACGCACAGAAGCACTTCAAGGTCAGAAGATCAGAAGATGCTTTGCACCAAGCTGTTTGATGTAACGCCCGTATAATTTTAATATTAATTTAATTTTATTATTGAATTAATAATTAGAATTATTAAAGAAATTGTGGAAATAATAAATAAATGAGGTTTTGGCTTTTGGGCCATATGTGGAAATAGTGGAAGAAGGGGGGGTGATTCTGTAAAACCTTTTTCTAATTTTATTATTTCATAAACATTGGATTTGGGAACCAAGAAAGAGCGTGAAAGAAAGAAGTCTGAAGAACGAGGAACGCGAAGGAGAACGATAGAGGGAGAGACCAAGAATCCAGAATTATCTAAGGTAAGGGGGGACTTGTCTTGATTACCATCTATTATCGGGTTAGGGGTTGATAATGCTGAATAGATGTAGAATTCGGATCAATTGAGTCATATAATAGGTTTAGGGATTATGTCAATTGTGTGATATTTGACCCTGTGTTTTGAATCTATGATGTATGCGTTGTTATAATCTCAATTGATGAATATTTGGTGCATTATGAGACGTAAATTGTGTTGTTTGTGCATTATAATTCTCCATGTTCGCACTGGTATGTGTTGGGTGTTTGGGATACATGGAATGCTGTTTTTCTGCAGATTGGGGTTTCCAGAATCGCGGTTCGCGCCGCGTACAGAGGGGAGGCGCCGCGAACCTGAAGGCAAAAGGTCAGGAAGTTTTGTTGCGTTCAGTACGCGCCGCGAACGGGTGACCGCGCCGCGAACGGGTGACCGCGCCGCGAAGGCGTTGTTTCGATTCGTACCGCGCCGCGAATGTTTGATGGCGCCGCGTGCTGTTGATGTTTTGTGATATTTTAAGAAAGTTCAAAGAGGCGTAACTTTCTAACCGTTGGTTCATTTGATGCGCCGTTTTGGGCTAAATGAACTTTATTAATCGATCTATGTGATGATGATTTGACTGGTTTTAGAATGATGATATTATATGTTGCTATTTCTTGATGATGACGATGATTGTAGCAAATATGTACGTGTTTCGACATGATGATGATAGAATTGTGGTTGAATGATGTTAATATATATGAACATACTTGAATGATGATGATGATGATTGAGGATGATGTTGATAATGATATAAGTATGTTATATATGTTGCATTCATTCATGTGCATTGTTGATACTGTATCCATAAGGGATGTGTTGGATCAGTGAAGGGCATGATTCCCATTGTGTGGAATCTGTGCTGGCAGGGCCGTATCTGGATGATGATAGATCGGTCATGGGTTATTCCCATTGGATGACGTTGGTACCACATGCATAGTGTCAGTTCATTCATATGCATGATTTATGACATGATTTGGAGGTATTCCAGTGTTGTAAATGCTGATGATGTGTTGGTTGTTATTTGTTTTGTTTTGATTGTCTGTTTATGAAACAATTGGGTGAATGATGCAACTGTGACGTGTTATTGCTTTATAACCTTATAACATTTGTTAATTATGACGAGACTCACCCTTACATGTTGTCATTTTCAGATTGAGGATAGCGGCTGATCGACTCGACGAGGATTAGCTCATGAGTCAGTGTTTTAGTTAGCGTCAGGTGTCATGCTCTGGTAGTTGTAACACTGGGAACGTTTGTTTGTAGTTTGATTGTAACTCTATATTTATCTGTTTTGGTTGAAGTCTGATACATTTAGTAATAATGTAGACTTGATGATGTATTTTTCCGCTGCGTAGAACATGGTTTGGATAATGAGTTATGATTTTCAGGTGTTCCAATGATGCATGACTTATGTGACGTGTGCTTTTGTTATTTATGAAGTGTAATACCTCTCTACATGTTACTCTGATTTAAATAATTTGTTTAATTGCCGCGGGTTATTTAGAGGGGTGTTACATTTGACTCTGATGATATTCAAACGTTGTATTCACAAACATCAGATCAGAAGGAAGTACATGTGGCAGGCTACGCTGACTGACAAAAGGAACGTTAGAAGCTATTAAAGGCAACGTCAGTAGACACAGCGTGAACAAGGCTCGAGGTAGTTGACAAAAGCGTATAACATTAAATGCGATGCTGTACGGAACACGCAAAGCATTAAATGCACTCAACGGTCATCTTCTCCAACGCCTATAAATATGAAGTTCTGATGAGAAGCAAGGTTAACGAACTTACACAATTTCTGTGAATATTAACTTGCTGAAACACTGTTCTATTCGAAGCTCAGAATCTTCATCTTCATCAAAGCTCACTACATTGCTGTTGTAATATATTAGTGAGAATAAGCTTAAACGATAAGAGAAATATCACAGTTTGTGATTATAGCTTTTAAGAAGCAATTGTAATACTCTTAGATTTGATTACATTAAGTTGTAAGGAACTAGAGTGATCGTGTGGATCAGAATACTCTAGGAAGTCTTAGAGGTTATCTAAGCAGGTTGTAACTAGAGTGATCGTGTGGATCAGAAGACTCTAGAAAGTCTTAGAGGGTATCTAAGCAGTTGTTCCTGGAGTGATCAGTGTGTGATCAGAAGACTCTGGAAGACTTAGTTGCTGACTAAGTGGAAAACCATTGTAATTCGTGCGATTAGTGGATTAAATCCTCAGTTGAGGTAAATCATCTCTGCGGGGGTGGACTGGAGTAGTTTAGTTAACAACGAACAGGATAAAAATAACTGTGCAATTTATTTTTATCGGTCAAGTTTTTAAAGCTACACTTATTCAAACCCCCCCCTTTCTAAGTGTTTTTCTATCCTTCACTCCCCAGGTAACCGGTTACCTCGTACCAGAAACCCCAAAACTCCATTTTTCAGCACCTACAACAATTCCAATCCATACCAGAACGTACCACCATGTATTGCAACATCAAACAGCACCAACAAACACGAAAATACACATTTACACATACTTCTAGTCATGCTTTAACATCATTATTCAACACCAAACATCATTCACAACATAAATTGAACCAAAGTTCTATAAACCCCAAAACCCCAAACACCGACACATAATCTAATTCAGAATCCTAACATACGAAATCAATCGAATCATTCATAATACCCATAATAGAGGTTAATGAGAAGAATCCCCCCTTACCTCGATGTCGAATTCTTGGATGCTCTATCTCTTCGCACTTGATCTTCTCCCAATTTCACGTTCAGCTCTTTCTTCTCTCTTTTGGTTCTCTTTTCACAAAATACTCCTTTTTTCTATTTTATGAAAATATAACTTTATTTTAGAAAAAGGGCTTTACAACTGACACACCCCCCAACTGCTACTAGCAACACTGGCCCATTAGCCTTATTTCATCCATATTTCCCAAATAATCCAATTAATTCTAATATTTAATAAAAAAATTCATTAAATTAAATAAAGAATTTTATGGGGTGTTACAACCCTCCCCCACTAGAAAAGTTTTCGTCCTCGAAAACATACCTTAGGCAAAGAGTTCCGGGTAGGAGTCCTTCATCTGGCTCTCCAATTCCCATGTAACATTTCCACCGGCTGGTCCTCCCCAAGCTACTCTGACCAACGCTATCTCCTTGCCACGTAATTGTTTCACCTTCCGATCCTCAATCCTCATAGGCAAAGCTTCAACTGTCAGATTATCCTTCACCTGTACATCATCCACTTGGATCACATGCGACGGATCAGCAATGTATTTCCTCAACTGCGATACATGGAATACATCATGCAGATTCGCAAGCGTCGGTGGCAACGCGATGCGATACGCCACCTCTCCCACTCTTTCTGAAATCTGAAACGGACCGATAAAACGCGGAGTCAACTTCCTTTACTTTAGAGCTCGTCCGATACCAGTCATAGGAGTAACTCTCATAAACACATGATCTCCTTCTTGAAACTCAAGTGTTCTCCGTCTCTTGTCATGATAACTCTTCTGACGACTTTGAGACGCCTTCATCTTCTCTTGGATCATCTTAATCTTTTTCGTCGTTTCTTGAACAATCTCTGGTCCAATCACCGCACTTTCGCCCGATTCATACCAACATAAAGGCATTCTACACCTCCGACCATACAAAGCTTCAAACGGAGCCATACCAATGCTCGAGTGAAAACTATTATTGTAGGTAAATTCGATCAAGGGTAGATAACTATCCCAAGTACCACCTCTTTCCAACACACAAGCACGCAATAAATCCTCTAGCGATTGGATAGTTCTTTCTGTCTGTCCGTCCGTCTGCGGATGATAAGCAGAACTCAATCTCAGCTTAGTACCCAAAGCCTTCTGCAACCCTTCCCAAAATTTGGATGTAAACCTTGGATCTCTATCTGACACGATACTCTACGGAATACCATGTAAACTCACTATCTTCTCAATGTACAATTGAGCCAGTTTCTCCATCGGGTAATCCATTCTCATTGGTATAAAGTGAGCAGACTTAGTCAACCTATCCACTATGACCCAAATGGCTTCATAGTTCTTCACCGTCCTCGACAATCCAGAAACAAAATCCATAGATATACTATCCCACTTCCATTCCGGAATAAATAACGGTTGCATAACTCCATATGGTTTCTGATGCTCAATCTTCGATTTCTGGCAAGTTAAACAAGCATAGACAAATTCAGCTATTTCCTTTTTCATTCCAGGCCACCAAAACAGCTTCTTTAAATCATGATACATCTTGGTAGCACCAGGATGTATACTCAATCCACTACGATGTCCTTCTTCGAGAATACTCTTCCTCAATTCGGAAACATTAGGAACACAAACACGATTACCAAACCTTATGATACCATTCTCGTCGATTCTAAATTCGCCTCCCTTGCCTTGGTTAATTAGAGTCAATTTATCCACTAACTCTACATCAGCTTTCTGACCCTCTCGAATCTCTTCCAGAATACCACTGGTCAGCTTCAGCATACCCAACTTAACACTGACAGGAGTGTCTTCGCATACTAAACTCAAATCTCTGAATTGTTCAATTAAATCCAATTCTCTTGCCATCAGCATAGACATATGCAAGGACTTCCTACTCAAAGCATCGGCAACCACATTTGCTTTACCCGGATGGTAATTTAGTCCAAAATCGTAATCCTTGAGGAACTCTAACCATCTCCTTTGTCTCATATTCAGCTCTTTTTGATCAAAGAGATACTTCAGGCTCTTGTGATCACTAAACACTTCAAACCTCGAACCATACAGATAGTGTCTCCACAATTTCAACACGAATACCACTGCTGCCAACTCTAAGTCATGAGTCGGATAGTTTCTCTCATGTACTTTGAGTTGCCTCGACGCATACGCGACTAACTGTTGATTCTGCATTAGTACACCTCCTAATCCCAACAATGAAGCATCGCAATATACAACAAAAGATTCCGCCGGATTCGGCAAAATCAAGATCGGCGCACTAGTCAATCTCCTTTTCAATTCTTGAAATCCTTCTTCACATTTCGAATCCCACATGAATGCTTGACTCTTTCTAGTCAACTTAGTTAACGGTAATGCTAACTTCGAGAAACCTTCAATGAACTTTCTATAGTAACCCGCAAGACCAAGGAAACTACGGATTTCGGAAACTGACTTCGGAGCTTCCCATTGAGACACTGCTTCTACTTTCGTTGGGTCAACGGCAATACCATATTTAGAAATTACATGCCCAAGAAAGCTTACTTCACTTAGCCAGAACTCACACTTTGACAGTTTCGCATAAAGTTTCTTTTCCTTCAATAGTTCTAATACCACCCTCAGATGCTCTGCATGTTCTTCTTCGCTCTTAGAATATATTAGAATATCATCGATAAATACCACCACAAACTGATCCAGATAAGGATGGAAGATCCTATTCATATATTCCATGAAAACCCCCGGCGCATTAGTTACTCCAAATGGCATCACTGTATACTCGTAATGACCATACCTTGTTCTAAATGCCGTTTTCTGAATATCGTCCGTCTTCACCCGAATCTGATGATATCCCGACCTCAAGTCAATTTTGTTAAACACACTCGCACCAACCAGTTGATCCATCAAATCATCAATCCTCGGTAATGGATACCGATTCTTGATAGTAACTTTATTCAGCTGTCTATAATCCACACACAGTCTCATAGAGCCTTCTTTCTTCTTTACCAACAACACCGGCGCACCCCACGGCGACACACTAGGACGAATGAATTCTTTTTCCAGTAACTCTTCCAGTTGACTCTTCAATTCTGCTAATTCAGATGCCGACATACGATACGGCGCCATCGACACAGGACTAGTTCCAGGAACTAACTCAATAGCAAATTCTACCTCCCTCTCTGGCGGTAACTCTCTTACATCTTCTGGGAAAACTTCTGGAAATTCACATACTACTAGTAAATCACTACTCACCGCTTTCTTCTTCACTTCCATGGATGCAATCAACATAAACACGGCAGCCCCGTCCTTCATGGCTTCATCCACTTGTCTAGCAGTCATTGCTAAATCCTCGACACTGACATCTTCGGGAAAAATAACTGTCTTCGTGAAACAGTTGATATGAACCCGATTAAATTGCAACCAATTCATACCCAGGATGACATCAAGTTGTTCCAACGGAATGCATACTAAGTCCATTCCGAACTCTCTACCAAAAATATCAATTGGACAGTTCAAACAGGCAAACAAAGTAGTCACTGAACCCGACGCAGGAGTGTCAATGATCATACTTCCATGAATATCAGATATTTCCAAGTTCAGACGTTTAGCACAATCCAATGAAATAAATGAGTGAGTTGCTCCAGTATCTATTATTGCAATTAAAGGAGTGCCATGGATAAAACACGTACCTTTAATCAATCGATCTTCTGGAGTAGTCTCTGAACCTGATAAAGCGAAAACTTTACCCCCAGTTTGATTCTTCTTCGGCTTAGGACACTGTGGACTGATATGGCCCTCTTCACCACAGTTATAACAAGTCACAGTCCTTCCCTTGCAGTCAACAGCAATGTGGCCTGCTTTACCACACCGGTAGCACTTCTTCTCTTCACTTTTGCACTCGTGAACACGATGTCCCGGTTCTCCACACTTAAAGCACTTAATAGGGGCACTAGAGTCTCCCCCACTAGGCTTCTTCCAACTTCCAGCTTTATAATTACCTCTACCATATGGTTTACCACGGTCCATCGGCTTCTTCCCTTTCTTGTCAACTAACTCACGGGAGTGAGATGACTTCAGCTTCAGGTTGTCCTCTTCATAGATTCTACTACAATCTACCAAATCAGCAAACCGACGAATCCTTTGGTACCTGATTCCCTGCTTAATTTCATCACGGAGGCCATTCTCGAACTTAACACATTTCGAAAATTCGCTCGCTTCATCATTGATATAGTGGACGTAGTACTTGGCCAGCTCAACAAACTTTGAAGCATATTCCGGTACCGTCATATTACCTTGTGTCAGCTCCAAAAACTCAACTTCTTTCTTGCCCCGAATATCCTCAGGAAAGTACCTCCTCAGGAATTCTTGCCTGAATACAGCCCAAGTGATTGCTACACCAGCAGATTCAAGTTCATCTCTACTAGCCATCCACCAATCATCAGCTTCTTCAGACAGCATGTGAGTCCCATACCTCACCTTCAGATTTTCAGCACAATCGATCACTCGGAAGATCCTTTCAATCTCCTTCAGCCACCTCTGAGCGCCTTCGGGATCGTGCGTGCCTTTGAACAAAGGAGGATTGTTCCTCTGAAAACTGTTCAGCTGCCTGTCAGCACCAATACCAGCTCCATTGGCATTCCCTCCCAACACACCAGCAATCATGCCCAGAGCCTCAGCGATCGCGTCGTCGTTTCTTCCTCCTCTTCCGGCCATTGTTCTGCTAAATATCAAACAATATTCATTAGAACAAGAAGTATCGACAGTGTCAACCTTACACTAGTCGTATACGAAGGATTAACCGACTCTAAGACTCTGACTCAAACGACCGACTATGCTCTGATACCACTATTGTAACACCCTTCTAAACCCCGCGGAAAATTTTTCAAAAATCAGAGTAAAACATGAGGAAGGGCATTACAACTCCAATAAAATAAATAAACATTCATGTCATGCCATATAAGGAACAATAAACCAAAATTATTCAGGTAGCATGTTAACACAGCGGAATATTCTTAACAACTGAATAATCAAACAACCGGAGTCATAGACTCATAATTCAACCATAAACCATAAACAAAACAGAAGTTTATCAGCCAACTCTAAAATAACGTTCCCGGTGTTACACGACCAGAGCATGACCCAGACCCAACTGACTCTAACGAACTACTTGACGAGCTAATCCTCACCAAGTACACAAGCTACTCCTCAATCTGAAAAATATCAACAGTAAGGGTGAGTTTCATTCACATTAACAAATGTTATAGGAATATAAACAATTACAACTTCATCCATACATTATTCACCCAAATCAATTATATCCAGATCGCATAGCAACATTTATCAAATACAGTCAGTCATACCAAAATACACACAAATTGCAACATTGGACAACTTCCATTCATGTTACAATTGTACACAACAACCTAATGCAATGCAACTAAATGCATGTGGTACCAGTCATGGGATAACCCATCTCACCGATCCACCACCATAAAGATTCGGCTACTTCTCTCACTAATTCCACACAATGGGAATTAGCTACCGCTGTCCCACCACCATAAAGGATACAGCCCACAACATGATTATGAAATGCATGCATCAACCACGACATGCTCATCATTAATATCCACCAACAATTCATAATCATTCATATCACAACATACAAGCATAATAATATCACAACCATTTGATATTCACCAAACACAATCCACAAAACCAACAAATGATTTTTAAATTATAATCCCCTAATATACATCATTAAATAGGGAAATAATTCATCTACCAGGCCCTCGAAACGGCGTGCAAAAAGGATTAACGGTTTAGAAGTTACGGATTTTTAAAATAAGTATTTTTCCAAAAAGCTTCAGTGGTAACCGGTTACTCCACTTCAAGTAACCGGTTACTACCTTACGGAGTAACCAACAAGTCTATTCGTAACAGCGGTAACCGGTTACTTCAAAACCAGTAACCGGTTACTGCCTCCCAGCAGAACCACAGAACCCAATTTCTAACAGTGGTAACCGGTTACCCCAACTCAAGTAACCGGTTACTTCACAACGAATAGGCCATTTCAGTGACGTAACCTCAGGTAATCGGTTACCACTCCCCAGGTAACCGGTTACCTCGTACCAGAAACCCCAAAACTCCATTTTTCAGCACCTACAACAATTCCAATCCATACCAGAACGTACCACCATGTATTGCAACATCAAACAGCACCAACAAACACGAAAATACACATTTACACATACTTCTAATCATGCTTTAACATCATTATTCAACACCAAACATCATTCACAACATAAATTGAACCAAAGTTCTATAAACCCCAAAACCCCAAACACCGACACATAATCTAATTCAGAATCCTAACATACGAAATCAATCGAATCATTCATAATACCCATAATAGAGGTTAATGAGAAGAATCCCCCCTTACCTCGATGTCGAATTCTTGGATGCTCTATCTCTTCGCACTTGATCTTCTCCCAATTTCACGTTCAGCTCTTTCTTCTCCCTTTTGGTTCTCTTTTCACAAAATACTCCTCTTTTCTATTTTATGAAAATATAACTTTATTTTAGAAAAAGGGCTTTACAACTGACACACCCCCCAACTGCTACTAGCAACACTGGCCCATTAGCCTTATTTCATCCATATTTCCCAAATAATCCAATTAATTCTAATATTTAATAAAAAAATTCATTAAATTAAATAAAGAATTTTATGGGGTGTTACAACCTTGATGAATGGATTTTACACTAAGTCAAAGTATGTAATGTACTTTCTGTCATCATCAAGAATGGACCTTTACACTAAGTGAAATCATGTACTGTACCTTGATGAATGGACCTTAACACTAAGTCAAAGTATGTAAAGTACCTTGATTAATAAACCTTTACACTAAGTACAAGTATGTAATGAACCTTGATAAATGGACCTTTACACTAAGTCAAAGTATGTAATGTACCTTGATGAATGAACATTTACACTAATCCAAAGTTTGTTATGAACCTTGATGAATGGACCTTTACACAAAGTCAAAGTATGAACTTTCATCATTAAGGAATGAACTTTTAAACTAAGTCAAAGTATGTAATGTACCTTGAAGAATGGACCTTTACACAAATTCAAAGTATGTACTTTCTTTCATCATCAAGGAATAAACCTTTACACTAAGTACAATTATGTAATGAACCTTGATAAATGGACCTTTACACTAAGTCAGAGTATGTAATGTACCTTGATGAATGTACATTTACACTAATCCAAAGTTTGTTATGAACCTTGATGAATGGACCTTTATACAAAGTCAAAGTATGTACTTTTATCATTAAGGAATGAACCTTTAAACTATGTCAAAGTATATAATGTACCTTGAAGAATGGACCTTTACACAAAGTCAAAGTATGTGCTTTATTTCATCATTAAGGAATGGACCTTTACACTAAGTAAAAGTATGTAATGTACCTTAATGAATGGACCTTTTACACTAAATCAAAGTATGTAATGTACCTCGATTAATGGACATTTACACTAATCCAAAGTTTGTTATTCACCTTGATGAATGGACTTTTACACAAAGTCAAAGTATGTACTTTCATCATTAAGGAATGGACCATTAAACTAAGTCAAAGTATGTAATGTACCTTGAATAATGGACCTTTACACAAAGTCAAGGTATGTACTTTCTTTCATCATCAAGGAATGAACCTTTACACTAAGTCTAAGTATGTAATGTGTAACGCCCGGAAAAACGATTATTTGCTTAATTTAATCATTTGGGATATTTATTGAATTTTCCGCGTTTTGGGATGATTTAGTCGGTATTAGTTTGGGATAGCGGATCGATATTTAATCGAGAATTTTAATATTTTTGGTATTAGAAATATTATTGGAATAATATTTGATGTTTTGGGAATTTTCCGAGTAATTAAAATTAGACCGAGTATTTGAAGCATAGAGTAAAAAGGGAGTTATTATAATTAATGGAATGGGCTTGTGAGTGTTGTTCGTGCAATTTTTTATAAGGCCAAATTGGAATAGTAAGTGAGACACTTAGGTTTGAGGGAAAAACCAGAAAAACATAACTGGAAGCAATTGGGAAAATAGAGGCAGAAGAAGAGAACAAGGGTTTGAGGGTGACACGAAGAAATTGCGGAAAAGAAGAGAAACTGCAGAAGAGAAAACGAAACCGAAAGAATTATGCGAAGCCGGAAGCTAGGAATTCGACCAGAATTGTAGAGTGGACTCTGAATACAAGGTAAGGGTGGGGTTCTTGCTCTATAAATGAGGATATGATGGACCGTATGTGGGGTTTAGGGTAATAATGTTATCTCTGTGTTTCGATATAATTTTGATGTTTGTGGTGTTTACGATATTGTAATTTCTCTGAAAAATCTCATGTGGAAATTGATGCTATGTTGATTGTTAATTAACTGTACTGTTGGTGATTTTGAGTAAATTAGAATTGAATTATTTGATCGATGAATTGTTGTGTGATGCTATGTTGTTGAACCTCTGTGTGTTGTAAATTTATGGACCGGAATAATTCTGGGTTGATTGACAAAGATGAACAGAGGAGAAGAAGAAATTTTGGTGGCAGGGGCCACAAAGGCCTGGGGTGGGCGCCCTTAGGGCTAATGAAAAAAAGAAAACATATGGGATGGGGCCACACTAGGGGTGGCAAAACGGGCCGCCCGCCCCGCCTTAAGCCCGCCAAAAAACCAGTGGGGCGGGCATGCCCGCCAAGTGAAATGGGCATAAAAATCATGCCCCGCTCCGCCAAGATGGCGGGTTGGCGGGCGGCGGCCTTGCCCGCCTATTTTTATTTATATATTTTTCATTTTTTTTAATAGATTATTAGGTTTTTGTTACCTTTTAATTAAACTTTTCACTTATTTTTTAAAACAATTTTTTATAAAAGCAACTTTTTAACAATTTTTACTTTAAAAATATTACATATATTTACAAATAAATATATAAAATAAACCATCAAGAATTGTAATTACTAGAATTAACTAAAAAAGAGGGAATTTTGGAGGATGGGCGGGCTTTGGCGGGCGGCGGGCATTGGCGGGACAGGCTATGGCGGGCGGCGGGCATTGGCGGGACAGGCTATGGCGGGCGGCGGGCATTGGCGGGACAGGCTATGGCGGGCGGCAGGTTTCGGCGGGGCGGGCTTTCGCGAGCGGCGGGCCTAAAATCCCAACCCAACCCGCCATTTTTTGGCGTGCGGGCTGGCCTGGCGGGCCACGACCCGTTTTTCCACCCCTAGGCCACACCATGAGGGTGGACGCCCCATGTGGTAATGAGAGAGGGGACGTACGTCCCTTATGGTAAGGGCGCGGTCCACATGCCAGAATTCTTAGAACTCTCTTACTTGGTAAGTACCCTGCAATATAATTTAATCCATTTAGTGGTAGCACATGAATAAATAATTTGACAATGAATCTAATTGGGAAAGTATGGATTAACTTAGCATAGTGTTGAATTATAGCCACTAATTAAATTGTATGGCATTCGGTAGAAAGTAATAAAATGAATGAATTCTACATAACAGGTACAGTAGAAGTAATAATAACAGTAATGGAATAATAAGAAGTATCAGTAGCAGGTTTTCTTTTTGGAACATAGCAGGGACCTGATAATTATCAGAATAATATCCTAAGGCATATCAGTGGCAGGAAGAAAAATAGATAGCTTATAGAATAATGTTGGAAAGATCGTTTCGGGATTAACCTGTTAATCGCTATTTTTGTGATGTTGCGACGTGACATGTTCTTGTGAATATTGTGAAGTATTGCGATGTTGGCGTAAACTAATTGTGTTGATTTATTGTTAGTGAATTGTTGAAAATATGTGAATTGTCGTTGTATATTCGTGACAATTTGTGATGTTGTTGATTATAGTTGTTGACGGGTTGTGTATGCGTTGTTGTGACGTGGTGATATTAAGTTGTAGGCCCATGGCCAATGGCGATGCGATGTTATGATTTTGTGATTACTGCGAAATGCAGGAAATAAAGCGACGTTGAGTTACCCTAATGATCGATAACATTTGTGATATAGGCGTGTGCCTCACGATGATGTGTTGTGATTAATTTTATGATGATGCATTCATTGAGTCTCATGATTGGATTTTTGCAACGGCCTGGATTAGCAAACAGCGACGAAGGCTTATGCCTGTTTTGATGCCTCTATTTATTGGAAATTGGCGATGGGGGATGAACCCCTGGGTACCACATGCATGTGCATTTGTTATAGTCGCATTACATTTGTGTGATTACGAGTTTATGTGATTTGATCTTAGAACTTATGTGAATCGTTGTGTATTATGAATATGAATTATGTGAGATATTGTGGCGTGTGTTGTTTTAATTTAAAACGGTGAAGTAAATTAGACGGTAATGATTATATTGTAAAGTGATGATTATTATGACTTGAACCTAAATATACAGTTTATCATCACCCTGTTTATATGGTTTGATATCTCACCCCTTTCTTTTGTTTCGATGTTACCTTTATACTGGTAACGTGCATGTGATAGCTTTGATGAAGATTTAGACGCCGTGAGTCGAGTTGGTGGTCGCTCTGATACGTAGCACTCGGGGGGATAAATGATTGTTTTATTAATTGTTATGTTTGATGGATTTTAGTGATGTTTTACTTTGGTTTGTGACTCAAGGTTGTTTTGTGAAGATGCTGTGATTAAAATAAATCATTGTGAAGTTTTGTGAATTCCGCTGCGAGATAAAATAACTATTTTGATAAAGTGATTTTTGAGGATTAATTAAATTATTCGTTTATGTTTACGTGCTATGTATCTATGATGAAGGCAAGTATGTCGTGCATGATTTAAATGACGAAATGTGACATCTCAATTGTATGCTTTCTTGAATTTTATACTCTGATTTTCCGTATAATTATCGGGTAGAATTGGGGTGTTATATAATGTACCTTAATGAATCAATTTTTACACTAAGTTAGAGTATGTTATGTATGTTCATTAATGGATCTTTACACGAATTCAAAGTATGTAATGTACTTTGATGAATGAACTTTACACTAAGTCAAAGTGTGTATTGTACCGTGATGAAAGGACCTTTACAGTAAGTCTAAGTATGTAATGTTCCTTGATGAATGCATCTTTACACTAAGTCAAAGTATTTAATGTACCTTGATGTATAGAACTTTACACTAAGTCAAAGAATGTTATGTACCTTGATGAATGGAACTTTACACTAAGTCAAAGTATGTATTGTACAATGATGAATGAACCTTACACTAATTCAAAGTATGTTATGTACCTTAATGAATGGACCTTTTCACTAAGTCAAAGTATGTAATGTACCTTGATGAATGGACCTTTACACTAAGTTAAATTATGTAATGTACATTTTTTTCCCTTCATTTTGTTTCTTATTGTAGGTCTCTGATTAATGGGAGTTGTTACTTTAAACTACTCATGATATGTAATTGGATTTCTTTCTCTTCATTTGGTTTATAATGAAAATGTCTTCGATCAATAATGATTTGACCTTTCAACTACTCATATTATAGGCAATACTTCCTTTTATCTTCTTTGTTTTCTTATTCTAAGTATATGGTTTACGAGGGTTTGACTTTTCAATTACTCATGTTACTTAAAAGAGTAAGGATCCACTTCATTTCCTAAAAAGAAATGGAGGGTCCATTACTATAGTTTTATGTGCATAAAGTTAAATAAATAATAAATATGTGTCACATATCTTAGAAATACGTGTAATATACACAAAAAACTATAGTAATGGAAAAGAAATGGAGTTTAAGAAATGGAGTGGATCTTTACTCTACTTAAAATAGTTCGTTTCTTTTAATTCAGGTTCTAATGATATTAATCCATTCAAAAAGAATTGCTGGCACCTTCAAACTACTCATATTATGTAAATTACTTTCTCAATCCTCATTTTGATTCTTTAATAACTCCTAGCAATATCGTGTTTTCTTTTCATTTTACTCACAAGGTACATGTCGTATCTTATTATATAATCTCTCATCTCTTATGTTTTTTCTTTTGCATCTTCTCATTTTTACGTATTCCTTTATATATGTGTAGGTATGGCTCAATAAAAATTTTGTTAAAAATCGACCTTACCGAAGCCACATTGGTTTGTTTTTATTTGAATTTACTTCTAAAAACCAACCGAACCACACATTTTTTACTTGCGGTTTCGGATAAATTTTATCTCAAAAACTGTCCAAACCGCACCTGAACACCCCTAATTCGATGCAAAAACTTACTAATACTAGAGAAGTGAAACAATTAGTTCCTATATACTAATTATTATGTATTCTTTAATTTTAATTTGTATTTATATTTATTGATATATGTTTCAAGTGTTTTAAAATATTTTTTATTAGTGAAAATATTTCTTTTATTGTGTTTTAAATATATATTAATAATTAAAATGACTTGATTTTTTTAAATTTTTATATTATAGGAGTTATTGATTTATAAATATCAACATTAGGTATTTCTAAAATATTTTTAGTTAGGTGGAATATTTCCTTAATTATCTTTTAAAGTATTTTAATAAATAATCATTTGATTTTTTATAATTTATTTTTTAAAATTATTGATTTATAAATATCAACGTCTTATTTACAACAATATATTATCAGAAAGTATTAAATATGCAACTGCTTACACTCATTTAACTTAAATAACACATACTTTTTAAAGTATCTCACACTCCTTAATTTATTTTTGGCTAAATTGCATTTGGTCTCCAATTTTATCTTATTCACAAAATTAGTCCATTTATTTCAAATTAAAACAGTCTTTGATCCCCCCTCTCCCATTTATTTTATAAAAACTCAATGAGATATTTATTTTTAACTTATATTTTTATATATAAAGTTCTACAATATGTTTATATACAGTAATTTTTCATGTTTCACAAGAAATTTATAATTTAAAAAATGAAAACATTGTTAATTTTAAATATAAAAATATGAGAAGGAAACCAAAATTGTTTAAATTTAAAATATGTGGATCAATTTTGTGAATTAGATAAATTAGGGAGATCAAAGTTGTAATACAATTTTTGATATTTTTTTAATAATATTGAAAAGTTCTTATATAATATTTGTAATCGTAAGTGTTGTTTCAGCCATTTTTTATTTTAAATAAAAAATATTGTTTGAGTGAAAAAATATATTTTAAAAGCAATTATAGTGTTATATTCTAACTAAACAATTAATGAAAAAAATAAGACTTACATAGTTATTTGGTCCCTGTAAGTTGACGTGTTTTCAATTTGATCCCTGAATTTTTTTTTGTTTGGATTGCATCCTGATAAGTTCCAATCTTGTTGTTTTAAGTCCCTGGCGTCAAGCTGGTGTTAATAAAAAAAGCTTATGTGTCTAACGTAACTGAGCTGGATTTTTTTTTAGTTTATATTAATTCTCAAATTTGTTACTTGAAAAAATGTTTCCCTCCAAATAGTTTTATGTTAATTATATCTTTCACATATAAATGTTCATTCTTCGTTTTTTTTTCGTTTAAGTCCCTACAAATTAGAGTTTTTCAGAAACACGTGAATTGGGAACGGCGGCGGAGGACGAACATAATGCAAACTGTGAGATTGGCGGCGACTAAAAGAGGAATCATATCAAGCCATTCAGATATTGTGTTCACGCCAACTTACCGGTATGAGTTTTACATTAAAGTTTCATTTTGATGGTAGATTTGCTAGGGAATGTGTAATATATTACGTTGAAGACAACGTTGTAGGTGAAGAGGTTGTGAATGTCGAAGACAATGTTGTAGGTGAAGATGTTGTGAATGTTGAAGACAATGTTGTAGGTGAAGGTGAAGTGGATGTTGAAAGTTATGTTCAAGAAGATAACCATGAGGATAGTGATGGTAATGATGATAGTGAATTTGAAGCTCATGGTTTTTCATTTGATGATAGTGAGGATGAAATGACTCTTGAGTTAGAAGAGGAAAGAAGAAAGAAACTGTTTTGAAGCCAATGAGATCCAAATGAGAAGTAGCAGAACGGACTGACAAGAAGTTATAATATTTATAATTTCTATTTCCGTCCCACGTTTTATATACCATCCAACGTATTTGCCTCGTAACAAATATGAGAATTAATATAAAACTATAAAATAAATTCAGCTCAACTCTGTTACACACATAAGCGTTTTTTTAACAACAACTTAACGTTAGAGACTTAAAACAACAAGATTAGAACATATCAGGATCCAATTCAAACAAAAAAGATTCAAACCAACTTGAAAATGACGCCAACTTATATGACGCCAACTTATATAGACCAAATTATCTATTTTAATATATAAAAATGAATTACCACCAAATTGCCTTAATTACCCTAATCACAAACAATTAAACATGGTTTTACATACCCCTGAGCGTCATTTTACATCTAATCATGATTACATTCCAACAGCCAATTTAATGCAAAATTTCTTTATTGGAATATGAAAAAAAGCTGCACTACGTTCTATGCTCTCATTGCATTGGAACATTCATATTAAATAAACCCTACCCTTTCATTTTTTTCACTACAGATCTATATATTCGTAGAATACAAAGTTCCAATCTTGCATGACTAAACTCTTCCTCCTTCCTCTTCCATTACATCCATCAATTTTAGGTTTTTTTTCCAGTTGCTTCTGCCATTCCACCTCCATTGTTTTTGGATAATTTTTCCTTTACTTCTGTCATTCTAAAATCCATTTTAATGCCCATCCATCATGTTTGAATACGATTCAAATACGATTTACGGTATTTGGTTTTAAAGTCTTGCTGTTTGTTGATTTACGGGTTAGTGTTCAGTTCTTTCATCATGTTTGGTATTTTCTTTATTTTATGATTTTCTTCTGCAAGTTTTTTATGATTTGGTTTGAGATTTCACGTTTGAGTTCGAATCAGTTACGATAAACTATTTACGGTTTTGTTGATTTTTTATGGTTTCGTCTTAACTACGACTATGCTACAATTTGATTGTGGTTTGATTCGATGCAGATTTTGTTTAGGATTAAAGTTACAGCAAGCATACAACACTGTAATAAAACATAAAACGGGACTGTGCTCACAAGGTGTTTGATGAAAGTGCTCAGTAAATTATTTTTGTTCAAATGTTTTTTTATGTTTTTTTTTATTTTGTTTAATGATCAATTACTATAGGATTGTTTGATCTCTTACGTTAAGGTTTTACCTCTTATATTATAGATTGATTTGGTTTGATTTTGGTTTAGTTTTTTTTCCAATTTTTTGCCTTTCATATTAAGGTTTTACCTCTCAAATTACTTCTTTATTTTGTATTGTTTGCAGTGTGATTGTTGAAGCACTGAAGGTGGATAATATGCACAGGAACCTGAGAAAATTACCCAAATTTTATTAATTCTTATATATTTTATGTTTTCACTATTTTAGATTGGTTTAATTTCCATATTTTGTTGCTATGATGAAAACTCAATTTTTTGTTACTGTGATTGTTTATGTTTCAAATTTCTCAGATTATGTTTCAAGGATAAAGGTTTGTATTGTATTTAGTTTCCACAAGACTGACATATGTTTCTATTATTAATTTCTATTGACTTCTCCTTTCAGGATGATATGAGAACTTATGACATGGAATGTATAACTATGAGCAAAAAAGACCTTCAAAGTTTTGTTTCAAACAAAGTTACAGAATGCTATCAAGTTAAAAAAGTTTCATCAAGAGTTCAAGAAATTTGTGGTAGAGTTTGATTTGAAAGTTAGAATGCAGCTACTGAAAGAGCACTTAGCCAGTACCATAAGTCACATTCACAGTGCCTACGAAAACTCATGTTTTCATGTTTTCATTTTCATTCTATGCTATGTAAAGATGTCTCTAATCACAAGGATAGTAGTTTTTACTATTAGACCAATTTATACCAGTTTTGTAGCAGGAATAAAGAACTCCAACATTTATATGATTTTTATTGACTGAGAAATGAGAAATAGTGCATTATTTTTTAAACATAGGGAGGAATATATAGTTTTACGATTGGAAATATTAACAAAATATTAGACTATTAAGCTTCAATTCTAATATATAATTCTAATATATAGAAAACTCTTTTAAAATTTATTTCTTTCTAATTAGATGTTAAATTTATCTTTTTAAATGGCTTACAAGCAATTTATTTCTTTCTAGCAATTTTCTATCAGTATCGTTAATTTCATATTGTTAAACATGCTATATAAAATCAATAGAATTGATTGGAATCAAATTTAATTGAATATAATTAATTGTTACAATTATGATATTACTAATCATAATTAACATATATAGTAAATAACTAGATTTACAATTAATAAATAGGTTTGGTTACTTTTAAACAAAATAAAATAAATTAAAATGTATATGAATAAAATGAGAAACATAGTTGATTTTAAAATTTATTTCACATAAGTGTGATTGAATGTCAATTTAATCATTTTATTTCTGACTAATAAATATATTTAATAAATATATTTAATCACTTAAAGGTAACTCTATCCAACTTTTTTTTAATAAATATATTCTGACTAATAAATATATTTGTCCTATTTAATTAATTATTAAATAGTATATTTTTTGGTTGTTTATTCCAAACGTACTGATTGGCCTTTCTATATTCCAAAACTTTAAAAACCAAAATTTATTATAACGATATACTGTTACAGGATGTAATTATTGATGTAAATATTTTTTTCCAATAATAAATAAAATTAATTAGGGTATTAGATTTTTAATAAAAAATTATTAAAAATGTAATTATTATCATTTATTATAAATCAATTAAATTTGGTTATTGTAAATCAATTATTATCATTATTATCTTTTAATTTAATGTGAATTTTTTCTAAAACTATATGCATTTTATTATTGTCATGTTATGTTATTGTATTTGTTATATTATTATTCACGTGATTTATGCCAATGGGATGAAGACATTTTACTTTATTTCATCAATTAATAATTACACTTAACACTAATGTCATGTTATATAATGTTCATATATTTTTTAACAACAAAATAAAATTAAAAATAGAATAAGATTTCTCTGTAAATGAATTTCATAAGAGAATTTGATGTTAAACATAATATCAATTATAATTTATTATTTATAATAAAATAGTATACATTTATTTATTATATTATTCATTGATTTGGTTTTATATATTATAGTTTACAAACAGTATACATTTATTTATTATATTATTCATTGATTTGGTTTTATATATTTTAGTTTACAAAGAGTAGTATGCTTTGTATCATGATTAATACTTTGTATCATGATTGAGATTGACATGATTAGTATTTTGTATCATGATTGAGATTGAGATTTACTTTGCACGCATGCTGTCTTTTTAACTTTTCAAAACTTGCTTATTCCAATAAATTGTTTATTCCAATTAACTTTTCAAAACTGTCACACTTACCTATGTCAATACATTGATATTCGAAATTGTAATGTTCAATATTTTATCTCAAATATTAATTTTATATAAAAAATAATTGCGATGAAAATAAATAAATAATAGAAAAAAAAGGAGATTTATGTATTATTTATTTTTATTATGATAAAATAATATACTGCCAAAAATACTTAATTACCTTAACCAAAATTAATTTAAAAGATTATTTTGTGCCTCTATGATCATTTTCATTATTATTATTGTATTAATATCTGCCATTATTATTTTTTTCCACTTTAACAATGATATCTTATTATTATGTTAAGTGTATATTTTAAAACAAAAGTCATATTTCCGTTTCTTTATTCTAAAATAAATCCTAATTAATTATTACCGTTAATACAATGTATCTCTATTATCTAGGTTGACTCAAATCAATTTTCTAAACTTCAGGTGTTGTCCCATAAAAACTCCTTTTAGTCTACACGGGAGAAAGGAAAATATAGAAGCAAATTCAAAAAAAATATATCAAATTTTAATTTATAGTAAAATATTATCAATTTTAATTTGTTACTAAACCAATATGTTTTTTGTGTATTATTTTTATTTTATAATTTTTGTTAATAGAAATTGTAAAATTAAAATTATAAGCAATTATAAAAATTATAGTATGTCCGACGGGCCAAACCTGTTTTTCTAATATATATATATATATATATATATATATATATATATATATATATATATATATATATATATATATATATATATATATATGGTTTAATAGCAATTACCAAATTATATCAAATATATTCGTTTAAATTTTAATAACGGAATTAATTGAAAAAAATAGATTAATTGGAAATGTGGTTATTAAATTTTAATATATATGAAAAGTCATTAAATAATTAATAATTAGTATTTATAATAAATTAATTAAAAATAAATATTTGAAAACGTGATCGTACGTTAAATGATTTTTTAATGTAACAAGAAGTTATCAAAATTAATTGAATACTAATTATTATTATGATTTACTTATTAATATTATTATGATTAATATTGCTTATTCTTTAAGTATTTAGCATCATGGAGATTAGCTGAGCAATACCGGTATGAAAGTTTGGTACATGTTACCAAATCAAATAAATATCATCACATATATTATATTTATTTATTATTTATAACATTGTCCAATCCGTGCGAACGCACAGGTAGATGACCAAGGTAGATTCATAACGATATTGTATGATGTGCGAACGCAGATAGATGACTATTTAATTATTTCATTTATTTTTTCTACTAAAGTATATATTTTTTAATAAGATTAAATTAATATTTATATGACAATTATAATTTAAAATATTTTTTATTTTCAATTTGTGTATGTTTTATATATATTTATTAACTATTATTATATATTTATTTATTATTTATTTCGACTTTACGTGACCCGTGCGAACGCACGGGTCCATTACTAGTAACTATTTTTAAAAAATAATCATTTATAAAACAATAGTTTCAACTCAAAACAAAAAAAAAATTGTTCGCAACATTATAATTATAAGAAAAAAACTATTTAAATGAAAAAAATCATTAATGTATTAAAATAATCATATCATCCGGGACAGTTTGTCTTGGAAATATTTTTTACCTTGAAAATAATGAACTTTACCATCTAATTTTTATTTTTTTTGAGTTTTTGTAATATAGTTTTATATTACTTCATCAAATTTAAAATAATTTTAGATACAAAATATATAAAAAAAAAAATTAAACTTATTTCAAACAAAAATTTTTATATTATACTATCAATCTTTACAATTAAAAGAAATTTGTACTTGAAAAAAATATTAATGGTTAAGCACTGTCAGTATAAAAAGTTTTACACTATCAGTCCATCACAACAATTCATAATTATTATTTTATATATAATTAAAATAAAAGTCAAACATAACTTGAAATCTGACGGTTACAATTCACTGACGGTGTAACACCGCTTTACACCGTCGGTGTATTCCCATTAAATTCCTGAAAGAAATATGTCATCCAAAACATATTGAATAGCTAGTAGCCTATATTACCCTGGCAATCATACAACTAAATCCGCACCATCTACAATTCATATAGTATTTTTACCAATACAAATGGCGTTATTAAACGGTAAATGAAAGTCAAGTTTCCCAGAAATATTAACGAGGTACACTTTGGCTGAATATTTGAGTTTATATAACACTGATTTGGACATAATGATCCAACCATGTGCGCTAACACTAGGTTAAGAGCAAACTTGCTATTCATCCAATCTAATACTGGTTCAATAGTTATCTTCTCTCAGCCCCTGTAAATTTGAGAAAGTAGTAATCTCAAGAATATTAACTTGTAGATACATAGGAAAAAGCTTTTTTGAAATGGAGTTATCCTTGCACATAATTAAAACTATCTCAAATGGTTTTATTCAAACATCTCACCTAGCATTTAAATCAAATTCACCAACCTCACGCCAGCCATCGGGCGTGCCAGTGTCACCATTCTCAGCTTCGTCATTCAAGAAATCCTCAGACGGCTCCTTCTCATCTCGCTGTGCATTGTTTCCCCATCCATTCATCATCTCACTGTGATCCTGATCTCCTAGGTCATGGCCACCAATCACAACGTCACTGCCTTGGGAACCAAGTGCACTCCCTCTAATGGGGGCTCGAGACATCATTTCAGCATGAGATTGTGAATCAGCCCTTGCCTGCTGCTCTGCTTGATACATTGCAGCCATTCGTAGTTTAGCCTCGTGGGCTTCACGACCAGCTTTCTCCCTGGTTTCTAATTCAGCTCTTAATTCGATCAGAGCCCGTTTTTCCTCTTGAAGAAGTGCCTGTTCAATCATCAGTCTCTCCTCGGACCGAAATTCCCCCAAAGTTCTCTTCTGCGATATTATGTTGAAGGCAAGTGTTTGCTTCTCAAAAGTTGCGGTAAATTCAGCTATTTTAGCAGCAATATTATTATCCCACTGTTGGGACCTCGAAAGCATCTGGCCAGTTGTATCGGAATCAAGTATCCTATCATCCTCTTCTGCTTCATAATCTGCCACAACATGATAGGGCAATAATCTGCAGCCGGAAAATTTAGGGAAATAAATGTAAGAGCAAACTTCATTTGCACTATAATCAAAACAAGGCAATTTTTTAGTTGTAAAAAAACCTACATTTGTAGTATATTGAAAAAACCAGTAGAATTCCAGAATGATTTATAATATATTATGATAAATAAATCAACTTTTAGTCCCGTTTCCATTAAGTGAAAGAAATTAACACATAGCAATTTCCATATGGTAGAGTAAGAATTAGATATGATAGAACCTGATGTTATAGGCTTTGCAAAACTACACCTAAGAAACAAATATGCATCAAGTAAAATTATGAGGACAATTGAACAAGATAATTTCAGGTTATTAGAAACAGGGTTGATGACAAGGAAAGTAAAGTTTGAACACTAGATAACATGTTCTGAACAATTCTAAGAACAGAGAAAATAACATAGCACTGGTTCAACTTCAAATACAGAAATCAAAGGCTGAAAATTGAATATATAATACAGAAAGGGGAAGTTGAAATAAAATTAAATGGGGAAACCAACATGGAAGAGTTCTGCAAAGAATCTGAGTAGCAAATACAAATAAAAAGCAGGTTGCAGTGAGAGAAACTGCAAGTGAAGAGATAGACTTGGTATTCAGTCCACAAAACAGATACTGAATAATATTTAGATGCATAGAACTGATTGGGAATTGGGATATATAAGCATATAACAAAAACACCAACTCGAGGTGCATTTGAGACTTATTTGAACTTATATTACGACATAAGCACTTGTGTAAAAGTTTCAGAGAATTTATGAAATAGCTTATGACATGTTCATAAGTTGTGTTCAACTTATTTCAATAAGCTACTCATGATATGAAAAAAAAAGAAAGCATATACAACCTGCATAAAAAGAGTATAACCCCATTTTCTCTTTGACTATAGAGATAATTTATTCTTAAGAGCTTGTGTTATAAAATGAAAACTACCAGTCCAATAAACACTTGAAGTTGTTTTCCCAAATGCACCCTACATATTTTGACTGCCTCCGCCTTAAATAAATTATCAACAATACTAGAAGTTTCTTTCTGATCTATGTTGCTAACTAAAATGTTGTTAAATGCAGCAAATAGTGCCACTATCGTGTACAGATGGTGTTGTTCCGGACCAAAAACGAATGGCAGTCACGGTGGCAAAGGTATATCGCAGAACAGCTCACACGATTTGCAACGTGAAGAAGACAAAAGAAGAAGTCGAAATTAGCCTTAAAATTGATAAGTTATGGGGCTATTTTCAGTTTTCCCTCCCAATAAAACCCTAACCCCCAATTAAGAACCGCAAAAAAAATCCTTGTCATGTTTATTGTCAAACAATCCCCAATATCTGTATGATTTAGATAAACGTATAGATATGTGATCTAGTTCTGGATTTAGTTGAATAGAGATGAGAGAAAGAACCTGTCGCAGGCATCTTCGAGAGAAGAAAAGGGTCGCTTGAAATCAGGATGGCAGACCCGCCAAGCGTCTTGGTAAGCCATCTGGAGCTCCATCTGATTACCAGGGGGTCGAATAATCTTTTGGTGTTGCTGCTGCTGGTTTGAATTAGGGTTGGGTAGATTGTGGTGTAAATTGAGAATGGGATTAGGGTTAGGGTTTTGTTGAAGATTGAGGGGTCTTATGGGACGCAAGTGAGCATCAATGTTGGAAGGGAAGCGAGAAATTGCGGATGCTTGCTGTTGTTGCTGTTGCTTTTGCAATTGCTGTAAGAGCAGAAAATGTTGTTGTCGTTGTTGTTCTTGGATTAACTGCTGCTGCATTGCCTTTGCTTCTTCCATTTTTCTTTTAATCTAAATATTCTCAATTTCTCACCTCCATCTCTCTTTTAAGGGTTTGCTTCGTAAAATTAAAATATTAACTTACTTTCTTCCTCCATGTCCAAACCAATTTACATTAATAAATTACACAGTTTAATTGCTATGGACTTGGTTTATCAATTTCAATTATATTTCACTTTTCATAACACAATTTCTCAATAGATCTTATCAATCTCTTAGTCCCCAAAGCGAATTTCTAATTTTGTCCCTTGTTCTCGTCGATGTACATTTTGAAGTACATTTTTTTTTCAAAAAAATGGTTTCATTTCATAGATGCATATACGGAAGCGTTAAAAAACATAGTATTGTATAGTTTAAAATTAACTTATTTCATTTCGGCAATCCTTCCGTAGATGCATCTACGAAACGTGTTGAAAACAGAGTGTTTCATTGATGTACCTATGTAACAGTCTGCTATTAGTTTCAAATCATGTTCATTCAACTCCAAAACTCAATTTTTATTACAAAAATATAAAATTAAAGTAATTCATTTTAAAGGCAATAGTAAATGGTAGACAAAAAAAAAATACATTGTATAAATAATGGTCATAATGTTGAATACATCATCAAAGTAACATACATAAATGAAATAGAAATATCATAAATTAAAAAAAAACACAGGCATCACTACTGTGGGTGTCAGACATCATCATGCGCCTCTCCTCTGCCTCTGGCTGTCGCTACCGCAAAAATTAATAGAGTCGCCACTAACATATTTATCTTGAAAAGGAAGGGAATGCCAGCAAACCACAAAACAAAACAACGGTCTCACGACCAGAGAAAAAAGGTAAGGGAGTCGGTTACGTGAGGGGAAGGTATTAGCACCCCTCGCGCCCATCGTACTCGATGGTATCCACACTAGTGTCTAAATCTATGGGTATGTAAGCAAACTGCGCTAATCTGGACTAAAATGCATGCAAAATGTAGGGAAAAGAAAGAGTTATACTCGCACGGGCCCTACCCCGCTGCCTACGTATCCTTTTTGAGGAATCAGAGGTATTGTAGCTCGGCTAACTAGTTTTTGTTTGTTTTGTGTTTTTTAGGTGAACAAGTTACATTCATACTCCGCTGCTCGACCTTAGAAGGCTTATGCTTGGGAATGGAGCGGAAATAACAAGCTCTTAAGAAAAGAAAATCAAAGAGTGTGGTTTGTGTTTTAAAGAATGCATGAGGAAGACCTAAGCTAAGGGGGAAAGCTTGCTACCTAATGTTATCATACAAATGGTACAAGTCTAAACTAAGCTAACAACCTATGGGGAAAAAGGCGAAAGCAAACAATAATATCACACAAACGAGCTCCGCTCGTAAAGCAAACAAAACCAACAGCATTGGCCGAGTGGTAGAAAAGCGGTCCTGCCATAGCCAAGGGGAGTGGATCACCCGAGTCAACCATGCATTAGACCTCGCGAAAATGATCGGGCCATAGACAAGAGGAGCGAGTCCCTCTCAGCAACCAAGCCGTCACGGATCTGAAAGGAAAATGGTGCATGCGTACACCGAGCATCAACTTCGAGCAACGCGAGCTATAGGAAATGCGGGGGTCCGATTGCATGAACCCTTTTCCTGACATACTCGATAACAAGATCTTGTGCTGGTTCAGAAGCAAGCAACGCGTAGCGTGCGCTTACTGAACGGACTCGATGAGACTGGGCAGGGGTTGATTGCTAACCCTTTTCGCATGCCTTTCATTAGGACTTAACGGAGTGCCATCTAGGTCTTATTACACCGTGACTCCCTGCCGCAAAGCACAAATATAAACACACAAAAAAACAGAGCCTCTTTCGAGGGCTTGGCCAGATGCATGCCTAAGTCCTACTTCTCATGTTAAAGGATGATGCGAGAAAGCGATAAAGTGCGGGAAAAATAAAATAAAACGGAATCATTACCAAACGGATGATGATCCGTAAACTGTAGCGAAGAGAGAGCAAGGAAAACTAAGAATCTCGCGAGCGAGCTAGCAAAGCAAAAGTAAATAGTCAGCACACGGATTAGCCATGAAAGCACACAAAGGTCGACATGCGCGTCGAGCATAATCACAATACACCGGATGAAGATCTAAACCGACGCGCGAACACGAACGCGACACGAACGCGAACACGAATCAAAGTCGAAAAGCGAATCCCAAGGAGAGTGAGAGTGGGGCGCGCAAGCTACGTAGGGAGGAGGAAAAGAACTTCAAACTCGGAATCTTGATCTTCAATCCATATGATTCTTGATCTTGAAGAAAATTAATGAATATTGATGAAAGTTTTATAGAATTTGTGGTTTTGATTTGGGAAAGTTGAGAGAGAATTGAGAGAAAGTGTTTTTGACTATTTTGGATGAAGTGAAGTTATGAGAGAATGTGAAGAAAAATAACTTATATAGTGTGAGTGGTGAAATGTCCAAAACGCCCTTAATTATCTCTTTTTGGCTCGTTTTCGAGGAAACGTGATTCGGCACGAAATTCCGAGACGAGACCAGCGTCCACTCGAAGATGACTAAATTTGTGACTCGTAGTCGCGAGAATCGTCTCAATCCGATAAGCGACGAAAAAATTACGCGCGTTTGAATGACGAGAAACGTCGATTCATCTGGCGCGACTATGCAGAATTTTGTGAGTACCGCTCAAAGAACTCGATGAAACTCCATCTTCGGCTCGAAATCTGAACAAGCATGTGTGACGAAGAATTGAAGCGAAGAAATTTTTGAGAAAAATTCTGCCGGAATGGACTTCATACGATAAAAATTGAAGAAGTTATGAATTTTCGAACTAGGCGCGACATACCCGAGAACACACTTTTCACCGAAAGATTACGACACTCTTCAAAATGCTAGGAATTTTCAGTGCATAATTGGTCTTCGGGCCGAACATATGAAATCTCAAGGATAACGATACAGAGTTCCATTTAAATTTTTTAGGGAATCTGACGAGAGGATTGTGAGATATGACTTTTCTGAGGCCCGAAATCCTACATTCAACACCATTTTTCACAGTGAAATCTCGAGTAATTTGGAATTTCGACGACCTTCCTTAAAGAACTAGCTTCCGAGTCGAACATGAAAGTTGTAGATATCGTCGAAACAGTCGGGGCCATGCGGGAACTCCACTCATATCACCTTCCAAATAATACTTGTGAATTTTCTCGTATTTCCACTGTATAAACCACATTTCACACTGTATCTTCTTAAACTCATGAAAACTCTTTATTATTTTTCCTCCTTTTCGAACGACAAAATAAACGTCTTTGATAACTTATAGCTCAACCAAAGAGGGCAAATTTTGGGGTGCAACAGCTGCCCCTATTCAAAATTCTTGAACCTGACGAGCAAGAAACAAGAGTTTTGAACCTATCGAGGTGGAAGGAGATTGAATACTAGAATGAACTCGAAAATTTGCGCTCTTGATAATTAGTTGATCCTGCTTGCAACAAGCAAAACCAGACAACCCTATTGCTGAGGGAAAAAACTTCAATTGGTCTGGGCACCAAGAGAAGGTCGACATCTTCAGTTGATCTGAATATCACAACGAAACACACGTCTTTGGCCGATCTGAATATCGGAAAATAAGAATGTCTTCTACTGATCTGGGGACATCAGGACTGAGCACACATGTCTTCTTCTGGCAAAAATAAATCGTCAGGTGGGTGGACATCCTCAACTGATCGGAACTATCAGGAATGTGTCCTTCTACTGATCTGGGGTATCAGGAAGGAAATGGATATCCTCAACCGATCTGGGGGCATCGGGAATTTTAAAGAATGGTTTCAACTGATCTGGGGACATCAGGACTGAGCAAGCAAGTCTTCTTCCGACGAAAATAAATCGTCAGGTGGGTGGAAGTCCTCAACTGATCGGAAACATCAGGATTGTGCCTTCTACTGATCTGGGGGCATCAGGAAGAAAATGGACCTCCTCAACCGATATGGGGGCATCGGGAATCAAGATTGTCTTCAACTGATCTGGGGGCATCAGGACTGAGCAGACATATCTTCTTCTGAACGAACTAAATCGTTAGGGGAATGGATATTTCCGACTGATCTGGGGCATCAGAGGGCTTGCTCCTTCGGAAGATCTTAGAGATCCGGAGGCGGTTCTTTCAACTGAACTGAAATCCAGGATAAGAACAAATATCCCCAACCGATCTGGGGACATCGGGAATAGGAGTGTCTTCAACTGACCAGGTGATATCAGGAATAATAGACAGTCCTCTTCTGATGAAATAAATCATCAGGAGATATCACCGATTGATCTGAGGCATCAGTGGGCTAGCTCCTTCGGAAGATCTTAGAGATCCGGAGGCGATTCCTTCAACTAATCTGGATATTAGGATAGGAACAAATATCTTCAACCGATATGGGGACATCGGGAATAAGCATGGCTTTCATCTGGTCTGACAATGTCAGGGAGAGGGAGACAAACTTCTTCTGATTTAGACATCAGGATAGGAGCCTGTAATGATTAGGCGAATTGCTCTCTGGGAGGCATTTTGAGACTTGATAACTTTCCTGTAGAAAGAAATAGATATGATATGATTTATGCATGATGCATGTATGAATGTTGTTTTATGGAGTAGTATCCCGATAATGGAAATACTGCACGCTTATTGAATACAATGCGAATGGTGCATGATTCAGACGCTGCTTGGGGAAACAGCGGATGAGCACTGAATTGCTGAAGAAGTCCTGGGGAGAGTATGGAACTCTGTGGGGAGGACGAGATAAGTGACCGTGGGTCACAAACTCCGAGCTGGCGAAGATGGATCTGCTGGAGACGATCAAATCTGGATGCAAGCTCTGGCTGGGGGAAATGAATCCTGCTTGGGGATAAGGAATCTAGCATAAGACCCTTTTATGAAAACAACTCCACTAGGGGAATAAGATAGCTCTCCTGGGGAAAACAGGTCAATCTGTTGGGGAGAGAAACGCTCTACTGGGGAAATGAGGCATTTGGGTAAGGAACCTCATTAAGAGCTTGTTGGGGAATCAGATACCATTCAGTCATGACTCAACTAGGGAGAAGGTATTCCACCGGGGAATAAGACTTTTGAAGCACTGAAATTGCGATGAGATGTGCTTTGCTGAGGAGACGAGAATCTTGGAACAGAGAAAATCTCATTTAGATGCACTCAGCTGGGGAATGAAAATCTCTCACTTGACTAGATCCGCCGATCTGCTGACATGGTGTACTCGAAAGGATGTACCTGCGAGATAAACAGATAAGAATGCCCCAGGATATAGCATGGCGTCTTCCATCCTAGTTACATAAAACTTCGAAGTAAATTCAAAGATTTTATCATTTCTAATCATGTATTGTAAAAGCAATGCAGTTTTCATGTGCAAAGTTTAACACAAACTCAGGACGTTTCATGCAAACAAAACAGTAAAAGAAAACAACTTTTAAGATGAAAAGAACTTTATAAATTGACATGAAAAAAACCCGAGGAAGGGCGAATACATTTAGGAAGCAATTCCTAGTAAGAGGTAACTGCACAATATTGAGTACAAAAGAAATGGCAATGTGAAACGGATATCCATTAGTTTCGATCCCGCTATCACTTTTATAACCTTGACGTTCTCATCTCCTTGCTTTGGAAGACCGTACTTATTAGGATTGATCACTGCCCGACTTAATGACCGGTTGATGTAACACAACGGAGCCTGTGGACCCGACTGGGGTTTGAGAATGCTTTAGGGATTTGAGTTGCCAGCAATGCAAACTCAAGAACACAGAGTCTTGCTTATCCCTCGGTCGGGAGCCCTAAACACAGCGATTAGATTTTGTGAATGCTTTAGGGATTTGAGTTGCCAGCGATGCAAACTCAAGAACACGGAGTCTTGCTTATCCCTCGGTCGGGAGCCCTAAGCATTTCAAACACGTATGAAGAGTGATTGCCAAGGTGGCATGCGAGATGTAGTCGTTCGCTTTTTTCCCTTTTTTGCCTAAGCCGCCCTTTCGGGTTTTCAACTTAGAGGGTATATTTGTTTCTTTTTCATTCTTTTGCCTGATTCTTTTTCTTTTTCCCTTCTATTTTCTTTTTTTTTTTTTTTCTTTTTTTTTTCTTTTTTTTTTCAGGTTTATGCGAAGTATTTTTGACTACATCTGCGTTCACAGGGTGCGGAAAGTTCTCGCCATCCATTATTGCAAGCATCATGGCACCGTCAGAGAACACTTTCTGCACAACAAAGGGGCCTTCATACGTCGGAGTCCACTTGCCTCGAGGATCGCCCTGTGGAAAGATGATTCTCTTGAGTACCAGGTCGCCTGGTTTGTAGCTTTGGGGTCGCACCCGCTTGTCAAAAGCTTTCCTCATCTTCTTTTGGTACACCTGACCATGACCAATAGCTGCCAGACGCTTCTCATCAATGAGGTTTAACTGATCCAATCGATTCTGTACCAAATCTGACTCGTCAAGCTCGACGTCTTTCATAACCCTCAGGGAAGGAATCTCAACTTCAACTGGTAGTACCGCTTCCATACCATAAACAAGTGAAAAGGAAGTTTCCCCAGTCGATGTATGCACATAAGTGTGATAACCATGCAAAGCAAAAGGCAGCATCTCATGCCAATCTCGGTAAGTCACTACCATCTTCTGCATAATCTTCTTAATGTACTTATTGGCCGCTTCAACAGCGCCATTCATCTTTGGACGGTACGGAGAAGAATTGTGATGCTTGATCTTGAAGGACTCACAAAGCTCCTTCATCATCTTGTTATTAAAATTCGATCCATTATCAGTAATGATCTTCTCGGGAATCCTATAATGACAGATTATGTTGTGCTTGATAAAGCGAGTAATCACTTGCTTGGCAACGTTCGCATAAGATGCGGCTTCAACCCACTTGGTGAAGTAATCGATGGCTACCAAAATGAAGCGATGTCCATTGGAAGTAGTAGGCTTAATCTCTCCAATCATGTCAATAACCCACATTGCGAAAGGCCACGGAGAAGTCAAAACATTCAAAGGCACAGGCGGCACGTGCACTTTGTCAGCATAGATCTAGCATTTGTGACAAATTCTGACATGGTTATGACAATCAGTTTCCATAGTGGACCAATAGTAACCAGCCCTCAAGATCTTCTTAGTCATCGTATGCCCACTAGAATGGGTACCAAACTCGCCTTCGTGCATTTCTTTGATGATTTTCGAAGCTTCTTCTTTCACGACACATCGGAGTAACACACCGTCATGATGCCTCTTGTATAATACCCCACCGTTAAGGTAAAACTTAGCTGCAAACCTTCTCAGAAACTTCTTATCCGTTACCGATTCTTCGGGAGGATACTCTTGAGTTTCGAGGAACTTTTTGATATCATGGTACCAGGGATTACCATCCAATTCGACATCAGCCTCAAAGCAAAATGTTGTTTCGTCCAACCTGTTGATGGTGATATTAGGCGCTTCATTGGCCCATTTTACTTTGAACATGGAAGCCAAAGTAGCGAGAGCATCAGCAAGATTGTTCTCTTCTCTAGAAATATGCTCGAATGTGATCTCATCAAAGTACGGAATAAGTCTCATCACATGCTCCCTGTATGGAATCAGATTCTGATGGCAAGTTTCCCAATCTCCATTGATCTAGCTAATGACAAGAATGGAATCCCAATAAACTTTCAAGTACTTGATTCGGAAATCGATCGCAGCTTCGATACCATAAATGCAGGCTTCATACTCAGCCATATTATTAGTGCAATCAAAACAGATTCTGGCTGTAAAAGGAATATGAAAACCTGAAGGAGAAGTAATTACAACTCCAACACCATTCCCGAGTGCATTAGAGGCACCATCGAACACGAGCATCCATCGCGATCATGGTTCGGGTCCTTCCTCTGGTCCAGGAATGTTACAATCTCTGATGTACAGGACATCCTCATCAGGGAATTCAAACTTCATCGATTCATAATCTTCGACAGGCTGATGTGCAAGATAATCTTCCAGCACACTACCTTTAATGGCTTTCTGGGTAGTATACTGGATATCATATTCAATCAAAATCCTCTGCCATCTGGCTACTCTTCTGGAAAAAGCGGGCTTCTCAAAGACATACTTAATAGGATCCATCTTGGAAATCAATAAGGTGGTGTGAACCAACATATATTGCCTCAGCCGGCGAGCAGCCCACACCAAAGCACAACAAGTTTTCTCGAGCAGTGAGTATCGGGATTCACAGTCGGTAAAATTTTTGCTAAGGTAGTATATTGCATGCTCTTTTCGGCCAGACTCGTCATGTTGACCCAACACACATCCCATTGAATTTTCAAGAACTGTGAGGTACATAATCAAAGGCCTTCCTGGAACTGGAGGCATTATTATCGAAGGTTCCCGCAGATACTCTTTCACTTTTTCGAATGCTTTTTGACAATCATTATTCCACCTGGCCGTCTGATCTTTTCTTAGCAATTTGAATATTGGTTCACAAGTGGCCGTAAGATGAGAGATGAATCTCGCAATGTAGTTCATTCTCCCTTAGAAACCACGAACCTCTTTCTCTGTTCTCGGCTCAGGCATCTCTTGTATAGCCTTTATTTTTGCAGGATCAACCTCGATACCTTTCCCACTAACAACGAAGCCCAACAACTTTCCAGATTGCACTCTGAAAGTGCATTTGTTTGGATTTAACCTCAGTCTGAATTCCCAAAGCCTTTCAAACAACTTCTGCAAATGAACCAAGTGCTCTTCTTCAGTATGAGACTTTGCAATCATGTCGTCGACATACACTTCAGTCTCTTTATGAATCATGTCGTGAAAAAGAGTCACCATGGCGCGCTGATACGTTGCCCCGACATTTTTCAACCCAAAAGGCATGACTTTATAGTAGAAAGTTCCCCACGGTGTGATAAACGTTGTTTTCTCCATGTCTTCTGGTGCCATCTTGATCTGATTGTAACTAGAGAAGCCATCCATGAAGGAAAACACCTTAAAATGAGCATTATTATCTACCAGCACATCAATATGGGGAAGAGGAAAATCATCTTTCGGACTCGCCCTGTTCAAATCTCTATAGTCAACACACATCCTGACCTTTCCGTCCTTCTTAGGTACAGGAACAATATTAGCAACCCATGGCGGGTAATTCACAACTTGCAAGAAGCCAACATCAAACTGTTTCTTAACCTCTTTCTTAATTTTCTCGGACATATCTGGGCGAGTCCTTCGAAGCTTCTGCTTGACAGGAGGACTATATTCCTTGAGAGGTAGACGATGCACCACAATGTCCGTATCAAGACCCAGCATATCCTCGTAGGACCAAGCAAAGATATCTGCATACTCTTTCAACATAGCAATAAGCCTCTGCTTCACACTGTTGTCAAGCGCAGCCCCTATCTTGACTTCTCTGACTTGCTCTTTAGTTCCAACATTCACCATCTCAATTGCCTCTTGATGCGGTTGAATCGCTTTTTTTTCTTGTTTCAACAGTCTGGCCAACTCATCGGGAAGGTCACAATCTTCATAAGCTTCCTCCTCGGCTTGGTAGATCGGATTGTCGAAATCATAATAAGCAATAGCGGAACTGTTACCAATGGAATCTGTGGTGGTGGAACATCTGCATGATTGATGTTTTATTTTAGTTTTAGTTTTATTAAGCTATGTGCAAGTGTGTGCAAAAACATTGCCATTTAAAGGAAAAAGTTAAAAAATAAAGACAGAGAGCAAAAAATTTGAATGCAAAAACGTCCTTTTATTTCATGATTAACTTTGAAAATGTGAACTGCATGGCCCTACAAATGATTCACTACGCCTTGGGCATAGCGTAGGAATTATTGCATGATAAGAAAAGTAAAAACAAGAAATTTACTCCTGTGCTTGTGTGACCTGAATGACATCTTCAATTGTCCAGTTGCGAGGCATCTCTCCAGGAATACTTGGACGAATCCAGCTATCGAAATCCCAATCACTATCCACTTCCTCACCATTGACAATGGCATTAACCTGATTGTTCTGAATGATACCATCACTCACAAACTTGATCGGGCTGAGGATACTAGGCTTGGGCGCTGCATTCTGTTGTCCAGGACTGAAACCAAGACCATTCTTGTCAAATTTGGGACGCACATCAATTACTTGCCCCCAGCCTTCCACCTTTCCAGTCTCAACAACAACTTAAGCGTCTTTCAGGGAAGACATAACCGTTTCTGGCTTCGTTATCTCATAAAGAGGAGTTTTCACAGCATTTACAACCTCAAACGCTTGGAACAGCGTCTCATGTATTTCACCTTCGATCTCCACATACCAGAAAGAAGACAAGTGACTCACGATGTAATCCTCCTCACCACAAACTGTCACCACTTTACCATCAACTGGATACTTCAACTTCTGATGGAGAGTGGATGTCACATCGCCAACTTTGTGAATCCAGGGTCTTCCGAGCAAACAACAGTAAGCGGGTTGAATGTCCATTACGTAAAAGGTCGTGGCGAAGATCTGAGGACAAACTTGGATTGGTAGATCCACTTTTCCGAATACAGACCTCCTTGAACCATCAAAAGCTCGTACCACCAATTCACTGGGCCTCAACTCAACACCAGCATAGTCAATTCTCATGAGGGCCGACTTGGGAAGCACATTTAAGGACGAACCCGTATCAACCAACACACGAGACAAAGTCGTCCCTTTACACTCTATCGAAATATGCAAAGCCTTGTTGTGGTTTCTTCCCTCTGCAGGAAGATCACGATCAGTAAACCCCAAACCATTTCCTGCTGAAATATTATTGGCTACCGCCTCTAACTGATTCACAGATATTTCGTGCGGCACGTAGGCACCATTCAGAATTCTTAGAAGAGCATCTCTATGAACCTTTGAACACATCAGCAATTGCAGGATGGAAATCTTTGATTGGGTCTGACCCAACTGCTCAACAACTTTGTAATCGGACTTCTTGATGATTCTCAACAACTCCTCCACGTCCTTGGAAGATACAACATTACCAGGTGCCCCATTATGAATCGGAGATTTTTGGCCATTAGTCACCACTTGTTTTCCTTTGGCCTTAGCCAAAGCATCTGCATTGTCTTGTACTTGCTGAGGAGAGAAAACCCAGCCACTGCGAGTGATTCTACCAGTACCAGCGAAATTATCAGCATTTGCATCTGCATCCTCGACAGATTTGTCTTTCAACCCATCCTCTTTCTTCGTAACATGGTAGTACACATCTAATCCATAATGCCAAGGAACGTCCTTCTCACTCTCATATGGAATCGGCCCAGGAACAGTGATCATCAACGCCGTTGGTTGCTCTGCATAGGGAATGACAATAGGCATCTGAACAGACACCTGAATACTGATAGGAGCCATGGGTTCATATGGAATGTCAATTACCACCACCTCATCATTCGTCACCCTCGCGTTTCTCCTTTTTTTATAGAGCTGGAGAGGACCTTCATCCATCAGTTTCTGAACCATACTCTTCAAATCAGTACAGCCCTCGGGTTGGTTCTGGAAATTCTTACAATCAACACCACATCCTGGGAAGATGCCTCTATAAACCAGATGTTGTTTCACAGACGTAAGAGGAAAAGTCAAATAGCCCACATCAAACACAACACTTATCCCTTCATCCTCAATAGCATTCACTCCTGCACTTCCTCCATGAGCAGGCATGGGATTGTTAACAATGTTCGGTGTTGGAGTGAATCGAATAACTTTCTGATCTAACAAGTCATGAACCTTGTTTTTCAGAGCAATGCATTTCTCAGTATCATGCCCAACACCACCAGAGTGGAATGCACAACGGGCATTTGCATTATAACTTGGAGATTGTCTGCCCGGGGCATTTGGAGCATCCCTCAAAGTGATTTTCTCAATACTGAGAAAGTGATGCAACAGCTGAGCATATGTCATAGGGATCAGATCAAAGTGCCTATTAGGTCTAGTCCTCGGAGGGTATCGATTGTTCTGATACTGAGGACGTTGCTCCTGCGGATGTTGTTGTTATGGCACAGGGATAGTAACAGCATTCACCTGAGAATTACTTCTTCCTTGGTTTCCTTTTCCATACACAGCGTCGGCATTTCCTTCCTTCTTTCTGGTATAACCCTCTGAATGTCTCTTGCCACTTGCAGTACCCTGAGAAGTAACTATCTGAATCTTTCCCATCTTCAAATCCATCTCCACACGTTCACCGCACCTAACCATTTCGGCAAAATTTGCAGACGTACTACAAGCCAGATAGTAATGTCCCGATAGAGTGCTTGTGAACATATCAATCATCTCGCGCTCAGTCATTGGCGGCTGAACTCTCGCAGCTAACTCACGCCACTTCTGAGCATACTCCTTGAAAGATTCTTTGGACCCCTGAACCAAACTCTGTAGGTGAGTCCTATTGGGTGCCATGTCAACATTGTACTGATAGTGCTTAATGAAAGCCTCGACAAGATCTCTCCATGAATGGATATGAGTGCACTCGAGTTGTACATACCACTCCAAAGAAGCTCCAGCCAAGCTATCTTGGAAGAAGTGCATCAAAAAGCCCTCATTTTCGAAATACATAGACATTTTCCAGTAATATGCTTTGACATGCGTCATTGGGCAGGTCGCTCCATTGTACTTGTCAAAAGATGGCACCTTGAACTTTGGCGGAATCCTCACGCCTGGCACCAGAACTAGATCATTGATATCCATACCCAACACCCCTTTGCCTTCAACAACCCTCAAACGTTCCTCAATCAGACAATACCTTTCAACTTCCTCATGCGCACCCTCAACACTATGCCTTGACAACTGATCAACATTCTCGAAGTTGAAATCCTGATTACCACGGTTCTGATTATCTCTCCTCCCCAACAGACGAGACGGAGGTGGTGGAGGGAAGCCCTGATTCTGGTTGAAAGGATTATAAGCCACATACTGGGGACGCCTGAACTCATTCTCATCATGATGATCATCAATACGTCCCGACACATCATCAAACAAACCATACCGTTGTCCGTCATTTTCAGTCCTCCTGGAATTCTCGACGAGAACTCGCAAATCCTCCTGACCCCTGGTGACGTTAGCCAAAGCCTCCATAAACGGTGTCATATGTGCATCCATCTGTTTAGTTAACTGAGCTCGCATCTCCGCCATCTGCTCCTGTATCTGCTCCATCTGTCTTCGCGGATTGCTTCGAGTCGGATATGAATGAATTGCCGTTGTCGAAAGCCTTCTGGTAATAAAAGAGCAAGATATATGAGAGAGGATCTGCAAACCTGCAAAAGTGCATGAAAATGTATGATATATGGTATTATATGCATGAAATGTTTGTCAGTTTTCAGGTATCCAAGAGTTCATCCCACTTTCAGATAGGACACATCAACAAGATACAGAATACCATCATATAATAAGAATAGTGTGACAAGATATCTGAAGAATCCTCAAATCGTATTTCATTCAACCCAAGAAAATCAATGAGTTCATACAACCAAGCGGCGCGTAGCCTAGCAACAATGTAAATGCTTCAAAAGCATACACATGAGGTTCACTATGGCAAAATACAACCCCTTCCAACAATCCTGGAGGTGGCCGATACATCAAAAAATAACAACTCAGAAATACTCAATCAGACCAAGGCAAACTAGCAACAACATAGTCATCTCCGTTGGGCTCGGAGTCTTGCAAGCTCTTCCTCAAGTCGGGCTGACTTGGCCTTTTCTTCCACCAATTGCTCTTCCAAATCCCGCACCTTTCTCTTGCTATTGCTTTCAGACCTTTGTAACTTCAAACATTCTTGCTGTTTTCAGTACAAGATTTCCTCCATTAAGTCATGAGATCACCTTTGAGCATGTGTCATTCTTGAACCTTCACCTTGCACATGCTTGAGCTTACGAGCCAATTCCGCCTTTCTTGATTTCGAAAATAATTCTCCAAGCCAACCTCTTTGTCCTTTGCTTGAAGTTTGATGTTATCCGCCTTGGCTTGAGTATAGAGCTCAACAGCAACTGTATCAGACAAGACCACAGGAGGTTGTTTGTACAATGGATCCGACCTCGCAAATGGCAACAACAATTCTTCAGCTCTTGCCTTGACCCACTCCCTGTAGGGACCCATAGCAATAGGAAACTTCTTACTTAGAGTGGTTTGATCTCTCTTATGGACTCTAGTCCAGGCAGGCGCTATCTTCTCTAGCTCCAAAGGATCTTTACCATCGACAAAGTACACTGATTCAAACTCTTCTACATCCTTCTGAGGCCCTTCCATTGCATATCCCAATTGATGGTAGGCGAGCGTGGGATTATAACTAATACAACCTCTGGTTCCCATGAGAGGAACATTGGAATATTTACCGCAACTAGTGATGATGTTCCAAACCTTCCCCACACAATAATTCCACCTGATGTCATAAGATGTGAGGTTAACAATCCTATCTGACCACTGAGGAGAACTCTTTCTGAGCACAAATGGTCCTTTCACTGGTAAATGTAGCATAAACCATCGATACAACAATGGAAGACAAGAACCAATAACATATCCTCCCTTCTTAATTCTAGAGTGGATAGCAAAATAGGTGTCCGCAAGCAACGTTGGCACATGGTTTTTGTTCATGAAAACACAAATCACCGACAAACTCACAAAGTTCCCCACCGATGGGAACAAAACAGTACCGTAAATCATGATAGCAAGCAACCGACCAAAATCAACCCAACGCTCCTTCTTAGCCGCCTCTTCAGCCTTACTAATCAGAAAACAGAGATAGAAACCATGAATAGCACCAGATGACTTCCAATTTCTTTCCACCTCCTTTATACCCATATGAAGAGCTTCAGCTATCTTTTCAAACCTCACAACCTTGGGAACTCGAACAAAAGGTACATCATTAGTAATTTGGATGTTGAGGATGTAAGAAAATTCCTCAAGTGTTGGAACCAGTTGATAATCCTGGAATGTAAAACACCTCAACTTTGGGTCATAGAACTGAAACAGAGTGATCAAGGCCATCGGATCAAAAGATGTGTTGAGGATGGAAAGCAAGTTGCCATAATCATGATTGAAATCACGGAGAACCTCCCCTTTCAGACGAGAACTCAAACTTATCAACCCAGAAACATCAATAACTAGGATCTTGTAAGCCCTGGTGTGTCTCGTACGCTCTTTGACAGTATTAGAAGAGATGTCCATCTTTTAGCTTGAATGAACTCTTGAACGGTCCTAAAAAACATGACATGCAAATGCTTGTTATTATTATTTTTTTTGTGCATCATTTTTTGGAAAAGTAAATATGCAATGATGAAAGGTGGTGGGACTTTGGATGTCTCCCACCGGACATGTCTGGATTTCCTTAAAGTTACACGACTCAGGTTCAAAAGTTCGGCACCAATTTGGAACTCCCCGTAGCTCACGGGACACAGTCACTAGAATTAGAACCATAGTCACCCTCGAACAAGGAGCAAAGTAACCCTCGAACAAGAACCACGGTAACCCTCGAATAAGAACAACGGTAACCCTCGAACAAGAACCACGGTAACCCTCGAACAAGAACAACGGTAACCTTCGAACAAGAACCACGGTAACCCTCGAACAAGAACAACGATAACCCTCGAACAAGAGCCGAAGTCACCAACAATGTACCTGTTAAGCAATGATTGATTCCCGCCCCACTCATGGGTAAATCTAGGCCAGGGTAGGTCGAAAAGCCAATAGAGGATCGAATGTAGGCATTATCATACGATATTGCCTCATTCTACCAAGCTCTGCCCGTGGATACATGATCAGGTCAAACAGGCATACGCCTTCTGTCAGTCACGGCCACTCTAGTCCTAGTTCTTATGGTATCACTCATGACCTGGGTATTGGGTCTTTTACCTCTTGAAACACCCACCCAACAGACAGAAATCCAGACAGTCCAGAATATGATGCAGAAAAGTATAAACGCAGATAGAATGCAATGCAAACTGGCAAATATGCAAAACAATAAAACACCCAAAGATAAACACACAAGCGTTAGGATCGACTCGCTAAGTCTGGACCCGCAATAGGTCGAGAAGTCCCCAGCAGAGACGCCAGCTGTTGCTACCGCGAAAATTAATAGAGTCGCCACTAACATATTTATCCTGAAAAGGAAGGGAATGCTAGCAAACCACAAAACAAAACAACGGTCTCACGACCAGAGAAAAAAGGTAAGGGAGTCGGTTACACGGGGGGGAGGTATTAGCACCCCTCGCGCCCATCGTACTCGATGGTATCTGTCATACCCCAAAATTTGCCCATACTATTTCTCTTATTCAAATTCAAATCAAAGTCAAAGCTCAAAGACACCCTCTCCTAAACAAGACTCAAAGAATTAGGGTTTTGTTGTTCTGAGAGAAAAATCAATGAACCAATGGCTCTAAGGCATCCCATATGGTCTATGATACTCCACACTACCTCCATGACAAATTTCAGGTCTCAATTCAAAAGATTGATCACTCAATTGCTCAGATAATCAACAATCGACTAGTTGACCTAAAAGTCAAACTATGGTCAAATCACAGTCAAAGTTCCTGATTTTTTGTCGACATTCTCATCTTGAAGTGTCACTCATCATTTGATCAAGGGTTGATCATGATTCATCAAGAAAAGGTCAAAAATCCACAAAAGTACAAAATTGCTAAATTAGGGTTTCTAGGTAAAAGTCAACCAAACTTTGACCAGCCATAACTCTCTCATACTTTCTCAGAAATTCCTCAAACAAAGCTCATTTTCAAGGAAATTCAATTCTCTACAACTTTGATATTGGTCCCAAGGTCAAGAAATGCTTTCGCATAAGAGATATGAGCCAATACATTACAGGTCCTTCTAGAAGATCGCAAAAAGCTGTTTTTTGTCAGGAGCCATATCATCAAGATAAAATCTCCAAATACAAAATATGTTCCAAAGTGGCTTGTAGAAGACATCTTGGGCTTTCCAAAAAGTCCTAGAACATCTCCATATGATAAAAATTGAATGAGTTATGACTTGTTAAAGTTGACCAATTTTAGAGAAGAGAACTAGGGTTTCAAGAAAACAAGGATTTCAAAGAAAGGTGCAACTTCAAAGCAAAGGTTCAATCGAGTTTTCAAGTGAACCTGCCATCCTTTTCGATTCCTAAAGGTCCCAGGGACTTATCCTTGCCTTCATCAAATCTCAGAACGCGTGGAGGAAAGAGCACATCAAGTCACAGTTACGTCTTTCTCTCAAATCTCCAATACTTCATACATGCATTGTTATTGAAATTTGCATGTTTATTTATGATTATGATGCTATTTAGAACGGTTTTGGACCATCATTCGTGAGTTTTCACGAAGGATAAAGGTCACACCATTGTTAGGGCAAGAATCATCATATTCTTTGTTCTCATGGTTCCAGGAAGTTTCAGCCTAAAACGAGCCCACCATTGGATTCGCAGTGATTGATTTAGGGAAACTGGGCGCTTACTTTGATTTGTTAACATGTTTTTTTGTGAGTTTCATAATTGGCAGGTTTAGCTACCCAGAATTCGTAGCAAAACTGAAGCCGCGTTCGTAGCTATTTTCTAATGCAGGCTGGGAGGAAGAAGACGATGGACGTGGCGTGATGCTATTCGCCGGTCAACTGCTTGCGCTTCTCTCCCCTCACGTGCAGCATGGCTATTGGACGGTCAAATCAACAGACTTCCCTCTCTCTTCTTTGATTGGTTCATCGTGATCACAAGGGGGCCCAGACTGAAATCTTTGACCTCTCACTATTAAGTTATTTGCTTTTATATATTTATTAATTGGTTGTGGTTATATTACAGAAAACAAATTCTGTTCACTTGGCAAAGGATGTGCGCTGGCAATGATGGAGACTGGGGTTCGAACCCCAACCAAGACACTTTATTTTGATAAATTTCTGCCAATAGATTCCATACGCGCAGCCCAGAGAAGCCTACGGTGCACCCTCCTTCCAATTCCATAGAATTCACCTCCACGCAGATCTGACGCCCAGGACACGCTGATCTACCATGGACCCTCACCGATCAACAACACCTGATCTGAGCTAAGTCTTTTAATTTTTTTTATATTTTAAATACTTTTGTTTATTTCTTTTCCTTTTTTTTTTATTATAATTCTTTCTTTTGTTTATTTATTCTTAATTATTTAATAAATTAGTTTTATAATAAATTTATACTCAATTATTTCTTTTAATCGAAAACTCGATTTTTTATAATTTCATCAAAAATTGTTTCCTTAACATTAAAAAATTAATTGTTTTGCACATATCTTTTTTTATCAATTAAATAATTAATTTTTAGGTTTGTTAACCTCGATTCATTTATAAACCCTAATAGTCTTAGGTTTACTGGTAGGTGTTACCCATTAACCCTGGTTAACTTTTGTTCCACTCGGGGTTTGCTTTTTGCCTTGCCTTTTAGTTGTTTGCCTAAATTATTACTATTTTTATTTTTGATCTGTTATATTATAAGTGTTGAGATCCTTAATGCACTAACATTTTTCTTCTTTGTGCCCAATTTTCAGGGTTAATCAAAAAATCTTTCCGCCAACGCGCCTCCAGATCAAAAAAGCTAAGTTCCCTTAATTTTTCTTATTATTACATAAATCTTTTCTTTATTTCTATTGCTTAGTTTTTTTGAATTTAAACCTCCTTCTTTTTATATATATATAAAAAATAATTTTAATTAATTTAAGTTGATAATTTTAAATTAATTAGGTTAAATAATTAGTTAAGGTTTTTAAACTAGTAATTATTTTAGGGTAATAATTTAATTTTTGGCTAATATTTGTAAACCTTGATTTTATTTTGGTCAGCTATTTTTCATCACGATTACTAATCACTGTTCTCCTTGTTTATTTTCCTTTTAATTTTCAGAGTCAATTGAGAGTTTGAGGGAGATCAAGGCATTCAAGGGTTTATCTTAATTATTGTTCCCTCTTATTTTCTGTCTTTTATTTCCCCTTCTTTCCCCTTCCCCGTAGGTGTTTATTGTAAAAGGACATTATGTTTTTTTGCCTTTATTTTTTAACTGCGTGGTTAGTAATCTTAGGGAGTGCAAGCCTTGTTTAAAACAAATTAGCTCACTAATTGTAAGATAAATAACTGAATTGAATCACGTGATTGTTGCACCCACACACCTTTAGGGTAACCCTTCTTGTTGCCTGTTGCCTTATCACTTGCTGCCTTGTTGCCTTAATTTTGATGCCTAAAAATAGTCAAGTCCCTCGGTTCCGAGGATACCTAAAGCAAGGTTGCCTAAAGAGATTAAAAATCATCTAGTCCCTCGAAGTTGCCTCGGTAAAGCATGATGATTGTCCCAATTGCTAAGGTATCCTCGCATGATGCCTAAAAAGATTAATGACTATTCTGTCCTTCCCTTAGACTACCTGCCCTCTTTATGGCAGGGTCAGTCTTATGGCGAACGATAAACCTCGATGACCCGTAACATCCAATTGAAAGGCTTCCTACCCTCTCATGGTATGGATAGACCCTTTCGCCCGAAAAGCTAAAAGAACGATCTTTCAAACTTAGGGTAGTTGCTACTAATTGCTTGCTCTAAAATTCAAATTACTTTTCCCACTCATTTTCAAATACTTTCAAAACAAGGCTACACTTATTTACAAGCTAAAGTCCTTAACGAATCTTTTTCTATTCACATACTACTTTTTCAAACTTTTCAAACAAACAAGCAAATGAGCTAAGCAATTAAGAGCCCATGGATAACCATGGATACAAAGGGTGCCTTACACCTTCCCTTTGTATAACTTACCCCCCGAACTAAAATCTTTTTTAAAAAGGTCTTTTCCTGTTCTTTTAGCCTTTCCTAAAATTGGATAAAATAAAAGTCCGTGGCTGTCATCCTCGGTTTTTTGTGGGACGCGAACTGACTCTTCTTTTATTTTTGAGTTGTGAAAATCAGAGAGTCGCCACCGACTTTTATTTTATCCAATTAAGGAAAGGTTTATAAAAGAAACAGAAAAAGACCTTAAAGAGATTTTGGGTTCGGGGGTAGGTTATACAAAGGGAAGGTGTTAGCACCCTTTGTATCCATGGTTATCCATGGGCTCTTAATTGCTTAGCTCACTTGTTTGAATCGTTTGTCTTGCTTTGAAATGCTTGTATGTGGTTTTAAATTTTTTGTAAAGAGTTAACTTTGTAATGATCCTTGTGCGGATGTATACAAAGTGTTTATCTTTCAAAAGATGTTTTGATGGTTTGAAAAAAAGATTTTTTAACTTCGTAATAATCCTTGTTTGGATATATACAAAGTGTAGTCTTTTTTGAAAGTTTGTTTTAAAAAAACAGTGATGTGTAAGAACTTTTGTTGTTTTTGATTGAGCAACCAATTAGGAGGTATACCCTAAGTTTATAAGGTCCTTATTCCTTTAGAAAACTTCCCTTGACTGGATACAGAAGAAATTTGAATTGTATTTGAAACAGTAAGTTTTGATTTTGAAAAGAGTAACAGAGGGATTACCCTAAGAGGTGCAAATGTGATTGTGTTTTGTTTTCAGATATGTTATCTTTGAGATTAGTGATCTAGCGCTTTAGTTTTCATTCTTGACATACACGCAGTTTTATATGTACATAAATTAAGGTGCGAGAATGTAAAATGCGGAAAGTAAATCTACGCTATTACACCGATTGTGCGAGAAATGTAAACTACGCTATTTACATGAATTTGACAACCTATACACTTATCTATGAATTTAAATTGCAATAAGATAAAGGGAAAATATTTTTGGATTTTTGGATAGTTGATTTTAATTAAAATTAATGCATAATTAATTTAATTAAAAGGTTAAGAACTAGAAATAAAATTTAAACCTAAAAAGTTAAGTCTAAAATATGTCCAAATTGTTTAATTAATTTATAAAATAAAATTAATTTTTTTTGTGATTTTTGAAATGTTTTTGAAATGATTAAGTTAATTAACATATAATTATACAAATAACTATACACATAAATTAAACTTAACGAAAAAAATATTCTAATTATGTACAAAATTAGTTCATGATATATAAACTTAATTTAATAAAAAGAAAATATATAGAAAACTTAAATAAAAGGATCCTGTGTGGTTGGCTTGGAGAGTCCATGGTATGGACCAGCAGTCAAGCGCGTTAGATGTGCAATCAGATTGATCGTGTGGCTCAGATGTTGAGGGCGTGTGGAAAGATGATGGAAAGCGTGACACAGGATCTGGCTGGGGGAGATCACGCGCGTTTTTTCAAACGGGCGAATAATAAGACGCCACGTCTTCGTCTCCTACCTCCGTCCGTTGGCTTAGCACCTGCAACCGTTGCTAAAGGTTTTAGCTACGGATTTTGGCCGTTGCAACATGTCCTGCAAATGTCAAAATTTCATACAAGCAATATAAATTATTTAGGAGACCATGGTTCAGCTTAAAATCGTCCCCTGAGTTCAAATATGCCACTGGTTTCTTCTAATTTTGCCTAAATCAAAGGATCCCAAATTTTAGCTTAAGAACCCTAGAATGGTATCTCCATGAATACACGACCAAACCTTAATTAAATGTCCAGAATCGTTCAGAGTACCAAACTAAACACAAATATGGGATTACATCTTATTGAATGTGCATGAATAATCAAATTCGAGTTGGTTTTTATTTGAGCAAACCGTGAGCTATATGTGCGTGTTCTTGAGGTTATAAGGCTTGAAATTGATCTGGTTAGCTTCAGGGATGTTTGAGGATCGTGTTTAGATAGTTATTTGGACTTGAAATTAGTTTAAACTCAGAATTCAAAATTTGAATTTCTTTGAAATTTTCAAGTTGATACAAGAGTGATACAAGTATGATATTGGTTCAAAATTCGTGTGTCCCTTCTTGCTGAAGTGTTCTAAGCTATTTATAAGCAATAGAGGTGCTGCAAACTTAAGCTAACAAGCTTTGAGTGTCTTTGAACTTTTGATTTTTTTAATAATAAAAGCTTTGAATTTCTTGGCCATGGCTTCAATTTTCTTCACCCCTCTTGCCATAGGTCATCTGTACCTCTATGCTGCAGAGTTTGGATCAAACTTGGTGGCTCATGCTAAGGACAAAGGCCTTGAATCATTATCTTGAACCATTTCTTTTTAATTTAACTTTAAATGAACTAAAATTAAATTAAAAAAGAAATAAAAATGTCATGGGCCTAATGTTGGTCGTGGGAGCCCTTTAACATCATTAGAAACATGTTTGGATCATGAATGCTTGGCCTCTTTTGGAAAAAAAACAATTTTGATCATTGTTGGTTTCATGCATTTTCCCAAAAAATAGCCAACTTCAACAAGGCATAAATCCCTCAATTTTGATCATATGAAGGAGTTCTTGTACTTTTTAGAAACCTCAAGATGTCCTCTACAAGCTAATTTGGAAGCTTTTTTGCATTTGGAGAAGTTATCTTGATGTTATGGGCTTTGACAAAAAACCACTTTTTGTTGACTTTGAAAATGACCTGTAATGTCTTAGCTCATATTTTCCAAATGGTAAATCCAATGAACATGGTACCAATTTCATTTGAAAGATAATTGAATTTCCTTCAAAATAAGCTTTGGTTGGAATTTTTCGGATGAACGAGGAGAGAGTTATGGCCGGTCAAAGTTCAGTTGACTTTTTAGGAGAAAACCCTAATTTTGAAACTTAGAGTTTTGTCGATTTCTGAACTTTTCTTGATGAATTATGATCAACCATTGATCAAATTATGAATCTTTTGACAAAATATGGATGTTGACAAAAAAATTCATTTTTGACTGTCTGTTGACTTTTCGGTCAAACTGGTCGTCTGTTGACTGTTTGAGCTGCTGACTGTGCGTCCGAGCGAATCGAAGTTTGAAAATTTTTTTGATGGTACTTTGAGACATATGGAGATCCATGAAATCCATTTGAAGTCTCAAAAAAAACTTGTTCTCCTGAAAAAAACAAAAACCCTAGTTAGGGACTGTTTGTGTTGGAGACAGTTAAGCGTACCTGATTTTTATGCAGTGTTGAGTCTCTGCTGATCATGTGATTATCAGAAGACTTCTAGAACAAAAATCTTGGAATTTTGAAATGTAAAAGATTGATTTGACTGGTGGTAAAAACACGGAGAATCGTGCTGTCAGCGGGTTTGACTGTTAACTGCCTGTTTGGGTATTAACATAACAGTAAAAGTGAAAACTTAACAATTAAAGTTAATTTTTCTCTTTTTGTTTTTGTTGTGTTAATGGTGAAAAATTATTTACATGAGTTGTTAGAAAAACACAAACATAATAAATAAATAAAATATACTGTACGCGAACGAAATTACCGATAATAAAATTGAAAAGGATTTAATGCACAAAAATAAATATTTAACTAGCAATAATCGCACATAATATTACCTCGATAATTAAACGACGGTACAACAGATAGTACAATATTTAATACTGACAGTACAAATATTACATAATATAACGAACAATACGATAAATATAATGAACGGTACGTTATTTGAAAGCGAAAGATACGACAAACTTTAAGTATGACGATTAAAAACCCATGCTATAAACAACAATATATAGATGTACGGGAGTGCAAGCATCCCAGGTCCACATTTTTCAGGACTATGCAGACAGAAAAAAGACATGATCACCGTAAAAACAGTAATGACCATAAGAAAAAACGTATCCACCCACTTTGCCATTTTTTGCCGGGGAAGAAGAGAAAATAATTATGAGATAGTATGATAGAAGTTTGGGAGATGAGTGAAATTTGATGTGAGATTTTATGGAAAAAATGAGGGGTATATATAGAGTGAAAAGAAGGATGGAGACGTTGGGGAATGAAGTGATACCGTACAAAAAAAGGAAAGTTTGAGTGGTAGTAGGATTTGAAAGAAAGTGTATGGAATAAAGTTAGGATTTGATTTGAAAGAAAGAGATTTGAAAAGAAAGGAAAAGATTTGAAAACAATAATATAGTACAAAAATTAGTGGGGAACAAAACCAAATAATAATTTAATTGTTACCAGTATAGTCTGAATCCCTGGACTCTGCGCCTGCAAAATTTGATTCTGTACCAATTGCATCAGTATTATTTATCCGAAAATAAATCTCAAATAAACAGCGTGTGAAGTGATAAACAGTATTTGACGTTTGTGTAAGAATAAATTCAACAGCGAACCCAAAATACCGTATAAAAAATATCCTAAAAACTGAGTGTTCATAAAATCAAGATATTTATGAAATAAAATCCAAGATTTTATGAAACTCCCAATTTTTAGACAGAAGTCTGTTGCCTTTTCTTTGAAAAAAAAGATGCGGGCAAATTTTGGGGTATAACAGTTGCCCCTATTCAATCTTCTTGAACCTGAAGAGACCGATTGGAATCTGAAGGTAGAAGATTATTGAATATTTAGATGCCCTGAAAATTTGCACTTACCTCCACCGGAAGTGATGTTGGAAATTGCATTGAATGCGGCTTGATAAATATTATTGGCAGATCAAAACATTACCTGAGATGGGCTTTCAGATGCCATCTAGTGAATGTGTTGATGGTTTGTTCATCAGAATGAATCCATTGATTATATCTTGATGAAGGATTTAAATCTCTGTATTGACCGTTACGGAACCGTCCGAGGTTACCGTTTTAAATCTTGGAGGTTGATCGTTACAGAACTGTCCAAAGTTTTCGTTTTAGATCTTGAAGATTGATTGCTTTAAGGAACCGTCTGAGGTATTGACTTAGATCTGAAGGTAGATCATTAAGGAACCGTCCAAGGTATCGACTTAGATCTGAAGGTAGATCATTAAGGAACCATCCAAGGTATCGACTTAGATCTGAAGGTAGATCATTAAGGAACCGTCCAAGGTATCGACTTAGATCTGAAGGTTTTGAAGTTGTTTATTCGACGGTGGTATAGCCTGGAAGCGTCAGAATGAGTCACCATTAGACCGTATCTGCTTTGCTTGTTTAGAGTTGATAAGTTGTTTGGAAAGAGAGAGCTCTTCAGAATGAATCTTTGGTTTGATTATATCTGAAAGGAATGCTTATCCGAACAGAACCCGGAGGGAATACTACATGTGATTGAGAATAACTTGCTGAGGATATTCGTCCACCTGAAAAAGCCAAGTTAGTAACATGCAATGTCATGATGTATGTAATGTATATGTTGAGATTCTCAACCTAAATGAGAACTGTGCATGTTATGTATGCGTTTGTCATGAAACATTATATGCTATGTATGAATATGCGTATGATGTATGATGTATGGACATGACTTATGCAGTTTAGAGCGTATCAAACTTCTGGTTGGGAAAATAAATCCCTGCTTGTTATTTCGGAAACGATGACATTATGACCGTTGATGATCTTTGCTATCTTGTTCGAGTATACTCAACTGGGGAACTTCCTTACGGACCAGGATGCTCTGTTGAGGATTATTGATTACCACTTGGGGTTGAGATTAACTTGAAGGATCTAATCTTGATGCACCCTAACTGAGGATAAGAGAGATGGATTATCCTCCAATACACTATTTGATCAAGCCTTTGCGTGGAGGATCCAACCTTCTAGGGATAGTGATCTTGAACAGCCCTGCTGGGGAACGAGAAGTAGTCGTCCGATGTAATATCTATCCAGGCTTGGAGATAAGGCTTCTCGAATCATTTTGTTGGAGAGAAAATCTCATCGAGGATTATGCTGAGAAATGTATCGCTGTTGGGGAACTGTTTCTTCTGATGCCCGTACTCAATGTCGGTGATAAAACATTCCGTCGGGGAATTAATTGGACCTTGCTTATCCGGAGATAATTCCTTGAAAATTGCTCTGTGGGGGATATTCCCATGTTGCTGGTTTCGGGATGACGTCCAGATGATTGGGACACTATCTGAATGCTATTCCTGTTTTTTCTTATAAACATCAATCATACTCAAATGCATATGTTCATTCAAAATTATCATTGGGACGTTTACGCGTTCAAAACAGAAAAAGTGAAAATATTGATTTTGAGCATGAACTGTATTGATTTGAAAGAGAGCCATAATAGGCTAATTAATACAAGGAGACAAAAAATCCTAGTAGTAGGAATTTGTCATAAAACTTTGAAAAGTGCTCATAAAGGGAAATAGCTATGTGAAAATAATCCAGTCAAGTTTCAACTCTGCTATTGCCAATCTGTCTTTGAGTATCTCATCCCTCACTTGTTGGAAGAAAATGATTGGACTGATTGGTGTCTTTGATGTGTTGAACCTTGAAGATGAGTAGGTAGCTAAACAGGACATAGTCGTACACTTTATTCCATAACTTTTGCCTAGGCTGCCCTTTTAGGTTTTCAGCCTAACGGGATAATTATTATTATATTTTTTTTTAGTCTCTAATTTTTGCCTGGATCTCCCTTTCAGGTTTTCAATCCACCGAGACGCTCATTTTTGCCTAAGTCGCCCTTTCAGGTTTTCAACTTAGCGAGCTTTTCTTTAAGCGAAGTACTTTTTGACTATGTCCACATTTATAGGGTGTGGGAAATCCTCGCCATCCATAGTGGTAAGCAACATGGCTCCGCCGGAGAATACTTTCTTGATTACAAATGGTCCCTCATAAGTGGGAGTCCACTTGCCCCTGGGGTCGCCCTGTGGTAATATGATGTGTTTTACAACCAAATCACCGATTTGATATGCCTGACTCCTGACTTTCTTGTTGAAGGCCTTGATCATACGTTTCTGGTATAACTGACCATGATAAATAGCTGCAAGCCTCTTCTCATCAATCAAGTTTATCTGGTCCAACCGAGTCTGAATCCAATCGTCTTCGTCTAGATTGGCTTCCTTCATAATCCTTAGGGAAGGAATCTGAATTTCAATTGGAAGAACTGCCTCCATACCATAGACTAAGGAAAATGGAGTTGCCCTTGTTGAAGTACGCGCTGATGTGCGATAACCATGAAGAGCAAAAGGTAACATCTCATGCCAGTCTTTGTAGGTTACTGACATCTTTTGTATGATCTTCTTGATGTTCTTGTTGGCAGCTTCCACGGCGCCATTCATCTTTGGTCGATATGGGGATGAATTATGATGTTTGATCTGGAACTGCGTGCAGAGTTCGGTAATCATCTTGTTGTTTAAATTTGTGCCATTGTCTGTGATGATCCTTTCAGGGATGCCATACCGACAAATGAGATTATGCTTGATAAACCGGGCCACAACATTCTTGGTGATAGAAGCAAACGAGGCTGCCTCTACCCATTTTGTGAAGTAGTCAATAGCGACCAGGATAAAACAATGTCCGTTGGAGGAAGTAGGCTTGATTTCTCCAATCATATCGATTCCCCACATTGCAAAAGACCAAGGAGCCGTCAGAACGTTCAATGGGACTGGAGGTACATGTACTTTGTCGGCATATATCTGGCATTTGTGACAAGTTCTGGAGTGATGGTGGCAGCCTGTCTCCAGGGTAGACTAATAATAACCCGCTCTTAAGATCTTTTTAGCCATTGTATGTCCACTTGAATGAGTACCAAAGGAACCACTGTGTATATCTTCCATAATCTGTTCCGCTTCCTTCTTGTTCACACAACGAAGCAGAGTCGAGTCATGGTTGCGCTTCTACAGGATTCCATTACTTAGAAAGAATTTGGCAGCAAATCTTCTTAGAAAATTTCTATCGTTAATGGATGCCCCTTCAGGGTACTCCTGAGTTTCGAGATATCTTTTTACTTCATGGAACCATGGTTTTTCTTCCATTCCTTCGGTATCGATCTCATTGCAATAGGCTGGTTCATCCTGTCTGTAAATGGTGATCATTGGCGCCTCATTGTCCTACCTGACTTTGAACATAGACGACATGGTAGCTAGAGCATCAGCCAATTGAATTTCTTTACGCGGGATATGTTCAAAAGTGATTTCTTCCAAGTAAGGAATCAAACTCAGCACATATTCTTTGTAAGGAATTAGATTCGGGTGCTTCATGTCCCATTCCCCTTTAACTTGTTAAATTACAAGGGCTGAGTCTCCGTAGACCTCCAGGAACTTGATTCTTAGATCGATTGCAGCTTTGAGACCCAAAATACATGCTTCATACTCGGCTATATTGTTAGTGCAGTTGAAACATAATCTGGAAGTGAATGGTGTATGTCCTCCTGCAGGAGAAATGATCACAGCTCCGATGCCATTGCCAAGCGCATTAGAGGCTCCATCAAAAACCATAGTCCATCGAGACCCTGGCTCGGGTCCTTCCTCCAGTCCAGGTTGTTCGTAGTTAGTAACTAGCATAATGTCTTCATCTGGGAAGTCAAAGTTCAACGCTTGATAATCATCCACTGCTTGATGAGCCAGATGATCAGCTACCACACTTCCTTTAATTGCCTTTTGCGAAGTGTATTGGATGTCATATTCTGTTAAGATCATTTGCCATCTTGCTATTCTTCCAGAGAGAGCAGGTTTTTCGAACACATATTTGATAGGATCCATTTTGGAGATCAGCAAAGTGGTATGGTTTAGCATATACTGTCTTAGTCGGCGAGCCGCCCATGCCAAGGCACAGCAAGTTTTTTCGAGCAGTGAGTATCTTGTTTCACAATCAGTAAACTTTTTGCTAAGATAGTAGATTGCATGCTCTTTTTGGCCATACTCGTCATGTTGCCCCAGTACACACCCCATTGAATCTTCTAACACTGTTAGGTACATTATCAGAGGTCTTCCTTCCACTAGTGGTAACAAGATTGGTGGTTTTTGAAGATATTCTTTGATCTTATCAAAGGCTAATTGGCATTTGTCGTTCCATCTTTCTACTTGATCTTTCTTCAACAATTTGAAGATTGGCACACAAGTAGTAGTCATATGGGCAATAAATCTGGCGATGTAGTTCAGACGTCCCAAGAATCCTCTGACTTGTTTCTCAGTACGGGGTATGGGCATTTCTTGAATGGCTTTGACCTTGGCAGGATCAACTTCAATACCCTTGCTGCTGACGATGAAACCTAAGAGTTTACCGGATCTTACTCCAAAGGTACACTTGTTCGGATTCAGTCGCAACCTGTACTTCCTGAGTCTGTCAAACAGCTTGTGTAGATGACTCAGATGTTCTTCTTCGGTGTTGGACTTTGCAATCATATCATCCACATAAACCTCTATTTCCTGATGAATCATATCATGGAACAGAGCTACCATTGCACGCTCATACGTTGCTCCTGCATTTTTTAAACCATAGGGCATTACTTTGTAACAAAAGGTTCCCCAGGGTGTTCTGAAGGTTGTTTTTTCCATGTCTTCGGGCGCCATCTTGATTTGATTGTAACCTGAGAATCCATCCATAAAGGAAAATATCTTGCTTTGTGCAGTATTGTCAACCAGTACATGGATGTGAGGTAAAGGGAAATCATCTTTGGGGCTTGCCCGATTCAAATCTCTGTAGTCTACACACATTCTGACTTTCCCGTCTTTTTTAGGCACAGGCACGATGTTATCTATCCATGGAGGATAACTCACAACTTTTAGAAAACCAGCATTGAATTGTTTCTCAACCTCGTCTTTAATCTTCTTGGACATGTCGGGCCTACTTCTCCGCAGCTTCTGCTTAACTGGAGTGCTTCCTTCTTTGATCGGCAAGCGATGGACCACAATATCGGTATCGAGACCAGGCATATCTTTGTAGGACCAAGCGAATATCTCGACATAGTCTTGTAACATTTGAATCAGTCTTTGCTTGACACTGTCTTCTAAATCATCCCCTATCTTGACTTCTTTCTTTTCTTCGTCACTGCCCAGGTTGATAACCTCAATTGGCTCTTCATGCGGTTGTATAGTCCTTTCTTCTTGTTCTAATAGCCTTGCAAGTTCCCTAGGTACTTCACAATCTTCCTCACTTTCGTCCTCAGTTTGGTAGATCGGATTTTCAAAGTCATGACTGGCAATAGCAGAATCGTTATCAACAGGATCCAGAGTGAATGTGAATCTGCATTTATTATGTGGGTGTGTGTAAGAACACATAGCTATTTGAAAACGAATAAAGTAAAGAAAGAAACAAAAAGGATCGCAAAATTTGAATATGCAAACGTCCCATGATTTTATTGAATGAACTTATGATCATGGTATGACAAACCCTTATAAAAAGGACCAGTGTGCTTCGGGCAAGGCACCTGGCTTTTAAGTTCATGGTTCGATAGTACAGGAACCATTTTTATTTTTGAACATATAAGCAACGAAAACAAGAAATTGCATTTACTCCTGATCAAAGGAGATAACATCTTCAGCTTCCCAATTGTTCAATCCATTGTTGTGAGTAGGGAATATCCAGTTGCTCCAGTTGCAGTTGTCTTCTTCGTCTTCCACAGCATTGACTTCTTTGTTGACGAGATGAGCTGTTGATCCTTCAGGATGAGCAAGATGCTCGGCTGGATATGAGAGTCTAGATTGAGGTACCTCTGTTGGCTGAGAGAGATACTCGATAAGATCGTCCCATCTAGTTGGGATGATGTCTTTGATAGAGACTTGTGCATTCTAGGGAGCGGTGTACTTTACCAGAAAATAATTCTCTCCATTTGGCGTTTCCCAGACTTCTTCAGGAGTGACAGGGCTTGTGATTGTCATACTGTCTTCGAAACGTTCATCCCATCCAGTTGGGGTGATGTCTTCAATAGCGATTTGCGAGCTCAGGGGGCGGAATACTTCACCATAAAGTCATACTTGCCACTTGGTTCTCCCAGTGTATCCCATACTTCTCTTGGAATAAGTGGACTTTGGTATTGCTTAGCAATGGAACCTGTGATACTTATGTCATCTTCGAACTGATCATCCCATCCAGTTGGGACGATGTCTTCAATGGCAATCAGAGAACTCTGAGGAGCAGTGTATTTCACTAGAAAGTCGTACTTGCCGCTTGGTTCTCCCAACGTATCCCAAACCTCCTTGGAAACGGGTGGAATTTCATTTGGATGTTTCTTAGTAATATGGTTCGAGATCACTTTGTCGTCTTCAATAGCATTTACTCCTTGGCTGATAAAATGGGACATTAATCCTCCAGAACGAGGACTTTGATCATTCTTCTGAGTTCCATTAGCATAGCCCAGACCTAGCTTATCGAACTTGTAAGGTACGTCAAGGAGTTGTCCCCACACTGTGCAACCACCCTCTTCGATCACAACCTTAGCATCTTTGAGAGAAGCCATTGTTGGAGTTATTCTTGTAGTAGGAGTAGCAGAAATATGTTTGGCAGTAGAGATAGCTGGAGGGACCACCTCAAAAGATTGGCAGGGAGTTTCAATGAATTCACCATCCATCTCAACAAACTTGGAGTTACTCAGGTGGCTAACCACATATTCTTCTTCACCATGAACCGTGACGACCTTGCCTTTTATAGGATATTTTAACTTCTGATGCAGGGTAGAAGTTACAGCGCTTGCCCCATGTATCCAAGGGCGTCCTAGTAAACAGGAGTACGCTGGATGAATTTCCATCACGTAAAAGGTAGAATCAAAGATCTGAGAGCCCACTCTGATTGGGAGCTTAACTTCTCCGTATACTGTTCTTGTTGACCTGTCGAAGGCTCTTACCACAACATCGCTTGGTTGTAACACAACTCCTTCGAAGTCAAGTTTTTCCAGTACTACTTTTGGTAACACATTTAATGAGGAACCATTGTCTACCAGCACATGAGACAAAGTGGTGCCGTTACATTTAATAGAGATGTGCAGGGCTTTATTGTGATTTTTCCCAGCAGGGGTTAAATCAGCGTCATAGAAACTGAGACCGTTATCCACTGTTAGACTGGCAACACAATTTTCAAATTGGTCGACTGAAATCTCTTGTGGTACATGTGCAGCTTTCAAGAATTTCATCAGGGCCTTGGCATGAGCTTCTGAATACCTTAGCAGAGATAGCATTGAAATCTTTGAAGCAGTGTGCCCCAATTGTTCGACAATATTGTAATCACTTTTGCAGATGATTTTTAATATTTCCTCCATTTCTTGCCTCGAAGGATCTTCCATAGTGACTTCAACAGGTACTTGAACTGGTTCAAATAGTGGCTCTTTGCCTCGAGCATTGACATCTTGATTAGGAACTGGGACCTGGACTGGAGTAGTAGTAACATTTGGAGAAATTTCTGGTGAAAAGATCCTTCCACTTCTTGTAATCTTACTAGTTCCCACAATATTATCAACAACTGGATTAGTAAAATTCACGGCCTCTTCAGTCAAGGTGTCTTGTTTAACTCCATGGACATAAAAATTAGTGCCATAACTCCACGGGACAGCTTTATCTGAGGAATATGGAAATGGAGCCGGATTGGTAATGATTACAAATGCTACTCTGGGTGCAGCATAAATCTTGAAGGGAGCTTTGGTAGGAATTTTCAATGGTATGTTAGAAACCACTGAGACGTCCTCTATCTTCATCCCATTTGAAAAAACTTCGCACAAATTGTCTATAGAAGGAAGTTTCTCAAACACAATGATACGACGATCCATCCACTTTTGAATTCCTCTCTTCAGATTTTCACAACCATTGGGTAGGTGTGCGCAATAAAAGCAATCAGGGTCACAACGTAGAAATAAACCAGCTTGTATTAGCTTTCTTTTGATTTCAAGGAGCGGAGTTGACAGTTCTCTCACATCAAAGATATAAACAGTGTCCATGATAGCTGTGGACCTCCGTTTTTTAATTCGGGCCATACCTCTGATCTGTAGAGATACGTGAACTGACTCTTTTTTATCGCTTAATGCTTTCGCATTTTTTTGAAAATTCACAGAGTCGCCACCGACCTTTTATTTTATCCAATTAAGGAAAGGTTTATAAAAGAAACAGAAAAAAGACCTTTAAGAAATTCTGGGTAAGGGGGTAGGTTATACAAAGGGAAGGTGTTAGCACCCTTTGTATCCATGGTTATCCACGGGCTCTTAAGTTTGCTTAGCTCACTTGTTTTTCGATTACTTTTCAATTGCTCTGAAATTGCTCATATGTGGTTTCAAATACCTTTGTAATTTGAATTTTGTAATGATCCGTGTGTGGCTGTATACAAAATGCTTGTTTATCTTTCGAAAGATGTTTTGAAAAGAACGTTAACTTTGTAATAATCCGTGTTTGGATGTATACAAAGTATTGTCTTTTTTGGAAAGTTTTGAAAAAACAACAGTGTATGAGAATTTTGTTTGTTTTGATTTGAGCAAGCAAACTAGGAGGTCTACCCTGAGTTGTAAGGTCTTTATCCTATTTCCTTTAAAAATCTATCCTTTCACCGGATACAAACAAAAGGTTCGATTTTGTACTCAAAACAATGGAATTTTGACTTTGATTTTGAAAAGAATGAGAAGGGATTTACCTTAAGAGGTGCAAGTGTGATTGTGATTGGATTCAAATATTTTATCTTTGAAGTTAGTGATCTAACGGTTCAATTTTATCTTTGACATACACGCAGTTTATATATGCGGGAAATTAAAATGCGGAAATGTAAAGTGCGGAAAGTAAATCTACGCTATTACATCGATTGTGCAGGAAATGTAAACTAGCCTATTTACATGAATTTGACATCCTATACATTTATCTAGGAATTTAAATTGCAAGGAAAATAAAAGGCATGTTTTTGGATTTTTATGATTGATTTTAATTATAATTAATGCATGATTAATTAAATTAAAATGAAGAAAAAAGATGAAAATAGATTTAAACCTAGAAATTAAGTTAAAAATATGTACAAAATATTTGTCAATTAATTTTAAAACAAAACTAATTTTTTTGGAATTTTTAGAATTGATTTGAAATTGATTTAAGTTAATTAAAACATAATTATGCAAATAATTATACCAATAATTAAAACTTAGAGAGAAAATTATTCAAAATATGTACAAAATTAGTTTATAATATATAAACAATATTTTATATAAAGAACAATTTTTTTTTTTATGATTTTTTGATTGGTTAGAATAATTAAAAAGCAAATATATAAATATATACTAATTAATTATGCAAAATATTGAAATTTTGAAGAAAAATAAAATATTTTTATTTCAGAAAATAATATATTATTTTAGAAGTCTAAAAATATTTTTTGTGTATTTTTTGGATTTTTGAAACTATTTTTAATTAATTTTGCAAAGAAAATTAAAATAAAATAGAAAATAAAAGGATACATGATCAGGTGTGGTATGCATGTGAGTCCATGGTATGAATAGCTTGATCTGATGCGTTAGATGAAGATTTGAGATGATCCAAGGGCTCAGATCATGAGGGAGCATGATATGATGGTGGGGAACATGTGCTGAATCCAAGGAGATTCAAACTTTCTGACTGGGACCCACATATGCACGCGTGGATGGGAAGACTGGTTGACCAGCCAATGATCAAGAGCCACGCTAGCGGAGGGAAGAGTCAGCTTTGACTGACGAACCACGCTTGGACGCGTGGTCGTCTTCAACCTCCGTCTCTCTTATTTTTTCAAACAAATAGCGGGGGTTTTAAACCTCCCCTATTTTTATGATAAAAACGCCATTTTTTGGTAGCTTCCCACACCTGCAAAAATAAACGTTAGGAATAAAAACAAATGACCCAGATCCCCTAATTAGGATGCTCTGAGTCCAAATATGATGTTAGTTTCGCTGTTTGAAAGCTGTAGCTATGGATTCGATGGAGTTGAAGTTTTAGCACGTATGAACACTTGTTAATGGCATGGAGTGGTTCTCACGTGGGAGCTTACATGTTAAGGCCCAGATCTAGCTTATAGGACCTCATAAACTCAGTGGAATGATTAGATTACATTGAGGTTGATTAAATATAGGAAAACGAAAATTAATTATGTATGAACATGAAGAACACTATGCATGTGTTACGACTCTCATGGGACCATATTAAGGGTTCATTCTAACTTTATATGATCTTAGAAGATGATTGGAATGATTGTTTTGTATTGATATTGATTGGAATATGAAATTTGAAAATTACAAAGTGTATGGAAATTTTGAGAAATTTGATGAGTTTTCTTGCTATGCCTTGCTATAATTTCGTGTGTCTTGGCCCTCTTCCTTGTTTGTGAAGTATTCTTGCCTTTATATAAGCCATGGAGTGCTTAGAAAATAAGCTAAGAAGTATTCATGAGCTTTGTTGAATTTTTGACTTTTAAGCTTAAAATTTAAGCCACCATTGCTTGATCTCCACACCTCTTGCTCTAGGCTTGACTTGCTGCCTTCCTTGCTGAATAATTAAGTCCCATGTGGAGACTTTAGCTTAGAAAATAAGCTATGCTTTATCCTTCCATTTTTCCTTTTAATTTAATCTTAAAATAAGATAAAATTATGTCAAAAATGGATAAAAATGGTATGGGCCTTGTCTTGGTCGTGGGAGGCCCATAATATTATGGAAATGATGTTTGAACCATGAAAACTTGGCCCCATTTGGAAAAAATGCATTTTTGAGCAATGTTGGTTTTTATGCATTTTCCAAAATTTAGCCAACTTCAACAAGGTGTAAATCCCTCAATTTTTGTCATATGAAGGAGATCTTGCACTTTTTGGAAACCTCAAAGAGTCCTCTAACCAATGTCTTTGGTCTCATGTCAAAATGATTTTTGATGCTCCTTGTGTGTCCTTTTGAAAAAAGTGTCTTGTTGTTGACTTTGAAAATGACCTGTAATGTCTTTGGTCATATTTTTCAAATGGTGAATGCAATGACCATGGGATCAATTGCATTTGAAAGATAATTGAATTTCCTTCAAAATGAGATTTGGTTTGAATTTTTTGGATGAAGGATGAGAGAGTTATGACCAGTCAAAGTTGAGTTGACTTTTCAGGCAAAAACCCTAATTTTGAATCTTAGGGTTTTGTTGATTTTTGATCTTTCCTTGATGAATTATGATCATCCAATGATCAAATGATGAATCCTTTGACAAAATATGGACTTTGACAAAAAAATTTCATTTTTGACTGTCTGTTGACTTTTTTGGTCAAACGGGTCGTCTGTTGACTGTTTGAGCTGCTGACGGTGCGTCTGAATGAATTGAAGTTTGAAAATTTGTATGATGGTACTTTGAGATATATGGATGTGTATGAAATCCATTTGAGCTCTCAAAAACTTGTTTCTCCTGTAAAAACAGAAAACCCTAGTCAGGGACTGTTTATGTAGGAGACAGTTAAGCGTACCTGATTTTTGTGCAGTGTTGAGTCTCTGCTAATCGCGTGATATTCAGAAGACTTCTAGAACAAAAATCTTGGAATTTTGAATTGTGAAAGATTGATTTGATTGATGGTACAAAACACTGAGAATTGTACTGCCAGCAGTTTGGCTGTCAACTGACTGTCCAGGTATTGACGTAGCAGTTAGAGTGAAAAATCAACAGTCAAAGTTAATTTTCTTTTTTGTTGTTTTTGTTTTATGTTTTATGTGAAAAATGAAAGTTTATTTACATGACTTGTTAGAAAAACACAGACATAATAAATAACTAATATTTATTGTATGCGGGCAAAATTACCGATAATAACCCTGAAAATCATTTAATGCACAGAAAAATGAATATTTGACTGGCAGAAAACACATAAAATATTATCTGAGTAATTAAGAAATATTATGACAAGTAGTACAATATTTAATACTGACAGTACAAATATTACATACTATATTGAACAGTACGACGAATAAACGGTACATTTAAGAAATAAGAAATACGGCAAATTTTAAGAGTGATGATTGATAACCCATGCTACAAATAGTAACATGTAGATGATTGGGAGCATAAGCATCCCAGGTCCACAGTGTTCCGGGCTATGTAGACAGAAGAAAGACATGATCACCGTAGCAATGGTGATGACCATAAGAAAACACGTTTCCCACCGCTTTGCCATTTTGTCGGGGAAGAAGAAAGGATGGATTATGAAGTGGAAATTTGAGAGATGAATTAGAATTTGATGTGAGATTTTATGAAAGAAAATGAGAGGTATTTATAGAATGGGAAGAAGAATAGAGACGTTGGGGAATGATGTGATTCCGTACAAAAGGAAAATTTGAGTGGAAATAAGATTTGAAAGAAAGTGGAGATATTGTTAGGAAAAAGAGAGATTTGATTTTTGAAAGAGAGATTTGAAAAGATTTTTGAAAATAATGGAATATAGTACAAAAATTAGTGGGAAACAAAAGATAATAATAATCTACTTGTTACCAGTACAGTCTGAGTTTCCTGATTCTGCGCCTGCAAAAAGATTTAACTCTGTACCAATTGTGTCAGTACTATTTATCTGTAAATAAATAAATAGCATGTGTGAAGTAATAAACAGTATTTGGCGTTTGCGTAAGAATAAATTCAACTGCAGGCCAAATTACTGTATAAGAAAAATTCTAAAAACTAAGTGTTTCATATGTTAGGATATTTGTTGAAATAATCCATAATTATATGAGACTCTTAATTTTCAGATTGGAGTTTTCTTGAAAAAAGATGTGGGCAAATTTTGGGGTATAACAGTTGCCCCTATTCAATCTTCTTAAACCTGAAGAGATTGTCTGAAATCTGAAGGTAGAAGATGATTGAATATTCAGATGCCCTGAAAATTTGCACTTACCTTGATCAGAAGAGATGTTGGAAGTTGCATTTGAATGTCGTCTGCGAAATGTTGTTGGCAGATTGGAACATTACCTGAGATGGGCTTTCAGATGCCACCTGGTAAATGGGGTATAACAGTAGTATATTGCATACTCTTTTCGACCAGACTCGTCATGCTGACCCAACACACATCCCATTGAATTCTCAAGCACTGTGAGGTACATAATCAGAGGCCTTCCCTCAACTGGAGGAAGCAAAATGGGAGGTTCAAGCAGATATTCTTTGATGTTGTCAAAAGCTTTCTGACAATCTTCATTCCACACACATCCCTGATTTTTCTTTAACAACTTGAAGATTGGCTCACAGGTAGCAGTCATATTGGAAATGAACTTGGAGATATAATTCAGACGTCCGAGGAAACCTCTCACTTGTTTTTCAGTCTTTGGTGCTGGCATTTCCTGAATTGCTTTGACTTTATCAGGATCTACTTCAATTCCTCTCTGACTGACAACAAAACCCAATAACTTTCCCGAACGGACACCAAAAGTGCATTTGTTTGGGTTTAAGCGGAGACGATACTTTCTCAAACGCTGAAACAACTTTAACAGATCTTCCATGTGCCCCTCTTCTGATTGGGACTTGGCAATCATATCATCCACATAAACCTCAATTTCTTTGTGCATCATATCATGGAAAAGAGTAGTCATGGCCCTCTGATATGTCGCACCAGCATTCTTCAACCCAAAAGGCATCACTTTGTAACAGAATGTCCCCCATGGTGTGATAAAGGTTGTCTTTTCCATGTCTTCAGGTGCCATCTTAATCTGGTTATATCCTGAAAAACCATCCATAAAGGAGAAAACTTCAAACTTTGCAGTGCTATCTACCAACATATCAATGTGAGGTAGAGGAAAATCATCTTTCGGACTGGCTTTGTTCAAATCTCTATAATCAACGCACATGCGAACTTTTCCGTCTTTCTTTGGAACAGGCACAATATTGGCAATCCATTGAGGATATACAGAAGTGACAAGGAAACCTGCATCTATTTGTTTCAAAACCTCATTCTTAATCTTTTCTGCCATATCAGGATGACTCCTTCTTAACTTTTGCTTGACAGGAGGACATTTTGGTTTCAACGGCAAGCGATGCTCCACAATATCTGTGTCCAGTCCAGGCATATCTTGGTAGGACCACGCAAAAATGTCAACATACTCTTTAAGAAGCTCTACCATCCTCTTCTTAACATCTTGACCAAGCAGTGCCCCAATCTTGACTTCCTTTTTATCCTCTTCAGAACCCAAGTTGATGACTTCCAATGGCTCTTTATATGGCTGAATAGTGTCTTCCTCGTGCTCAAGCAGTCGGGAAATCTCATCAGGAATACATTCATCACTCTCTTCTCCCGCCTTATACACAGGACACTCGAAGTTAGGAGAGGGCGCAGGGTCATTACTTTCAACGGTTTTATTGATTAATCTGCACAAATGATTATTATTTCAGGAAAAGGAAAGATATATGCAAACATGTAATCATGAAAAATGAAAAATGAAAACATTTTTTAAGGTTTTTTGTGTTACCACTTTCCAGAAAAAGCAAAAAGATAAAAAGCATTTATATGCAGAAACAAAATGACTTTTATTGATGATTTTAATGTTTAAAACAAACAGAAAACAACCCCAACAACTTCGCTTTCATCTTGGGCAGAATGAAAGGATTTTGAAAAACATAAAAGCAAATTACTTTGAGACATGAGTACACTCAGGAATGTCAATGGTGATCCAGTTCTTAATCATCTTTCCATGGGTCACAAAGCTTGGCACTTCTGGCTCTGGTTCATCTTCAACAATAGCGTTCACCTCTGGAAGAGTCGGGTGTAGAAACCCAGCACTATGAAACTTCTCTTGATAAGGACGAAAAGCAGATTCAGACTTCATCACAGACTTGTCTGAGGCAGAAAATCCCAGACCAGCTCTATTCCTGTTCTCTTGTAGACTCACCACTTGTCCCCAGACTCCTGAATGTCCATTCTGAACCACCAGCTGAGCATCTTTGAAGGAGGCAATGGAAGCTTCATCCTTTTTGATTTCATCACTAACAGACAGGGCTTGGAATGCAGTTCCAATGACCACTTCATCAGCTTCTATGGTATGGAATGAAGAGAGATGACTAATCAGCAAAGCTTGTTCTCCATTCACAACGACCATCTTTCCATCTTTCACAAATTTCAACTTTTGGTGAAGAGTTGAAGTAACTGCCCCAGCCTCATGGATCCACGGGCGTCCTAATAAGCAACTGTATGCCGGAAAAATATCCATCACTTGAAAAGTAATCTTGAAGACAAATGGTCCAATACTAATAGGAAAATCAACCTCTCCAACCACTGATTTCTTCGATCCATCAAAAGCCTTGACGATCACATTGCTAAATCTCATTGGTGTGCCACCATAAGACAGCTTGGCAAGAGTGGATTTTGGCATGACATTCAGAGATGATCCAGTATCAATCAACACATTGGACATTGAGTCCTCTTTGCAGCTGACAGAGATATGCAAAGCCAAATTATGATTTCTTCCTTCCTCAGGCAAATCTTCATCACTGAAGCTCAAATTATTACACGCAGTGATATTACTCACAACCCCATTAAACTGATCCAGCGTCACATCATGATCCACAAAGGCTTGATCAAGTATTTTCATCAGAGAATCCCTATGAGCAGGAGAATTCGCCAGCAGCTCCATTATAGAGATCTTGTACGGAGTGCGATGCAGCTGATCCACGATCTTATAATCACTCATCTTGATAAGCTTCAAAATCTCATCCATCTCCTTTCCTGAAGATGACCCAGCATTCACTTTTGTCACATCATTATTGTTCATAGGTACTGGAGTAGAATTCCTCTGGACATCCACAACTGTTTGGGGCTGAGTAAAAACTCGTCCACTTCTAGTCACTCTACTGACATCTGCTATATTCTCAACAGAAGACAGAGGCTTAATCTCAACTTCTTTTCCAGCTTCCAACATGGTGGCATTGTATCTGTAAGGTACAGCTTTATCAGAACTATAAGGTACAGATCCAGGCAAACATATCACAAGAGGTTCCACAGCAGCTTTGCCATAATAACCAATCTCTACACATTCCGGGATTTCGAAGCATGGTTCAATCACATTGACATCATCTTCATCTCTATCCCTCAGAATCTCAATGAGCCTTTGATCTATCATCTCTTGCAAGTCTCTTCTCACAATGTAACACCCTCGAGGATTGACTGAACAAATTCTACAAGCAGCATGATTATGTTCATAATGACTGTATTCACACAGAGTGGCATGCATCTCTACCAATGATCCTCTGATGTGTTCCACACGATAAATCTTATACTTCCCAGGGCATCCATATACCATATTTACAGCAGACGCTTCATGAGTTGGCAACGGATTATTCTTCACATTTGGGCCAATATCACGGAAAGAGAGCATTCCAGAACGGACCAATCTCTGAACTTCATTCTTCAGGGCCCAACAGTTTTCCAAATCATGCCCAGGAGCATTCTGATGAAAAGCACAAGTGGCGTCAGCCTTGTACCACCAAGGGAGTTTCTCTGGAACAGGGGGTGGTGACCTTGGTTGAACCAGCTTCTTATGAATTAGAGCAGGATACAGTTCAGTGTATGTCATAGGGATAGGATCAACATTAACTCGAGGATACGGATTCCGCCTTGCTGGTTGTTGATTAACAGGAGCTACAGGCACTGAATTCACAATAGGAGTTACTGACGCCACTTGTTGAGATTGATTCCTGAATCGACTATTCCTCCCATGAGAAACAGCATTGGCATCTGATTCTTTCTTCTTCTGGAATGAAGAACTATACTTCTTCGCACCACCAGATGAATTGTCATTTCGAACCAAACGACCTTCTCGCACAGCTTCTTCCAATCTGACACCCATACCCACCATTTCAGTGAAGTCTACAGGAGCACTAGCAATCATCTTCTCATAATATAACGGACCAAGAGTCTTCAGAAAAATCTTAGTCATCTCTTTTTCTTCCATCGGAGGAATCACTTGGGCGGCAACCTCACGCCATCTCTGAGCATATTCCTTGAAGGATTCCTTCTCTTTCTGCATCATAGCTCGCAATTGATCCCTATCAGGAGCCATGTCCACATTATACTTGTATTGCTTCACAAATGCTTCAGCTAAGTCATTAAAAGTGCGGATATGGGTGCTATCAAGGCCCATATACCACTTAGAAGCAGCTCCAGTCAGACTGTCTTGGAAATAGTGAATCAACAGACGTTGATCATTAGTGTGAGTGGACATCTTCCTTATATACATCACCAGATGTGCCTGAGGACAGGAATTTCCTTTATACTTCTCAAATTCAGGCAGCTTGAACTTAGCAGGTACTTTCACATTGGGAACAAGGCAAAGATCATGCACATTCTTTCCAAATAGTTCTTTCCCACGCAAGGCTTTCATCTCTTTTTGCAGTTCTTCAAACTGATCTTGGAAACCATCCATTCTATCATGAATTTCACTTGGAGCAGCATCATAAATGGGCTCTGGGACAAAAGGACCAGTATGAACAATAGGAGATGTGTTGACCATAACAGGAGTCAATGGACGAGTCATCTCAGGAACAGACAAATAACCTTCAGGCATGCCCCAGGGATATCCATTAGGCATACGTTGCTGAGTAGCACCAACAGGAATAGCAGGAATGGTTGTAGCAGCAATTTCAGAAATCACAGTGGTCTGACCCTGAGCTTGGGCATTGGGAGGAGGAACTTGATTCTGATTCTGATTCTGAGCAGCCATCAATGTCTCAACCAGAGCAGTGAGACGATCCACACCAGATCTCAAAGTAACAACCTCTTCACGTAGCTCACGATTCTCTTGTTCAAGACCTTCCATCTTCTTCTTGCAGTTAGCTCGAGTATTATACCGGTGAGACAGCTTGATTCTGTATGAAGAACACTGAATAAGACCTCAGGAATACTCTCGGAAGCAGGACCAAAATGTAGAATGATGCATGAAATGCAATGCAAATGATTTTATTTTGGTTTTCAAAGAACTTTTAAGACATTAATTGCAAACATTAGCAAAAAAACATCATAAAACATCACAATATTCTTTCATTAATCATGGGAAAAGCATACAAAAGGATTCAAAGATCCAGAATTACAAAACAAAGGAAAAAGCTAAAAACTAGAAGGGAACACTTCTGATGAAGATCCAACTCCTCTCTGCAGCTTCCTACGGAGCTTCTCCAATTCATCTTCATAAAAGGCCTTCAAATGAGCATTCTCGACCATCAGCTTATCAGCAACTTCCTTCCATGCAACTGAATCTTCTTGTGGTCTCTTTCGCTTTTCACCATGTTGTTGAAGCAACTCTTCTTGATGACGAATCTGATCTTCCTTTTCCATCAACCAACCATCTTGGATATCAAGCATTTCATCTTTTTCTTTCAAGTGTATTTTCAACTCTTTGTTCTCAAACTCCAAAGCATCTCTTTCCGCTCTCAACTTAGCCACGAGCTCCAGATGTTCTTCACTACTTTCAACAGGAGTAGTGGAAGACAATGGCGGAGTACCGAGTAGAGAAGGCTCCTCGAGTAAATAAGGCATCTGAAAAGTGTGAGCTCTAGCTCGAACCCAATCAGTATAGTCTTTGAGAGCAACACATTGTTTGGTTCCCAAATGTCTCTTCCTATCAACATGGTGCCAAGCACGCACAAACCGATTTCTCATATCCGAATTTCCATCTTGATTAAGATAAAAGATTCCTGACACAAGAATAATAGCGGGTCGCTCCTTCATGGGGTAGCAAAATTGACGCCTTGCAAGAATGGGGTTGTAGGTAATTCCTCCTTGTATACCAAGAAGAGGTACATTAGGGAATTCTCCACAACTATCAATAATCTCACCAATGTCATAAACTGGATTGTACCAATGGATATTCCCATTAGTAAGAGGCATGATCTTCTGAGACCATGAGAGACCATCAGGATTGTTCAAGAAACTCTTAGCTTGAGGTAAGTGCGAAATAAACCACTTATAGAGTAACGGAGCGCAACAGTTGATAAGTCCACCTTTCTTATCATTCCTATGGTGAATGGAATGATAAGTATCCCCAAGCAAAGTAGGCACGGGATTCCCAATCATGAAAATCCGAATAGCATTAACATCGACAAAGTTGTCAATGTTGGGAAAGAGTATCAAACCATAGATGAGCAGGGCCAAAAATGTCTCAAAAGCAATCATACTTCCTTTACTAGCCAACATAGAAGCCTTTCCAATCAAGAACTTAGAAGTCAACCCCCAAATTCCTCCTTTTTTGGTCATGTTTGCTTTTACATCTGATATTTTTAAATGAAGGAGTTCTGCTATCTCATCAACCTGAGGCTCTTTCTCCAAACCACTAAACGGTATGTCATCCGTAACGGGCAAACCAATCCAATAAGAATACTCCTCCAAAGTAGGCATAAGCTGATAATCAGGAAAGGTGAAACAATGATAAACCGGGTCATAAAACTGCACAAGAGTCTCAAGAATCCCTTTCTCCACTTTAGTCTTCAAGATAGAGATCAATTTCCCATAACGGCTTTTGAAGTTGTCAAGATTAGGAACCAAAGTTGCTAGCTCTTTCAATTCTTTTGCACTTGAATTTCTGAAAGTGTACTTCTTGATGCTTCTCTTTTGATCCATGGTACCTGTTATGTTTACAAAAAATGTCTCTAAGTTCCTTGAAAACCATTTGTGAATGTTATTTTTATGAATGCATGAATGCATGGTTTATGCATCAATCACAATCAAGAACACACAAGATCACATCAAATCACACAAAGATCAAACAGTCCAGGTTCAAAGGTTCGACGTCACGAGCATGGAGCCATGGGTCTACCCATCCCACAAGGAGTGATCTAGGGAATTTTGTACCTGCCAGTCGGGTTCTACAAAGGTTCCCGGAGTTTTCAATCTTCTATCGGATATTACCGGCACGCACAATTGCTCATGGGCGCCAATAATATGCCTAAAAAGACCTCGTCTGAGCGTAGTATCGCATGACAACAAGCTCAAATTGGTACTTGATCTTGTTTCTGCACTACATCCTAAAAAGGCTTAGATTGGTTAAAAGGGTTCTAGGTCATTCAGCTTCTACGGACACTCACTATTGAAAGTAATAGCGTTATCACGATGGTTCGTAACAACCTCTACTACCTTCCATGAGGCCTCCACTGATTGGGGTTCCACCATATGACGCTCATGGTAAGGATTGCTCCTGACATGCGACTATTGGTCTTACCGCCTCCTATCTCAAGTTACTCACCAAAGTTCGGGTTAGAACTTTATCTCATCACAGAGGAACCATCGAGCACCAAAAAGAAAAAAAAAGAAGATAACAAACAAAGCACACAACAATATATACAGATAAAAACACACAGATAAACAAAAATAGGCTTAACACACTTAAAAACTGGGTCCCCAGTGAAGTCGCCATTTTTCTGTAGCGGGGAAAATCTGATATCGAAGCCATGGGATTGACTCGAATCAATATTCCGTTTTGAAATCGCCACCGCACTTTATTTTTTCAAAGGAAAAGGGAAAAGAACGTAAAACCCAAAGTTTTGTTTTTTTAAAACAAGAAAGAGAACTCAGGTTCGGGTGTTGATTATATGAGGGGAAGGTTTAAAGCACCCCTCATATCCGTGGTACTCCACGGGAACCTTTTTGAAAATCTGTGTTGTGTGTGTGCTAAAAAACGGTTTGTTTTATTTTTAAAATAAGCTCGGCAAAGCGTTAAGCTTTGGGCCTACATACCTCCTCGGTGCAATGGAGAAGTCAGAGCTAATGTAGTTCCGCTTTTGGGAAAAACGTTTTTTAAAACGGATAAACACTTTGTTGTCGTTAGAGAGAAATACTCAGCCATTGATCTTGAGCATGAGAACAAACAAGTTCTTTGCATCGCAAATGAAAGAAAGGCGCCAACTCGGATAAAATCAACGAGTATGCCACTAGCTCTCTCACGCGGAAAAGATCTCGTTATTATCAATCAATTTCAAAATCGTGGGGTATAACCACTCGTTTCGACAATTAACGGTGTCTAAACTTTTGAAGAAAAGCCACTAAGGGCGAAAGATATTTTTTTAAAAAAAGTTTTCAAAAGATTTGCAAACATAAGAATATTTTGGAAAAAGGGAGAAGATTTTGAAAATTTAAGAATGGGAGGAGATGAAGAGCTAACCTAATGCATAAAATAAAAGCTAAGGAAAGAAACGGTCTAACCGAATAAGAAACCAACACTTGACATTAAGAGCCAAGGTAGTTTTCCCATCCTTTGGATTTATCAATACCAACACATTAACACTTGGGGATCCAGATGAACTTATTGTCTTAGCACCATTTTGCATTAAGCACATTAGAATTCTGACGAAAATCGGGCAGAGTAACGGCTGTTTTCGGGTAAAATCCTTATATCAATGCCTTGGAATTAACCATCAAGGGCTTTCAAGGAAATACCTGCACACATAAACATACAACAGAACAATGCCAGACAGACAGAACAATCACAGGATAGTAATAGAACGAGTCCAGAGGTACTAGGTCCATAAGTCCGAATCTCCAAAGTGCTAGGGATAGTAACCGATAGTCCAAAGAGAACCTTATGTATTTTTTAGATTTTGATTATTTATTAGTGTTTTAGCGAAAAAATAAAGTATGGTCCAAGTGGACAAAAGAAAAATAACAGAAGCATAAACATATGTCCAAATGGACAAAGAGAAAATGACGGAAAGTAAATATGATGAAATGATAAAGTAAAGCAATAAAGCGAGAAATGTAAAGAGCGGTAATATAAAGAGCAGTATAGTAAAGGTGCGGAAATTAAAGTTAGTTGTTAAGTGTTAAAGATAACCATCTTGAAACTTGTCAAGTATGTTATCAAAGTTAGTAGGAAGATCTATGGTGAGTGAATGATGTACTCGGATTTAAATTCAATGGGGTTTATCAGAAGCTTGATAGAATCATAGCGACTACACGATAAAAACCTCCACAAGTCTTAAATCAACCGCATACAATTCTCTTCCATGTTTAATCTTTTTTATTCGGGACACGAAATATTGCGCTATGTTAAGCAGATCGCCAAGTGATTTATGTAGAAATCACCCTACAACGAGGCCGGACAAAACTTTATGTGCCAATGCATGCGAGAAGAACGATATGTAGATCGCCTTTCGAAAGCAATACCGCACGAAAAGAAAATAGGTAACGATCTAGTCTTTACTAAGAATCCATAAGAATTCTCAAAGTATTAAGACTTTCATCGATCAAAAGAAAAAAAGGAGAAGGAGAAGATAAAATGCATAAAGATAATCAACTCACACTATCATTAATATCATTCATCTAATATTATGGATTTGGTTCTTTCAAACCTATCAACATCCTAGATCCAATGATATTAATGAAATGGAGGAAGAAGAATAAAATTCACAAAAGGTAATCAACTCACACTATCATTAATATCATTCATCTAATATTATGGATTAGGTCATTTCAAACCTATCAACATCCTAGATCCAATGATATTAATGAAGTGGAGGAAGTAGGAAGCCAAAACAAGCATAAAAAAGGCAAAAAACACATTCTGCCAGCAGGAAATCGATTTACCTCTGTAGGAAATCGATTTCCTGAGTCCAGAGTTCAAATTTTTGAAAAAAAATAAGGTGGAAATCGATTTCCTACAGAGGGAAATCGATTTCCTGCACGCAGCATTCAAAAAATCAGCATTAGGAGGCATAAAACTTGACTTAAGCAAACATACAAACACCTTATGATCACATATCCATTGGAGCACGAATTTTCCATCAAATCACCATCAAATAGCACCAATATAGCATCAAAGATGCATTGAACACAAGCAACAAAGATCTACATCTTGGAATTGAGAAATTTACCAATTCTTGAATTAAAGTGTTGAAGTAGCTTCAAGAACAAGCACAAAGTGTAGATCCTTCAAGTATGGAGATGAACAATCAAAGAAAAGAGTGAAATGTAGGAGGCTTAGTTCAAAATTAGCAAGATTCAATGTGAACCTTACTAATCTTATGAAAATGAACTTTGGGTGAGGGTTTTGGAAAGGGTGAGAAATGAATTTGCAAGCAATTTTTTGGCTCTCCAAGCTTGAGAAATGAGAGAGTAGAGGGCTCTATTTATAGAGTTGGAGCAAGAGTAGTGGCAAATTGGTCTTTTTGTGTTTGGTGATTAACTTGTGTTTAATTGGTGATTAAAGTAGCAATTAAATGGTAAAAAGTGGTAAAATGGGGTTAAAGAGGGTTTAATGAATGAGTTAATTTTGATGAGGTGGAAAATTGATAAAATGATCAAATAAAAAAGGTGCCAAAATGATGTCAAGCTTCCCTCTTATATTTTTTTGAATTTTGCGCACAGGAAATCGATTTCCCACAGAGGTAAATCGATTTCCACCTTCCAATTTTCAAAAATTGTTTTCTTGCACTGTTTTGATTTTTGCCCGATCTTTCACCTGTAAAATATAAACAAAAGAGACAAAACATATATTTTTGATTTTTTTGGTTAGTATAAACAAATAAAAACTATAAATGCTCGATAATTCCCCTCAGAGATAATCACAGTATCAAAGATCAAGCTTCACAATGGTGCTCTTGATTGATGATTGAATGCAATTGATGTATGATCTTAGGGTCAAAAATTGGAGTATGACACAATGTCTTCTTGAGAATCTTAACCACAACTTGGTTACTCAATGAACAATATACAACTTCTTCTTGATAATCTTAACCACAACTTGGTTACTCAAGAAACAATACAACAATAAATTCTAATTGAAGGATAGAAAAACACTTAGAAAGGGGGGTTTGAATAAGTGTAGCTTTAAAACTTGTAAGATAAAAACAATTTGCACAATGATTTTTATCCTGGTTCATTGTTAACTAAACTACTCCAGTCCACCCCCTTGGAGTGATTTACCTCACCTGTGGATTTAATCCACTAATCACACGAGATTACAATTGTTTTCCACTTAGAAACACTCTAAGTCTTCTAGAGTATCCTGATCACAACTTGATCACTCTAGGAACAATCTGCTTAGACAACTTCTAAGACTTGCTAGAGTATACTGATCAACAACCTGATCACTCTAGTACTTACAACTTAATGTAAACAAAATTTTTTAAGAGTTACAATGCTTCTTATAAAGCTATTATCACAACTGTGATTTTCTCTTAAGTTTAAGCTTAAATCTCACTAAGATATTACAACAGCAATGTAGTGAGTTTGATGATGAAGTTTGAGAGCTTTTGAATTTTACAGTGTTTATGTATATTGTGCAAGTGTTGTAATTCGTAAGTTGTAACCTTGCTTCTCATCAGAACTTCATATTTATAGGCACTTGAGAAGATGACCGTTGGGAGCATTTAATGCTTTGCGTATTCCGTACAGCATTGCATTTAATGTTTCACTCTTTTGTCAACTACCTCGAGCCTTGTTTTCGCTGTGTCTACTGACGTTGCCTTTAATAGCTTCTAACGTTCCTTTTGTCAGTCAGAGTAGCCTGCCAGTCTAGTACTTGCTTATGATCTGATGTTTGTGTAAACAACGTTTGAATGTCATCAGAGTCAAACAGCTTGGTGCAGAGCATCTTCTTGTCTTCTAACCTTGAGGTGCTTCTAAGCGTGATACCATGAGAGCTTCAATGCTTCTGCTTCTGATCTCAAGTTCTTCTGATGCTTCCATAGACCCGTGATCTGATTCTGCTTGACCATCTTCTGATGTCTTGCCAGACCATGTTCTGATGTTGCATGCTGAACCTTCTGAGTCAGTGCTTCTTGCGCTGATTTTGTGCATACTCTTTATATAATTCCTTTAATGGAAATTGCATAGTATTAGAGTACCACATTATCTCATACAAAATTCATATGCTTGTTATCATCAAAACTAAGAATATTGATCAGAACAAATCTTGTTCTAACAATCTCCCCCTTTTTGATGATGACAAAAACATACATAAATGATATGAATTTGCGATCAGAATATCAGACGGCTAAAGACAATTTCACAGGTATAGCGTAAGCATATAAACATAGTGTCTGAATATGTCTCCCCCTGAGATTGACAATATCCCCCTGAAATAAATACTGGAAGAATTTTATAAATAAAGGACTTACCTGAGTATTTTCCATTTCAGTTGAGACGAACACATATGCTTAGATCTTTCAGAACATTCACAGCTTCTGATTCTTGCTTCCATAGGACAGCTTCAGAACGTGAATTTCTTCGATCTTCAGAACATTCAGCTTCTGATTCTTGCTTCCATTGGACAGCTTCAGAGCTTGAATTTCTTCTTGAATCATTGCATGCTAGATTGTATCAAAACATTATTGAATGTACCAGAGCATCATCGGAGCATCTCTACATCCTGAAATGTTACAGAACAAACTAAACGACAAAAGTCAGCATGAATGAATCAGAACATAAAATATGTATCAGAACATATAATTATGTATCAGAGAAAACACAAGTAATGTTACAGAGCATATTTTATAACTGAAAACATGCATTAGAACATATAAGAAATAAGAATGTGTTAGAGCATATTCTATCATTAGAATATCAGAACATTCTTCCTTCTTGCTTATGATCTTGAAGCTTTGTAGCATTCAGCTTGCTTCAAGTTCTATGAGCTTGTTTCTATACAGAATTGCTTTTCCCCATGTCTCTGCTTCTTATGTTGAGCTTTAAAGAGGATCTTCCATTCCTGCAAAACACTCAAAGACATAGAACTTTGCAAGTTCTGTTAGAAATGTGGAGCCTTTCTCCCAGCAACTGATAGAGTAAATCAGATCATTTATCACATCTTTCTCCCCCTTTTTGTCATAACATCAAAAACATAAAAGATTCAGATGAAAAAACAAGATAAACAATATGAGAGAAGAAAAGATAAATTTCATTGATCTTCCAAAGAGAGAAATTCATCAGAAGTACAAGAGGGATGCTAGGAAAAACAGATGCAGCAAACAAAGAAAACAACTAAGACTCAAAGACTAAGATGACCCTAGCTTGGACATGATCTTGGCCAGCATGTCATGAATTCCATTGTTGCTCTCAGTCTGCCTCTCCATGAAGGTGCGGAATTCAGCATTGATCGTGCGTTGCTCATCCATGCGAGAAGATAGCTCAGCCTGGTTCTTCTGAATAACTTCCAGAGTCCTTGCGAGACGAGAAGGTTCATCAGAAGAAGCTTCACAACTTCTGTCCAGAGGGATAGCGTTCTGAACCGCAGCTTCCATGATCAGATCATCACCTTGATTTTCCTCAACAGGAATACTATCAGCAGGATGATCTTCAGCATCTGCTTCTTCCATAGAAGCATCTCCATACTCTGCAGCAGGCACCTAAGAATCTCCACTCTCAAGAGCTTGAAGAATGGAAGCTAGATTCCTTGGAGCAGAAGGACCTTCAACTTCTGGAGGATCAGCAACTTCTGGAATGATCAAGCTTGAGTCTCCCTCAGAAGGATTTGCCCTCAGCAAGTCAAACAAGAATTTGAAGTCTCTAGTCAGCACTGGATACTGAGGTCTCCAGACCATAATATCTCTGCAAGGGTTAGCTTCCATTGCTGCAGCAATTCTTGCTTCCTCAAGTTCATCAACAAACCTCTTCTCCTCAAGGACTCTCCTGTTTCTGATGGGATGATAGTAGATACCATTATCACCCTCAAGAAGATAACCAGCATAGCCAGGAGCAGCAGCTACTAGTCTCTTCTGAACAGCCATAGCACCCACTTGAAAATCCTGGCGAAAGCTTCTCCAAAGGTTTCTTGTGGAAACATCATCAAGACCATGGAAGGAAGCATCCTTCAGAAGGTCCAGCCTACTGATCACTTCATTTCTGAACATCTCCAGGTAGATATGGGGTTCAGGTTCAGGTGGATTGAAGGTGAATTTGTAGTCAGGGTAGAGAAGGCAGTATGGATTGGATTTTCTGGTAGGTAGGGGATGGGATAGAGAAGGTGGAGGTGCAGTGGTTGAAGAAGATGGAATATCTATGGGGATGATTGAGGAGGAAGGAATATCTGTGATGGGAGTTGATGAGAATGGTATATTTATGATGGGGATTGATGATGATGGCATATCAGAAGGTGTTGGGGGATGGATATTTAGTGGTGTAGGGTTCAAGACAGGTGTAGATAGAGATGGGGGAGGTGGATTTGGTATGGTGAAGTTGTTTTGTGGTTCAGAAGGAGGCGGTTGGGTAGAAGTTTGAGGTTCAGAAGGAGGTGGTTGATATACCTGCCTGGAGAAGTTACCAGAACGAATTGCTTGGAACGAATCTACTTTAAGAGGATCATAAGTAACCTTATGCCTCTTAGCTTCTTTAGCAGCTTCTTCTGCAGCCTTTCTTTTCAGCTTTGCTTCTTGCTTCTTCTGATCCTTATTTTGAAGATCAGCAAGAGAAGGAAGCACTCTACCACGAATCCACGCAGGATCAACAGCAGATTGAGTCCTAACAAAGGCTTCCAAGTAATGCTTTACAGCCTTGTGAAGTTCTAAATGAAACATAGTAGAAAAGCCTTCAACAGGAACTCTTCTTGACAGAATGTCTGGGAAGCTTGTACCAACAGAAGTTACATTCCTGATGAGATCAAGTCTGAACAACTCAACACCATTGAAGACAAGACCTTGAACAACTCCAAGGAATTGGGACGCTCCAGTGGTCCTTATAGAATCCAACAAATTTCCTTCTATCAGAATATCAGTGATCATTCTGGCATAAGGAATAGTATTTCTTGGAATGTGAGGACACTTCCCACGTTCTTCATCTCTAGACTGAACAATAGAAGTCTTCAGATTCTCAAACAGAATGTGAGAAATGTTGAGTTCCAATCTTCTTCCAATGCAGAAGAGAGTGTATTTGTGATCAGGACTGATGTAGGCGGAGGAGGAGAATAACTTCTTTCTGTGATGAAGAGAGCCCAAAATAATTTCATCCCACACTTGATAAAATGCCCTCAAAGTACCAGTTTTATGAGATTCAATACCGGTAGCATGAGAGATTTGATGTTCAACCTGAAACCAGTTAACTCTTCCAGGAAGAGGACCAGTGCAGCCTTCTTCATCCTCCAGGTTGTATAACTTCCTTATCAACTTTTCAGTAACTATAACTTCATGCCCTAGCACGAAGGAGATGATTGTAGTTGGAGTAACCGTTGCATGAACCCAGAAGTCCTTCACCAGGTCTGGATAAATTGGTCCAACCAATCTATCAAGATAGTTTGACCATCCTTGTTCTAAGATCCTTGCATCGGGTTGAAAACCATTTGCTCTTAGATTTTCAAAGTCCACAGCGGACTCGCACAGAACTTCCAAATCTTCAATGGGTATAATGCATGTCTTCAACGGAGCATACCCATGCTTTCTAAGAAGTATTTGAGTGGAAGTGAGTCTTTCTGCTGGGCTAGAGGAACTTGATGAAGAATTCATGACGATTGCTTGGTTACAAATCAAAAACTAGGGTTTGAGAGAGAAATGCAAAGAGAGAGAGACACAAGAATAGAGAAAGAAAGCGAAAAAGAAGAAATGAAAGTGAAGCGGGTTATTTAAACGGTTTGAATAGAAGAAAGTAACATACAAAAATAAAAAGAAATGATTACAGAAAAAACATGACATTAATATGCATTTAATGAGAAATGACGTTAGGAGAGATAAAGTGACAAAATGAACTGATTTGCACAGTTACCTAGGGCGGCGTCTCCTCAACTGCACGCATGCTTGTCCAAAAATAGTGAACACGTGTTCATTTTTCAGGAAAGAATGGTGACAACTGTTTTGCTTTAAAAGAGCTTCTGAATCAACTTAGATAATGAAACGTTAGTAGTAACAGAATCAGAACTTCTAAATGATCATTATCAGAACTTCTTATAAACAAAGAAATCCTAACGCATTTCAGAAGATACCCATACATAAGATCTTCTCATCTTCTCATTCTGGGCATAAACCCATACTGATATTCTTTAGAATGAACTTAAACCTATCTTCAGCAAGGGGTTTTGTAAAGATATCAGCCCATTGATGGTCTGTATCCACAAAGTTCAAAGAGAGAACACCCTTCTGAACATAGTCCCTCATAAAATGATGTTTAATCTCAATATGTTTAGCTTTGGAATGTAAGATAGGATTCTTAGATAAACATATAGCAGAAGTATTATCACAAAAAATAGGAATGTTACTCTCATATATCTGATAATCTTCTAGCTGACTCTTCATCCAGAGCATTTGTGTGCTACACCCAGCAGCAGCAACATATTTTGCTTCTGTTGTTGATAGTGCTATGGTAGCTTGCTTCTTGCTGTACCAGGAGATCAAATGACTTCCAAGAAATTGACAACTTCCAGAAGTACTCTTCCTTTCAATTCTATCTCCAACATAGTCAGCATCACAGAATCCTACTAAGTTGTATTCTTTAGATCTTATGTAGACTATACCAACATTAGTAGTATCTTTCAGATACCTCAGAATTCTCTTAACAGCAGTTAAGTGAGATTCTCTAGGATCTGATTGGAATCTAGCACACAAACAAACACTGAATAGAATGTCAGGTCTAGAAGCAGTTAAATATAGAAGAGATCCAATCATACCTCTGTACAACTTCTGATCTACCTTCTTACTTACCTCATCCTTACCTAGAACACACGTTGGATGCATGGGAGTTTTGGCTTCTTTGCTTTCAGAAAGATTAAACTTCTTCAGAAGTTCTTTCACATACTTCGTTTGATGAACATAAGTTCCATCAGAAGTTTGGTTGATTTGAATCCCAAGGAAATACTTGAGTTCACCCATCATACTCATTTCAAATTCAGCCTGCATAGACTTAGCAAACTCCTTTCCTAGTGAAGCATTAGATGTTCCAAAGTTAATATCATCAACATAAATTTGACAAATTAAAATGTCCTTCTTAGACGTTTTACAGAAAAGAGTCGTGTCCACTTGTCCTCTAGTGAAACCATTGTTCAGAAGGAAAGAACTTAATCTATCATACCAAGCTCTGGGAGCTTCCTTCAATCCATACAATGATTTCTTAAGTTTAAAAACATGTTTTGGAGACTTAAAGTCTTCAAAACCAGGAGGTTGGTGGAAATAGACTTCCTCATCTATATAACCATTTAAGAATGCACTCTTAACATCCTTCTGATACAGAGTGATGTTATGCTGAGTGGCAAAAGAAATCAATAAGCGAATAGATTCTAACCTGGCCACTGGTGCAAAGGTTTTTGTATAGTCAATCCCTTCTTGCTGTCTATATCCCTGAGCCACCAGCCTGGCTTTGTTTCTTACCACTTCTCCCTTCTCACTGAGCTTGTTTCTGAACACCCACTTTGTACCAATGATGTTGAATCCTTTTGGTCTAGGAACCAAATCCCGTACATCATTCCTTGTAAACTGATTTAGTTCTTCTTGCATGGCAATTATCCAGTCTGGATCTTCTAGAGCTTGATCAACAGAAGTTGGCTCGATCAAAGAAACAAGACCTAATTGACATTCTACATTGTTCTTAAGGAATGCTCTTGTTCTGATAGGATCATCTTTCTTTCCAAGGATCACATCTTCTGAGTTAGCTGAAGTAAGTCTAGAAGATCTTCTGACTGTTGGCTCTTCAGAAATTCTGAGACTCTCTAAAGATGCAGCAACTTGATCTTCTGATTCATTGCTTCTGAGACTTTCAGCTTCTGGAGCTTTGCTTCTTGGTTCTACAACTTTTGATATGTCAATATCTATATCTGCAAAATTCTCAAACTGCTTTGGCTTTTCAAGACCAAGCTTATCATCAAATCTGATATTGATTGATTCTTCTACAATCAATGTTTCAGTATTGTATACTCTGTAGCCTTTAGAGCGTTCGGAATATCCAAGAAGAAAACATTTTTGTGCCTTAGAATCAAACTTACCAAGATGACCTTTAGTATTCAGAATAAAGCACACACATCCAAAAGGATGAAAATATGAAATGTTGGGCTTTCTGTTCATCCATTATTCATAAGGAGTCTTATTTAGAATAGGTCTTATAGAGATTCTATTCTGAATATAACATGCAGTGTTTATTGCTTCTGCCCAGAAGTGCTTAGCCATATTGGTCTCATTGATCATGGTTCTGGCCATTTCTTGCAAAGTCCTATTCTTTCGCTCTACAACTCCATTTTGCTGTGGAGTTCTAGGGCAAGAGAAATCATGGGCAATACCATTTTCTTTGAAGAACTCCTCAAAGAATCTGTTCTCAAATTCGCCACCATGATCACTTCTGACCTTTATGATTTTGCACTCCTTCTCAGATTGGATCTGAGAGCAGAATTCAAAGAACACTGAATGAGACTCATCCTTGTGTTTTAGGAACTTTACCCATGTCCAGCGGCTATAATCATCTATGATGACTAATCCATATTTCTTCCCTCTGACAGATGCTGTTTTGACTGGTCCAAACAGATCAATGTGCAGAAGTTCTAACGGCCTTGAGGAAGAGACAACATTCTTAGATTTGAATGTAGGTCTGGAGAACTTGCCCTTCTGACATGCTTCACAAAGAGCATCTGATTTGTATTTCAGATTTGGGAGACCTCTGACTAGATTTAGTTTGTTAATCTGAGAAATCTTTCTCAAACTAGCATGTCCTAATCTTCTGTGCCAGACCCATTGCTCTTCAGAAACAGACATAAGACAAGTCACCTTCTGCTTCTCAAGATCAGAAAGATCAATCTTATAAATGTTGTTCTTTCTCTTGCCTGTAAATAGGATTGAGCCATCCTTCTGACTTACATCCTTGCAAGACTTTTGATTGAAGATTATGTCATAACCATTGTCACTTAATTGACTTATGGACAATAAGTTATGTGCTAATCCTTCTACAAGAAGTACATTAGTTATGGAAGGAGAGTTACCAATACTTATTGTTCCAGAGCCAATAATCTTGCCCTTCTGATCTCCTCCAAACTTGACTTCTCCACCAGACTTAAGCACCAGGTCTTGGAACATAGACCTTCTTCCCGTCATGTATCGCGAGCACCCAGAGTCCATGTACCATGACATTTTGTGCTTTGCCTTCTTTGCTGCTAAGGATATCTGCAACAGAAATTATCTTCTCCTTAGGTACCCACAATTTCTTGGGTCCTTTCTTGTTAGTTTTCCTCAAGTTCTTATTGAACTTGGGTTTAGCATGATAAGTGACAGGAGGAACAACATGATATTCTTTGGGTTTGTCATCAGCATGATATCTTTTAGGTTGTGTCACATGCTTCTTTTTGTGTGTTGTGTTAAAACTCTGGGCATGTGATGTGAGCTTGATATCATGTGAGTGGCCATATTTGAACTGATCATACAATGGCTTGTATGTGATTTTAAAATCATCAACATGTTCAAATTTATGTGAGGTATCACCCTCATAGCCAAAACCAAACCTTTTGTTTCCAGAAACACCATATATCATAGAAGCAAGATGACTTCTGCCAATACTTCTAGATAGGAACTTTCTGAAGCTCGAATCATATTCTTTCAGAATATGATTGAGACTAGGAATGGATTTTTCTGATTCCGAAGGAGATCCACTATCTTTGGATAATTTTAAAATTTTTTCCTTCAGTTCAGAATTTTCCACTTCCAGCTTCTTAGTTTCAAATTCAAATTGCTTTTTCAGCTTTTTGTATTTGATACTAAGATGAGCCTTGAGTTCCAGAAGTTCAGTTAAACTGGAAACTAACTCTTCTCTAGATAGTTCAGAAAACACCTCTTCAGAATCTGATTCTGATGTAGATTCTGATCCATCATCCACTGTAGCCATCAGTGCAAAGTTGGCTTGCTCTCCTTCAGAGTCTGATTCTGATTCTGATTCAGAATCATCCCATGTTGCCATAAGACCTTTCTTCTTATGAAACTTCTTCTTGGGATTCTCCTTATGAAGTTTTGGACAATCATTCTTGAAGTGTCCAGGCTCATTGCACTCATAGCAGACAACCTTCTTCTTGTCAGATCTTCTGCCACCAGAAGATTCTCCTCGTTCAAACTTCTTTGAACTTCTGAAGCTTTTGAACTTCCTTTGTTTGCTCTTCCAGAGTTGGTTTACCCTTCTGGAGATCATGGACAGTTCATCTTCTTCTTCTGATTCTGATTCTTTAGAATCTACTTCTTCAGCCTGAAAAGCGTTAGTGCATTTTTTAATATTAGATTTTAATGCAATAGACTTACCTTTCTTCTGAGGCTCATTTGCATCCAGCTCTATCTCATGGCTTCTCAAGGAACTGATTAGCTATTCCAAAGAAACCTCATTCAGATTCTTTGCAATCTTGAATGCAGTCACCATTGGACCCCATCTTCTGGGTAAGCTTCTGATGATCTTCTTTACATGATCAGCCTTGGTGTAGCCTTTGTCCAGAACTCTTAATCCAGCAGTTAGCGTTTGAAATCTTGAGAACATCTTCTCAATATCTTCATCGTCCTCCATCTTGAAGGCTTCATATTTCTGGATTAGAGCAAGAGCTTTGGTCTCCTTGACTTGAGCATTTCCTTCATGGGTCATTTTCAATGACTCATATATATCATAGGCAGTTTCCCTGTTAGATATCTTCTCATACTCAGCATGAGAGATAGCATTCAGCAAAAAAGTCATACGTTTATGATGATTTTTGAAAATCTTCTTTTGATCATCATTCATTTCTTGTCTTGTAAGCCTTACGCCAGTAGCGTTCACTGGATGTTTGTAACCATCCACCAGAAGATCCCATAAGTCACAATCTAGACCAAGGAAGTAACTTTCAAGTTTATCTTTCCAGTATTCAAAGTTTTCACCATCAAATACTAGCGGTCTAGTGTAACCATTGTTACCTTTTCCATTGTATTGCTCAGCTGAGCCAGATGAAGATGTAGATGTAGGTGTTGGAGTCTCAACCATCTTGACTTAGTGTTTTTCTCTTCCTGAATCTTTTCTAAACACGGTTAAGTGCTTGCACCTTAGAACCGGCGCTCTGATGCCAATTGAAGGATATAAAAACATTTAGAAAGGGGGTGTTGAATAAGTGTAGCTTTAAAACTTGTAAGATAAAAACAATTTGCATAATGATTTTTATCCTGGTTCGTTGTTAACTAAACTACTCCAGTCCACCCCCTTGGAGTGATTTACCTCACCTGAGGATTTAATCCACTAATCACACGAGATTACAATGGTTTTCCACTTAGAAACACTCTAAGTCTTCTAGAGTATCCTGATCACAACTTGATCACTCTAGGAACAATCTGCTTAGACAACTTCTAAGACTTGCTAGAGTATACTGATCAACAACCTGATCACTCTAGTACTTACAACTTAATGTAAACAAATTCTTTTAAGAGTTACAATGCTTCTTATAAATCTATTATCACAACTGTGATTTTCTCTTAAGTTTAAGCTTAAATCTCACTAAGATATTACAACAGCAATGTAGTGAGTTTGATGATGAAGTTTGAGAGCTTTTGAATTTTACAGCGTTTCTGTATATTGCGCAAGTGTTGTAATTCGTAAGTTGTAACCTTGCTTCTCATCAGAACTTCATATTTATAGGCACTTGAGAAGATGACCGTTGGGAGCATTTAATGCTTTGCGTATTCCGTACAGCATTGCATTTAATGTTTCACTCTTTTGTCAACTACCTCGAGCCTTGTTTTTGCTGTGTCTACTGACGTTGCCTTTAATAGCTTCTAACGTTCCTTTTGTCAGTCAAAGTAGCCTGCCAGTCTAGTACTTGCTTCTGATCTGATGTTTTTGTAAACAACGTTTGAATGTCATCAAAGTCAAACAGCTTGGTGCAGAGCGTCTTCTTGTCTTCTGACCTTGAAGTGCTTCTAAGCGTGATACCATGAGAGCTTCAGTGCTTCTGCTTCTGATCTCAAGTTCTTCTGATGCTTCCATAGACCCATGTTCTGATTCTGCTTGACCATCTTCTGATGTCTTGCCAGACCATGTTCTGATGTTGCATGCTGAACCTTCTGAGTCAGTGCTTCTTGCGCTGATTTTGTGCATACTCTTTATATAATTCCTGAAATGGAAATTGCATAGTATTAGAGTACCACATTATCTCATACAAAATTCATATGCTTGTTATCATCAAAACTAAGAATATTGATCAGAAAAAATCTTGTTCTAACACTAATAAGTGAACTTAATGCTTCTTAATCTAAGCTATATCACAACTATGATTTTTCACTATGTTTTAAGTACAGTGAATATGAATCTCAATAAAATAATATGAACGAAATTATTCTGGACCGACCCAATCAGTATAATTGGGCCAATCCAGCCATCGGCCCAAGACACTTTAAGACCACGCGTGACACGTTCAGCCCAGTCGCTCCGGGAAAACTCAGAAGACAGCCGACCACGAGGGACCCTCGTGCCCGATAAACAACCAGCTCGCGTGTCACCTAAATATACGCCTCAGAAGGAAGATTCTAATCCGCATAAGAACACCCTATAAATAGCCCTCTCCATACATAGGGCAAGGTAATCTTTTTCCACCCCCAAATTTTCTCACTTTGTTGTACCTTGTTGAATACCTACTTACTTTGGCATCGGAGTGCCTTGCAGGTACAACCCTTTTTCCCATCAACCATCGCGAACTTAAAGCCTTCATTGTTGCTGGCCATCTGATCCGCTCGGTAAGATCAGTGGCGCCGTCTGTGGGAACTCTAGCTCCCCCGTTCCTTTTTCTTGCACCTTCTTGATCCATTCTTGCCTCCTGCAAGAACCTAGGAACCAAAGCTTTAATCAAATCATTGCTCATGGTCGGTAATGTTAGACGCTGGCCTTAGGATCTAGAGGGGGGGTGAATGGATCTTACACAGTTTTGCAGAATTAATTGAACTTTAAGCGGAAGTGATTCTGAATCAACTCGCGTCTATTCCGAACCACTATTGAAACGATTGTATATGTGTTAAAACCACTAACCAGCTTGAGATAAACGATAAGAGAATACACTATAGAATCAATACGTCGCTCTATTGAAAATCAATTAACTTCTTATATGATGAACGGCGTTTGCAATGCAGTAATGGTGAAAGAAGCAAAAACACAAACACTTGGTGATAATGATCAAATTGATGGTGGTTCAATGTGTGATGGATTGTGATGTTTATATAAGTCCTTAATTCACAATCTTAACACTCGAATCGTTGATCAATTTGCTATTATAACCAAATATGAACAGAACGTAAATGAAAAAGTAAAAGCGACAAGAACACGATATTTGTTTAGGTAGTTCGTCGATCGTCCTCGCTACGACTACGTCTGCCCCCAATTCCAAACTGAAATTGGGAAATCTTTCATTAATGTTGAAAGTAGTATATACAAAGAAGATAACAAAGCGATAAACCATAAACCAATTATGTCGATCCTTTGAATCTTCTTCCCCCTTAATCTTGAGTCAGATCAAGGTTATCCAAGAGCTTCACTTAATCCCTTTTCTGCAGTGTCTTGAATTGCCTTGAACCCTTGTTCTTCAATCTTCACACTCAGATGGATCCTCGATGAAACCTCTTGATAAAAACCCCCAAGAAACACCTATCTTGGAGGACAAAACCCGCAGATTTTATTCACCAAAAACCCCACAAATCTTCACCCACTAGGAATCTTCAATTCCGTTCCATGGACGTTATCGAACTCGATCACTAACCCTCAACGCAAGAATGATTATGTGTAATTGTGTTGGAGATGACGAAGAACGAAGATGAGAAGCCTTTGTGTATCTTTCAGTCATTGGTGTTGCATTCAATAATTGAACCTTTGATAATATATATGAGTGCCTATCAGTTGGAGCCAAGAATAACAGACATTTTGGCATTTTTGATCAGTTAGGTCGACCTCTTGTAGGGCTTAGGTCGACCTAGCAGAGGTGCATTAACTTGAAATGATTTTGCTCCCAGTTAGGTCGACCTGTTTGGGAAGTAGGTCGACCAAAATTCTCTTCATATGAGTTTTTGGGATATTTCTTCAGTTTAGGTCGACCTAGTTGATGTGTGGGTCGACCTAGCAGAGGTATGTGAAATTTTCTCCATTTTAGGTCGACCTAGGTTGACAGTAGGTCGACCTAGCTGCTGCTTTTCTGCATTTTTCTTGTTTTGCTTTTATTGGGTCGACCTATATGCATAGTAGGTCAACATGCTCTGTCACAAATGACCAATGCTTGCTTTTCCTTGAGTTCTTCTGCTTGTCCCTTGTTGCTTGTATGCTTATTGAGTTTGCCATGAATCAAAAACATCTTTGTAATTGTGATCTTGTATTCACATACTCCCCCTTTTTTATGATGGCAAACCGATAGTAGAAGCTTTGGCAGTAAGTAATGAAGACTCAACAAAACTCCCCCGTACATTCAGCATCTATTTCTCAACAAGGCAATCTCTCAACAAAGCTCCCCCGTACACTCAGCATCTATCTCCCCCTTTGACAATATCAAAAAGAGATACAACGAAAATAGAAGAGTAACGAGAGAAACATATATAAAATAATAAAACAGGAAACACTAGCATTCATAGTGTAATAGATAAAATGTAGACAGTGAAACCATAAGATCCAAACATGTTTAACAGTACATTTTAGCATTACAATAATCCAAGAAGTTAACAAACCAAAACGAGTGTGACAACATATAGAAATTTAACATAATGATGATGAGATTAAATGCAATGATATGATAATATGATGGAGACGACATCCTAACGCCTGCCCCTTCTTCCTCTTCCTCTCTGAAATGTGTGAGGGCAATCTTCTTCAACTTGTTCCAACAAATCCAGCACAGATAGGTTGAGAGTGTTGAAGCTTTGGCTTATGTTTGCATGACGATTCAGAGCTGTTTCTTCAAACTGATTTTGTCTTAGGGTCGAGTTGGACGCAAATGTCTCAAAATCGTTCTTGTGGTCTAGAACCAAGCTGTATAGCGATTGATATTGACGTTGTTGTTCATCATATCGATCTTGTTGGAGCTGTTGCATGGATTGGAACTGGAGCTGTTGTGTTTCAAAATGTTGTTGTTGTTGAAGTTGCATACTTTCAAGCATGGAGATGATGTTGGACTGATCCGGCGGAGGTGGAGCAGTGTATCCCCAAGGAATTTCTTCCTCTTGAGGAGGTACATATTGCCAATTTGAGTCCGTGTCATGAGCTACATCTTCCATGGTGTGATCCTCATCATTTGCTATTTCTTGATCATTTCCTTCTTCTTCATTCCCTGCAATGTGACCAAATTCAGTAGGATCATCATAGTTGTAGATGATCTTTCCGGTTCCCTTTTGAATGAGATAGTAGGTTTTCTTATTTGGATCCCAATGGTAGCCCATGAGGGTTAAAGTTGTTTGGGAGAAGTCTTGATTCTGTTTCATGTGAATGTAGGACAGTCCATCGAGTTTCATCCCGAAATGGTTCACGATTGTTTGAATGATTGAGCCATAGGATAGAGCAGTAGTCTTCTGCTTCACCTCTTCAAACTTAGCAGTTAGAAAGTGTGGCCAGTGCACACGTGTCCTGTTTTGAATCAGGTACATTAACACAACCTCATTTCATTCAATTCTTGAGAATCCGCCTGCTCGTGGTCAAATGACTCTTGATATAATCCAGTTGAGGAGCCTAGGATCTCTTTTTAGGTGACCGGCGGTGATGGATTCATTTTGCTTGTCAAAGACGGTAGGGTCTTTGAGAATAGATTTCATGTAGGCGACATGATCATAGTTGGCCGGAAAGTCACCGTCTTCTATACGAACTTCATCTCCTAAGAGTGTAAGACCAAAGATACTTATCCAGGCTCGTTTGTCAACAATATGGGATCTCGACCCCATCTTAAACCTAAAATTACAACCTTCCTCTCTTGTGAACCCTGCATAGAAGGCCCTAACAGTGTTTTCACAATACGGTGTGGCACACTCCAAAAGGGGGTGAACATTTTGATGCTGAACAAGACTGACAACATCAGGAATGTGCATGTGCTTAGCAACATGTTGATTATAGATATATTGCTTGACTACCTTCCTTTTCATTTGCCATTTTTCAAAATTTTCTTTGCAATCAGGATGAACAAGGGCTACAACACTTACCGGTTGAGAGGATGATCCAGATGCGATTTCCTTTCCCTTTCTTGATTTTGGAGGCATTCTTGCTGATGATTTATGTGAGAAGGATGATTTTTGACAACCTTTGGGTTTGAGGAATTAGGGTTGGCCGTACACAATGATGTAAGAATGAGTGGGAAAGAAAAGAGGAATGATTATGAATGAATGGGGATGGGTCGGGTCGACCAACAGACCCAATTTTGGGAATTATTACAGCAGTGGGTCGACCTAAATGAGGACTAGGTCGACCTAACAGAAGTAGTGAGAAAAAGAAACAATTTAGGTCGACCTAAAATGTGGGTAGGTCGACGTAACTGAGCAATTTTTGTTTCTGCTGAAAATATTCTTCTGTAGGTCGACTCAGATGCAATGTAGGTCGACCTAAGTTGCTTCAAATGATTGAAATGCCTTAGGGATGTTACTATATGATGCATTTATGCTTAGTTACTTGCTTGTATGCCCAAAACATGATATGTTATGAATGGAGATGATAGACACATATATGTAATTGAGATATATAGATAACCATATATGAAGTCACTATAAGCATATTAATTGATAGCATATTATAGTATCAATAAAAATTTTTGGAAGTGAACAATAAACATGTTATTGCTTTCTCAATATGTAGGTGTTTTGTCATCATTGTGTGGAATCCTCTTGTCAGTGTGCCATACTCCTAAATTTGATGATGAATTGTCTAAATGGAATGTTTCATGTCTTGGTTTCTTGACTTTGCGAAAAACTCATCTAGTATCGATTGCTTGAAGATCTCCCGGATGAGGGACAGGGTCCCAAACATTATTCTGCTTAGAATAGGTTTAAATTTCCTCACAATGCAATTTGTTAATTGCTCATCAAGTAATGCGTCCTTTGTGTTTTTCGGATTAACTTATATTTGTGATGTATCTTATGCATTAGTGATGGCCAGGTCACCTACATTTCCTTTGCCAAGTATGGTTCTTCAATTTGTCTTTATAGATGACATACCAAGAGTGATATGTCTTCCTTTATGTGTCTTGAGCACCAGCTGTCAAGGAACCACCACCTTTCGGCGATGTCAAGACACTTTTCCTGCAAAATTAATTTAGAATGGAAGGTCCCCAATCTTCATTGGGTCCTAGGTGGTGAGTACAGAAGTTGTTGCACTTAGGCAACCATTGAAATACTCCTTTAGGAACTAAAATTCTCCTAAATTTGCATTTTTCAATGCTATGTCCCTTTTTGCAACAATAATGACAGGTAATATGATGAGAATATGCTGTTTTGCTAGTTGATACTTTTGGTACAAAAGTGTATTTACTATATAAAGGAGTATACGATCTTTTGAACTTATTTGGATCAACGACAAAAGTCACTTTTGGTTGTAGAGCCTTGTCTAACTTGGCTTTCAGATCTCTTACTTCTTTTTGCCAAATGTGACATGTCTCACAACCAAACCATGATGTAGGATCTATTTCAACTTTATCCTTTTGAATGTCTAGCATAGATTGTTTTAAAGCTTCCATATCCTTTTCGGTTTTCTCAACTTTTGATTCAAGATATGAAAAGATTTTCTTATTTGAGGCCAAAAGTTTGAAAGCTTTAATTGCATCTCCATGTAATTCTTCAAAAGCAAGTTTTAGTTGAGAATGAGATACCTTATCTACGAGTTCAGGTTTAAGGTGACTTACAGCTTTCTTTTTCTTGTGTTGATGAGCCATGAAGCATAGGTTTGCTGATTCTTCTTCATCGCTTGACGAGCTTTCACTAGATGAATCACTTTCCCGTGCTATGTAGGCTCTTTTAGATTTGTTATGACCTTTGCTTTGGTTCTTCTCTTTTTCTTTCTTAAGGTATGGACAATCCGGTTTGTAGTGACCGACTTTTCCCACAATTGAAGCAAAGGCCTTTGATTTTTCCTTTGTTGTCGTCATCTTGTTTGAACTTGTTTGATTGCTTTCTATAGTTGATCAACCCTTTGTCAGAATGTTTTGCTCCATTTTTCTTTAGATATTTGTTGTATCTTCGCACAAACAGTCCCATTTCCTCATCATCGGAGTCTTCGTCATCACTTGTATCACTATCCACTAGCTCTTGTCTTGAGGTCTTGGAGCTTGAAGCTTTTAGAGCTATTGACTTCTTCTCTACCTCTTTCTCCATGTTCTTTTCTTTCTTTGCCCTTTTCTCATGCATGTCAAGGCATTTAAGGTGTTGTTCATGTTCCTCTAGTTTACCAAAGAGAGTGGTAATGTCTAAGGTGTTTAGATCATTTGCTTCCTTTATTGCTGTAACCTTGGGTTGCCATTCCCTGTTCAAGCATCTTAATATTTTGTTAGTAGCAACTGCATTGGAAACAGGTCTATCAAGAGAATCTAACCGATTTTTCAGGTGAACGAATCTCTTCTGCATGTTTTCGATGGATTCACCATCTTCCATGTGGAAGAGTTCGAACTCTTGAGTTAACGTATTGATCCTAGCTAGTTTGACATCATCCGTTACCTCGTGGGCAACTTGCAATGTGTCCCACATAGCTTTAGCGGATCTACAATGGGAAACGCGATAGTATTCATCAACTCCTAGAGCTGAGATTAGAATGTTTCTCGCTTTCCAATCGTATGCATATCTCTTTTCATCTTCAGCATCCCAAGTATTTTCTGGTTTTGGAACAACTGCACCAGCTGCATTTGTCATGGTGATCTGAAAGGGACCATTGACAATAGCTGTCCAGATGCTCCTATCAATTGCATTGATGTGGACACACATACAATCCTTCCAATAGCCATAGTTTTCACCGTTGAAAACTGGAGCTCTATTGTGAGCCCCTTTAGGTCCGGAAGCCATCTTTCCAATAAGTGTTTCACGTAGCACGGAATAAACCAGAGCTCTGATACCACTTGTTAGACGCTGGCCTTAGGATCTAGAGGGGGGGTGAATGGATCTTACATAGTTTTGCAGAATTAATTGAACTTTAAGCGGAAGTGATTCTGAATCGACTCGCGTCTATTCCGAACCACTATTGAAACGATTGTATATGTGTTAAAACCACTAACCAGCTTGAGATAAACGATAAGAGAATACACTATAGAATCAATACGTCGCTCTATTGAAAATCAATTAACTTCTTATATGATGAACGACGTTTGCAATGCAGTAATGGTGAAAGAAGCAAAAACACAAACACTTGGTGATAATGATCAAATTGACGGTGGTTCAATGTGTGATGGATTGTGATGTTTATATAAGTCCTTAATTCACAATCTTAACACTCGAATCGTTGATCAATTTGCTATTATAACCAAATATGAACAGAACGTAAATGAAAAAGTAAAAGCGACAAGAACACGATATTTGTTTAGGCAGTTCGTCGATCGTCCTCGCTACGACTACGTCTGCCCCCAATTCCAAACTGAAATTGGGAAATCTTTCATTAATGTTGAAAGTAGTATATACAAAGAAGATAACAAAGCGATAAACCATAAACCAATTATGTCGATCCTTTGAATCTTCTTCCCCCTTAATCTTGAGTCAGATCAAGGTTATCCAAGAGCTTCACTTAATCCCTTTTCTGCAGTGTCTTGAATTGCCTTGAACCCTTGTTCTTCAATCTTCACACTCAGATGGATCCTCGATGAAACCTCTTGATAAAAACCCCCAAGAAACACCTATCTTGGAGGACAAAACCCGCAGATTTTATTCACCAAAAACCCCACAAATCTTCACCCACTAGGAATCTTCAATTCCGTTCCATGGACGTTATCGAACTCGATCACTAACCCTCAACGCAAGAATGATTATGTGTAATTGTGTTGGAGATGACGAAGAACGAAGATGAGAAGCCTTTGTGTATCTTTCAGTCGTTGGTGTTGCATTCAATAATTGAACCTTTGATAATATATATGAGTGCCTATCAGTTGGAGCCAAGAATAACAGACATTTTGGCATTTTTGATCAGTTAGGTCGACCTCTTGTAGGGCTTAGGTCGACCTAGCAGAGGTGCATTAACTTGAAATGATTTTTCTCCCAGTTAGGTCAACCTGTTTGGGAAGTAGGTCGACCAAAATTCTCTTCAGATGAGTTTTTGGGATATTTCTTCAGTTTAGGTCGACCTAGTTGATGTGTGGGTCGACCTAGCAGAGGTATGTGAAATTTTCTCCATTTTAGGTCGACCTAGGTTGACAGTAGGTCGACCTAGCTGCTGCTTTTCTGCATTTTTCTTGTTTTGCTTTTATTGGGTCGACCTATATGCATAGTAGGTCAACCTGCTCTGTCACAAATGACCAATGCTTGCTTTTCCTTGAGTTCTTCTGCTTGTCCCTTGTTGCTTGTATGCTTATTGAGTTTGCCATGAATCAAAAACATCTTTGTAATTGTGATCTTGTATTCACAGGTAATAACGAAGATCCCTCTTCATTAGACGCTGCGATACTCAAGAAAAACGACATCTCCGTCGTTCACCCTTCCAGAAACACCGTCCCTCGAGACGGTGTCACGGTGTCGCCTTCTCCAAAAGATCTCCAAGATGATCCATTTCATCATCTCGAAAATACAAGCGGGAAGGACAACCCCGAAGAAATTTCGGGCAACCCTTTCCTCTCCAAAGGTCAGACTCCCCGGGACCAGACCATGAACGCTAATCTGGCCGCCCTTACCCAGACCAACGCGCTCGTACAACAGCAAAATGACAGGATCAGGGCGCTCGAGCAAAAATGCCGATCTAAGACTCCCCCAGGTCACAAGCATCGCTCTCAGCGCGACGTGATTCCCAAAAAACGCCCTCGATCTCCTTCCCCCAGGGAGAATGCTGGTCCATCCTATAAGAAAGGGTCAAGCGACCACCGATCCCGACACCGGTCACAGTCTCCTCGATCGAAAAAAAGATCCCGGTCACCCCCGACAGGGCACAACGATAATCGGAGGCGACACAGGCGGAGTCAGAGCCACTCTTCCACTCCTTCCGCCAGCGATGACGAAGAAGAGCGCAGAGGCCCTCTTTCCCACTCAATCTTGGAAGCGCCCCTACCGGCCGGTCTTGAAAAACCCCTGCCACTGGGCACATACGACGGAACCACCGATCCAGACGAACACATAGAGAACATCGACGCCCTTCTCGACTTCAGAGGAGTGCCCGGTGCCATCAAATGCTTTTTGTTCCCTACCACCCTGCGCAAAGGAGCCATGACTTGGTATAAAAGTTTGCCCGATGAGTCCATCACTTCATGGAAGGTGCTCGGGAAACTTTTTTCCAGACACTTCACGGCCTCCTAAAGACACCCTAAGTCAAAAGCCTCCTTTGAAGCCATCATCCAAGAAAAAGACCAGTCCCTACGGGCTTACATAGAAAGATCCAACAAGGAAGCCGTGCAAGTATCCACCACTGCCCATATGAAGAAATTCTTGCTCGAGCGAGGCCTCCGACCATGCTCAGACTTCGCCAAGGCAGTCGGGATCGAAACACCGGCCACTCTAGACGAGTTCTTCCTCAAAGCTCAGGCGTACATACAATATAAGGAAAAAGAGGCCGCTCATGCGGTACGCAATTCCAGACAGGAAGAAAGCAGCAAGAATGGTCGCCAAGACGATTCCCATCGGGGAACTGACAAAAAGAAAGATGACAAGGGCCGGGATCCCAAAGATTACAAATCCCTAGCTGGGAAGTTCTGAGAATACACCCCGCACAACGCCTCAAGGGAACAATCTTAAACGAGTGCACGAATTCTGAATTCCGGACGGGCAAGGTCCGCTTACCTAAAACCATGCCTACGCGACCGAACGTGGATAAATCGAAGTTCTGCCGATTCCACAAAGGCCACGGGCACAACACCGAGGACTGCATTCACCTAAAGGATGCCATAGAGACATTAATCAGGGAGGGACACCTGAAGCAATACACGAAGAAACAGGAGGCCGCCAAAGAAGACAAACCAATCACCAAGGAAAAGCTAGCGGAAGATACGCCCGCCATGCAAGTGGCCATGAGCATCACTAGGCCGAAAGACTTTTACCTCCCTGACTGGGCCAAATCAGCGACCGCCACCTCTTCTCACAGCGGATGGGAGATGTTCCCTTCCGCCATGGTCATATCGGGCGGGGGATTCAGCAAGCTCACCGTGGGATCCGTGAAACAAAAATTCGACGAGCTACTCTCAGCCAGTTCGAGCAAAGCCGCTGCTCTCAAGCAAGGAAGCCCATCCTCTATATCCTTCTACAAAGAAGAATTGCCCGGTGGAGCACCCAATGCCACCATTCCCCTCCTCATTCGGGCTCGGATGGCCAACTTTGACGTCTGATGCATATTGGTCGATCAAGGAAGTTCGGTTGACATAATGTACTCCCAACTGTTCAAAACGTTGCAGCTTAACGACAGCCACCTCACCCCCTACGTAGGATCGAACCTACAAGGTTTCAACGGCACGGTAACTAAACCGTGGGGCTTCGTCAAGCTCATAGTTTCAATTGGATCGGCGGATACCGCGAGGGCCGTTAAGGTCCAATTCCTGGTCATCGACTGCCCGTCGATATACCAATGCATCCTCGGACGCCCGACCCTGGCCGAGTTGATCGCGGTCCCTTCAACCGTGCATCTCAAACTCAAATACTACACAACCAAAGGACAAGTCGCAACACTCAACGGCGACATTGAAGCGGCCAGGAGATTCTTCGAAGCCTCCGCCAAAGTCTTGAGTACGATAAAGACACCCGCTTAAGACAAAACAGCGACCAGCGCTATCTCCGAGACCAACCGATCAATGCCGCGCATTGACACGGTCGACCTCGACAGCCGTTTCATGGGAGAACCCGAGCAGAGCACAAACGCAGGTACATCGGAAGGGATCCTCCGGCCAATTCGAGATGGAGACTTCGAACTCGTGTCCCTCGGAGAAGATCCGATCAGGGGAGTCAAGATCGGAGCAGACCTGTCGGACCTAGCTAAAAGACAACTCAAAGCTTGCCTCTGCAAAAATGCCGACCTATTCGCTTGGAGCGCCGCCGAGATGCCCAGGCTTGATCCAGAAGTGGCATGCCATCACCTGACTATCGACCCCCCTTGCAAGGCTATCGCTCGGAGAAGAAGAAAACAATCACCAGAGAAAACGGCTGCGGCCGAACTAGCTGTAAAAGACCTCCTAGAGGCCAAATTTATATCTGAGGCCAAGTACACCACTTGGCTCTCCAATGTTGTACTTGTTAAAAAAATCAAATGGAAAATGGCGCATGTGCACTGACTACACCGATCTTAATAGGGCTTGCCCAAAAGATGCTTACCCTCTGCCTAATATAGATAAACTAGTCGATAATTCTGCCGGTTTTAAATTACTTTCATTTATGGACGCATACTCCGGGTACAATCAAATACCCATGGCTAAAACTGACAAGGAATACACGGCCTTCATGACCGAATCAGGAAACTACTATTACAACGTAATGCCCTTCGGTCTGAAAAACGCCGGTGCGACATACCAGCGCATGATGAACAAAGTGTTTCGAGCGGAAATAGGCGACATGCTCGAAGTCTCTATGGACGATATGATCGTCAAATCCCAAAAAGAAATCGATCATGCCGCCCATCTCAAAAAGGTTTTCGAGCAAGCCCGAAAGTGCAAGATGAGGTTCAACCCTAAGAAATGTAAGTTCGGCGTGCGGGTAGGAAAATTCCTCGGTTTTTACCTAACGGAAAGAGGAATCGAAGCCAACCCGGATAAATGTAGGGCTTTTTTTATTTGCCCACCCCGAGCTCAAAAAAGTCAATCCAAATCCTAAACGGCATGCTCACGTCACTATCAAGGTTTGTGGCCAAATCCGCCCAACATGCCCTTCCCTTGTTTAAATTCTTGCGCAAGGAAACCGCCTTCGAATGGACGGAAGAGTGTGAGCGCGCCCTCTCCCATCTCAAGCAAGCCTTCTCCAGCCCACCAGTCTTATCCTGGCCTAAGGCCGGAGAAATCCTATACCTCTATCTCGCCGTATCCATCGAGGCCGTCAGCGCGGCCTTAATACGAGAAACCCCGGAAGGCCAGAAACCCATTTACTTCACAAGCAAAGCACTCCAAGGCCCTGAGGTCAGATACCAGCAAATCGAAAAGGTCGGACTCGCATTAATAACCGCTACTCGGAGAATCAGGCACTATTTCCTAGCCCATACCATAGTCGTGCGAACCGAGCAACCCGTGAAACAATTGCTTGCACGCCCCGATATGGCCGGAAGGTTGCTACGTTGGTCATTAGAGCTTGCAGAGTTCGACATCAAATACGAAGGAAGAAAAGCCCTTAAGGCACAGGTCTTGGCAGATTTCGTGGCCGAAATGGCCTTCCCCGAAACAACAAACAACAACGCCCGGAGATGGACCTTATACGTGGACGGGGCGTCAAACTCAACTGGCAGCGGAGCAGGGATCATCCTAGAAAATGGGGAAGGAAACCTCATAGAAGTATCCTTCTCGCTCTCATTCCCAACATCCAACAACCAAGCCGAGTATGAGGCCCTGCTTGCCGGACTGCGCCTCGCAAACGACTTAGAAGCCGAGGAAATTGAGGTATTCACCGATTCTCAACTGGTCGCATCCCATATCTCAGGCGAATATCAGGTCAAAAGCAAAGCCCTCGCCGAATATCTGGCCCTCGTACGAGAAAGACTAACCTGATTCAGGAGCGCCAAAGTAAAACACATCCCAAGGGAACACAACTCCCGGGCAGACGTCCTATCAAAACTAGCTAGTACGAGGAAGAAAGGGGGCACCAAATCTGTAATCTAGGAAATATTGCCAAAACCCAGTGCTGAATCTCCATCCGCACTAACACTCGTAAATGCGATAGGGGATGCGTCCTGTTGGATGACCCCCGTATATATTTACCTAACTAGCGACCTCCTGCCCGCCGATCCCAAAGAGGCCTTCGTAATCCGAAGGAGAGCCTGCTCATACGTCTTCGTCGAAAATCGCCTCTACCGACGAGGATTTTCCATACCCCTCCTCAAATGCATAGATGAGGGCATGGTTCCCCACATACTCTGAGAGATACACGAGAGAATCAACTCGCAACACTTAGGAGGGAGATCTCTCGCCCAGAAAGCCCTCCGAGCCGGATACTATTGGCCTACGATGCAAGACGACGCCAAGGAATACGTAAAGAATTGCGACAAGTGCCAGCGTTTTGGGGACATGCACCTTGCACCCCCCAACGAACTCAAGTCTTTGTTATCTCCATGGCCGTTCGCGTGGTGGGGCATGGATCTCCTCGGCCCGTTCGTAACCGGGAGCAATCAGAACAAGTATCTAATAGTCGCGGTCGACTATTTCACTAAGTGGATTGAGGCCGAACCATTAGCCAAAATCACCTCCTTAAACGTATTTCGCTTCTACAGAAGAAACATCCTCACCCGGTTCGGCGTACCCTTGGCCATCATCACCGACAATGGCACCCAGTTCACCGACGGGCATTTTCAAGAATTCGTCACGAAATTAGAAACCAAACAACATTTCGCATCAGTCGAGCATCCCCAAACAAACGGGCAAGCGGAGGCCGCTAACTGAGTAATATTAAGGGGCCTCAAAAGAAGACTGTATGAAATAAAAAGGGGATGGGTCGAAGATCTACACAATGTCCTCTAGGCCTATCGCACCACCCCACACTCCACCACCGGGGAGACCCCCTTCCGACTGACATTCGGGACAGAGGCTGTGATCCACGTCGAGATACATGTGCCCTCAAGATGCACCGAAGAGCCCCTCAAAACAGAGGGCAACATCGAGGCAATTAGAAAAGAGCTCGACCTGGTTGAAGAAATCGAAACCGGAGCCGCTCTACGTGAAGCCTCGCTCAAGCAAAAACTCGCCCTAAGGCATGACGCAAAAGTCATTAAACGGGAATTCAAAGTAGACAGCCTAGTGGTTAAAAGAAACCACAAAGATTCCCGAGAAGGCAAATTGGCCGCAAATTGGGAAGGCCTCTATCGTATCCGAGCAAGGACAGAAAACGGGGCATACTACCTAGAGAATTTGCAAGGAGAAGAACTCGCTCAACCTTGGAACGCTGAAAAGCTCAAATAATACTACAGCAAAAAACACGGGTGTGGTCTAGTACTCACCGAGCACCTCTAACTGAAACAAAACGACAGAAGCCCGCTCTTTTATTCGAGCAGACTCCTTGTCCTTCGGGGAACCCGAATACCGAGCATCCCGTCGTAAACACGTACCACGACGGCAAAACGCCCCGCTCGCGAGGGGACCGTTCACGCCATGAGCCTCGGAGCTCAACACAACGAAATCTGAGACTCACCATATGCTAGGCACATGTCCCCGACAATCGACCACAGTTCCACACACTTGGCGATCAATACATTATAAGTCGAGCAAACCTTCCAAATAGGCAAAATAAACACATAAAACACAACAATGGTACTTTATTCATCATTCATGAAGATTACAAAACAAACATCAAATGAAAAGAAAACGCTTCACTCCTCTCGACGGGCAAATTCCCCCGAGTGAAGATACTGATACCAATCTTCATCCCACTCGGTCTAGGAACCATTTGCGTCAACCACGACTCTCACACCAGTCGACTGAGCAGGATCATCAGAACCCCTGGGAACAAGAAGCGGAGCCGGTCGTAACCTTCTTCTTCTCGTTCATCCTTTTTGTTCCACAAGAGCGCGAGGTTGAAGACACTTTCTTCTCCTTAGCTCCACCCATTCCTGCATACAAAAATGAAGAAAGAAATGTCCATTAAACCTCCTTTTATAGAGGAAGAAGGGGAACAAAAAGCTTGGGAAACGAACAAGCCTTTAATGAATAAAGACGTTGGGAACCAATAACACACCTCCCAAAAACTTAAAACCCATGCACACAAATTCCAAGGAAAATACCAAAAGCGTTAAAAACTAAGTACTTTTAAATAAAGACGGGCAAAAATCCCGAAGATTTGCCCAACTACGGCCATCAAGACCGAGTTGGTAAATGTACATACAAAATCAAAATAGGGGGCATACCCCCCAGAACATCATTACAAAATAAAGGCTCGCAGGCCTATCATTTGAACACTTATAACATAAAACCTTCAAGCACCTTCCTCCATCTGGACTTCCTCGGCTTCCTGAGTTGCTGGCTCCTCCCCGAAGACCGGAGAAACAATCTGATCACCCTCCACGCGATGATAAGGCCCGGTACCCTCGGTCACCAACTCCACCCTAGGATTCTTAAACTTGAGCTGGGTCACAATAGAGTTATAGGTATCCTCGGAAGCCGCTACACAATCGCTCCCCAAGACTCTGATATATTGGATCAGATCCTCCCGGGTTAAAAGAGCCCTCTCCTCTTCCGACTCATCCTCAGCAGGAGTTTGAGAACGGCGAAGAGAGGCCTCCCTCACCGAGGAGGACAACATCGCTCCATACAGAGTCCAGGAGAGAAAGGTGTATTGACCTTGCACATCAGCCAAGGCATCCTCTTTCGCACTCATCCGAGCCTTCACGGACGCCAACTCTTCGCCCTGCTCCTTCAGCAGCTGCTCTCGGTCCATCAGGGCAGAGGTCTTCATCTTGACATCCTCCTCGAGCAATCTCACTGCCTCCGCAGACAAAAGGGCCGAGCAAGCATAGAGAGTAGCCATCTCAAGAACCCGAACCAAGGCTGAAGCATCCTGCACAAGGAACCTTTGACGAACAGAGGGCTCCAAACCCTCGATATGAAGAGACTCAGCACGGGGAATGGTCAAAGAGGGCCCTCCCTCGAAGAACCGGGGCTGGAGGAAGCACGAAGGAATGGTAAAGATATCACCGGCCTCCTCCAGAGTTATATCCACGGCCTCAGTCCTCTGTTGCTTGCGACGAACCAATGCATCTGGATCCGGCTACAGACGAAGAGGAGAAGGAAGTACCGTGATCGGCCTCAAAGACTCACCCTGATTAGAAGCCCTCAAAGGGGAACCAGCAGCAGCAGAAGAAGAGGAGGCACCCGAGCCTGCAGTCGGGGACCTCTGCACAGCTGCCAACTTGGGACCAGCACTCTTCTTAACGACCCCTTTAGCTTGCTCGCTTGCCTGAGCATCCGGTCATGACGAGCACGATCCATTGAATCTGCAAAGAAAAAGAAAAACATGAGAAGCCAGCCCATCATGAAATCACTACGAAAAAGAAAAAAGCTATAAAAACAATAGAGGGAAATCAAAAAACGAGACAAGAAGGAAGGGGCAAATACCCAGGTAGGCAAAAGCCCCTTCATCAGTTCCCTCAGCCAAAAGTTCCTTTATGCTAATCACTCCCGGTTCCCTAATAAGTGCTCCGTCTTCGCTAACAATGGATATCCCCGATCGATCCACTTTGGCGGCCGGAGGAAGGCCTTGCACGAACTTCTGGAGAACAGCATAATCTCCCCGAGCATCTTCATCCAAGTCTGAAAGCCTAGTAATGTACTGGTCGGTACCATACTCAAAATGATCACGGGACCAAAAGAACATGAACTTATGCCTGCGAGAGGTGACAGGCTCCCCTATATAGTTGAGCACCGGACGACCGTGGATATCTAAGGTCGGCACACGAGCAAAAACACTATCTCGGGCCTCCGGGGACTGTGGGCGGAGAAGGAAGAAGCGGGGCTTATAACCCTTCAAGGAATCCGAATAAGATTTGAATATCTTTTTGGATTGCTTCAAGGATACCCATCCGAAGCGGCCATCCCGCACCGTGCACTGCACACATAATATATAAAAAAACAAAGGGATCGTTGCCCCTATCTTCAGATGTGTGCAGACCAGCTCAAATGCTCGGATGAAGGCAATCGAGTTCGGGTGAAGCCGTCCGGGGGCTACCTCCAGATGATTAAGAACGCCCACCTGAAACTCAGTAAAAGGAACGCGAAATCCTATCTCCCGGAATACGACCTCGTACATCGGAAGCAAATCAGGAGCGTACACGTCACAGATGCGATTCTCTTCAGCCGGGATGAGCACCGACCACCCTTCCCCTACATCCGCGACGATATCTGAATCATCTTCCACGAAATAACTCTCCACGTCGAGCGCTTTTTGGTGCACCCAAGCCAGCGGGGATATGTCCGGACGAGCTGGAGGAGTAGAAGAGGACGAGCCCGATACCGTTGAACGCCGTTCATCGGCCATATTCACCTGAAACACAGGGGAGAATAGTGAATTCGACAATTCAATCAAATCCACCCTTCCACCATCGTCCAGAGTGAAAGGGCACACCAATGGCCCAGAGACCAAATGATCTGCGTCCTTGCCCCCTCCAGAATTACAGATTCCGAGCTAGATGAGGTACGCGCCCGAGGAAAGGGAAAAAACGCAGGTTATATCACAACGACCTACGTCCCTAGAGAAAATACTAAAACCACAATCAACGATGGACAAACACTCTCAAACAACTATCAACAAAATTGAAAACTGAGCTTAAACAGAGGATTAAACCATACGCAGTCATGAACGACGGAGAAACTTTCTATCTCTGCCATCCACTACCAACTTCATCATGAACCTTCAACAAAATCGTCCTAGAAATCAATCCTAGCCACATGCAAACGGTTCTAAACAACAATCGAAACATAAAATATGGAAAACAGGAATCAATAGTAAACTTACAAGTACGATTCTGACGAGAAGGTTGAAGAATTGGTAGAAAACACCACTACAAGAGCTCACGATCGCCGGCGGAGGGAGAAGAACGATGCAACAGAATTTGAAAAGTTTGGGGAAATGATGGATCCTTCTACTTATAGGCTGCTAAAGGCGTCACATGCGCCGCACGTGCAACACTGTGCAAAAGTGTGGCCATCATTAACCTTAACTGCCTAGGTAATAGGGTAGCCATCATTTCCAATTAAATGCGACACGCCACCCTACCAGCTTTTCTGAAATGACACGCTTCCCTACTCCCAGCCTGACCCTCCTTCTCCCCGGGAACGTGAGACTTATCCTCCACGGATGCCCAGGCTCGGGTCCCCTGGAGATCCCCCGGATCAACTTCCCCGAAGTTGTCACTCCCTCGACCAGAAGCAACGACTTGGGGGGCTCCTGTTCTGGACCGACCCAATCAGTATAATTGGGCCAATCCAGCCTTCGGCCCAAGACACTTTAAGACCACGCGTGACAAGTTCCGCCCGGTTGCTCCGGACAAACTCAAAAGACAGCCGACCACGAGGGACCCTCGTGCCCAGTAAACAACCAGCCCGCGTGTCACCTAAATATACGCCTCAGAAGGAGGAGTCTAATCCGCATAAGAACACCCTATAAATAGCCCTCTCCACACAGAGGGCAAGGTAATCTTTTTCCACCCGCAAATTTTCTCACTTTGTTGTACCTTGTGGAATACCTACTTACTTTGGCATCAGAGTGCCTTGCAGGTACAACCCTTTTTTCCCATCAACCATCCTGAACTTCAAGCCTTCATTGTTACTGGCCATCTGATCCGCTCGGAAAGATCAGAAATATTCTCTTTCAGCGTAAGAGTTCACGTCAGTATTCTCTGCTTTCTTTTTCAAATGATCTTCTATTTATAGCCTTTTGGAAATGTTGTTTGTTGCATCCTCATAAGCTGGTATGTAATAAATGTTACGTGTCGTCTTGATTAATTGTGCTTTCCACGCTTCTTAATATTTGTTCCTCATAAATGCTTTAGCCGTCTTTTAATCATTATGTCTCTAACAGTATTTTATCTTGTATCATAACTTTGCATTTTGTTTTTCCTTTTCTTCATAACTTCTGTCTTGACTTTGTGAATATAACTTCTATCAGAATCTGTCTACAGCAGTTGGTGCATTCAGAAGTTACTTCATGCATTAGAACTTCTTGAACTTCAGTGTGACTTTTCTTTCTTGTTTGTTCAGCGTTATACAAAGTCCGTGTCCTAATTGTACTTGAGTTAGAACTTCTTCTTAAATAAGAAACATAGAATTAGAGTACCACATTTTCATATACAAAATTAATTTAATTGTTATCATCTAAACTCTAAGATATGATTACAACCAAACTATGGTATAACATATTAGATATCTACGCAAAAATGAAATCAAACATTTGGACAACAACCTCGTCGACTATAGACGTCAAGCCAAGCCCAACAAGCAAGATGAAGGTAAGAAATATAAGCCAAAAGGATCATGCTACAATTGCGGTAAACCCGGTCACTACAAGTCGGAATGTCCATCGCTCAAGAAAGACAAGACAGAGAATAAGTTTCAAAAGAAATCAACAAAAGCTAGGAGGGCATACATCGCTTGGGAAAGTGATAGTGATTCTTCCAGCAAAGAGGACTCTAATGATGAAGAGGAGACAGTTAATCTATGTCTTATGGCACACCAACAGAAGAAAAAGAATTCAAATATATCAATGTTGATAAAATTTCTTATTTTGAGTTACCAAAAGCCTTTGATACTCTACATCAAGAAGCCAAGGAAGCTTTCAAACGCTTGGCTTCAAATAATAAAATCTTTTCATACCTCGAAAAAAAGGTTTCCGAATCCAAAAAGGAATTAGAAACTCTCAAGGCCTCAGTGATAGAGGCTATCAAAGGAAAGAGCGAAAATGACAAGGATTTTTGGTCTAAATGGGGTGGATGTGAATCTTGTCACATTTGGCAAAGAGAGGTTAGAGCTCTCAAAACTAAATTAGACAAATATTCACAACCTAAAGTTACCTTTGCTATTTATCAATCATAATTTAGAAATAGTATGATTAATCCTTATCAAAAATACACTTATGTGATAAAGGATCAATCAAGCAAACTTAACGACCATACAAACTTGACATGTCTATATTGTTGTAAAACGGGTCACACTATTAGGAAATGTCGTTTTAGAAGATTCTCAGTCCCTAAAGGCATCTTCAAATGGTTCCCCAAGAGCAACCTTTGTTTCACTCACACACAAGGACCCAATTAAAATTGGGTACCTATTTCCCTTATTTAATATTGTAGATGGAATGTCTCGAGTCCTCTGAGAGAAGATGGTTTCTCGATAGCAGTTGCTCAAGACACTATGAGTGAATATTCATGGCTTTGGCATAGAAGTTTAGCGCACGTCAATTTTGACTTGCTAAATAAAATCGTTTCAAAAGACATAGTTGTTGGATTACCAAAAATTAAGTTTTCCAAAGATCACTCATGTGACGCTTGTCAAATGGGGAAGCAAACAAGGATCTCGTTTAAATAAAAAAATATCGTTTCCATATCGAGACCCTATGAACTTCTTCATATGGACCTTTTTGGACCATCTAGAATAAAAATTCTAGGTGGAAACTATTATGGGTTCATCATAGTGGATGATTTCTCTAGGTTCTATTGTACGACTTTCTTGGCTACCAAAAGTGACACCTTCTCCGCATTTAAAAAATTCGCCAAAATGTCTCAAAATAAGTTGAACACTAGCATTGTTACCATCCGAAGCGATCACGGAGGTGAATTCAAAACGTTCCTCTTCGAAGTGTTTTGTAAAAAACATGGGATTAATCATAATTTTTCCGCACCTCGCACTCCACACCAAAATGGAGTGGCAGAACATAAAAACCGTGTTTTGGAAGAACTCAGAAGAACTATGATTAATGAACCTGGCCTTCTTAAATATTTTTGGGTTGATGCCATAAATACGGCTTGCTATGTTTTAAATAGGATTCTAATACGTCCTATTCTAAACAAAACCCCATATGAACTTTTAAAGGATAAGAAGCCAAATATTTCACACCTCCACGTTTTTGGATGTTAATGTTTTGTTCTAAATAACGGAAAAGAAAACCTTGGAAAATTTGATGCAAAAGCATATGAATGTATCTTCCTAGGATACACTCAATCTAGTAAAGCTTATAGGGTATACAATAAGAGGTTACATATCGTTGAAGAGTCTGTACATGTCTCCTTTGATGAGTCTTATCCGAAACTGGTCGGAAAAGGTATTATGTTTGATGGTGCAGGTATCTCGTCTCAGAGTATACTAAAAGATCCGGATGCTAAAATTGATGAAGAAAAAGACTGCCTCATACCGGAGAAAATTCAGGAGGAAACGGATCAAGCACCCGAAGACAAAATGGAAGATCACCCAAGTGATAAAAGTGATCTCCCTCTTGAATGGAAATCCTAAAAGGACCATCCTATGGAAAATATCCTATGATACATCTCAAAAGGGGTTACAGCACGGTCAAAGATAAGTAACTTCTGTTATTACTATGCTTTCTTCTCTCAAATTGAGCCTAAAAACTCCAAAGATTCCTTATTCAATGAACATTGGTTTTTAGCTATGCAAGAGGAACTAAACCAATTTAAGAGGAATGAGGTTTGGGACCTTGTCCCTCCTCCGCAAGACCATCGAGTAATTGGCACTAAATGGGTATTTAGGAACAAACTAGACGTTAGTTGAATTATAACTCGCAACAAGGCTCGTCTTGTTGCTCAAGGGTATAATCAAGATGAAGGGATCGACTATGAGGAGACTTACGCTCCCTTCGCCCGACTCGAAGCTATACGCTTGTTGATTGCTTATGCATGCTGACAAGATTTTAAATTATATCAAATGGATGTTAAGAGTGCCTTTTTGAATGGCTATATTAATGAAGAAGTGCCTTTTTGAAAACTTTGATTATCCCAACCATGTCTATAAGCTTAAGTGTGCCTTGTACGGTCTTAAACAAACTCCTCGGGCTTGGTACGAGCGTCTTAGCAATTTTTTGATTAATCAAGGTTTTTCAAGGGGAAAAGTAGGCACAAATCTCTTCATTAAGAGGCATGAAAAACACTCTATATTAGTTCAAGTATTTGTAGATGATATTATTTTTGGATCTACTAACATGTCTTTAGTCAAGGAGTTTTCTAAGCTTATGCAGGGAGAATTTGAAATGAACATGATGGGTGTATTGAACTACTTTCGTGGACTTCAAATCAAGCAACTCAAGGAAGGAACCTTTGTGAGTCAAACCAAGTATTGTCAAGAGCTACTAAAGCACTTCGATATGGCAAAATCAAAGGTCATTGACACTCTAATGCCTACTGCTATTAATCTTGATCGGGATGAACATGGTAAGCCACTTGATGCAAAAAGGTATAGAGGTATGATCGGTTCCCTTCTTTACCTTACCACTTGTAAGACCCATAATTTTCAAGTAACTATCAGTATCAAGGTTTTGGATTAATAATTTTTAAATAACACGAGTTATTGAGACCATGCCAGAGTGCTACCAGAACTTTAGTAAGTTTGTAACAAGTTTCTAATAATTCTAACTATCTTTGCAAAATGTTCTTATTTTGTCCAAATTTAAATATGAGTTTATTAGGTTTATCGGTCGAAACTGTAACACCCTTCTAAAACCCCGTGGAATATCAAATAAAATTCAGAGTAAAACATAAAAAGGGTATTACAGCTTCATAATATTTAAAACAATAAACTGTGTCATGCATTAGGGGAAACATCAACCCATATTATTCAGTAAATATGTTAACACAGCGGAAAATACTTAAACAACTGAATAATATAAATAATCGGTATTCACACCAAAATTCACCGATTCAAACCATTAAAACAGTATTCTAACATAAGAAATAATCCAACAAACAAATACTAAAATAAACGTCCCCCAGTGTTACAATACCAGAGCATGACACCGACACAATCGAACTAAACGAAGTAACTCTACGAGTTATCCTCACCAAGCACAGGCCGCTACTCATCTGAAAAAAATGTCAACAGTAAGGGTGAGTCTCATTCACAATTCATCAATGTTATAAATCCATAAATAACAAGACATCATGCATATTGTTCACCCAATCGAACATATTCAGGTATTCCACAATGATACATCAAACACACCGATTAAATCAATTACAACACATTATAACATTGGACATCTTCCATTCATGATATAATCATACATACAACTTAATGCTATACAACTACATACATGCGGTACCAATCCATGGCATTAACCCATCTCACCGATCCACCATCATCAAGGATACGGCTACCTCCACTCACCAATTCCACACAATGGGAATTAGCTATCGCTGATCCAACACCACCAGGATACAGCCCCAATTATGATTATGTATGCATGCATCACCTATCGCATGCTAATCATCAACACCAACAAAAGTTATGGTTATGTATTCACACCTCAACATAATCCAAACGATCACAATATATAATTCACACCAGGCACAATATTTCATCATACATATTGTCACAGCACATCCACATTGTCACAATAATCAGTTATGCACACAATGTACGATACAGTACCAAGAATTTAAATCGAGGAATTTAAAATAAAGCCAACTACTATTCCCACGCATCATTCAGTAACATAGAATAATTTATTAGCTTCACGATGCTCAAAACCGTACTCAAAACGGATAAACGGTTTAAAAGATATGAATTTTATAAAATACTATATTTTACAAACAGCGGTAACCGATTACCTCATTTCAAGTAACCGGTTACTGCCTGGCAGAGTAACCCTGGATTCTGTTTGTAACAGCGGTGACCGGTTACCTCAATCCAAGTAAACGGTTACTGCCTCCCAAACAACAACAATAACACATTTTCAAACAACGGTAACCGGTTACCTCATTTCAGTAACCGGTTACTGCACAACGAATAGCACTTCTTCGTTGACGTAACGTCAAGTAATTAGTTAGCACACCACGGTAACTGATTACCTCGTACCTGCAGCCCCAAAAACACAGTTTTGACAGCATCTAACCATTTCTATTTCCATTCAATTCTTACCCAAATGATTCAAACACAAAAACAACACCAGAATTCATGTTATCACACAGTGTTAACATGTTTGAGGAACCAATTAACATCATATGCAATCACTATCATTCCAATTCATCAAATCTTCCCAAAACCCCAAAATTCCCCAAAACCTAACACATCTCAATCGAATCAAACAACATACAATAAATCCTACTACTCATTGTAGCAACCTGCCCTAAAAATTAAATTTAGAGTCGCCACCTATTCTACCAGGGCGAATAGGAAACCCTACGCAGTTAAGAGATTCAGGGTAAGATATTATATTCGGGTCAAGGCAATGTGTTAGGCACCCTTAACCCTTTCCTGAGGTTTTGAATTTAAGGCAAAGGTTTATGGCTAAAATTGTTAAGGTTAATTGCTAAGGAAATGAAGAGAGTGAATGGTAAAATTCGAACCTAATTAGAATTTTGGGGAAGGGGACTCGCCTTGTTGCCAAGTACCTACGTACCTCCTTATGGAGGATCAGAGTCTACGTAGTTCGGGGAAGGGTTGTACGCCTTAGATTTGATATGAATATTTGAAGGTATTTTGAGTTACCTATCGTAGTTTTGAAATTTGTGGTTTGCAAGGCATTTTGAGTTGCCTTATTCGCAATATTGAAGAGATGAGTGTTTTAAGATTGCGTACAACCCTGATATTTAATATGCACTATTATTCGCAATTATCAATAGGTTTGATCACCATAATTAATAGATTAGTGGGGATTGCTAACAATTTTAGTCGATAGGTTCGATTATCACTAATAGCAAATAAATGTGTTTTAATAATTATTTATTTAATTTTATCGTTATTCCTCATAATCGATAGATTCGATTACAAATAATAACGAATTTTTAAAGGGAAATATGCTAATCATCGCAACCAATAAGATGGTTGAAACCTTTTAGAAAAATAAAACTTATTTTTATTTTAATTAATCAAATAATTAAATAATCGATTATTACCCATCATGACCAATAGATTTAGTCGAAACGAATAATAAATTTAATTTTAACATTTATCATATTTTAATTTAATAAAAATAAATAGATTTATGAATATAAATAAATATTAAAAGTTAATTAGATAAATAGTTAAATAATTAAAATAAAATAAGAATTAAAGGTTTTTATTCAATGTGGCTTGGCTGAGGGTGTATGGTACGAGGAATAAGTCTGGGGCGTTAGATCTAAGTTAGTGGATGATCCTATGGCTCAGATCTGGAAGCGCATGGTGTTCTACAGGGAAGGAGCCTCACATGATCAAGAAACCAACTCTTTTATAAAAAATAATAGGGAGCGAGGGATCGAACCCTCATCCCTTCGCTCCACACGCGCCTCACTCACCAACCCAACTAACCAACACAACTGTTCAAGCAATGCATTTGTAACATAATATATAAACAATAAAATAATGAAATAAAAACGCGCGTGAGATTTAAACGAACCAGTGGCTCGTCGCCACGCCACCTTCTTCCCCACCAAGACCTGTAAGTTTCTGCAAATATAGCTATGAATTTGCTACGATTCTGTTCGTAGCCATTTGACCTTGCAATACAAAAATTACATGCATGCAATAGAAACGTTTCGCGACCATCCCAATCTCTTCGTCCAAGTGTTACGAATCCAATGGTGATCCTAATTACTCCTAATTTCACCCCTAACAGAAAACCCCAATTTAAAACCTATAAACCCTAACTCGGTCAACAATGGTGAATCATGTAAGGATTGCCCAAAAATCCAATTAAAGATCCAGAAACCATCTAAACATCATTACAAACAATAATATGCAACAAAAATCCAGTATAGATGCGTGAATCAATGCAATCGATCTTGAATTCGAAGTGACTTACCGTGGCCTTATTGGAGGTTAATATGGGGGGTGTTGATGCAGAATAATGATTCACACAGCTTCAGAATGATCCAAGGAACACGCAGCAAGCTTTAGAATCCTTTGAATCTTTCTAAATCTCCCAAATCGAATGTGAGTTCTTAGAGAATTTTCTTGCTCTTGAATGTGCACCTCTGCCCAAAATTTCGACCCCTATTCCCTTGCTTTGTGTTTACTACTTATAGGGGAATGAATTAGGTCAAAAATAATAGCCCAAAGACCTTTGAATCCAATCCTTCAAGATCAACGGTATAACACCTTATTTGGTATGATGGAGTCTCAAGAAAACAACTTCAACTTCTTCACCAGCCACTTCATGCAACACTCCCCTCTCCACCAACCTCCAAATCCACCACCACAAGGAGGAAATCAGAATGATGAAGATTAATGTCATTTTCAAAAAAATTATTTTTCTATGTTTATGAACTTAAGCTTGTTTGTTTCTGTTTTATTCTCTCTTATTGCTTACTTTGTGTTTGTCTTAAGTTGAACACCATTTGTATAATCAAACTATGTGGTTTCTATTTTTGTTATTTCCCTTTTATATATGTTCTTCTCTAACATCTCTTTATCTGATTTCTTGTTAGAGTTATTGATTGCAAAGTAGATAATGATCTAACCGTACATGAACTTGAATTATATTCTCCATGACATAGTGCTTTATCTCTTTTTGATGTTGTCAAAGGGGGAGACGCAAGTGGAAGCCAAGGAAATATATGAAAAGCTGAAACAAAACGCTACTCAGAGTGCACAGAGATAGGGGGAGTGAAGACAAGTTTTTCCATCATTAAAAAGAGGGAGTATGTGAGGGCAAAGCTCTAATGACATGTTTCAATGATGTCAAAACATGTCTTCCGAGTTTGGAAGTGGTACTAGTAAATAGAATGAACAAGGAAGCATGAAGGATCACAAAATTAGCATTTTTGGAATTTTCAGGTGCATAGGTCGACTCACAGAGTGCTCAGGTTGACTCATGCCAAAAGCAAGATTTCTGGATCAGCCTTGGGAATGTTCAGGTCGACCCATAGGTCGACGCATCTTGGAAAACAAATTTGCAAAGCATGCGTTGACGCATGGCCATGTTTAGGTTGACACATGTCAAATTGGGAAACCCTCGGGAATGCTTAGGTCGACCCATAAGTCGACACATGGCTTGATAATTTTCCCTTTTGTCACTCTCGGGTATGCTCAGGTCGACATGTCGCTCAAAAAACCAGTTTTTAGCTCTTCAATTTATGCTTAGCCTTGGATAACACATATAAGTCATGTTTGGTTCTATCATTTGGTTTCAACAAGAAAAGTGAAATAGATACACAAGTATCTCATCATCTTCAACCTCTCACACATCCATTGACAACTACACATAACAATTTTTGTCGATCAAGGTGAGGAGCGTGTGTTGATAACGTTAGATAGTAGAAGATTGCAATCTTTTTCGGGTTAAGAGATTGTGGGTTTTTCTTGGATAAAATCTGCAGGATTTTCTCCTCCAAGATCTTGAAGATTTGGGGGTTTTTGCACAAATTAAGGCTTCATCAGATTCAGCCGAGTGAAGAGATTGAGGAACTGTGGGTTCGCTCAATCATATCACGGTAACCGGAGGGTTGTGAAGATTGATTTGGGGTCGAATTCTTGATATCGAAATCAGCCGAGTGAAAGTTTTGCAGATTTTTGATAACGTGCAAACGAGTAGCGTTAACCGGAGGTTTGTTCTAAGGATTAGACATACTTGGTTCAGCTCGAATCAAGGGAAGAGAAGAGTAATTGATCAATTTTCTGCATTTGTAAATTGAGTATTGGTAACTATTTTTCTCTTGTAAACACTTTGCAACTTAATAGCATATTTCCTAATTATAATTTTTGAATTAGTGGCAGACGTACCCTACGCGAGGACGACAAGGGGAATTTCCTAAACAAATCTTGTGTTGTCTTTATTTCTCGCTGTCATACCCCAAATTTGTCCTACCCTTCAATTTCTAACTGGCTTAGACTTTTGCATTCATGTATATACCTCCCATTAGGTCATTTACATAACTCATGCATTCATTAGTCAATAACTTGGCATTGGGATCAAGGATTTTAAAATCCTACAACTTCATATTAAGTTTGAGGCGTTCATGGCAACTGAAGGTTGATTCTTCTCATGCTTCCAGCGGTAAAGTGGGGGATCGGGGTTTACTTTCCTATGGTTGACCAAAGGTAAAGCTTTCACCTGCTGTGTTTGGGGCTTGAGGAAGCTTCCAACTGAGGATCGTCAAATTAGGTTCTCTCATCCGTGGTTTCCTCATGGCATTGTGATTTTTGTTCTAAGATCATTAATGAACCATGGTGCAAGAGGGTGAACTTGAAGATCGAATTGTACTCAGGGTATCATTCGTGCTAACGCTTGTTGCTTGATATGCAAGTTGGTTTGAATTGGCGAATTACATTGAGTTAAAAGGTTCATTGAAGATCAAGTTGATTGGAATTATTCATTGATATGCGGAGTGGATTTGAGTTCAGGGATGATTAAAGTTCTTAAGTATTTGTGGGTGAATCCTTGAGAAACATGGTACTTGGAACTAAAGGAAAATGGCATGTACAAGGATATTTAAGCATCACGGAAAGCATGTTCATTCATCAAGAATTAATTCTAGTTTGCTGGAAACAAAAAAGAATCATATGCTACTTAAAGTACAAAAGTGCAGTCATGTATTCAAATTCATTACAAGATACAAGGGCCAATGCAAACACATAGAGTGCACTACACAAAAATGGGAATTTCATTGAAAAATATACAATTTGACAACAGTTGACTTTCTCGGTCAACTGTTTACTATTGGTCAGCAGTTGACCATTGATTAGACCACTGGCACCATTGACTTTGACCAACCAAGGCTGACTTCATAAGACATGTATTTCTTCAGCATCTTTAAATCAGCTCTTCTTCGTGTCGTCGCCATTAGAAATTACTTCAAAACACCAAGGCTCCCAAAGAAACTCCATTGAACCATGGCATCACCAAACCTGCATAATCAAGAGATGCATCAGTTCACAATCCAAATTAGTTCACAATCCAAATTAGTTCAAACCTGCATAACCAGTAAACAAAACTAAGTTAAATTTCAAGCCTTTTGCACATGACCTAACATACAGCCAGTTTGTCTAACATTCCAAATATTACCATTTCATTAATTATCATAGCTTCACTATCAATTCCTATTACCTGTATCATGTACATACAACACACAACATATATCAGTCATCAAAAATCCCAAACCTCTCATAAACTGCCAATATCCATTTACTAACAGTTCCCAAACTAACTGATTTTCTAAGCTTAGCCACATGTTCACATTAACTCCTACTAACAAGTTTCCTAACAGCATTCCACTAACTCAATTCTAACCATACAAGTCAAAAACCAAACCAAAAACAGTCATAGATATCTCAAACAGCCATCACTACCCTGCAGCAAACCCATCCTGTAGCAGCTCCAAAGAACCGAATAAAAACCAAACATATTGCTGCAAGCTAGTTCTGAATAAAATCCAGCAAAAGAAACTTTCAACAAACCGAACCCTTTACCAATCTACCAATATATCAGTGCTAACCTTCAGTGTAGCAAAAGAAAAATCAGTTTCAAAACCACATCATATATTCTTCACATTAGCAGCCTGTAACTGCATTACTTAACCATCAAATTTCACACTAACGGAACCATTACACACTCCTAACACTCACCAACCACCATAACTGAATTCAACCTCTATCTTTCAACTAACTTACTAACAGTTCTAACTAAATTTTAAACCTAGTACAAAACAAGCCTAACTAACCCCTAACCGAATTCAAACAAACTAACAACTCTCTAACCAACTAACCTAATCATAACTGCCCTAACAGAAGAAAAGCTAACAGAATTTCAACAGAAATCAGAGTAAACTAACCTTGAACTTCTATATAATCTTCAGAGATTCTTCAATCAAAGGCGGGACCATTTTTACTCTTCCACCTCTTCACTGCATCCACCATTCTCCACCATTTTTCTCATCTTCAACTACCAGTCACCATTTTCTTCACCATTCTCTTCCATCACCATCATTCATACTTCAAAGGCTTCTCTCGATCCACTCGGTTTACACTCTGTTTCCATCTCACTTCTCACCTTCAAACTTTCTCTGCAACCATTCTTTTCCACCTTTCTGCTTCACACTTCAAGCCCTCCGAATTCATCATCTTCATCCACGAACCTTCAATCCACAATTCACCGACTCTCTGCAACATCATCATCTCGACCACACCCATCAAATTCCAACCTCCATTCATCAATAACCAATCTGATATATCTTCATCACAAGCTCCCTCAATTTCCATTTTCTTCAAACGACAATCAATCACCAGAAACCGGACAGAAGAATTGAGAGGAGAAAATCAGAACAAAAGATAGTAACAGAATTAGCAAGAAGGAGTGGAGAAGAAGCAAAACCTGAAATAATCACCATCGCGGAGCTTCACGTATCATCTTCTTCCTTCAATCGATCGCATCATCATCATCATCATCATCGTCGTCATCAAATCCTCACGTCAATCAAACACACTTTCGGTTTGCTTCTGCAACGCAACTGAATAACAATGCTGAAAACCTTCATCAAATCAAAAGCGCCGGCATTGAATCGACGAAGACAAACTGAGAAGGATTGAAACGAATTCTCGAGAGAGTGAGGTACTGAGTGAGCCGAAAGAGAGGAGATACGTGTGAGAAAGAGTTCTCGGTGGCCGGACTTTGATCAGAGAGCTCAGGTGCCGCCGTTGAGAGCAAAGGGGAAGACGAGATCGAAAGCTCAAAGGTCACACTTCTAACCCTATTCCCTTTTTCTTTTTTTCAATTTTGATTAACATGTTTTCAATTAACTGAATAAAACGATTTTAATTATTGTTAATTGGATATTAATAGGGTTAATTGTGTTTAATTGATGAAAATCTGAGACTATATTGTTAATGAACATGGATTACTGATAGTAACAATAAAATATGTCAAACCATAACCCTTGGGCCTGATCCACGAATTTAGTTTGCACCCCCTCCATCTCTTTATTTTACTAATTAACTTTAGACTTTTTGTTAGTAATAAAAACACAATAAAAGTTAGTAATCTTCTTTTTAGACTTTTAACATGATTTTTGACATAAAAAGAATAATCACTAAAAAAATATTAGTTTAGGCTATCTCTTTTATTTCTTTTTTGGTTAATTAGAATTCGATTTCCTTCATAAAAAACCATATATAAATAGTAGCTTAATTTTGCATTGATGCTTGAATTGTTTTCATACTAGTTCCATGTTATTTTTGTATGACGCTTGTGTGATTTTATTGCTGGTATTTTTGGCCTTATTTTAGGCCTATTTCGTTAGTACCATTTTATATTCCTTTTGTACATAAATAGGAATTAGACAACTTAGACTAGAATTTAGGAATAGTTCCCTTATCATTCTTTTCCCTTTCGACTTTTAAAATACTTAATAAATACCGATGAAGATCATACCGTTACTATATTTCGTAGTAGGAAAGAAATGATTGGGGTGTAGGCCCCGATGTATGTTCTTTCCTTCTTAGCGGAAAAGAAATGATTGAGGTGTGAAGCCTCAATGTATTTCTTAACCGTTATTTAGAGAAACGATTGTGGCGTAGGCCTCGATGTGCATTCTCTAAATATTCACAAAAAACTCTTTTTGCATTTCCTTTACTTAGCGGAGAAGAAATGATTGAGGTGTGAAACCTCGATGTATTTCTTAACCGTTATTTAGAGAAACGATTAAGGTGTAGGCCTTGATGTGCATTCTCTAAATATGCAAAACAAAACTCTTTTTGGTATGATCTAAGTCACAAATTAAATCCCCTTAAAAAGCACCAACCAAAAACACTTCAAAAAACCTAATAAATGTTCAGACTTAAAACAAAAGTAAGGAAGTGATGCGAGACCTTGTAGTGGGTTCTCGTCATCATGGAATTACCCTTAAAAGACACGAACCAATTCTCTCTCTCTTCCCTCTTTTCTTAAGGGCAAGTTATCTCCGCTCCATTGCATCCTAGGCGATCCCTTATGCAAGAGCGTGAGCGTTAACGCCGCCCAACTAAAAAACACAAAACAAACAGAAAATCTTTAGCCGAGCTACGGTAACTCTGATTCCTGAAAAGGATACGTAGGCAGCGGGGTAGGGCCCGTGCGAGTACAATTCTTTATTTTCCCTACATTTTGCATTCATTTCGCATTTAGACATAGACATAGATACACACCCTTTAGATAGAAACAAACATAGGTGGATACCATCGAGTACGATGGGCGCGAGGGGTGCTAATACCTTCCCCTCGCGTAACCGACTCCCGTACCTTGATTCTCTGGTCGCAAGACCCTGTTCCTTCCTTTGTTAGGTTTCCTGGTATTCCTTTCCCTTATGGGATAAATATATTGGTGGCGACTCTGTTCATTTTTCGCGAGCGTGCGACAGCTGGCGACTCTGCTGGGGAATACCTAAGCAAGTCGATCCTAGCCTTTGTTTGTTTTATTTTATTGGGTGTTTATTTGTTTTTTATGTCTACACATTGTATATACGTTTGCATATCATGTCTATTTTCCTGCTTGCATATCATGTTTATTTCTGTTTGCACATCATGCATATGGATTATATTCTGTGTTCCTTGGGGTCTTCTGTTCTGTTTTGCAGGTTGGGTGGGATGTTCTATGAGGTAAAAGGCCCAATACCCAGGCCATGAGTGATACCTTAGGAACTAGGAATAGAGTGGCCATGACGGACAGAAGACGTATGTCTGATTGATCCGATCATGTATCCACGGACAGAGCTTGGTTGAAAGAGGCAATATCGTATGATTACGCCTACTTTCAATCCTCTGTTGGCCTTTTTGACCTACCCTGACCTAGATTCACCTGTGAGTGGGGAGGGATATACATGACAGGTACTGTTGGTGACTATTGGTCTTCCTGGTATTCAAATGGTGTCGGACCTTTGATTCTGTGATATTTGACCTGTATCAGTTATTCAGAAGTTTGTACAGTGGTTACTAAGATTATATGGACCGAGGATCCCATGCTTTTGCATTGCATAACATCATTGCTTTGTCCACTCCATTTATGAAAGATCCTAAAGTCTATTTCCAAAAAAAAAAAAAGGAGAAAAGAAAAGAAAAGAAAATATATGTAAAAGAAAAGGAAATAGAAAAGCAAAAAAGAAAGAAAAGATATTCTATACAAAAAAGGGAAGCTTTAATTCAAAAAAAAGAAGAATGAAAGTGTGTGAAAAGACTTTAGGATCTCTCATAAATGAAACATGCATTCATACTATCATGCATTTTATGGTTCTTTCAAAGACTTATGGGACCATTTCTATTCAGATTCCAAGATCAACAACAGATTTGACTTCTCACCGCCACAACTCCAAGATCAACTATGGAACAACTCCGTGAGGAAATGGATGAGATGAAGGAACAAATGGGTCATCTTATGTTGGAGATGCGAGACTTGGTCCGTAATCAGGATGCACTAAAGGAGGAAAATAGTCAGTTGAAGACTCAATTGAGCTTAGTCATGGAAGTTCTGAAGACGGTATTAAGGAAGGAAGGTGATGTTGTTCCTGTTGCTGCAACAGAAGTTGTTGATTCCTTCTCTCCAATAGGATCTCTTTTCACTCATGGGATGCCTCAGGGAGCTCTCCCTCAATTTCAAGTGCCATTGCCTCCACGTCAAAATGTTCATGCCCCTAGAATGAATCAAAGAGACCAAATGTGTGGGAAAAAGCCCAAGATACCTCAGAGGCTTATCAATCCGGTCCCGATGCCTTATGCTCAGTTACTTCCTCGCCTGCTAGAACTTCAGTTGATTGAGCTACGAGAGTCGGCTACGCCTGAAAAGCTTCCCCCCAACTTTGATGCCAACGCTCGATGCGAGTTCCATTCCGGGGCACCTGGCCATGATGTTGAGAATTGTAGGGCGATGAAACACAAAGTCCAAGATCTCATTGACTCCAAAGTAATATCATTCACTCAAAATGGCCTGCGCATAAAACGAAGAGTTCATGCATAAGTGAATGCCCGTATTCCAGAAAGTATCACAAAAAAAAAAAAGAAGAATAAGCCCAAATGGAGTCAAGGCTCCTCAACATTGGCAATCATCATTTCATTTCCGTATTCTCACTTCAATATTCCCTATTTTGTTGAAGGCTACCTCCTTGTTTGAACTCGTTGGTATGATAATAATGAAAACACCACGAATTCTCGAGCAACTCTGTCAGAATCTTTCCAAGAAATAATCAAGATTGTTCTGTAGAAGCACCTCTCATTCTCAAGGTTCTTGTACTCAGTTGTATCCGTGGAGGTTGGTGTTTCAGTTGGTGTTTTGGTCTTTCCTTACAACATATAGCATCTCTAAGTTTGGTGACCACGCAAGGTTCCTCCATGTTTGATAGCAAATACTTCTTCAATGAATATGCTTGGGGCTCCCGCACGAGGGATAAGCAAGACGCACTCTTATCTTGAGCATTGCATTATTCGCATTGCTCGAATCCCTAAAAGCATTACAAATTCCTATGCGACTTCGTCAGAGTCTTCTTCCGTGTGGTAATCAAGAGTGTTCTTCATGATGCTTCTCATCCTCGAGTTGCTTCCTCGTTTTTCAGAATTTAAATTGGTTAAGATTCGTGTTTTGGGCCTTCTTCACCACAAGTAGCTCTCTTGAGTTTGATGACCATACCAGATTCTTTCCATTTTATGAAGGCGAATACTTCTTCAATGAATATGCTTGGGGCTCCCGCACGAGGGATAAGCAAGACGTACTCTTATCTTGAGCATTGCATCATTCGCATTGCTCGAATCCCAAAAGCATTACAAATTCTTGGGTGACTTCGTCAGAATCTTCTTCCATGTGGTAATCAAGAGTATTCTACACAATGCTCCTCATTCTCAAGGTCTTCTTCACCACAAGTTCTCAGTTTGATGACCATGCAAGGTTCCTCCACTTTTGATAATGAATACTTCTTCAACATCTATGCTTGGGGCTCCCGCACGAGGGATAAGCAAGACGTACTCTTATCTTGAGCATTGCATCACTCGCATTGCTCGAATCCCTAAAGCAAGGCAAAAGTTTACAACTCATGGGTGACTTTGTTGGAGTTCTCTTTTGAAGTAATCTGAAGTGTTTGGAAGGAACTGCAGAAAGTATTCAAGCTCAACAAGTCCAGACGGAGTCAAGTCTCCTCAACAGCGACACTCATTTAGTTTCTTACTGCATTCTCATTGTAATTTTTCATTTGTGTGTTTAAGCATCAATAGCATGTAAAAACTTGTTAATTTCTGAATGAAAATCATAATACATTGTTTATGTTTGTCTTGAAGTAATCCATTCGTTATCACTCATAAAATGTTTTTGGCATTACGATACCAACTTTACTAATTGCTTGCTGAGGCAAAAATCTGAGGGAGAATGATGAAAAATAAAAACGCAAAAATCTTTAATCATGTGTTTTCAAATAAGAACCCTACTGAGGATGTACAGGCATCATTTCAAATCCCCAAACACTGGAGATATAAGGGAGATAGACCCTCGTTAACCCCTTTGGGCCTTGAAGTAGGAGTTTCTTTTCTAATCATAAAAAACCCTTATTTTAACCGTGGGGCAGGGTAGTGTTCATTTAACTTGATCGAGTGTTCAAAACTCACCAAAAGGGTATGCATCTAAGGATACAACAATGGTTATCCCTCAAAAGGTTGAGGAACGTCAAAACCGCAATGATTATCCTTATTCCATCAAGAGATCGAGAGATGATGATACCACAATGGTAATCCTTCATCAAATCAAAGGAGTGAGGCGGTCGCAATCACCTCCAACGAATCAAAGACTATGCGAGGTCACACGACTTGTTCAAAAAAAAAAGAGAGCAAAAAAAAATGAATGACGAAAAATAATGAAAATAAAAAAGATGAAAAGAAAATGGCAAAAAAAAAAAGAAGATGATGAAATTGCCAAGCAAGAACAAAGTCGTGTGACAATGAATCAGAAGAATAAAAGGTGAGCGACCGTCATGTCCCAAAAACCTCATTGATTCCTCAACCATTTCAAATTCCTTGTGAGGGATGAACACTCGTGTCGAGTTAACTGAACATAGGAATGGAGAACATCACGAAGGGGGTGGGTACAAATAATTTTGAGCCTAAAAATCCTTTGTTTTCTAAAAACCGTGAACCTGGCCAAGTTACAACCCTTAAAAGTCCTAACTGAAGTAGGGTTTATTTTGAAAGCGCACTCTGATGAGATAACATTTAACTGACTCCCAATGAAGCGTAACTCATATCCATATTGGTATCGTATGCTTGCTTTATCTTCCATATGCAAAAATCGAGGTTGTGTCGACTAGTGATCCATTCACAAGAGGTCGCAACCTCATTCCATAAAAAGTTTCTTTAAACTTCAAGACTAACATAGGCTTTGCATTAGAATTATCATTCTTAGAATTAACATTCTTTTGCATGCAAGATATGTGCTTAACATCAAGGAAATTTTCAAAGATCAGAATCAGTGAGTAACTTGATCATGTCGAGGTACAAGAGACTTGAGAACTCCGAGGAGTAAAAGCTAATCATTCCAAATGTTGACCGTCAAGGGGCAAGTTATTCAAAGAACTCCTTTGGGCATGAACAGTTAATGCTTCCCTTGATTACCTTGAAGGGAAGAGTTTGAAGACTCCGTTGAGCGTGGTAAAGTTGTTCCCATGTTTGTTTGGCATCAAAACAAGGAAGGCTTGAGGATTCTAGTCAGATGTACCTAATCAGGGGCAATTAAATCGAGGTTTGACCTCTCAAATTCAGTATATATGGGGCAATCATGTCGATAAATCTCTTCGAGCCTTGATCAATCTGGGGCAAGCAAGTCGAGGAATCTCTCATGAGTTCAACCAATCTGGGGCAGTTATGTCGAGATTCGACAAATCTCTCCAAAGATCCATTGGGGCAAATTCCTCCATAAGTCACGAAGCTTGGGGCACAATTCTGAGTTTTTGTCGCTCCATGACCATAGGAGTTTATTTCTCCTAGAATCTTGGTCTCCCCCCAAGCATGGAGTTTATTTCTCCCGAGAGTTTGTTCCATTCCTCAAGCATAGGAGTTTATTTCTCCTAGGAGTTGTCCTACTTCCCTAATCAAGGCTCCTTATCTGGATTTCTCATTCCCAACATGGTGAATCGAGGGAATCTCCTCAGGCTGAAAATACTCCAAGCAGTGGCACATGGTGAGAAGTCAGAAATTATTCTTCAAGTCAAAGAAGGTGCATCTTACAAATCAAAGTCCAATATCTATTGGCACCTCCACATGGTCCTTAACACTAAGGGGATTCTCCCTGGTGTTTACCTCATCAATGCCTTTATTTGGCATTCTGCATATAGTGTTCACTGCATATAACACCGCATCCTCAAAAGCGTAGCATATCCGTCAAAGCGGATCATTACGCCATAGAAAAATTCAAACATGCATAACAAAGCATAAGCCAGATAATACAAATCCGCACCCAGTCAAGACAATAATACATCCCCACACAAAAAGTTGTCCTTACAAATTCTGATTGATATCTGCTACTACATTTCAAATCTCTTCCAACCACGGTGCCGAGGCGAGGTATCTTCAATCTCTGATGAGTGTCTGACACAATGTCTTCTTTTCTCCTGGTGTTGAGTCGATGTTGAGTCATAGATCGTAAGAGATCTTATTCTTTCAGTCCTGAAGATCATGCTTAGGTCTTCTCCTGATGTTGAGTCGATGTTGAGTCATAGATCGTAAGAGATCTTATTCTTTCAGTCCTGAAGATCATGCTTAGGTCTTCTCCTGATGTTGAGTCGATGTTGAGTCATAGATCGTAAGAGATCTTATCCTTTCAGTCCTGAAGATCATGCTTAGGTCTTCTCCTGATGTTGAGTTGATGTTGAGTCATAGATCGTAAGAGATCTTATTCTTTCAGTCCTGAAGATCATGCTTAGGTCTTCTCCTGATGTTGAGTCGATGTTGAGTCATAGATCGTAAGAGATCTTATTCTTTCAGTCCTGAAGATCATGCTTAGGTCTGCTCCTGATGTTGAGTCGATGTTGAGTCATAGATCGTAAGAGATCTTATTCTTTCAGTCCTAAAGATCGTACGAGATCCTCTCCTGATGTCGAGTCGATGTTGAGTCATAGATCGTACGAGATCTTTTTCCTTTCGGTCATTGTTTCATACAACCATTCCCTTTGAAAACCCCGTGTCGGCACCGCTACCACGTTATAAGCTATCTCCATCCAAATCCATTGTTCACTGTAAATTCTTCCACCAAAAAAAAAAGAGAGAATTCTCTTTCCCCAGCAGATATCAAAATAAAAATAAGGATAGCATTCATACCACCTTTTCAGGACAAATTTCTGGTACTGTGATATTTAATCTTCTTCTACCTTGAATGTTCGAAAGGCTAGCGCCAATCTCACCTTCAGGTTTAAGACGATTAAATAGGGGCAGCTGTCATACCCCAAATTTGTCCTACCCTTCAATTTCTAACTGGCTTAGACTTTTGCATTCATGTATATACCTCCCATTAGGTCATTTACATAACTCATGCATTCATTAGTCAATAACTTGGCATTGGGATCAAGGATTTTAAAATCCTACAACTTCATATTAAGTTTGAGGCGTTCATGGCAACTGAAGGTTGATTCTTCTCATGCTTCCAGCGGTAAAGTGGGGGATCGGGGTTTACTTTCCTATGGTTGACCAAAGGTAAAGCTTTCACCTGCTGTGTTTGGGGCTTGAGGAAGCTTCCAACTGAGGATCGTCAAATTAGGTTCTCTCATCCGTGGTTTCCTCATGGCATTGTGATTTTTGTTCTAAGATCATTAATGAACCATGGTGCAAGAGGGTGAACTTGAAGATCGAATTGTACTCAGGGTATCATTCGTGCTAACGCTTGTTGCTTGATATGCAAGTTGGTTTGAATTGGCGAATTACATTGAGTTAAAAGGTTCATTGAAGATCAAGTTGATTGGAATTATTCATTGATATGCGGAGTGGATTTGAGTTCAGGGATGATTAAAGTTCTTAAGTATTTGTGGGTGAATCCTTGAGAAACATGGTACTTGGAACTAAAGGAAAATGGCATGTACAAGGATATTTAAGCATCACGGAAAGCATGTTCATTCATCAAGAATTAATTCTAGTTTGCTGGAAACAAAAAAGAATCATATGCTACTTAAAGTACAAAAGTGCAGTCATGTATTCAAATTCATTACAAGATACAAGGGCCAATGCAAACACATAGAGTGCACTACACAAAAATGGGAATTTCATTGAAAAATATACAATTTGACAACAGTTGACTTTCTCGGTCAACTGTTTACTATTGGTCAGCAGTTGACCATTGATTAGACCACTGGCACCATTGACTTTGACCAACCAAGGCTGACTTCATAAGACATGTATTTCTTCAGCATCTTTAAATCAGCTCTTCTTCGTGTCGTCGCCATTAGAAATTACTTCAAAACACCAAGGCTCCCAAAGAAACTCCATTGAACCATGGCATCACCAAACCTGCATAATCAAGAGATGCATCAGTTCACAATCCAAATTAGTTCACAATCCAAATTAGTTCAAACCTGCATAACCAGTAAACAAAACTAAGTTAAATTTCAAGCCTTTTGCACATGACCTAACATACAGCCAGTTTGTCTAACATTCCAAATATTACCATTTCATTAATTATCATAGCTTCACTATCAATTCCTATTACCTGTATCATGTACATACAACACACAACATATATCAGTCATCAAAAATCCCAAACCTCTCATAAACTGCCAATATCCATTTACTAACAGTTCCCAAACTAACTGATTTTCTAAGCTTAGCCACATGTTCACATTAACTCCTACTAACAAGTTTCCTAACAGCATTCCACTAACTCAATTCTAACCATACAAGTCAAAAACCAAACCAAAAACAGTCATAGATATCTCAAACAGCCATCACTACCCTGCAGCAAACCCATCCTGTAGCAGCTCCAAAGAACCGAATAAAAACCAAACATATTGCTGCAAGCTAGTTCTGAATAAAATCCAGCAAAAGAAACTTTCAACAAACCGAACCCTTTACCAATCTACCAATATATCAGTGCTAACCTTCAGTGTACCAAAAGAAAAATCAGTTTCAAAACCACATCATATATTCTTCACATTAGCAGCCTGTAACTGCATTACTTAACCATCAAATTTCACACTAACGGAACCATTACACACTCCTAACACTCACCAACCACCATAACTGAATTCAACCTCTATCTTTCAACTAACTTACTAACAGTTCTAACTAAATTTTAAACCTAGTACAAAACAAGCCTAACTAACCCCTAACCGAATTCAAACAAACTAACAACTCTCTAACCAACTAACCTAATCATAACTGCCCTAACAGAAGAAAAGCTAACAGAATTTCAACAGAAATCAGAGTAAACTAACCTTGAACTTCTATATAATCTTCAGAGATTCTTCAATCAAAGGCGGGACCATTTTTACTCTTCCACCTCTTCACTGCATCCACCATTCTCCACCATTTTTCTCATCTTCAACTACCAGTCACCATTTTCTTCACCATTCTCTTCCATCACCATCATTCATACTTCAAAGGCTTCTCTCGATCCACTCGGTTTACACTCTGTTTCCATCTCACTTCTCACCTTCAAACTTTCTCTGCAACCATTCTTTTCCACCTTTCTGCTTCACACTTCAAGCCCTCCGAATTCATCATCTTCATCCACGAACCTTCAATCCACAATTCACCGACTCTCTGCAACATCATCATCTCGACCACACCCATCAAATTCCAACCTCCATTCATCAATAACCAATCTGATATATCTTCATCACAAGCTCCCTCAATTTCCATTTTCTTCAAACGACAATCAATCACCAGAAACCGGACAGAAGAATTGAGAGGAGAAAATCAGAACAAAAGATAGTAACAGAATTAGCAAGAAGGAGTGGAGAAGAAGCAAAACCTGAAATAATCACCATCGCGGAGCTTCACGTATCATCTTCTTCCTTCAATCGATCGCATCATCATCATCATCATCATCGTCGTCATCAAATCCTCACGTCAATCAAACACACTTTCGGTTTGCTTCTGCAACGCAACTGAATAACAATGCTGAAAACCTTCATCAAATCAAAAGCGCCGGCATTGAATCGACGAAGACAAACTGAGAAGGATTGAAACGAATTCTCGAGAGAGTGAGGTACTGAGTGAGCCGAAAGAGAGGAGATACGTGTGAGAAAGAGTTCTCGGTGGCCGGACTTTGATCAGAGAGCTCAGGTGCCGCCGTTGAGAGCAAAGGGGAAGACGAGATCGAAAGCTCAAAGGTCACACTTCTAACCCTATTCCCTTTTTCTTTTTTTCAATTTTGATTAACATGTTTTCAATTAACTGAATAAAACGATTTTAATTATTGTTAATTGGATATTAATAGGGTTAATTGTGTTTAATTGATGAAAATCTGAGACTATATTGTTAATGAACATGGATTACTGATAGTAACAATAAAATATGTCAAACCATAACCCTTGGGCCTGATCCACGAATTTAGTTTGCACCCCCTCCATCTCTTTATTTTACTAATTAACTTTAGACTTTTTGTTAGTAATAAAAACACAATAAAAGTTAGTAATCTTCTTTTTAGACTTTTAACATAATTTTTGACATAAAAAGAATAATCACTAAAAAAATATTAGTTTAGGCTATCTCTTTTATTTCTTTTTTGGTTAATTAGAATTCGATTTCCTTCATAAAAAACCATATATAAATAGTAGCTTAATTTTGCATTGATGCTTGAATTGTTTTCATACTAGTTCCATGTTATTTTTGTATGACGCTTGTGTGATTTTATTGCTGGTATTTTTGGCCTTATTTTAGGCCTATTTCGTTAGTACCATTTTATATTCCTTTTGTACATAAATAGGAATTAGACAACTTAGACTAGAATTTAGGAATAGTTCCCTTATCATTCTTTTCCCTTTCGACTTTTAAAATACTTAATAAATACCGATGAAGATCATACCGTTACTATATTTCGTAGTAGGAAAGAAATGATTGGGGTGTAGGCCCCGATGTATGTTCTTTCCTTCTTAGCGGAAAAGAAATGATTGAGGTGTGAAGCCTCAATGTATTTCTTAACCATTATTTAGAGAAACGATTGTGGCGTAGGCCTCGATGTGCATTCTCTAAATATTCACAAAAAACTCTTTTTGCATTTCCTTTACTTAGCGGAGAAGAAATGATTGAGGTGTGAAACCTCGATGTATTTCTTAACCGTTATTTAGAGAAACGATTAAGGTGTAGGCCTTGATGTGCATTCTCTAAATATGCAAAACAAAACTCTTTTTGGTATGATCTAAGTCACAAATTAAATCCCCTTAAAAAGCACCAACCAAAAACACTTCAAAAAACCTAATAAATGTTCAGACTTAAAACAAAAGTAAGGAAGTGATGCGAGACCTTGTAGTGGGTTCTCGTCATCATGGAATTACCCTTAAAAGACACGAACCAATTCTCTCTCTCTTCCCTCTTTTCTTAAGGGCAAGTTATCTCCGCTCCATTGCATCCTAGGCGATCCCTTATGCAAGAGCGTGAGCGTTAACGCCGCCCAACTAAAAAACACAAAACAAACAGAAAATCTTTAGCCGAGCTACGGTAACTCTGATTCCTGAAAAGGATACGTAGGCAGCGGGGTAGGGCCCGTGCGAGTACAATTCTTTATTTTCCCTACATTTTGCATTCATTTCGCATTTAGACATAGACATAGATACACACCCTTTAGATAGAAACAAACATAGGTGGATACCATCGAGTACGATGGGCGCGAGGGGTGCTAATACCTTCCCCTCGCGTAACCGACTCCCGTACCTTGATTCTCTGGTCGCAAGACCCTGTTCCTTCCTTTGTTAGGTTTCCTGGTATTCCTTTCCCTTATGGGATAAATATATTGGTGGCGACTCTGTTCATTTTTCGCGAGCGTGCGACAGCTGGCGACTCTGCTGGGGAATACCTAAGCAAGTCGATCCTAGCCTTTGTTTGTTTTATTTTATTGGGTGTTTATTTGTTTTTTATGTCTACACATTGTATATACGTTTGCATATCATGTCTATTTTCCTGCTTGCATATCATGTTTATTTCTGTTTGCACATCATGCATATGGATTATATTCTGTGTTCTTTGGGGTCTTCTGTTCTGTTTTGCAGGTTGGGTGGGATGTTCTATGAGGTAAAAGGCCCAATACCCAGGCCATGAGTGATACCTTAGGAACTAGGAATAGAGTGGCCATGACGGACAGAAGACGTATGTCTGATTGATCCGATCATGTATCCACGGACAGAGCTTGGTTGAAAGAGGCAATATCGTATGATTACGCCTACTTTCAATCCTCTGTTGGCCTTTTTGACCTACCCTGACCTAGATTCACCTGTGAGTGGGGAGGGATATACATGACAGGTACTGTTGGTGACTATTGGTCTTCCTGGTATTCAAATGGTGTCGGACCTTTGATTCTGTGATATTTGACCTGTATCAGTTATTCAGAAGTTTGTACAGTGGTTACTAAGATTATATGGACCGAGGATCCCATGCTTTTGCATTGCATAACATCATTGCTTTGTCCACTCCATTTATGAAAGATCCTAAAGTCTATTTCCAAAAAAAAAAAAAGGAGAAAAGAAAAGAAAAGAAAATATATGTAAAAGAAAAGGAAATAGAAAAGCAAAAAAGAAAGAAAAGATATTCTATACAAAAAAGGGAAGCTTTAATTCAAAAAAAAGAAGAATGAAAGTGTGTGAAAAGACTTTAGGATCTCTCATAAATGAAACATGCATTCATACTATCATGCATTTTATGGTTCTTTCAAAGACTTATGGGACCATTTCTATTCAGATTCCAAGATCAACAACAGATTTGACTTCTCACCGCCACAACTCCAAGATCAACTATGGAACAACTCCGTGAGGAAATGGATGAGATGAAGGAACAAATGGGTCATCTTATGTTGGAGATGCGAGACTTGGTCCGTAATCAGGATGCACTAAAGGAGGAAAATAGTCAGTTGAAGACTCAATTGAGCTTAGTCATGGAAGTTCTGAAGACGGTATTAAGGAAGGAAGGTGATGTTGTTCCTGTTGCTGCAACAGAAGTTGTTGATTCCTTCTCTCCAATAGGATCTCTTTTCACTCATGGGATGCCTCAGGGAGCTCTCCCTCAATTTCAAGTGCCATTGCCTCCACGTCAAAATGTTCATGCCCCTAGAATGAATCAAAGAGACCAAATGTGTGGGAAAAAGCCCAAGATACCTCAGAGGCTTATCAATCCGGTCCCGATGCCTTATGCTCAGTTACTTCCTCGCCTGCTAGAACTTCAGTTGATTGAGCTACGAGAGTCGGCTACGCCTGAAAAGCTTCCCCCCAACTTTGATGCCAACGCTCGATGCGAGTTCCATTCCGGGGCACCTGGCCATGATGTTGAGAATTGTAGGGCGATGAAACACAAAGTCCAAGATCTCATTGACTCCAAAGTAATATCATTCACTCAAAATGGCCTGCGCATAAAACGAAGAGTTCATGCATAAGTGAATGCCCGTATTCCAGAAAGTATCACAAAAAAAAAAAAGAAGAATAAGCCCAAATGGAGTCAAGGCTCCTCAACATTGGCAATCATCATTTCATTTCCGTATTCTCACTTCAATATTCCCTATTTTGTTGAAGGCTACCTCCTTGTTTGAACTCGTTGGTATGATAATAATGAAAACACCACGAATTCTCGAGCAACTCTGTCAGAATCTTTCCAAGAAATAATCAAGATTGTTCTGTAGAAGCACCTCTCATTCTCAAGGTTCTTGTACTCAGTTGTATCCGTGGAGGTTGGTGTTTCAGTTGGTGTTTTGGTCTTTCCTTACAACATATAGCATCTCTAAGTTTGGTGACCACGCAAGGTTCCTCCATGTTTGATAGCAAATACTTCTTCAATGAATATGCTTGGGGCTCCCGCACGAGGGATAAGCAAGACGCACTCTTATCTTGAGCATTGCATTATTCGCATTGCTCGAATCCCTAAAAGCATTACAAATTCCTATGCGACTTCGTCAGAGTCTTCTTCCGTGTGGTAATCAAGAGTGTTCTTCATGATGCTTCTCATCCTCGAGTTGCTTCCTCGTTTGTCAGAATTTAAATTGGTTAAGATTCGTGTTTTGGGCCTTCTTCACCACAAGTAGCTCTCTTGAGTTTGATGACCATACCAGATTCTTTCCATTTTATGAAGGCGAATACTTCTTCAATGAATATGCTTGGGGCTCCCGCACGAGGGATAAGCAAGACGTACTCTTATCTTGATCATTGCATCATTCGCATTGCTCGAATCCCAAAAGCATTACAAATTCTTGGGTGACTTCGTCAGAATCTTCTTCCATGTGGTAATCAAGAGTATTCTACACAATGCTCCTCATTCTCAAGGTCTTCTTCACCACAAGTTCTCAGTTTGATGACCATGCAAGGTTCCTCCACTTTTGATAATGAATACTTCTTCAACATCTATGCTTGGGGCTCCCGCACGAGGGATAAGCAAGACGTACTCTTATCTTGAGCATTGCATCACTCGCATTGCTCGAATCCCTAAAGCAAGGCAAAAGTTTACAACTCATGGGTGACTTTGTTGGAGTTCTCTTTTGAAGTAATCTGAAGTGTTTGGAAGGAACTGCAGAAAGTATTCAAGCTCAACAAGTCCAGACGGAGTCAAGTCTCCTCAACAACGACACTCATTTAGTTTCTTACTGCATTCTCATTGTAATTTTTCATTTGTGTGTTTAAGCATCAATAGCATGTAAAAACTTGTTAATTTCTGAATGAAAATCATAATACATCTTTTATGTTTGTCTTGAAGTAATCCATTCGTTATCACTCATAAAATGTTTTTGGCATTACGATACCAACTTTACTAATTGCTTGCTGAGGCAAAAATCTGAGGGAGAATGATGAAAAATAAAAACGCAAAAATCTTTAATCATGTGTTTTCAAATAAGAACCCTACTGAGGATGTACAGGCATCATTTCAAATCCCCAAACACTGGAGATATAAGGGAGATAGACCCTCGTTAACCCCTTTGGGCCTTGAAGTAGGAGTTTCTTTTCTAATCATAAAAAACCCTTATTTTAACCGTGGGGCAGGGTAGTGTTCATTTAACTTGATCGAGTGTTCAAAACTCACCAAAAGGGTATGCATCTAAGGATACAACAATGGTTATCCCTCAAAAGGTTGAGGAACGTCAAAACCGCAATGATTATCCTTATTCCATCAAGAGATCGAGAGATGATGATACCACAATGGTAATCCTTCATCAAATCAAAGGAGTGAGGCGGTCGCAATCACCTCCAACGAATCAAAGACTATGCGAGGTCACACGACTTGTTCAAAAAAAAAAGAGAGCAAAAAAAAATGAATGACGAAAAATAATGAAAATAAAAAAGATGAAAAGAAAATGGCAAAAAAAAAAAGAAGATGATGAAATTGCCAAGCAAGAACAAAGTCGTGTGACAATGAATCAGAAGAATAAAAGGTGAGCGACCGTCATGTCCCAAAAACCTCATTGATTCCTCAACCATTTCAAATTCCTTGTGAGGGATGAACACTCGTGTCGAGTTAACTGAACATAGGAATGGAGAACATCACGAAGGGGGTGGGTACAAATAATTTTGAGCCTAAAAATCCTTTGTTTTCTAAAAACCGTGAACCTGGCCAAGTTACAACCCTTAAAAGTCCTAACTGAAGTAGGGTTTATTTTGAAAGCGCACTCTGATGAGATAACATTTAACTGACTCCCAATGAAGCGTAACTCATATCCATATTGGTATCGTATGCTTGCTTTATCTTCCATATGCAAAAATCGAGGTTGTGTCGACTAGTGATCCATTCACAAGAGGTCGCAACCTCATTCCATAAAAAGTTTCTTTAAACTTCAAGACTAACATAGGCTTTGCATTAGAATTATCATTCTTAGAATTAACATTCTTTTGCATGCAAGATATGTGCTTAACATCAAGGAAATTTTCAAAGATCAGAATCAGTGAGTAACTTGATCATGTCGAGGTACAAGAGACTTGAGAACTCCGAGGAGTAAAAGCTAATCATTCCAAATGTTGACCGTCAAGGGGCAAGTTATTCAAAGAACTCCGTTGGGCATGAACAGTTAATGCTTCCCTTGATTACCTTGAAGGGAAGAGTTTGAAGACTCCGTTGAGCGTGGTAAAGTTGTTCCCATGTTTGTTTGGCATCAAAACAAGGAAGGCTTGAGGATTCTAGTCAGATGTACCTAATCAGGGGCAATTAAATCGAGGTTTGACCTCTCAAATTCAGTATATATGGGGCAATCATGTCGATAAATCTCTTCGAGCCTTGATCAATCTGGGGCAAGCAAGTCGAGGAATCTCTCATGAGTTCAACCAATCTGGGGCAGTTATGTCGAGATTCGACAAATCTCTCCAAAGATCCATTGGGGCAAATTCCTCCATAAGTCACGAAGCTTGGGGCACAATTCTGAGTTTTTGTCGCTCCATGACCATAGGAGTTTATTTCTCCTAGAATCTTGGTCTCCCCCCAAGCATGGAGTTTATTTCTCCCGAGAGTTTGTTCCATTCCTCAAGCATAGGAGTTTATTTCTCCTAGGAGTTGTCCTACTTCCCTAATCAAGGCTCCTTATCTGGATTTCTCATTCCCAACATGGTGAATCGAGGGAATCTCCTCAGGCTGAAAATACTCCAAGCAGTGGCACATGGTGAGAAGTCAGAAATTATTCTTCAAGTCAAAGAAGGTGCATCTTACAAATCAAAGTCCAATATCTATTGGCACCTCCACATGGTCCTTAACACTAAGGGGATTCTCCCTGGTGTTTACCTCATCAATGCCTTTATTTGGCATTCTGCATATAGTGTTCACTGCATATAACACCGCATCCTCAAAAGCGTAGCATATCCGTCAAAGCGGATCATTACGCCATAGAAAAATTCAAACATGCATAACAAAGCATAAGCCAGATAATACAAATCCGCACCCAGTCAAGACAATAATACATCCCCACACAAAAAGTTGTCCTTACAAATTCTGATTGATATCTGCTACTACATTTCAAATCTCTTCCAACCACGGTGCCGAGGCGAGGTATCTTCAATCTCTGATGAGTGTCTGACACAATGTCTTCTTTTCTCCTGGTGTTGAGTCGATGTTGAGTCATAGATCGTAAGAGATCTTATTCTTTCAGTCCTGAAGATCATGCTTAGGTCTTCTCCTGATGTTGAGTCGATGTTGAGTCATAGATCGTAAGAGATCTTATTCTTTCAGTCCTGAAGATCATGCTTAGGTCTTCTCCTGATGTTGAGTCGATGTTGAGTCATAGATCGTAAGAGATCTTATCCTTTCAGTCCTGAAGATCATGCTTAGGTCTTCTCCTGATGTTGAGTTGATGTTGAGTCATAGATCGTAAGAGATCTTATTCTTTTAGTCCTGAAGATCATGCTTAGGTCTTCTCCTGATGTTGAGTCGATGTTAAGTCATAGATCGTAAGAGATCTTATTCTTTCAGTCCTGAAGATCATGCTTAGGTCTGCTCCTGATGTTGAGTCGATGTTGAGTCATAGATCGTAAGAGATCTTATTCTTTCAGTCCTAAAGATCGTACGAGATCCTCTCCTGATGTCGAGTCGATGTTGAGTCATAGATCGTACGAGATCTTTTTCCTTTCGGTCATTGTTTCATACAACCATTCCCTTTGAAAACCCCGTGTCGGCACCGCTACCACGTTATAAGCTATCTCCATCCAAATCCATTGTTCACTGTAAATTCTTCCACCAAAAAAAAAAGAGAGAATTCTCTTTCCCCAGCAGATATCAAAATAAAAATAAGGATAGCATTCATACCACCTTTTCAGGACAAATTTCTGGTACTGTGATATTTAATCTTCTTCTACCTTGAATGTTCGAAAGGCTAGCGCCAATCTCACCTTCAGGTTTAAGACGATTAAATAGGGGCAGCTGTCATACCCCAAATTTGTCCTACCCTTCAATTTCTAACTGGCTTAGACTTTTGCATTCATGTATATACCTCCCATTAGGTCATTTACATAACTCATGCATTCATTAGTCAATAACTTGGCATTGGGATCAAGGATTTTAAAATCCTACAACTTCATATTAAGTTTGAGGCGTTCATGGCAACTGAAGGTTGATTCTTCTCATGCTTCCAGCGGTAAAGTGGGGGATCGGGGTTTACTTTCCTATGGTTGACCAAAGGTAAAGCTTTCACCTGCTGTGTTTGGGGCTTGAGGAAGCTTCCAACTGAGGATCGTCAAATTAGGTTCTCTCATCCGTGGTTTCCTCATGGCATTGTGATTTTTGTTCTAAGATCATTAATGAACCATGGTGCAAGAGGGTGAACTTGAAGATCGAATTGTACTCAGGGTATCATTCGTGCTAACGCTTGTTGCTTGATATGCAAGTTGGTTTGAATTGGCGAATTACATTGAGTTAAAAGGTTCATTGAAGATCAAGTTGATTGGAATTATTCATTGATATGCGGAGTGGATTTGAGTTCAGGGATGATTAAAGTTCTTAAGTATTTGTGGGTGAATCCTTGAGAAACATGGTACTTGGAACTAAAGGAAAATGGCATGTACAAGGATATTTAAGCATCACGGAAAGCATGTTCATTCATCAAGAATTAATTCTAGTTTGCTGGAAACAAAAAAGAATCATATGCTACTTAAAGTACAAAAGTGCAGTCATGTATTCAAATTCATTACAAGATACAAGGGCCAATGCAAACACATAGAGTGCACTACACAAAAATGGGAATTTCATTGAAAAATATACAATTTGACAACAGTTGACTTTCTCGGTCAACTGTTTACTATTGGTCAGCAGTTGACCATTGATTAGACCACTGGCACCATTGACTTTGACCAACCAAGGCTGACTTCATAAGACATGTATTTCTTCAGCATCTTTAAATCAGCTCTTCTTCGTGTCGTCGCCATTAGAAATTACTTCAAAACACCAAGGCTCCCAAAGAAACTCCATTGAACCATGGCATCACCAAACCTGCATAATCAAGAGATGCATCAGTTCACAATCCAAATTAGTTCACAATCCAAATTAGTTCAAACCTGCATAACCAGTAAACAAAACTAAGTTAAATTTCAAGCCTTTTGCACATGACCTAACATACAGCCAGTTTGTCTAACATTCCAAATATTACCATTTCATTAATTATCATAGCTTCACTATCAATTCCTATTACCTGTATCATGTACATACAACACACAACATATATCAGTCATCAAAAATCCCAAACCTCTCATAAACTGCCAATATCCATTTACTAACAGTTCCCAAACTAACTGATTTTCTAAGCTTAGCCACATGTTCACATTAACTCCTACTAACAAGTTTCCTAACAGCATTCCACTAACTCAATTCTAACCATACAAGTCAAAAACCAAACCAAAAACAGTCATAGATATCTCAAACAGCCATCACTACCCTGCAGCAAACCCATCCTGTAGCAGCTCCAAAGAACCGAATAAAAACCAAACATATTGCTGCAAGCTAGTTCTGAATAAAATCCAGCAAAAGAAACTTTCAACAAACCGAACCCTTTACCAATCTACCAATATATCAGTGCTAACCTTCAGTGTACCAAAAGAAAAATCAGTTTCAAAACCACATCATATATTCTTCACATTAGCAGCCTGTAACTGCATTACTTAACCATCAAATTTCACACTAACGGAACCATTACACACTCCTAACACTCACCAACCACCATAACTGAATTCAACCTCTATCTTTCAACTAACTTACTAACAGTTCTAACTAAATTTTAAACCTAGTACAAAACAAGCCTAACTAACCCCTAACCGAATTCAAACAAACTAACAACTCTCTAACCAACTAACCTAATCATAACTGCCCTAACAGAAGAAAAGCTAACAGAATTTCAACAGAAATCAGAGTAAACTAACCTTGAACTTCTATATAATCTTCAGAGATTCTTCAATCAAAGGCGGGACCATTTTTACTCTTCCACCTCTTCACTGCATCCACCATTCTCCACCATTTTTCTCATCTTCAACTACCAGTCACCATTTTCTTCACCATTCTCTTCCATCACCATCATTCATACTTCAAAGGCTTCTCTCGATCCACTCGGTTTACACTCTGTTTCCATCTCACTTATCACCTTCAAACTTTCTCTGCAACCATTCTTTTCCACCTTTCTGCTTCACACTTCAAGCCCTCCGAATTCATCATCTTCATCCACGAACCTTCAATCCACAATTCACCGACTCTCTGCAACATCATCATCTCGACCACACCCATCAAATTCCAACCTCCATTCATCAATAACCAATCTGATATATCTTCATCACAAGCTCCCTCAATTTCCATTTTCTTCAAACGACAATCAATCACCAGAAACCGGACAGAAGAATTGAGAGGAGAAAATCAGAACAAAAGATAGTAACAGAATTAGCAAGAAGGAGTGGAGAAGAAGCAAAACCTGAAATAATCACCATCGCGGAGCTTCACGTATCATCTTCTTCCTTCAATCGATCGCATCATCATCATCATCATCATCGTCGTCATCAAATCCTCACGTCAATCAAACACACTTTCGGTTTGCTTCTGCAACGCAACTGAATAACAATGCTGAAAACCTTCATCAAATCAAAAGCGCCGGCATTGAATCGACGAAGACAAACTGAGAAGGATTGAAACGAATTCTCGAGAGAGTGAGGTACTGAGTGAGCCGAAAGAGAGGAGATACGTGTGAGAAAGAGTTCTCGGTGGCCGGACTTTGATCAGAGAGCTCAGGTGCCGCCGTTGAGAGCAAAGGGGAAGACGAGATCGAAAGCTCAAAGGTCACACTTCTAACCCTATTCCCTTTTTCTTTTTTTCAATTTTGATTAACATGTTTTCAATTAACTGAATAAAACGATTTTAATTATTGTTAATTGGATATTAATAGGGTTAATTGTGTTTAATTGATGAAAATCTGAGACTATATTGTTAATGAACATGGATTACTGATAGTAACAATAAAATATGTCAAACCATAACCCTTGGGCCTGATCCACGAATTTAGTTTGCACCCCCTCCATCTCTTTATTTTACTAATTAACTTTAGACTTTTTGTTAGTAATAAAAACACAATAAAAGTTAGTAATCTTCTTTTTAGACTTTTAACATAATTTTTGACATAAAAAGAATAATCACTAAAAAAATATTAGTTTAGGCTATCTCTTTTATTTCTTTTTTGGTTAATTAGAATTCGATTTCCTTCATAAAAAACCATATATAAATAGTAGCTTAATTTTGCATTGATGCTTGAATTGTTTTCATACTAGTTCCATGTTATTTTTGTATGACGCTTGTGTGATTTTATTGCTGGTATTTTTGGCCTTATTTTAGGCCTATTTCGTTAGTACCATTTTATATTCCTTTTGTACATAAATAGGAATTAGACAACTTAGACTAGAATTTAGGAATAGTTCCCTTATCATTCTTTTCCCTTTCGACTTTTAAAATACTTAATAAATACCGATGAAGATCATACCGTTACTATATTTCGTAGTAGGAAAGAAATGATTGGGGTGTAGGCCCCGATGTATGTTCTTTCCTTCTTAGCGGAAAAGAAATGATTGAGGTGTGAAGCCTCAATGTATTTCTTAACCGTTATTTAGAGAAACGATTGTGGCGTAGGCCTCGATGTGCATTCTCTAAATATTCACAAAAAACTCTTTTTGCATTTCCTTTACTTAGCGGAGAAGAAATGATTGAGGTGTGAAACCTCGATGTATTTCTTAACCGTTATTTAGAGAAACGATTAAGGTGTAGGCCTTGATGTGCATTCTCTAAATATGCAAAACAAAACTCTTTTTGGTATGATCTAAGTCACAAATTAAATCCCCTTAAAAAGCACCAACCAAAAACACTTCAAAAAACCTAATAAATGTTCAGACTTAAAACAAAAGTAAGGAAGTGATGCGAGACCTTGTAGTGGGTTCTCGTCATCATGGAATTACCCTTAAAAGACACGAACCAATTCTCTCTCTCTTCCCTCTTTTCTTAAGGGCAAGTTATCTCCGCTCCATTGCATCCTAGGCGATCCCTTATGCAAGAGCGTGAGCGTTAACGCCGCCCAACTAAAAAACACAAAACAAACAGAAAATCTTTAGCCGAGCTACGGTAACTCTGATTCCTGAAAAGGATACGTAGGCAGCGGGGTAGGGCCCGTGCGAGTACAATTCTTTATTTTCCCTACATTTTGCATTCATTTCGCATTTAGACATAGACATAGATACACACCCTTTAGATAGAAACAAACATAGGTGGATACCATCGAGTACGATGGGCGCGAGGGGTGCTAATACCTTCCCCTCGCGTAACCGACTCCCGTACCTTGATTCTCTGGTCGCAAGACCCTGTTCCTTCCTTTGTTAGGTTTCCTGGTATTCCTTTCCCTTATGGGATAAATATATTGGTGGCGACTCTGTTCATTTTTCGCGAGCGTGCGACACTCGCACTTTACTTTCGTTTAGCATAATTTGTGTTATTGTAACCTGTTAGAATTTGGTGTATTTTGCACACCAAGTGTTTGAAAAATTAACAAACACACAAATTATTGTTGTAACTTTGAAACAGCTCATTGGTAGTAATAAACACTGAGTCTAGCCGTCGTTGGTAGTAATATACACTGAGTCCATACCATGTCTAGCCACTATGGGTGATAGTCCACAATGTTGAATCTTATGATAGGCGTTGTCGCAGTCCAAACTTCTTGGTCATTGGGGTTCGACTCATGTTCGAGATCCATGTATGGTCTCTAATAAAACTGCATCGTACAAAAGAATACAATATATTATTTGGAAGATGGTCTCTTATAAGCTTTACTAGACTGAGCGTATCCTAGGAAGATACCCTCATCCGCTTTTGAATCAAATTTGCCAAGGTTCTCTTTTCCGTTATTTAGAACAAAGCATTTACATCTGAAAACATGGAGGTGAGAAATATTAGGCTTCCTACGCTTTAAAAGTTCATATGAGGTTTTGTTTAAAATGGGACGTGTAATACCCGGTATTAATATTCCCTAAGAGTCTACTACTTATTTTATTAGTAGAGGACTTTTGGAGTTATATTGTACCAAACATGTATTTAGAGACATAGATGAAGAAATAAATATATTTGTACAGGGTATTATGGTCCTTTCTCCCTTAAATTAGAAGTAAGAGTTTGTTTGGCATGTATTGTATTGATCACTTGGAACAAAAACAGAATTTGGAGGAGAAGAAGAAGAAAACGTGAAACAAGAGGAAAGAAGGGAGGGACCGCTATCACAACTTCATCTTCTACCTTGCATGCACCATTGTTTTGGCTATCTTCTTCATCCACTACTGATTTTCGCCTCTCCTACTGCTCTTCTTCAAGGTGAGTCTCATAGATAGAGATTTTGGGGTGTTTTACGGGTTTAATGCTATTTTGGGGTTAAGGGTTTTGAGAGTAAGTGCTTCAATAATCCTTGATAATGCATATTTAACCCTCCAATTTTTTATTAGTTCATATATATGTGATTGCTATACCTTGTTAATCGATCAAAAATAGATGCATGTGAAATTTGGGGCTTGGAGACCTAAAATACGTTTCTGCATTTTTCTGGGCATAGCAGAGTTCGCCTTCCAAGAAGATGAATTTTTCAACTTTCATCCTTTATGGTTTGCTTACACGACTGTTCGATTGAACAAGACCGAATGTGTTGTCTGGTATACGCAACTTAGCATGCCAATGTCTGGTCAAGTCGACTGATGAACATCCATGCTTAACTCCCATCAACAGTTAACGCCATGTGACGGTACAAGCATGCATCCCATCAGATAATTTTGCATGTGAGTGTACAGTGCGCATTAATCCAATAATTCTGCGTTACACTTAAGACTTGCTTCTTCTACATAAAGGAAATAATTTATGTCAAAACTCAAACATCTCATTACACAATCAACAATGGCCTCTACACAATACATAGTGAATGTTCATGTAAATGGTGAGACTTATGTTTGTGAAAATGTTGGTTTTCTATTTAGAAACGCCGATATTACACGATTCTCTTTAAACAGAAAATAAATTTTTAGTTACTTCAAAAAGAGATTGGAGTTGAAGCTTGCACGGGGTGATGTATTCAAAATTTTCTACCAATATCCATTTTTTCGTGCGAAAATCCCGGTCATGTTTTTCCAAATTAAGGTCCACAATGATGAGGGCTTGCAGAATATGTTTGCCAGTCATGAACATTCTGGTTACGAGTCCATAGAGTTGTATGTAACCATACAAGAAATGTAACCGTCACAGTTAGTGGAGTCACAAGTCATTGATCCTCCGGTTGACGAGCAAGCAGAGGTCGACGTCGTAGACGAGGAAGAAAAAGCACCGGAGTTAGAAGTTGATGACATGGTCAATGAGGAATCTGAAGACGAAGAAGAAGTTGGTGTGCCACCAGATCATGTGGACACCCCTCCTGCACACATGAGTAACTTGAACTTGGATTGGGATGAACCATCATCTGATATTTCTATGATCCGTACACACAATCAGATGAAGTCTTAAAAGTTGGAGACAAATTTCGTTCAAAGGAGGAATGTGTCATGGCCATAAAAAAACTTTCACATGGCACAGAATGTTGATTTCCATGTTGATTGCACCAACGTGGAGAGGTACAAAATTAAGTGTAGAAACCCTGAATATGGATATAGGCTGGCTGCATCATACAGGAAGAGAAGTGATTCCTGGGTGATAGGATCTATTCCACAAGAACACACATGTGTTAACACATATCTATCACAAGATCATTGAAAGCTAAGTTATGATATTATATGTCAAGAAATCTTACCTCTTATAAGCAACGATCCGTCATTAAAGGTGAAAACGATATCTCTCATATCGTTGCGACTTACAACTATACTCCATCGTATAGAAAGGCGTGGATGGCGAAAACGAAACCAGTTGAAATTTTCTATGGCAATTGGGAGGATTCGTACAAACAACTTCCACGTTTCTTAACTGCGCTCCAACTTATGCTCTTGAAACCGTTTCTACTTTAGAGACATTGTCGGCGCATTCTCCCGGCGGGACGTGTGTTCAAGGAAATGGGATATTTCATAGACTTTTATGGGCTTTTTGACCTTGTATAATAGGATTTGCATATTGCAAACCAGTTCTTCAAATAGATGGCTCTTGGTTGTACGGTAAATACAAGGGGACTTTTTTTATGGCTGTTGCACAAGACGGAAACAGTAATATTTTTCCAGTTGCATTCACTCTTGTGGAAGGTGAAAAAGCTGGGGATTGGAGTTTCTTTCTCAGAAATCTCCAGACATACGTTGCTCCCCAACCTGGGCTCTATTTGGTTTCAGATATGCATGCTTCCATCGAGAGTGCATACAACAATCCAGCAAACGGTTGGCACGACCCAACTTCAACGCATGTATACTGTATTCAACATATTGCGCAAAATTTCATGCGAGAGATCAAGGATAGGGTTCTTCGCAATACTCTTGTCAATGCTGGGTATGTATTAATGATCACGACAAAGTGGGTATGTCTGGGATTATGACTGCAAGTGCACAGTCTATCGCGTTGTTTTAAAAGATATTGAACCCAAAGGACTAAGAATCGACCTAATGTAGTTAATTGTCACTACGTAAATCTAAGGCTATCGTTTGGTTGATTAAGATCAGACGGGGGAAATAAATGAATAGAATTAAATTAAATCAAAAGCTAATTTATATCGGTATGTAATATTCGGACGTCGGGGATCTAATAAACTATCGACGCGGATCGTAATTTAAAAATACTTTTCTGTAGAAATCATTAGCTTAAAAACCTTCCTCTCACACTCTCATGTTTATTGATTATGATTTCATTATTAAACCTAAGTGAGCGCTCCCGCTGTATCAATTAAAGTTTAAAATGATTTTTGAAAACAAATGAAGACTAATTAACCTTAAAGCGCTCTCGTTGTATTTAAGGTTAACGCTTAATTCCTACTGTCCAGTTAAAACCTCAAACTCTCGTTTTTATTGATCCTAACTTCTATCATTTTTAACTCTCGTTACAAAACAGTTTAATTAAGCATTAGAAATTATAACCAGATAAATAAATTTTTGTTAATAAATTACGTCGACAGCGCCACTAGATTCCCTCAGTTATATGACTTTACATACCGATAATGGATATTTAGCCGGACATTATTTTGATAGACGAATCACAACAGATATAACAGATATAAATTAATCCGGACATAATTTGATAAATTAATATGAATAGTAGATAATAATTAATGCTAATAAATAAACCTGAATTAAATTGCAGACTGAAAATTGAAATCTTGCAGCACATCAATCTGGGACTTGAAATAAATGCTGAAACTAAATATAATCCTAAAAACTAAAAAACTAAATCTGAAGCTTAAAAAGAAACTAAATTGCAATAGTATTTCCGGTGTGGAAATCTATTGCCGGAAGTGGTTTGGAAGAACTAGACTTGAACTGGAATTTGCAGAGAAGAAAATGACGGCACTAGGGTAAAACTTTGTAACCCTTTCAATTGGTCTTGCTGGGTATTTATAGAGCTGCTTCTGCTTCTAGGACTTGGATTCTTTTCGTCTCAGTAGCAAGCTTTTGGGAGGAGAAATAGGTGGAGAAAAAACTGGGCTTTGACGAACGTATCTTCCTGGGCGTGAGTGTGTGACACACTAAGTAAACAAAGTGGTGCCGACCGGCAGGGAGGGGGCATGAAGGACGGCATGGCCTTCCTTGTGCAACTCGTCACGTGCTCTCCTCTTGTCTTGGGGTTTGGATTTAGAGCATGGATGGTGGGCCTCTTTCTTCTTATTTGCACCCCCATCAATTCAAGCATCCTTTTAGCAATTTTATCTTCATTTTGGCTCCTTTAATTAATCATTTCTTTTGCGAGCCCTGATTTAATAAATACCTAAAACAAATACGAAATACCGGCATAATACGAAATAAAGTAATAAAATCAAAATAAAACAAAACAATAATACATGTAAATGATGCTAAATATACGATACATTTTCGTGTTATCAAACTCCCCTACACTTGAACTTTGCTTGCCCTCAAGCAAACAATCAAAGAAAAAGGTTTTACATATGCATGACAATCATCTCGATTCGTACGCGGTCGCAGTGATATTTTGCTAGAGATATAGAAGCTCAATATTAACACTAAAGACACAGTGGTGACACTAGACAACTCCAACTTATGCAAACCAATTTGAGTCATGCTATTATAGCTCATCTAGATCCTTTCGCTAGATTTTACTTGTTTTCATTCTAGCGCAATCACATTAAGCCCTTTATCTTCACATGCACATAGTAGAGTAACCAGTTAGTGACTCTGATCCTTATTAACACGAGACTCTGGCACATTTTTGTGGTACCCACTTCTTTTACCAATTGTAAGCTGCGGGGGATCGAACTGTAATTCGCCCTACCAAGTTCAATACCAGATACTTTTGAACCAACCGACAATAGGTTTCTTTATTGATCGCGAGATACACATCCTTTGGGTTAAATGACCGGGTGAGGGTCACCTAGCTTAGTCGATGCAATCTTTCAAATTTTTACTGAAAAATTTTCAGGATCATTCACTTATATTCATCGGCTCTCTACGTAGTTTGTGTTTAAGACGTGCCGACTGCTGAATAAACTACTCGAAGCTACTTTAAAGATAAAGGTTAAAGATTTGGAATAATAGGTACTCAAATTGATCTTGCATACTTCGGGGTTCTAGAGTGTCAAGACTGTAGCAATTTTGTTTAATAGTGCTTCGGTTTCTAACGTATCTTTAAATTATGTATCCTTGCACTTTTCGAGCATGTTAGGCTATGCATATAAAAGAATTTATGGTTCAAGTAGATGGAGAATTCGACAACTGAAAGATACTCGCATATATTGAACTTAAACTACATGGATTGAAATGACAGAAAAGTAAAATATTTTTTTTAGGGTAATAACTAGAAATACTGGAAATTAAATACTAGGAATTTAAATCTACCGAAAATAAAAAGAAAAGGAGCAAGCTTCCTCCCCCACACTTAAACTTTGCGTTGTCCTCAATGCGACTTTGTGTGGTGGAAACGGTAAAATCTCACTACTCGTTTCCTCTTCCTCGTGCTCGGCCTTGGGCACGCGCTCTACCTCCCCTTTGTCCTTCATCGCCGTCTCTAGGCGGACCTATCCCAGCATGATACACATACTCATGTAAGCCTTCAACACGGTATGTGAAACAATGCATTTCTTCCATGAGGTTTGCAATGCTTTGATCATTCCAATATGCATAATCGTGTTGATCCCTTTGCATCTGACGCATCAGCGTCATCATTTCATTCTGCCCCGCCTCAATCCTCTGATGACACTGAGTTTCTTCTTTATGGTTGCGTATCATCTCTCTATACACGTCATCCAGTGTGATTGGTTGATTTCTTCTCTGAGGTTGATGTCCAGATGATCCAGCAACATTTTCAGGATTGAGTTGGGGGTTTTCATTGGGCTGAGGCTCTTCTTGATCCATTTCTTGTTCAATCTCATCCACATTATCTGCATTGTTCTAATTATCTTGAATGTTCTCACCAGGAGCAGGTGCATCGAGATCTTAGATCCAGTTGTTTATGCAGCCTATCCTGGTGATCTCGCTGTTTGGTAATATCACACTGCGAACTTCCCTGTTTCGCACCATGAGGTTGAATCTTCTGTTCGTTCTTGCCTTGATGAGGCGACCAGCTGTGCAGTTATTGATATCCATAAAAATGGCTGGTAGAGAAGGTAGATTTTCTAGCCTATTATTTAGATCAAGGGCTCGAGCTATACTAGTGACAAGCCATCCTATACAGAATGGTGTGTTTCCTTCTCTTGACACGAGAGCTTGAATGTGAGACATGAGGAATGTCTTGGCGTTAATCCGATGGTTGGCAAAAGCACAATAAAAGAAGTATAACTCCTTGCCATTGAATTTATTGATGTTGGTCCTTCCGAAGATAGTATTGGCTAAAATGCGGTGGAAGTAATGCATGACCGGATTATGAATTTGAGAAGAAAAGCGCATGTCGGGAGCGACATTTTCGTTACCGAACATTCGTTGCCATATATCATTCGATGTTCTTTTCAAGTCAAGCTCGGGCGGAATTTTAAAATTGACTCCCTCAACATGTGTGAACTGAAAGATCACGCTTAAGTTGTCATGATTCATGGTGTACTCTCGGTTGAATAGTCGGAAGGTAGCGGATCCAGTGAGGTTGTGAGAAGCGTCGGTGGGTGTGTTGTAAATATTTGAACTTAGAAACTCCAAGGTTAACACCTCGTATATGGGGAATGTAACACCCGTATAATTTTAATATTAATTTAATTGGAATATTGAATTAATAATTAGAATTATAGGGATTTTGTGAAAATAATGAATAAATAATGGTTTATGGCATTTGGGCCATATGAAGAAATAGTAAAGATGGGGGTGTGGTTTAGTAAAACTTTCACTAATCTCAATATCATTATTTTTCATAAAATAATTGGGAATTGGGAAGAAAGAACGTGAAAGAACAGAAGTTAGAACGAGGAACGTGACGGAGACTATAGAGGGAGAGACCAAGAACCAAGACTTCTATCCGAGGTAAGGGGAGACTCTCCGTTTAATCTCTTTTATCGTATTATAGGTGATAGTATGGATTAGGAGTATGGTTAGATCCATTGATTCTATATTGTGAATTGTTAATTGTGTTCATCATTGAAATTTGGACTGTTAATCCCTAATAACTGATAGATTTAGGGTATGATGAATGAAATTGATTATGGAATCATATACTGTGGTTGTGGATGAATTCGTATGCTGTTTAGATGTGAATTTTCTGGTGTTTAGACTCAAAATCGTGGACTGGTACGAGTAAAAACGAATGGGTTTTGGACTACGAAGTTGCAGGTGCTGGACAAATTTTTCTGGTGTTTCGCGTATGAAACAGTGCCATACGCGTATGGGATGAGGTCATACGCGTATGAGGGACATTCCCAAAGGGCTATACGCGTATGATACGCAGCTGCCCTGTCCCAAAGTACCTTGTGCTGGTGAATTGCGTATGAGAGCGTATGAGGATGCTCATACGCGTATGGAATTTTTAAAAGAGGAAGTTGATCTGATGATACGCGTATGGCAAGGCTGATACGCGTATGAGGTTGTTTTTAGGCCATTTTTGACTCTGAGGAAATGCGTATGATACGCGTATGAAGGATGGTGATACGCGTATGGACGCGTATGGACTTGATGATACGCGTATGGCTTCTGTATGTGAAATTTTTGTTTTGTGATTTTTCTGGAAAGTTCAATGATGTGTAACTTTCGATCTGTAAGCATATTTTGTATGCTGTTTGAGCCTGTGTAAACCCTGTGATGTGATTCTGTGGTTTACTGATGATTGATTGTATTGAATGATGTTAATGTATATATGAACATGCTTAGTAATGATGATGATGATGATGAAATGAGTATAGATGATGCTACTCATAGAATGGTAATGATGAAAGTATGTTATATATATGTTTGCATGCATTCATAGTCATTTGATGAGGGCTGTATCTTAATAATGAGAGGATACAGTGAAGGGCAAGATTCCCATTGTGTGGAATCTGTGCTGGCAGGGCCGTGTCTGGATGATGATAGATCGGTCGGTGGATGATTTCCACTGGTGATGTTGGTACCACATGCATAGTGTCAGTTTCATACATGTGCATGACTTGTTTTAATATGATGATATATGTTATATGACGACTTGTCTGTTTATCTGTGGATGTGTGAATGATGATTTGTCTGAATATGAAACAATTGGGTGAATGATATAACTATGATATGTTATTATTTATGATGCAATAACATTGGTTAACTGTGATGAGACTCACCCTTACTTGTTGTCATTTTCAGATTGGGGATAGCGGCGCGACTTGGTGAGGATTAGCTCATAAGTCGGTTATTAGTTATCGAGTCGGTGTCATGCTCTGGTAGTTGTAACACAGGGAACGCGTTATTTTGGAGTTTTGAATTATAACTCTATTTTGTTTTGTTATTTGAAGTCTTATACATTAAATGATGAATGTTGACTTGATGAAATAATTCCGCTGTGCAAAACATGATTTTGGTTAATGAGTTATAATTTCAGACGTTTCAGTAAATGCATGACATGTACCAATGTGATTTTCTTTACTTATGAATTGTGACACCTCTTGCATGCTTACTCTGATTTAATAATTGTTTAATTGCCGCGGGTTATTAGAGGGGTGTTACAATAGTGGTATCAGAGCATAGTCGGTCGTTGTGACCAAAGTCTTTGCGTCTTAGTGTCAGTCTTTCCTGTGTATGCGATTAATACGAGTTATTGTCGATACTTTTGTTCTGACTAGATTGTTTGGGTTAAGCAGAACAATGGCTGGAAGAGGAGGAAGAAATGATGATGCTATCGCTGAGGCTCTGGGCATGATTGCTGGTGTGCTGGGAGGGAATGCCAATGGAGCTGCGATTGGTGCTGACAGGCAGCTGAACAGTTTTCAGAGGAACAATCCTCCATTGTTCAAAGGCACACATAATCCTGAAGATGCTCAGAAATGGCTTAAGGAGATCGAGAGGATTTTCAGAGTCATTGACTGTGCTGAGGATCTCAAGGTGAGGTATGGTACTCATATGTTATCTGAGGAGGCTGATGACTGATGGATGTCAACCAGAGCTGAACTGGATGCTGAAGGTACAGCAATTACTTGGACTGTATTTAGAAGGGAATTCCTGAGGAGGTATTTTCCTGAAGATGTCAGGGGCAGAAAGGAATTTGAATTTCTGGCACTGGTTCAAGGCAATATGTCGGTACCAGAGTATGCGGCCAAGTTTGTGGAACTGGCAAGGTACTATGTGCACTACAATAAGGATGAAGCCAGTGAGTTCTCGAAATTTGTCAAATTTGAGAATGGTCTTCGTGATGAGATCAAGCAAGGTATCAGGTACCAGAGAATCCGGAGATTTGTTGACCTTGTAGATTATAGTAGAATCTTTGAGGAAGATAACATCAAGATGAAGTCATCTCACTCTCGCGAGTTGGTTGACAAGAAAGGAAAGAAACATATGGATAGAGGTAAGCCATATGGTAGAGGCAAAGCTGCTGATTGGAAGAAACCCAGTGGGGGAGATTCCAGTGCTCGTATCAGATGTTACAATTGTGGCGAGATGGGACATCGTAGGAATGAGTGCAAGCTTGATCAGAAGAAGTGTTACAAGTGCGACCAAGTGGGTCATATTGCTGTTGATTGCAAGAAGAGGGTTGTGACTAGTTATAACTATGGTGAAGAGGGTCACATCAGTCCGAATTGTCCTAAGCCGAAGAAGAACCAATCAGGAGGAAAGGTTTTTGCTTTGACCGGGTCAGAGACTACTCCAGATGACAGGTTGATTAAAGGTACGTGTTTCATTCATGGCACACCTTTAGTTGCAATTATTGATACTGGAGCAACTCATTCTTTTATTTCTTTGGATTGTGCTGAGAGGTTAAATCTTGAAATATCTGACATAAATGGAAGTATGGTTATTGACACTCCTGCGTCGGGTTCAGTAACTACTTCGTCTGCATGCCTGAATTGTACGGTTGACATTTTTGGTAGAGAATTCGGGATGGACTTAGTGTGCCTTCCGTTGAAGCAACTCGATGTAATCCTGGGAATGAACTGGTTGGAATTCAACCGTGTTCATATCAACTGTTTTACGAAGACGGTAATTTTTCCTGAAGGGGTTAGTTTTGATAGTCTGGAAATGACAGCTAGGCAAGTGAATGAGGCTATCAAGGATGGTGCAACAGTGTTCATGTTGTTCGCATTGATGGATGTGAAAGAAAAAGTGGCGGGTAGCGAGTTACCTGTGGTATGTGAATTTCCAGAAATTTTTCCAGAAGAAGTGAACAAATTGCCACCGGAAAGAGAAGTGGAGTTTTCTATTGATTTGGTTCCGGGAACTAGTCCAGTGTCGATGGCACTGTATCGTATGTCGTCGTCTGAATTGGCTGAACTCAAGAAGCAGTTAGAGGAATTGCTTGAGAAGAAATTTATTCGTCCTAGTGTTTCGCCATGGGGTGCGCCTATGTTGCTGGTAAAGAAGAAAGAGGGTTCAATGAGGCTGTGTGTGGATTACAGAAAATTGAACAAGGTTACTATCAAAAATCGGTATCCATTGCCGAGGATTGATGATTTGATGGACCAGTTGGTCGGAGCACGTGTGTTTAGTAAGATTGATCTGATCTGGGTATCATCAGATACGTGTGAAAGATGACGATATTCAGAAGACTGCTTTTAGAACGAGGTATGGACATTATGAGTATTCTGTGATGCCGTTTGGAGTTACTAATGCACCTGGTGTTTTTATGGAGTATATGAACATGATCTTCCATCCGTATCTCGACGAGTTCGTAGTAGTATTTATAGATGACATCCTGATATATTCTAAGAATGAAGAAGAACATGCGGAGCATCTCAGAACAGTATTGGGACTGTTAAAAGAGAAGTAACTTTTTGCCAAACTATCGAAGTGTGAATTCTGGTTAGAGGAAGTCAGTTTTCTTGGGCATGTGATTTCTAAGAATGGTATTGCTGTTGACCCTACAAAGATAGAAGTTGTGTCTCAGTGGGAAGCCCCGAAGTCAGTGTCGGAGATTCGTAGTTTTCTTGGTCTTGCGGGTTACTACAGAAAGTTCATCGAAGGATTTTCAAAGTTACCATTGCCGTTAACTAAACTAACTAGGAAGGGACAAGCTTTTATTTGGGATGCCAAGTGTGAAGAAGGATTCCAAGAGCTGAAGAGGAGGTTGACTAGTGCTCCTATCTTGATTTTGCCGAATCCGACAGAATCATTTGTGGTTTATTGTGATGCGTCACTGATGGGTCTAGGCGGTGTATTGATGCAGAATCAACAAGTAGTCGCTTATGCGTCGAGACAACTCAAAGTGCATGAAAGGAACTATCCGACTCATGATTTAGAGTTAGCAGCTGTAGTTTTTGTTTTGAAGTTGTGGCGGCACTATTTGTATGGTTCGAGATTTGAGGTATTCAGTGACCATAAGAGTCTGAAGTATCTCTTCGATCAGAAAGAGTTGAATATGAGGCAGAGAAGGTGGTTAGAATTCCTTAAAGATTATGATTTTGGTTTGAATTACCATCCTGGTAAGGCAAACGTCGTGGCTGATGCATTGAGTAGGAAGACCTTGCATATGTCTATGCTAATGGTGAAGGAATTGGATTTGATTGAACAATTCAGAGACTTGAGTTTAGTGTGTGAAGGTACTCCTACTAGTGTCAAATTGGGTATGCTGAAGCTGACTAGTGGTATTCTTGAAGAAATCAGAGAAGGTCAGAAAGCTGATGTTGGATTGATTGATAAGTTGACTTTGATCAATCAAGGCAAGAGTGGTGAATTCAGATTCGACGAGAATGGTATACTGAGGTTTGGTGACCGAGTTTGTGTTCCTGATATTGATGAACTCCGGAAGCGTATTTTGGAAGATGGACACCGTAGTGGATTGAGCATTCATCCTGGTGCTACCAAGATGTACCATGATTTGAAAAAGTTGTTTTGGTGGCCTGGAATGAATAAGGAAGTTGCTGAGTTTGTGTATTCTGGTTTGACTTGCCAGAAGTCAAAGATTGAGCATCAGAAGCCATCTGGGTTTATGCAACCGATGTTTATTCCTGAGTGGAAGTGGGATAGCATATCGATGGATTTTGTTTCGGGTTTGCCGAGAACTGTCAGAAATTGTGAAGCTATCTGGGTCGTGGTGGACAGGTTGACGAAGTCTGCACATTTTATACCAGTGAGAATGGATTATCCAATGGAGAAGCTAGCTCATTTGTATATTGAGAAGATAGTTAGTCTACATGGTATTCCTTCAATTATCGTGTCAGACAGAGATCCGAGGTTTACGTCTAAATTCTGGGAAGGTTTGCAGAAAGCTTTGGGTACTAAGCTGAGATTGAGTTCTGCTTATCATCCGCAAACGGATGGACAGACTGAGAGGACGATTCAGTCGCTAGAGGATTTGTTGCGTGCTTGTGTGTTAGAAAAAGGAGGTACTTGGGATAGTTATCTGCCTTTGATTGAGTTTACCTACAACAACAGTTATCATTCGAGTATCGGTATGGCTCCGTTTGAGGCTTTGTATGGTAGGAGGTGTAGGACGCTGTTGTGTTGGTACGAATCTGGTGAGAGTGCTGTGATTGGTCCAGAAATTGTACAACAGACTACGGAGAAGATTAAGATGATTCAGGAGAAGATGAAAGCTTCTCAGAGTCGTCAGAAGAGTTATCATGACAAGAGGAGGAAAACACTTGAGTTTCAAGAGGGAGACCATGTGTTTATGAGAGTTACTCCTATGAAAGGTATTGGTCGGGCATTGAAGTCAAAGAAGTTGACTCCGCGTTTTATTGGACCGTTCCAGATTTCTGAAAGAGTGGGAGAAGTGGCATATCGTGTCGCTTTACCACCGACGCTTGCAAACTTGCATGATGTGTTTCATGTGTCTCAGTTGAGGAAATACATTTCAGATCCGTCCCATGTGATCCAAGTAGATGATGTACAGGTGAAAGACAATTTGACAATTGAGACTTTACCTGTAAGGATTGCGTGGGAAGGAAATAGCTTTAGTCCGAGTAGTTTGGGGAGGGCCAGCTGAAGGAAATGTTACTTGGGAGCTAGAGAGTCAGATGAAAGACTCTTATCCAGAACTTTTTACCTGAGGTATGTTTTCGAGGACGAAAACTCTTTTAGTGGGGGAGAGTTGTAACACACGTATAATTTTAATATTAATTTAATTGGAATATTGAATTAATAATTAGAATTATAGGGATTTTGTGAAAATAATGAATAAATAATGGTTTATGGCATTTGGGCCATATGAAGAAATAGTAAAGATGGAGGTGTGGTTTAGTAAAACTTTCACTAATCTCAATATCATTATTTTTCATAAAATAATTGGGAATTGGGAAGAAAGAACGTGAAAGAACAGAAGTTAGAACGAGGAACGTGACGGAGACTGTAGAGGGAGAGACCAAGAACCAAGACTTCTATCCGAGGTAAGGGGAGACTCTCCGTTTAATCTCTTTTATCGTATTATAGGTGATAGTATGGATTAGGAGTATGGTTAGATCCATTGATTCTATATTCTGAATTGTTAATTGTGTTCATCATTGAAATTTGGACTGTTAATCCCTAATAACTGATAGATTTAGGGTATGATGAATGAAATTGATTATGGAATCATATACTGTGGTTGTGGATGAATTCGTATGCTGTTTAGATGTGAATTTTCTGGTGTTTAGACTCAAAATCGTGGACTGGTACGAGTAAAAACGAATGGGTTTTGGACTGTTACGAAGTTGCAGGTGCTGGACAAATTTTTCTGGTGTTTCGCGTATGAAACAGTGCCATACGCGTATGGGATGAGGTCATACGCGTATGAGGGACATTCCCAAAGGGCTATACGCGTATGATACGCAGCTGCCATGTCCCAAAGTACCTTGTGCTGGTGAATTGCGTATGAGAGCGTATGAGGATGCTCATACGCGTATGGAATTTTTAAAAGAGGAAGTTGATCTGATGATACGCGTATGGCAAGGCTGATACGCGTATGAGGTTGTTTTTAGGCCATTTTTGACTCTGAGGAAATGCGTATGATACGCGTATGAAGGATGGTGATACGCGTATGGACGCGTATGGACTTGATGATACGCGTATGGCTTCTGTATGTGAAATTTCTGTTTTGTGATTTTTCTGGAAAGTTCAATGATGTGTAACTTTTGATCTGTAGGCCTGTGTAAACCCTGTGATGTGATTCTGTGGTTTACTGATGATTGATTGTATTGAATGATGTTAATGTATATATGAACATGCTTAGTAATGATGATGATGATGATGAAATGAGTATAGATGATGCTACTCATAGAATGGTAATGATGAAAGTATGTTATATATATGTTTGCATGCATTCATAGTCATTTGATGAGGGCTGTATCTTAATGATGAGAGGATACTGTGAAGGGCAAGATTCCCATTGTGTGGAATTTGTGCTGGCAGTGCCGTGTCTGGATGATGATAGATCGGTCGGTGGATGATTTCCACTGGTGATGTTGGTACCACATGCATAGTGTCAGTTTCATACATGTGCATGACTTGTTTTAATATGATGATATATGTTATATGACGACTTGTCTGTTTATCTGTGGATGTGTGAATGATAATTTGTCTGAATATGAAACAATTGGGTGAATGATATAACTATGATATGTTATTATTTATGATGCAATAACACTGGTTAACTGTGATGAGACTCACCCTTACTGTATGTCATTTTCAGATTGGGGATAGCGGCGCGACTTGGTGAGGATTAGCTCATAAGTCGGTTATTAGTTATCGAGTCGGTGTCATGCTCTGGTAGTTGTAACACTGGGAACGCGTTGTTTTGGAGTTTTGGATTATAACTCTATTTTGTTTTGTTATTTGAAGTCTTATACATTAAATGATGAATGTTGACTTGATGAATTAATTCCGCTGTGAAAAACATGATTTTGGTTAATGAGTTATAATTTCAGACGTTTCAGTGAATGCATGACATGTACCAATGTGATTTTCTTTACTTATGAATTGTGACACCTCTTGCATGCTTACTCTGATTTAATAATTGTTTAATTGTTGCGGGTTATTAGAGGGGTGTTACAGGGAAGTCCAGTGTGCTTACAAATGCTAAACCCGTTTTATTGAACAATATTCGCACACCGTTGTCGAACAGCCCCAAACTTCGTAAACTTTCGATATGGGCGAATATTGATGACACCACCCCTCTCTGAGTCAAACTTCGGTAACGGTTGCGTTGACTTTCACCCGCTTCTCCGTTCCGGAAAACGACACCAGGGAACTCGGCTTCGTTTTAATTGTTGAGGTTGGCCATAACAATTGTTCTGCAGAAAGTTTGGAAAAGTTTTGTAAAGGAAACAGCAGAAGGATGGTTATGGTTCTGTTGTTGCAGTGAGATTATATAGGGGTGTGAAAGTTGGAAATGGATTGAATGAGTAGTAAATGGAAATAAATGTGAAGTTTGAAAGGAAGATGAGAAGAAAATTAGAATAAATGAGCACTCAGTGGAAGTTTGAATATCATAGAGAAAGCAGAGAAACGTTTTGGAGTGGGAACGAAGCAAGTGTGTTCCTGCACTTATAGGAAAGTGACGAACGTCACTTTGGTGAATGGGACGGTCGGCGTAGGGTCCCTTGTGACGGACGGCAGCACATGCATGTACATGCATGTGTGAGACAACTTTGTGTGTTGCAGCGTGTGTTCAGCGTGTGCAGAGATTCTTTGACCAAGCTGCATGCCATGCTATTGGACCATCATTTAAATGTCATAAATAACTTTGACTAGTAGTCAAAGTATATAATGGGGTGTGTATATAATTCTCAGTACCCAAAATAAATAAATAGCCTATACCAGTATAATTTTTATAACAGTAGCAGAGTAGAATATAGGTAGCAGACTAAAATTGTGTTGTGTTCAACAGATATAGCAGTGCAGCAATATTTATTTTTAAACTATAGCAGATAGCAGCAAATATTTTAATGCACACACACACACATTAGCAGATGAAATAAAGCAGAGAAAAATAAAAACCAGAATACAGAAAACTGTTGAATTTCATTAAAATCAAAAACTTGGAATTAAAATTTTGTCTGAAAATAGAAATACTAACTAATTAAAATACTAAACCTGAAAAACTAAAAATTAAAATTACTAAAGCGGTAAATCCTAACTGAGTATTTCCTTCCCCTACACTTAAACTAGATGATGTCCTCATTGTCAAAATGTAAGAGTTAGAAATCTAAACTAGAGGTCTTCAATTAGCCACTTTTTGGAGCAGGGACGGACTGAAAATGTTGATATAAACTGTCGAGATTTGCCGTGACCAAATCCATAAATCCGTGGAAATCTCCTCAGAGTCTCCCTAAGTCGGTATGAAGTACTACAACATCGTTCCGAAGGGTCTCAATAGCAGCAGTATGGTCAACCATAGGCACATCCTCATCAGGGGTAGCATCAATGTCATGGTAGCCAGTTGGTGTCATCGGATCACTTTCTTCCTCCTCGAGATCATTTTCACCTTGTCCTTCCAAGTCATATAGCCAGTTTTCTTTCTTGTGAACACTTGTGAACCTAATGCAAGGTAAGGCAAAGTGATGAACGGGTTCATAGTTCACTAAAAGCTGATAAGCTGGAGAATCATAATTACTAATCAGGCTCTTGCTGAAGCAAAACTCGATGTCCATGGATTTGAATCCTCCATATGGAATCAATCTAGCAAGCGGTGCTCTTAAGGACAGGCACGGGTGATCTTTGTGACAAGACCACCTACAAGGATAGGACCAATGGTGTCTTGGGCTAGAACGGCCATCCTCGAAAGCATAAATGATACTGCTACAACTGGTCTGGATTGGAAAACACACATCATAATACAAAGCTCATCCTTAGTCACCGAGGTATCACATAAAGGTTTTCCAAGAAGTGTAAAAGCTAGTATCATGTGGAAATACCTAATGGCGGGATTGTGGATTTCCGAAAAGAGTCGTAGATCATTCTGATTTCTACCAGATATGGTACTCCAAAAGTAGTCAACTATGTTATCAGGGAAGTACTCATCATCAACTTCCATTAAAGCATCCATGCTTTTAGGAAATCCTAGTAACTCGGCGCTGACGGGTGGTGAAACGTTAGGTGAATCCAAGCAACCTGAATGAAACTCTTCCTCTGTTGAATCCTAATCCAAGTCTAGGCTCATATCGGAGGGAACTCAGAAACTCTAAAGTCAGGTTGCGGAAAGTGGGTGTACGGCTGGTAAGGATATCCTTCCATCCAATCTGATGAAGCATAAAGTGCACACTTTCCCGGATACCTAAAACGGTCAGAGTCGCATCATGCGAAAAAGCGGTGAGACCCATCTCACACTGTGCAAGAATCTCATAGCGTCTCTGCTGATCCTCACTCCCAAAAGCAACTACCATATCATCAGTAAAGTCCATCTCTAAAGTCAGAAAAGAGGTTAGTACCCTGGAAGTTTTTAAAATCAGAATGAACTTTAAGTTAGTATCATTTAAAACAAATGGAGTTAGTATTTTGAAAAATAAAATGTAGAAAGAAAAGAAAATATTTTTAATAAAAAATTAAAATTAAAGTAATTTTTAAAAGAAAGTTAAAGTTAAAAGGTGGGTTGTCTCCCACGAAAGCGCTTTGTTTAACGTCGCAAGCTCGACGAATCGACAGTTAGTTCTTCGACTCGACAATTTAACTCTACGAGCTTAAGACTATCAGTGTAGTCTTTGTTTTCAACAATATGGTAATGTTTTAATCGCTGCCCGTTTACAATGAAGCTATCGCTTGATTTTCCTTCAATTTCAACAGCGCCACTCAGAAATACTTTGGTAACTTCGAATGGACCTGACCATCTTGAACGAAGTTTTCCTGGAAAAAGCTTAAGTCGAGAATTGAACAATAGCACCACATCTCCTTCATTAAATTCCTTCCTAGAGATGCGCTTATCGTGCCACTTCTTTGTTGTTTCTTTATAAATCCTAGCATACTCGTAGTCATCTAATCTAATTTCTTCCAACTCGTTAATATCTAATAGCCTCCTTTTGCCTGCGGCAGTGTAGCTTAAGTTTAAGGTTTTTATGGCCCAGTAGGCTTTGTGCTCTAGTTCTACCGATAAATGACAAGATTTACCGTACACTAATTTGAAAGGCGTGGTTCCTATAGGTGTCTTTTAGGTGGTTCTATATGCCCACAATGCTTCGTGTAACTTAGTTGACCAATCTTTCCTAGATGTGGCAACAGTCCTTTCAAGTATCTGCTTAATTTGTCTATTCGAGACTTCAACTTGTCCACTCGTTTGTGGGTGGTAAGGTGTTGGTACACGGTGTCGGACTCCATATTTTACTAAGAGTTTTTCTAAAATTCTGGATATGAAGTGGGATCCTCCATCGCTAATAATTAATCTTGGTACACCAAATCTCGGGAAGATTATATTCTTGGACAGCTTAATTACTACTTGTGCATCGTTTGTTGGTGAGGCTATAGCTTCTATCCATTTAGACACGTAATCGACTGCGACAAGTATGTAGTTGTTTCCAAAAGAAAATGGGAAGAGTCCCATAGAATCGATTCCCCACACATCAAAGATTTCTACTTCTAAAATGCCCTTTTGAGGCATCTCATCTCTCCTAGATATATTTCCAGTGCGTTGACAGCGGTCGCAATTTTTAACAGCGATGTGGACATCCTTCCACAGGTTGGGCCAAAAGAGACCGTCTTGTAAAATCATTGTGCATTTATTTGATGTGCTTGCATGCCCACCATAGGGGGCATCATGGCAATGATGTATTATACTCTCTATTTCTTCTTCCGGAACACATCGGCGGAATATCCCATCGGCGCCTCTCTTAAACAGCAAAGGTTCATCCCAATAATATTGTTTAAGATCATGGAAGAACTTCTTCTTTTGTTGATAAGTCATGTCAGGCGGAAGCACTCTCGCCGCTAAGTAATTGACAAAATCAGCATACCATGGCAGTGTGGTTTCGTTGCTTAGCATCTTAACGGCTTCGGTTTGCGCTTTAGGTTGTTCTAATGTGTTGCTTTCGGATTCTAATTGTGCTATTAAGCGTTCATAAGGGAAATCATCGTTGATTGATGTTTCTTCAGGTTTAATACCTTCCATCCTAGATAAATGGTCAGCTACTACGTTTTCGGCTCCCTTTTTATCTTTGATTTCCAAATCAAATTCTTGTAACAGTAGGATCCACCTTAATAGTCTTGGTTTTGCATCTTGTTTAGCTAGTAGATACCTAATGGCTGTGTGGTCGGTGTAAACTATTATCTTTGCTCCTATCAGATAGAAACGAAACTTATCTAACGCGAAGACCGCGGCCAAGAGTTCCTTTTCGGTTGTGGCGTAATTCATTTGCGCAGGGTCTAGGGTCCTACTTGCGTAGTATATTGCGTGGAGTTTCTTATCTCTCCTTTGGCCTAAGACTGCTCCTACGGCATAGTCAATTGCATCGCACATAATTTCAAATGTTAAATTCCAGTCGGGTGGTTGCAATATGGGTGCAAATATGAGGGTTGTCTTTAGTACTTCAAAGGCTTCTAAACATTCATTATTGAAATTAAACTCGACGTATTTCATTAAGAGGTTGGTCAGAGGTTTAAAGATCTTAGAAAAGTCCTTTATAATTTTTTTTGTAGAAACCTGCGTGTCCTAAGAAGCTCCGTATTTCTCTAACTGTTTTTGGGGGTTGGAGGTTCTCTATTACTTCGATCTTTGCTTTATCGACTTTAATCCCTCTTTCGGAGATGACATGTCCAAGTGACACTTCTCCCAGTTTAAGACGACATTAACTTGTACACATTTGTCCAATACTTTTTCTAGATTTGAAAGACATCCTTCGAAATCCTCCCCACATACAGAGAAGTCATCCATAAAGACTTCCATGATGTTTTCTATGTAATCAGCGAAAATTGACATCATGCATTTCTGAAATGTTGTTGGGGCGTTACATAATCCGAAAGGCATTCGCCTGTAAGCGAATGTTCCATAAGGGCACTTGAAGGTTGTTTTCTCTTGGTCATCAGGGTGAATTGGGATTTGAAAGAATCCTGAGTAACCATCCAGGTAGCAGTAATATGAGTGTTTTGCTAAGCGTTCGAGCATTTGGTCAATAAAGGGAAGAGGAAAATGGTCTTTCCTTGAGGCTTTGTTCAGTTTACGATAGTCAATACATATCCTCGCACCAGTCACCACTCTTTCAGCGATAGATTCTCCTGACTTATTTACAGTAACAGTTATGCCTCCTTTCATTGGTACGCAATGGACCAGACTTACCCACTGACTATCAGAGATTGGATTTATAATTCATGCATTTAGAAGTTTGGTGACTTCATCTTTAACTACTGTGCTAAGGATAGGGTTAATCCTCCTCTGATGTTCCCTAGAGGTTTTGCAATCTCCATCCAACATGATGTGATGCATACATATGGAAGGACTTATTCCTTTCAGATCAACAATGTTGTATCCTAATGCAGATGGGTATTTCCTTAACACTTGTAACAGTTTTTCAGTTTTTGTTCCTCCTAACTCTGCGTTGACTATTACTGGTCTTTTGAGCTCATTGTCTAGGAATTCATATCTAAGAGTCTTGGGTAATGGATTAAGGACCAAGGTTGGTTTCTTAGGGCAAGGAATAGGGTTGGGTGTTAAATCTAAGCATTCGCTTAAGCTATCGTCTCGATATTCCGGACGCCAATTGTCATCTTCGAAAATCAGAGGCATCGGAATCGTTATAACTTCAGAGTAAGATTCTTTTGATAATCCTATCTCTCTTACATGTCCATCAATAACGTCCACCAGATAGCATGTATCTTCTATAGCTGGGGCTTGAAGGAATTGTGTTAGAATAAATTCGACCTTCTCCTCACCTACTTCGAATGTCAGCTTGCCTTTCTTTACGTCTATAATAGCTCCAGCGGTAGCTAGAAACGGTCTTCCTAAGATTATAGGGGTATTGACGTCTTCCTTTATTTCCATAATTATGAAATCTGTAGGGATGTATAATTGTGCGATGCGGACAGGTACGTTTTCAAGAACACCTACAGGATACTTAACAGAACGGTTTGCAGTTGTACTGACATTTTGGTTGGTCTCAGGTCTCCCATGTTAAGTTTCTCGCAAATGGAAAAAGGCATTAGGCTAATACTAGCTCCTTAGTCGCACAAAGCTTTGTCTATGACAAATTTTCCTATATTGCAAGGTATGGAGAAACTCCCTGGGTCTTTCAGCTTAGGTGGCATTTTATTTTGAATTATCGCACTGCATTCGACGGTGAGTGTTACGGTCTCATTGTCTTCTATTTTTTTCTTATTCGATAGGTTTTCTTTTAGGAATTTAGCATATAAGGGCATTTGTGTAATAGCTTTTGTAAAAGTGTCATACCCCAAAATTTGCCCATACCAAAGCTCAAGACTCAAAGACACACTCTCCTAGACAAGGGCTTAATGAACTAGGGTTTTGAACTCTCTAAAGAAAATCAATGAATCAAAGTCTCCAATGGATTTCATATGGCTTATGATGTTTCAAACTATCTCTATGGCAAAGTACAAGCTTCAATTCCAAGGATTGCCCAGTCAATTGCTCAGAAAGTCAACAGTCGACTAGTTTGACTTAAAAGTCAACTGTGGTCAAAGTGCAGTCAAAATTCTTGATTTTTTGTCAACAACCTTATTTTGAAGTATCATTCATCATTTGGTCAAGGATTGATCATGATTCATCAAGGAAAGTTCATAAATCAACAAAACCTAAAGCTTCTAAATTAGGGTTTTTTGACCTAAAGTCAACTGAACTTTGACCAGCCATAACATTCACATGGAACATCAGAAATTTTCCATCCAAATCTCATTTTGAAGGAAATTGAATTCTCTACAAATTTGTCTCTCACAAGCCAGGTCAAAAAATGCTTCATTTAAGAGATATGGATCAAAAGATATAGGTCTCTTTGAAAGTCAACCAAAAGCAGTTTTTTGTCAAAGCCCATATTGTCAAGATAAAATCTTCAAATGGAAAAAATCTTCCAAAGTGGCTTGTAGAGGACATCTTGAGGTTTCCAAAAAGTCCTAGAACTCCTCCATACCTTAAAAATTGAAGGAGATACGCCTTGTCAAAGTTGGATCATTTTAAGGGGAAAAATGTGAAATAAAAGGCTTCCAAATGATTTTTTTTGCAAAGAGGCCCATGACTTTAAGATTCACTCTTGCTATACAAGTCATCTAGAAGCTCTAATCTGAAAGCCACGAAAAAATGATGAGTATTTGATTTTATTTAAATTTTTATTCATTAAAATCATGGATTTAAGTCAAATATTTTGAAAAAAATTGAGAAGATTTGATTTGCTTCCAATATCAATCATAATCAATCATACAAATATTCAATATTCAATATCAAATTCGTGCAAGAGCTAATTGTTTGGAAAAGATTAGATTTGGCTCAAGAATAGAAACTTTAAAATCATATGTCCAATCAACTTTCAGTTTAAGACACAAAAGGATTTGATTGAGTTTTGTTACCCTAATTCAATCCTCTATAAGTACTAAACCTGTTCAGATGGCAAGGACGTTTTTTGCCAGCTTAAGAGAACCCTAATTTTCCTTAAAATTTCAAAAGAAAGTCAAATTCGGATTCCGAGTTGCAGGCCAATTCAAGGGGATCTAAGTGCTCAAACACCCTCCTCAAGCATCTCTGAAGCTCTCCAGACATTCTTCAAGGTCGTGCACACCCAGAATCACATCCAAATCATCACGGTTTGCACTACTTTTAAGTTGTTTCAATTACCATGTTTCATGAAGCATAAACACATTTTGGTTGCATATAATTGTTTATAATGTTGTTTTGAGTGATTTTGGATATTTATTTGATCGATTCCTTGCTCGTACCAGTAACCACCATGGCTAGGGTTCATAAACTCGAAAGAGGTCTTTTCGGTTAGGGTAAAATTAGGTGAAATTTTAGGTGCCATTAATCTCGTGAGGCTTGGATGATGATAACTATGGGGTCGCGCCAAATTTATTTTGCATATATGAGGATTTGTGATGTGCAGGTTTATTTGCTACGATCCAAATCCATGGCGAAACCGTAGCTAATGTTTCAGGGGTTTCAGCGAAAGAAGATGAAGCGTGGCACTCCCTCATTGGTGGAAAAGCGCGCGTTCTGTTTCTTTTAAACAGATGGATCAGGTGCGTCAAGACGCACGCCATTGTGATGGTCCCTTAGCGCGCAACCGTCAAATCCCAGGCTAAACGAATCCAACGCTTTTGGGGGCGAGGGTGTACCATGATCCGTCAAAGGCTTGCTGCACAGGATTATACGCTAAGTTTCCCAATTTTTTTTATTTTTTATTACATAAATCCTTTTCTATTTATATTCTTTTCTTGTTCCCTTTTTTATTAATTTCTCTTTATTTATTTTTTTTATATATTTAGCCAATTAGTGTTTTACATAATATTTTTATAATTATTTATTTTTCATCGAAAACTCGATTTTTTCCATAATTCTATTAATAATTGTTTATATGTCTAAAAATTCAATTTTTATTTTCATACATACTTTAATTAACTAAATAATTAGGATTTAATCCAATAGTTATTTAATTAATATATCAAATCGAACTTTCGACTTTTCTTTAATTTTTAGTGTTATTAAATTTTTTTTTTTTAAATTATTTAATCTTATGGTTTCTAACCCTGATTTATCCCGGTAAATCAGGGTTGTCGATCTTTAATGCACTAAACATTTCTCTTCTTTGTGCCTAATTTTCAGGGTTAACCAAGATCCTTCAGCCACGCGCCACACCAGATCAAAAAGCTAAGTTTCTAATTTTTTTGTTTAAACATCATTTTATTTTTTATTCCGCCTTTTGGATTAAAATAGGGTTTGCATCAATAGTCAATGAATCTGTAATACACTAACATTTCTCTTCTTTTGTGCCTAATTCTCAGGGTTAACCGAGATCGATGAAAGCTCAAACCTTATGGTAACCCTAAAATTACTATTATTTAATTATTGTTCTTTCTTGCCTTTATTTTCCTTATCAATGGGCTTTTGGCCATGTTATCCCCCGCCCAAGGCCTTGTAATAGTTAGATTTTGTATTATTTGTTTAATTGTGTGGTTAGTAATAATAGGGCGTGAAAACCTTGAATCAAATTATAAGATAATATATCTGAATCAACCACGTGATTGTGCACCCACACACCTTTAAGGGTAACCCCTCTTGTTGCATGTTGCCTGTTGCCTTGTTATTTGCTTCCTTGTTGCCTTGTTTATTACAGAATAGTCAAGCCCCTCTTGTTCATTATCATTACTGAAGATCATAAGTCCCTTCGATGTTGCCTCCAGTTATATGATCTCGTCCCTCGAGGTTGCCTACGATATGATATGATAGTCCCTTTCGATTGCTGAGGTGTCCTCATTAGTTGCCTAAAATGACTATTTTATCCTTCCCTTAGACTACCTGCCCTCTTTATGGCAGGGACAGTCTTATGGCGAACGATAACTTTGATGACCCTTCAACCTCCAATAAAAGGACTTCCTACCCTCTTATGGTATGGATAGCCCTGAAAGGCTAAAAGAACTTTTTTAACTATAATGGTAATTACCTCCTAATTGCTTGCTCTGGTTTAAATTTATTTTTGCCTTTTTTATCAAAAAACCTTCAAAAAGGCTACGCTTATTTACAAGCTAAAGTCCTTATTCAAATGCTTTTTCTATACATTTCTAAACTTTTGAAAACAAATGAGCTAAGCAATTAAGAGCCCATGGAAAACCATGGATGCAAAGGGTGACTTAAACCTTCCCTTTCTATTAAATTGGATAAAATAAAAGTCGGTGGCGAATCTTGCTTACCGCGACATTTTCTTTAAAGTCGGTTCACCGTATTACAGAACTGGTGACTCTGCTGGGGACTTTCGAATAAAAGAGGGGTTACCTTAAAGTTTAGGATTCACTTAAATGTTTTCACTTGTTTGATTTGTTTGTTTTATCTTTAAAGGCTGTTTTGGGTATTCTGCTGTGTGAAAGATCCTACACCCGGATCTAGTGTACCTTAGGTATGTGGCAATAGACCAGGGAGGCTGTACAACATGTATCGTTATGGTTGAACTGGTGGCCACCGTTAGTGCAACGCTTTGGTTTGTCCTGATGGCCCTTGAATCTGATCGAGGAGACATTTGGCTACCGCGTGGTGTCTTAAGCACTAATTCGCCCTTAGAACCTTAGTTGAACTTGACTTTGGCTTATAAGAAGTAGCGAGATGGCTGACTTTGGATTCCTGACTGAAGCCGGTTGATACTCGATGCTACACTCATTAAGATTGGACTCTAGGGATGTTTTTGGCTGGCCGATCGAGTGCCATGTTGAGATAATGCCCGCGAGAAAGATCAGGGATATGAGCACTATATAACCCGGTTACTCTTTTAGGATAGGTTGAACCAACTAAACGCAAGGAAGGAGGGTATGCACCTATGGACTTCATGCAAGCCTAACCTTAAGGCAATTGTGTGACTTGTTTGTGTTTGTTATCTACTTGACATCATAACATCATAACATCATGGCATATCATATCCACTAACGATTTGAAGGACCAAGAAATTTATCTTTGTTCTATTTTGTAGGACATGACTTTCACTACTAGGGATTACATACGACTCAACTTCATGGGGATACCTTCTGAGCTTAAGGAACTTGTTTTAAAGGTTCCTGGAGATTCTCAGTTTGCTGAAAGACATGATTATCTGCTCCGACTGGTCACCTCTAAATTTGAAGAAGATATGATGAGATTCATATGTCAGTTCTTTGATCCTGAGCATCATTGCTTCATGTAATACGGTGAACTAACCTTATCGAAATGTCGCGGTAAGCAATAGTTGCCACCGACTTTTATTTTATCCAAATTAAAGAAAGGCTAAAAGAACAGAAAAAAACCTTTTTAAAAGAAAAGTGAGTTCGGGGGGTAATTTATACAAAGGGAAGGTGTAAAGCACCCTTTGCATCCATGGTTTTCCATGGGCTCTTAATTGCTTTGCTCTTTTTGTTTTCAAAAGTTTAGAAATGTAAAAGAAGAAAATAAGGACTTTAGCTCGTAAATGAGCGTAGCCTTATTGAAGTTTTTTAAGAAAAGGGTAGAAAAAGGAATTTAAACCAGAGCATGCAATTAAGGGCAAATTACCTTGATATTTGTAAAAGTGTTCTTTTAGCCTTTCAGGGCTATCCATACCATAGGAGGGTAGGAAGTCCTTTTATTTGGAGTTTGAAGGGTCTTCGTAATTATCGTTCGCCATAAGAATGTCTCTGCCATAGAGGGGCATGTAGTGTAAGGGAAGGATCAGAATAGCCATCATTATTAGGCAACCAGAGGACACCTCAACATTTCATAGGCAACTTCGAGGGACGAGATCATATTAGCGAATCGAAGGCAGCATCATTGGGACTTATGATCTGAATGAACTGAGGGCAACATTGCTGAGGCGTCCTCGTATTCGAGGGACTTGGCTATTCTGCACTGAAAAACACAAGGCAACAAGGCAACAGGCAACGAGAGAGGTTACCATAAAAGGTGTGTGGATGCACAATCACGTGATCAATTTAAATAATTATCTTGTAAAAATTAATGATTCTACATTCAGTTCACAAGTTATCACTCCCTAGAATTACTAACCAGGCAGTAATATAATGCATACAGTTTTAAGTGCCTTGGAGGCCACACAATACAATCCAGGAGCAGTTACATAATAAGCCATGGGGATGGGGGAGAAAAAGAAATAAAGATAAAAAAAACCCCACAAGGCAGATAGTTTTGACATAAGTAATAATTAAAAAGAAAAAATAAAAAAAGAGGAATTTTAGGGAAAAAAAATTGGAAAAGGGAAAAAAAATAAACAAAGGGTGAGTGTAGGAGGAGTTCATTGGCATTGAAGATAAACCCTAATTTAATTTATAAGGCAAAACAAATAAATGAATAAATAAATAAAGAATCAGGACTTAGCTTTTGATCTGATATGGCGCGTAGTCGGACTAACCCTGATGGTAACCTTGAAAAACTGCACAGAGAAAAAGGAAAATTTTCAGTGTAGGTATGATCTTCGTAAACCCTGATTAGGGCACAAGTTAACCCTGGTTAATAGAATAAGTAAAATCAGATTAGTTAATTATTGGTTTTCAACCTAATTAATTAAATCGGCAAAAATAAAGTTAAATTTTCTAACCCTAATATGCATTTTTATCAATTAATAAAAATTAATTAACTAATTAAACAAATCAAATTATTTTAAAACAATTAAAAATCAAATTACTATTATTAAAATAATGATTTTGTGAAAAAGGACATTTTAAAAGATTTTTAGAATAAATATTAATAAACAAAACAAATGATATAAATGAAAAGATTATATAATAAATAAATAAAAAATTTGAAGAAACTTAGCTCTGCTTGTATGTGATAGGTCCTTGGAGTCCATGGTGGGGAGGCACCTTCTGGACCTTCAGATTTTAGTCGCTGTAGATCTACTGATTGATATGTGAAGGCGCATGGTAGACCTTCATGCATGAGACGCATAGGATCTACAAGAAAGAACAAATTGAAAAAAACTTTGCAATTGCCAGGGATCGAACCCTGGACCCTTTGATCATATACGCGCACGTTTGCCACTCCTCCATTCTGGCCATGTTGTACAACAAAAGCACTAAAAAGAATATACTTTGAAACCACACGCTAATGTACCCGCGCGCCAGAATTTCCAATTGATCAGTCAAGTGACGAAGCCTCGTCGTCTTCCTCACACAAAACCTGTAACAGATCTTTTACACCGCTTATTATCCCCAGGATGTAAAAACGTATAGCTATTACATCTATCAATGCTTTGAACCTTATACAAGCATTGAAAACAACAAATAAGGCCATATCCATGATCGCCATAGTCATACGAACCTCCTGGTACCAGTATAAAGTCCTAATTCGGGCTGAATTAAGAAACCCTATTTCAAGAACTCATAAACCCTAACATGGAGAATGGCCATATATGCAAGCAATCGTCAAATTAAATACCCAGAAACAATCTAAATGTTATTGCAAACGTATGTATGCGATCAAAACATGATGAGAATGCATCAATCATGGTAATCGAAATAAAAAAAACTGAGTGCAAACCGTGATGTATATGTGATTATTTTGCGTGCTTTGATCGTAGGTAATGGCTGGGATAGCTTCAAGAGATGTCCAGGAATGTGTTTGGATCTTCAAAACTCCTTGATTTGGTGCCAATCTTCAAGAACAAAAGTAAATTTTTTTGACTCTTGAGTGCTCGGGTTGGGATCCTTTCAAGCTGCCAAAAACTTCTCTAAAGGTTTGGTTGTGTCATATATTTATAGGAGATGAATTTAGGTCAACCAATTTGTGAAGAATCTTGATGAATCATTGATTTGTATTTTGGCCAAAATATGATTGAAATATGTTTCTAATTTAAGCCAATATTTGATTCAATCAATCCAAGTTGAATGTGCACGAAATTTGATTGGAAATATGATTTAAATGATGATTGATTATGATTGAAGTTAAGAAAAAATCAAATCTTTTCAATTTTTCTTCCAAATATTGATTAAATCCAAGATTTTAATGAAATAAAATTCAAATAAAGTCATGTTTCCATCATATTTTCGTGGCTTTGAGATTGAGCATCTTTGATGACTTAGGGAACAAGATTGAATCAAAAAAGATTGGGTCCTTTTGCAAAAAGATTCATTTTGGAGCCCTTTACTTCACATTTTTTCCTCAAATATTGTTCAACTTTGACAAGGCATATCTCTCTCAATTTTTAAGATATGGAGGAGTTCTAGGACTTTTTGGAAACCTCAAGAGGTCCTCTATAAGCCACTTTGGAAGCATTTTTTTCATTTTAAGAATTTATCTTGATGATATTGGCTTTGACAAAAAACTGCTTTTGGTTGACTTTCAAAAAGGACCTATATTATTTTGATCCATATCTCTCAAATGAAGCATTTTTAGACTTCGCATGTGAGAGGCAAAGTTGTAGAGAATTCAATTTCCTTCAAAATGAGCTTTTGATGGAAAATTTATGATGTTCCATGTAGGAGTTATGGCTGGTCAAAGTTCAGTTGACTTTTCCTTTGAAACCCTAATTTAGAAACTTTTTGAATTTGTTGATTTCTGATCTTTTCTTGATGAACCATGATCAATCCTTGATCAAATGGTGAATGATACTTCAAAATAAGTTTGTTGACAAAAAATCAGGAATTTTGACTGTACTTTGACCACAGTTGACTTTTAGGTCAAGATAGTCGACTGTTGACTATCTGAGCAATTGAGTGGTCAATCCTTGGAATTAAGACCTGAATTTTGTTATAGAGATAGTTTGAGACATCATAAGCCATATGAGATGCATTGGGGCCTTTGATCCAATGATTTTCTTCAGAAAAACATAAACCCTAGTTCCTTGAGCCATTGTTTAGGAGGAGGTGTCTTTGAACATTGTGCCTTGGTATGAGTTTGAATAAGAGGAATGAGATGGGAAAATTTTGGGGTATGATAGCTGCCCCTGTTCAATTTTCTTAAACCTGAAGATGTAGAGTGGTTTGTGTGCCAGTTTGTATCTGAAGGTGGAAGAGGATTGAACACTAGAATACCCAGAAACTTGTACCATCGGGGACGGGCTTAGAGATGCCATCCGGATATTCGGGGTTTGATTGTGATGGGCTTAAAGATTCCATCCTGCTTTGATAAACTTGGATGTTAGAATAAGTCGTACGTTAGGCCGTATCTGGAGGATATGCTTAGGACGATTCGTATGTTAGACTGAATCCGCTGTAAGTGTCAAAGTAAGTCGTACGTTAGGCTATACTCTTTAGAACGAGTCATACGTTAGACTGGGTCTAGTTTGCATCAATAGATGTCTGGAAAGCCGTGCGTTAGGCTGAAGGATGGGTCGTGCGTTAGACCGGATCCAATTTGCATTTGATGAAGTCTGGAAAGCCGTGCGTTAGGCTGAAGGATGAGTCGTGCGTTAGACCAGATCCAATTTGCATTTGATAAATGTCTCGAAAGCCGTGCGTTAGGCTGGAGGATGGGTCGTGCATTAGACCTGGTTCCCTGTGTTGATAGTTGTCAGAACACACCGCACATCAGGTTGTATCCTAGGATGAGTCGTACGCTAGACTGGATCCTTTGTTTTGAGAGATAACAGAATGAGCCGTACGTTAGGCCAAGCTTTGACGAGTCGTACGTTAGACTGTATTTAATAATTTGTCGGAATGAGCCGTACGTTAGGCTTTGCTTTGAATAAGATTCGAATCTTTGTAATATACCTGTAAGATATTGTCAGCTTTATGCAAAGTCATGGTGCATGTATTATGTGACGAGCTTCTCAAAATAAATGAGAAACTTACATGTTATGTATGAATTTATTATGAGGTAATGTATATAGTGTATGAATATGTTTATGACATATGATGTATGACTATGATTCATGCTATCTGGAGTATCTTGATTGAGAAAATAAATCTCTATGTCATTGTGATTTCGATGTTTGGTCTTTTCTTGGAGATGCTCAGCTGGGGATTTATGATTTCTACTTGGGGATGAACCGTAACTTGATGTACCCTGACTGGGGATAAAAGATATTAATAACCCATGTTGGAGGAGAGCAAAGTGTAAGAGAATCGGCAGTGTTGAAGACGTGAATTCTGTTGAGGAGCTAAGTCTTTTGTTGAGAATATTTGAAAATATCTCAATGATTACTCTATGGGGATTCCTCCAGATTATTGACTCTAAGGGAGGACTTCTGGATTACTTTAGACATTGTCTATTTGCCTTTCCTATCTTTTTACTAATCATAGGATATTTTGCAAAAGAAAAGATAAATGATAATCATGTTCGTATGCATATGTTCATTCAAAATTATCATTGGACGTTTGCGTATTCGAGGAAGAGAAAAACTCAGAAAAATAGAAAGGAAGATAACTTGTATTAAGAAAAAGCCGCGAATAGGCAAAATAATATGAGAACATTTGTGTGTTTTTCTGAAAAGATACAAAGTAAAATAAAAGAATAATAGCTATGTGGAAACAATCCTATTGAGTTTCAATTCTGCTATTGCCATTATGTCTTCGAACATCTCATCCCTTGCTTGTTGGAGAAAGATGATCAAACTGGTCCGTGCCCTTTGAACTTGATATTGTTTATGATGGATGATCTGAACGAGACATAGTCGTACATTTTCATCCTTAACTTTTGCCTAGGCCGCCCTTTCAGGTTTTCAGCCTACCAGGATACCCTTTTTTGCCCAAGTTGCCCTTTCGGGTTTTCAACTTGCCGGGTGTATATATATATATACCTATATATATATATATATATATATATATATATATATATATATATCCCTAACTTTTGCCCGAACCCTTTTGGTTCGCCGGGATGCCCTTACTTTTGCCTAGGTACGTCGACCTAGAGGGTCGTTTTTATGCGTAGTATTTTTTTACCATGTCTGCGTTCACAGGGTGTGGAAAGTCCTCACCGTCCATAGTAGTGAGTATCGTTGCTCCTCCAAAGAAGATTTTCTTGATTACAAATGGTCCCTCATAGGTGGGAGTCCACTTGCCCTAGGATCACCTTGTGCTAGAATGATTCGCTTTATAACCAATTTACCAGTCTGGTAGGCTTGTTGCTTGACTCTTTTGTTGAACGCCTTGATCATACGCTTCTGATATAACTGCCCATGACAAACAGCCGCAAGTCTCTTCTCATCAATCAGGTTTATCTGGTCCAGTCGAGTCTGAATCCATTCGTCTTCGTCTAACTCTGCATCCTTCATGATCCTCAGAGACGCAATCTGAACTTCAATGGGTAATACAGCTTCCATGCCATAGACTAGTGAGAACGGGGTTGCCCCAGTTGAGGTACGTGCTGATGTACGGTAACCATGAAGAGCAAATGGTAACATCTCATGCTAATCTTTGTAAGTAACGATCATCTTCTGTACAATCTTCTTTATGTTCTTGTTGGCGGCCTCCATTGCGCTATTCATCTTTGGTCTATAGGGGGAAGAGTTGTGGGGTTTGATCTTGAACTGCGTGCAAAGTTCAGTAATCATTTTGTTGTTCAGGTTGGTACCGTTGTCTGTGATAATCCTTTCGGGGATGCCACCACATTCTTAGTAACGGAAGAGAATGAAGCAGCTTCTACCCATTTGGTGAAGTAATCAATGGCCACAAGGATGAAGCGATGTCCATTGGAAGCAGTAGGTTTGATTTCCCCGATCATATCAATGCCCCACATTGCAAAGGGCCAAGGAGCAGTCAGGACATTCAATGGGACTGGAGGTACGTGTACTTTGTTGGCATAGATCTGACACTTGTGACAAGTTCTGGAATGCTGATGGCAGTCAGTTTCCATAGTGGACCAGTAGTAACCCGCTCTCAGAATCTTTTTAGCCATAGTATGTCCACTAGAATGATTTCCAAAGGTACCGTCATTCATGTCTTCCATAATCTCTTATGCTTCCTTCTTGTTCACACAACGAAGCAAAGTTGAATCATGATTACGCTTGTATAGAGTACCATTGCTTAGGAAGAACTTGGAAGCAAACCTCCTTAAGAACTTCTTGTCATTGATTGATGCCCCTTCAGGGTATTCCTGAGCTTCGAGATATCTTTTTACTTCATGAAACCATGGCTTTTCTTCAACCTCATCGGTAGTTATTTCGTAGCAGTATGTCGGCTCATCATGTCTTTCAATAATAACTATAGGAGCGTCATTGTCCCATCTGACCTTGAACATGGATAACATAGTAGCTAAGGCGCCCGCCAACTGATTCTCTTCTCGAGGAATATGTTCAAAAGTAATCTCTTCGAAGTGTGGAATCAAAGATAGCACTAGATCTTTGTAAGGCATAAGATTAGGATGCTTTGTGTCCCATTCTCCTTTCATCAGACTAATTACTAGGGCTGAATCCCCATATACTTCCAAAATTTTGATTCTTAAGTCAATAACAGCTCTGAGACCCAAGATACATGCTTCATACTCAGCCATATTGTTGGTACAATCGAAACAGAGTCTTGCTGCGAATGGGGTGTGTCCACCTGCAGGAGAGATAATCACAGCGCCAATACCATTACCAAGTGCGTTCGAAGCTCCGTCAAAAAGCATAGTCCATCGGGATCCTGGTTCAGGTCCTTCATCCGGACGAGGTTGTTTATAATCAGTGACCAGTATAACATCTTCATCTAGAAATTCAAAACTCATAGATTGATAGTCGTCTACAGCTTGCTGGGCCAAATGATCTGCTAACACACTTCCTTTGATTGCCTTCTGTTTTGTATACTGGATGTCGTACTCTGTTAATATCATCTGCCATCTTGCTATTCGTCCTGAGAGAGCGGGTTTCTCGAACACGTACTTGATAGGATCCATTCTAGAGATCAACAAAGTGGTATGGTTCAACACATATTGTCTAAGTCGGCGAGCAGCCCATGCCAAAGCACAGCAAGTTTTCTTGAGCAGTGAGTATCTTGTTTCACAGTCGGTAAACTTTTTGCTAAGCTAGTATATTGCCTGCTCTTTTTGACCAAACTCGTCATGTTTCCCTAGTACACACCCCATTGAGTTCTCTAATACTGTTAAGTACATGATTAGAGGTCTTCCTTCAACAGGTGGTATCATAATCGGAGGTTCTTGAAGATATTTCTTGATTTTGTTGAAGGCTTCTTGACATTGGTCATTCCATTTTACTGCTTGATCTTTCCTCAGTAGTTTGAAGATTGGCTCACAAGTAGCGGTCAGATGGGAAATAAACCTGGAAATGTAGTTTAAACGTCCCAAGAATCCTCTAACTTCTTTGTCGTTCTGTGGAACCGGCATTTCTAGTATGGCTTTTACTTTTGTAGGATCGACTTCAATACCTTTGCTGCTAAGAACGAAACCTAGTAGCTTACCAGACCTCACACCAATAGTACACTTATTTGGGTTCAGTCTCAACTTGTATTTCTTCAACCTATCAAACAATTTCTGCAGGTGGACCAAATGTTCTTCTTCAGTGTTGGACTTTGCAATCATGTCATCAACATAGACCTCTATCTCTTTATGAATCATATCATGGAACAGAACTACCATTGCACGCTGATACGTTGCCCCTGCGTTCTTCAACCCAAATGGCATGACCTTGTAACAGAATGTACCCCGAGGAGTAGTGAAAGTTGTCTTTTCAATGTCTTCGGGTGCCATCTTAATCTGATTATAACCTGAGAAACCATCCATGAAAGAAAACACTTTGCATTGCGCAGTACTGTCAACTAGGATATCAATATGTGGTAGGGGAAAATCATCTTTAGGACTTGCCCGATTCAAATCTCTATAGTCAACACACATTCTGACCTTGCGTCCTTCTTGGGTACCGGTACTATATTGGCGATCCATGGTGGATAACTAACCACTTTCAAGAAACCGGCGTTGAACTGTTTCTCAACCTCTTCTTTGATCTTCTGAGCCATGTCAGGTCTGCTTCTTCGTAACTTCTATTTAACCGGAGGACTATTTTCTTTGATAGGTAGACGATGAACCACAATATCAGTATCGAGCCCAGGCATATCTTCGTAGGACCAAGCAAAGATCTCAACATTGTCTCGTAACATCTGAATTAACCTCTGTTTGACAACATCCTCTAATTCGGCCCCTATCTTAATTTCTTTCTTTTCTTCGTCAGTACCTATATTCACAACCGCAATTGGCTCTTCGTGCGGCTGTATAGTCTTTTCTTCTTGCTCTAGTAATCTGGCAAGTTCTCTAGGCACTTCGTAATCTTCCTCACTTTCGTCCTCAGCTTGGTAGATCGGATTTTCAAAGTCATATTTAGCAATAGCAGAGTCGTTATCAATAGGATCCAGAGTGGATATGGATCTACAGTGCATTATGTGGGTGTGTGTAAGAACACATAGCTATAGAAAAGTAAAGAAAAAATAAAAGCGAACACACAATTTTGAATATGAAACGTCCAATGCTTTATTGAATGAAAATATGCTTATGAAATGACAAGCCCTAACAATAGACCGTTGTGCCCCAGGCAAGGCACACGGCTTTAAAGTTTATTGTTTATTGAAATACAGAAATTAAAATTGGAAAACATAAAGGAAAATAAGCAAAACTAAGAACGGCAATTACTCCTGACTATAGAAGATAGAGACAATGTCTTCAGTCTTCCAGTTGTTCAGCCCTTTGTCAGATGTAGGGAAGATCCACTTGTCTAGGTTGCAATTATCTTCATCTTCTCCAATGGCATTGACTCCTTTGCTGATGAAATGATACTTCAAACCTTCTGGACGAGGATGTCTTTCTCCACTTTGATCCTTAGCAGTGCAGCCTAAACCCCATTTGTTGGATTTGTACGGAATATCAAGGAGTTGCCCCCAGATAGTACAACCACCTTCTTCTACCACAGCCCTAGCGTCTTTCAGAGAAGCCATTGTAGGAGAAACTCTAGTAACTTTAGGAACAACATTGATGGGTTTAGTCTCAGGAACCACTTGAGGGACCAATTCAAACGCCTGAAGGGGAGATTTAAAAGCTTCTCCAGTGAATTTAACATACTTGGTCTCATCTATGAAGCTCACCACATATTCTTCCTATTTCAGTTTCTGATGGAGAGTTGATGTCACAGCGTTTGCCCCATGTATCCAAGGGCGTCCGAGCAGACAGGAATAAGCGGGATGAATGTCCATCACATAGAACACGGTGTTGAAAGTCTGAGAACCTACTCTGATTGGAAGCTCAACTTCGCCATGTACAGTACTCATTGAACCATCGAAAGCTTTTACTATCACATCACTGGATTTCAGCACGATTCCTTCAGGGTTGAGCTTGTCCAACACCAACTTGGGTAGTACATTCAGAGATGAACCATTGTCAACTAGTACGTGAGCTAGAGTGGTGCCCCCACATTCAATGGATATATGTAGAGCTTTGTTATGATTCTTTCCGCTAGGACTCATATCAGCATCAGAAAACCCAAGGTAATTGTCTGTTGTCAGATTTGCAATACAGTTCTCGAGTTGAGTGACAGAAATCTCTTGTGGCACGTGAGCAGCCTCTAGGAACTTCATCATAGCTTTGGCGTGAGTCTTGGAACAACTTAAGAGTGACCGCATAGAGATATTGGAAGGAGTATTCCCCATCTGTTCAACAATGTCATAATCACTATTGCGGATGATCTTTAAGAACTCATTTGCTTCTTCGGAAGATGTATTTTCAGTAACGGTCTCAACTGGTGTCTGCAATGGCCCTTTACCTCGAGTATCAGCATTAGGAGTATTTGTAACAGTAGGTGAAGCAGTGTTTGGATAGATCTCTGGAGAAAACACTCTTCCACTTCTTGTCACTTTACTAGTTCCAACAATATTACCCACATCGGGATTAGCGTCTTCAGAAACTTTGTCAGCTATGAGTTCTTGCTTAACTCCTTGAATATAGACCTCGGCACCATAGTTCCACGGGATAGCCTTATCAGAAGCATATGGAATTGGACCAGGATTAGTGATGATAATGGGAGCCACACGGGGTTCAGCAGAAATCATGAAAGGAGCCTTAGTAGGGATCTCTAGCGGAGCTTTGGAAATTACGGATACATCTTCAATCTTCAAGCCACGGGAGAAACCTTCGCACAAATTCTCAATAGAAGGAATCTTCTCAAATCTGATAGTGCCACGATCCATCCAGCCTTGAATACCTCTTTTCAGATTCTCACAACCATTGGGTTGGGATGCACAGCAATAACAGCCTGGGTCGCAACCTGGAAATAAACCAGCTTGCAACAGCTTTCTCTTGATGTCAAGGAGAAGAGTTGACAGATCTCTCACATCATAGACATGGACTGTGCCTATGATAACGTTAACAGTCTTGTCATGCTTTGGCATAGGAGCAGTAATGACATTAGGAGTCTCTGGAGCGTCGAACTTGATTTCACCAGCTTCAATCATGTCTTGGAGTTTGTTTCTTAGGGCCCAACAATTGTCTTCATGGTGCCCAAGAGCATTGGAATGATAAGCACATGTGGCTTTGGGATCATAAGTTGGATTTGCAGTGTTGACAAACTTTGGAGGGTCCTTCGTGGTGACCAAGTTAGCTTTCAATAGATGTTGTAGGGCTTGAGACAAAGGCATGTTGATCGGGGTGAATTGTCTTCTCGGTTTGTCTGTCTTGCGCTGATACCCTTGTCTAGGAGCTTGTTGAGGTGTTGGTGTAGATATGAGAATAGCTCCAACAGACTGATTCTGATCATTCTTACTACGGCCTCTCTGACTATGAACAGCATTAGACTCATTTCTTCCATGATGTGGCTTCTTTGCAGTACCAGAAGATGTACCTACTTGAATCTCCCCACTTTGAATACCACTCTCCACGCGTTCTCCAGTCAATATGAGATCAGTGAAACCATATGAGGAACTACCCATCAAGTGACTATAGAACGGCCCATTTAGCGTACCCATGAACATGTCCACCAACTCCCTCTCAGTCAAGGAAGGTTGGACTCTTCCAGCTAGGTCCCTCCACTTTTGAGCATACTCCTTGAAACTTTCCTTAGGTCCCATAGACATGCTTTGTAGTTGCATGCTGTTGCACCCTAAAATTTGCCCACTTATTTGACTTCTAACTGGCTTATGCTTTTCATTTCATATGAATCATCTTTCCATTAGGGCATTAACATAACTCATGCATCACTGATCAATAAATTTGGCTTAGGATCAAGGATCTTGGAAATTAGGGTTGCTACTTCGCTCAAGCTTGATTTCTATGGTTCTTCTTTGAGTATTAGTGTGAAGTTAAGGTTTTGAAATATGGGCATTGTGGACTCCTTTCTCATCAGACTATGGGGGCTATTTCTTCATCCAAATTCCTCAATTACTTGCACAACAATTCAGACTGTTTGGGCCTTCTGGTGTTATGCCCAAGATCCAGATACATGTTTATGGCTACCAATGGATTTGAGAGCTTGTTACAATTACAATGTGTTCATCTCATGTTTAGATTTCATTCACCGTTCGAGATTGGGTTTGTGATTATTAATTTGATGGCAAGTAATAATATGAGATCTAGACAATGATTGGAGTTTAGCATGGAGTTTGATTTAGAGTTTGAGAAATGGGAAGCATTTGACGGAACTTTGACTTTTGGTCAAAGTCAACCATGGGAGGTTGACCTTTGACCAAGTCACTTGGATCTTCACGGTGGGTCGTTGTTACACTTTCGTAGTTATTTTGATTCACAATACTATGGGCCATTGATTTGAGGCATTTCGGTTCGAGGATTGTATTCGAGGAAATACTTAAGTTTCAAGTGCACAGAATGGAGGAATTGGTTTCATTATATAAAAGAAATTTATGCAAGTCAACATATCCATTCAAAGAGGTAAAATTATTCACAATGTTGAAAATCAAATGTCCATAAATAGTAAATCCAAAAGCCATTACATCATTCAAACTCAATAAGTATCCATTACAAAAATATATACAAATATTATTTGGTACTAAGTGTGAAAGGCAGACGGTATGTTGCTCCATTGTGCGTGAATTCCATATTTGGTCGAACCGAAACAAGAGATTGTGATTTGAGCTTTAAGGGGAAGAGGATGATTCGGGAAGATTGCTACAACTCTAGGACATAAACATTGACGTTCGTTCAGCGAGCATGTTTAGAATATTTGACGGTCATGGTGATTCTTGTGCTACCGAGTATTCGAAAGATCATCCATTTGAAAGTTTCATGAAGCATCCAAAGTGTTGACAGATACCAACTTGGCTATGAATGGAACACATCAACAGACTGATACTGAGTTTCTGGACCCTGCATAAGTTAGTTCACACTGCCTTGATGATTCCAATACAAAACCCTTCAAATAAAAGACCCAGCACATTAAGCATAGCCAAGCCAACCTATCCACATAAAAAACCAGTCAGAATCAAATGCACACATTCATAAAGCCATGTTCAAAATAACACACACAACTACCATTCCACCAGAAAAAAATCAGTTACAAGCATATAACAGTTCGCAAACAGAACCTTAACTAACTTCCAACTTCCAAATAACTAACAACCTTTAACTATCCTTCTAACTAACCTAGCCACTCTCTAACTGTCAATAACAGAAACTCAGCCCTTCAAAACTAACTCATTTTCACCATGTAACTAACAAAACAGATTTGTAATAACCATCCCCTAACTGAATTCCAACAACCTCTAACAGCTTCATAACACAATTAAAACTAACTTCTAACCGCTCAATCTCCACCCTTAGATTCAAAACCGTTTCTCACCAATCCTACGCACCAGATTCAGTCACCCTCTCCTATATAACAGATCCCTCCAATTCAGTTGCTCTAGAATCACCATTTTCAGTTACACAGATACACGCATCACCTTCTTCAACCATTTCCTCCATTCACCACTTCATCACTCTCTCTCTCTCTCTCTGAACTTCTCTCTCAGATAACTCAATCCTCACCACACGCTCAGCATCGAGAAGCCATTGGAGCTCCACAATCGGAGCTCCGATTGAGCTTGAGCTTAGCCTCCATTAATCCTTATTCTCCCCGCTCTCACGTCAACAACAGCAACAACCAATCACACAGAGCTCTCAACGGATATTCGCAGTGAAAATTCAAAAAAAAAAGATGAAGCAGAAGAAGAAGAGGATCGAAGTATAGAAGAGGAAGGTTCGGGAAGCATTAAAGGAGCAAGGCATTACCTGAAGATCCTCGGGTATCTTCTTCTCCATTTAAGCGTCTCAGAATCGACGTCACTGGTAAGTTCTCTGATCGACTGCTTCGGCGCATCATTTGCTTGGTTCTTGATACCGATATGTAGAGGACTTCGAGTAGAATAGAAACCCTATCGCTCTGAGTTACAATCCGTTAACATCGCCATTTAATTTGTGATTGTGAAGGTTAGGGTTCTTAGTGGTTCGTTTGGGTTTAGGTTGATTAGGAACGAATCATGAGAGATGGTGATGGGAGCGTAACTAAGAAGGAGGAGACGAAGGCGTATGGTTTGCGGTGGCCGGAGAATTCGATTTGGTCGGAGAAGATGAGGTCTCCTCCACCGCCGTTTTTGTTCGTTTTGAGGGAAGAGAGAAGTTAAGAGTTCACGAAGGGAGTTCAATGGCCACTAACATGAATAAACCCTAGTCCCCTTTTCCTTTTTCTTTTTTCTAATTTTAATTTCTTTTATTCTTTTTTCATCAAAATTGAATCTGAATCTAACTGGATCAATGATCTACCCTGGGCCGAACGAGTTTCAGTTCACCACCCCCTAGGCCCACGTATCCTTCATCTTTTGGCTGTAAGTAATGAACAAAAAACCTCCTGGGCCTCAATGTTCTGGGCCTGAGCTTTTACTCATACACCACCATATTCAATTTACACCCCACTGCGCTCACTTTATTTTCTAGTAAGAATTATGACTCTTTACTTAGTTTTTTTTCTCATTTTTTTTATGTTCTAAAAACATTAAAACCATTAAAATTTGGTTAATTTTTTAGGTAATTGTTGATATTAAAAATACCAAAATTGTGTTAGATTTTTAGGTGATTTTTGAGAGTTTTGTTTTTTAGTCTTTTAGAATTTTCTTATATAAAAACTCATAAAAATAGTAGTGTTTTTTAGGCTAATTTTGCACTAATGCTTGAATTGTTTTTGTATCACTTCCATGTTATTTTTGTATAATTGTTGTGTGATTTTGTTGATTAGCTTTTGGCCATATTTTTGGCCTATTTTGTTAATACCATTTTAATGCTCCTTTTAGGATTCCATTACCATGTTAACATTAGACTTAGATTAGAATAACAATAACTCTAGGTTTAGAAATTAGGTTAGTCTCCCCCTTCTCATTTCTTTTTCTTTTCAACATTAAAACATCTAATAAATACTCAAAATAAAATCCCTCTAAAAAATACAAAGAAAACACTTAAAAAACATTAATAAAAAAGTGAAAATTATTAAAAAGGGAATGGAAGCTTGAATCTCCCTTGCTTTAGGGAATCATTCGAGTGCTTGGATCTCCCTTGCTTTAGGGAACCATTCGGGCGTAAGTTCCCAAATTCTAAAAGACACAAACCAAAGAGTAACTCGAGTTTCCCTTGCCTTAGGGATTTCCTCGAAACACTCAAACTCTCTTTTGTCTCTCGCCCTCGTGGCATTCTTAAGAACATGTTGAATCCATTCTATAATTAGGCGTGTAAGTCTCCAAAGGTCGAGCATCGTGGAGTGCGACTTTAACCTCTATTCACCTAAAAAACACAAAACATAGAAAATCTTGAGCCAAACTACGGTCGCTCTGATTCCTTGTAAGGGATACGTAGGCATTGGGTCACGGGGCCTAAGCGAGCACACTTGTAAATAATTCCTTCTTTTCCCCGTATTTCTTTTGCATTCATTCGCATTTAGGTTTAGACATAGATACACCCTTTAGATAGAAACAAACATAGGTGGATACCATCGAGTACGATGGACGTGAGGGGTGCTAGCACCTTCCCCTTGCGTAACCGACTCCCGTGCCTAGATTGTCTGGTCAAAAGACCTTGTTCTTGTTCTGAGTTAGGTATTCCGATATTCCTTTCCCGCGATGGGATGAATATATTAGTGGCGACTCTGATTCCGTTTTTCGCGGTAGCGACAGCTGGCGACTCTGCTGGGGATGTTGATAGACCTGTGCTGGTCCATTCCTAGCGAGTCGATCCTAGCCTTTGTTTGTTTCTTTTATTGGGTGTTTCTTTGTTTGTTTTTATGTTTACATCTTGTATATATGTTTGCATGTCATGTTTACTTTCCGCATGCATCTGGACTATATTATGGGCCCCCGTGGGGGCCACATATTTTTCTGTTTTGTTTTGCAGGTGGGGGGTTTGTGTGAGGTAAAAGGCCCACTAACATAGGATTAGCGTGGATGCTCATGTTGACTCCCGTAGCACTTGCTATGATCGAGCTTGACATGGGGTACCACAACTGGGCGAGGTTCTTTCATGGAACATTGTGTCTGGCATGCTTGTTGCCTCAAACACTTTGTACCCCATGGGAACTGTAGACCCTAGTGACCATTAGGGACCACTTGTCCGTGTCTAGACTACATACCTGTGAGATTGGGGTGGGACAGGAAACCTTGACTCCTACATACCATTGCTTCTTCAGAGTTGAGGTCGGACCTTTATTTGGTCTGTTCTCATGGTGCTTGATGTTCTGGTATTCAAAAGGGCGTCGAACCTTTGATCCTGTGACATTTGACTTGCACAGAGGTTTTACATCAGTTGTCCAGAGATTGTACAGATGCTACTAAGATTATATGGACCTTGATCCCATGCCTTTGCATCGCATAACATCATTCCTTCATCCACGTCATTTGTGGGGGATCCTAAAGTCTGATTCTAAAAAAAAGGAAAAAAAAGAGGAAATGAAAAAAAGTAGAAAAACAGAAAAAGATGGGAAAAAAAGATACTATATGCAAAAAGAAAATAATAAAAGAGAAACAAAAGTGTGAAAAGGCTTTAGAATCCCTTGGAAATGAAACATGCATTCATAATAACATGCATTTCATAGTTCTCTCAGAAGCTTATGGGGGCCCTTTCTTCTCAGATTTTGACTTCAACAACAAAATTGACTCCTCACCGTTGTGCTCGAAAGTTAATGATGGAACAACTCCGTGAGGACTTAACTCAGATGTGGACAGAAATGGGGATTAACCTGAATCAGTGTATGGAGGCTATTCAAGCCCTTGCTTTTAGACACGAATAATTGAGACAGGTTCTTCAGAGACCGAATGAAAATGTTAATCTCAACACAGGAGAAAGTCTTGTGAATCAGAATGTTAGAAATACTGTTGAGATTCCAATTCCTGTTAAGGAGACTTCGCATCATGAGAATAATTCAGAATTTGAAGCCTTCAGGTTCCCGATTAACGAGTTTGACAAAAGGTTCCACCTCCTGGATGAAAGATTGAAAGCCATGGAAGGTCGTGACTTTATTGATTTAGACGCTGCTGGTTTATGCCTAGTGCCTGGTATTAAGATTCCTGCTAAGTTCAAAGTTCCCAACTTCGAGAAGTACAAGGGGACCACGTGTCCAATAGCTCATGTCAAGGCATTTTGCAACAAAATGGCTCCTTATGCTGAGAATGACAAGTTGTTAATGCATTTCTTTCAGGATAGCCTTAGTGGCACATCTCTTGAGTGGTATAATCGACTCGAAAGAACCAATGTCCGAACTTGGAAAGAACTAGCAGAAGCTTTTGTCAAGCGTTACAAGCACAATAGCAACATGGCTCCGACCAGAATGCAACTTCAAGCTTTGACTCAGAAAATTGACGAATCGTTCAGAGAATATGCCCGAAGATGGAGAGAATTAGCTGCTAGAGTTCAACCTCCACTCTTAGGGAAAGAGCTCATGGATATGTTCAAGGATGTGATGGAAAGTCCGTAATACCAATGTTTGGCTGCATGTAAAGGCTCTGATTTTGCAGAATTGGTACTCGTTGGAGAACGAATGGAGCATGGTATTAAGAATGGTAATGTCCAAGTTTTTGGTACTCCTCCTGAATTCCCTAAGCAAAGGGATGAAGAGACCAATGCAGTTTCTGCTTACAAAGAGGAATCTCCTGATTATTCTCCTAATCATATCCTTGTCACGAAGCGCTAGAAGGTACTTCTGTTCAGAATGACCCACAAATTTGTGCTGCAACTCACACTCAGTCTCCCACTCAGTTTGTTCTACAGAAGTCTGTTCCATGTGATCAATCAGTTCAGTATGTGCCACAAAGGCAGAATTATCAACAGAATCGTCACCCACATGGAAGACAGAGACACAGAAGGCCAAAGAGAGTGTATGATCCTATTCCTATGACTCGTGATAAGTTGTTTTCTCACTTGATCATTCTTTCCTTGGTAGAACCAAAGCAGCCGAAGCCTGTTCGTTTCCCGTATCATGTGGGATTTGACCCTAATGTTAGTTGTGACTACCATGCTGGGGCACCTGGTCATTCGATTGAAGATTGTCAACCATTCAGAGACAGGGTTCAAGACCTGATTAATGCCCAGGCTATCACTTTCACACCTGAGGGCCAAAATTGAAGTTCTCCTTTGACTCAGTGGATCTTCTGAAGCAATAAGTCCATACGGAGTCAAGTCTCCTCAACAATGGCATTCATTTAGTTGTCTATTGCATTTTCATTTGTAATCTTTCTTTGTTTGTTTAAGCATTGCTAGCATGTAAAAAAATTTGTTATTTTTTGAATGAAAATCATGATACATTGTTTATGTTTGTCTTGAAGTAATCTATTCATTTTAACTCAAAAAAAAACGTTTTTGGCATTATGATACCAACTTTTAGTTATCTCTTGCTTAGGCAACGAGCGGAGGGAGAATGATGAAAGATAAAAATGCAAAATCCCTAATTATGTGTTTTTGAAGAAAACCCTGCTGATGATGTACAGGCATTGTTTCAAATCCCCAAACACCGGAGATATAAGGGAGATAGACCCTCGTTAACCCCTTTGAGCCTTGAAGTAGGAGTTTCTTTTGTGTTCAGAGAAAACCCTTATTTTAACCCTGGGGCAGGGTAGTGTTCATTTAACTTGATCAAGTGTTCAAAACTCATAAAGGGGATGCATCTAAGGGTATAACAATGGTTATCCTTCAAAAGGGTTGAGGAATGTCAAAATTGCAATGGTTATCCTTCACCTATAAGGAGATCAAAAGATGACGAAGCCACAATGATAATTCTTCATCAATCAAGGAGTGAGGCAGTCGCAATCACCTCCCACAAATCAAAGACAATGCGAGGTCACACGACTTGTTCAAAAAAAAGAGCAAAAAAATATATGATGAAAAAAAATGAAAAAAAAAGTGATGAAAGAAAAAATATATAGAAATAAAAAGAAAAAGGATGATGAAAATAAAAGCAAGAACAAAGTCGTGTGATAATGAATCAAAAGAATAAAAGGTGAGCGACTGCCATGTCCAAAAAAAAAAACCTCATTGATTCTTCAACCATCTTAAAATTCCTTGTGAGGGACGAACACTCATGTTGAGTTAACTGAATATAGGATTGGAGAACATCACGAAGGGGTGGGCACCAAATAATTTTAAGCCTAAAAATCCTTTGTTTCTGAAAACCATGAACCAAGCTAAGTTACAACCCTTAAAAGTCCTAATTGAAGTAGGGTTTATTTTGAAAATACACTCCCATGAGATAGCGTTTAGCTGACTCCCAATGAAGCGTAACACATATCTATGTTGGTATCGTATGCCCGCTTTATCTTTCATTCACAAGAGGTGGCCACCTCACTGCATAAAAAGTTTTTAAACCTCAAGACTAGCATAGGCTTTGCATTAGAATTATCATTCTCAGAATTAACATTCTTTTGCATACAAGACATTTGCTTAAACATCAAGGAAGTTTCCATGAGGAGCGTCCATGAAAAGCTTGATCATGTCGAAGTAAAAGAGACTTGAGAACTCCTTAGAGTAAAAAGAAATCATCTCAGAGACAGATCATCAGAGCAAGTTGTTTGGATACTCCATTGAGCATGTGCAGTTTGATGCCCTCGTTGTTTGATCATTAAGGGACAAGTGCCTGAAAACTCTGTTGAAAAAATCAGTTGATATCTTCTTCGACTGACTACTCTGAGGGGAGAAGTCTGAATACTATTTTGAGTATATGCATTTTGATTAAGTACCCCGAGGGGAAGAATTTGAAGACTCCATTGAGCGCGATAAAGTTGCTTCCATAGTTTGGTTGACTTCAAGGGAAGTAAAACTCGAGGATTCTGATAAGATGTACATAATCAGGGGCAGTCACGACGAGGAATCTCTCTCGTGAGGTCAACCAGTCTGGGGCAAGCAAATCAAGGTTTGACATCTCAAATTCGACCAATCAGGGTTAATCAAGTCGAGGAATCTCTCTCTTGATTTCAATCAATCTAAAGTAGTGACGTCGAGGAATCTCTCAAACTCACCCAATCTGGGGCAGTTACATTGAGATTCGACAAATCTCTTCAAGGATCCGTGGATCAAGAGAACGAATATTTCAAACGCTTGAATATGCTGGGGCAGAGTTTTCTCAAGTAATTGTGGTGTAAGGATCCTTTCGAGGAAAATGTCTTCGTAAATCAGATATCTTCACAAGTCAGGCAGCCTGGGGCACAATATTTTGGGAACCATCATTCACTTGTAAAGTGCAGTTGACCATCAAGGAGTTGATAAGTATAGGAGTTTATTTCTCCTGAGAGTTTGTTCCATTCCACGAGCATAGGAGTTTATTTCTCCTAGGAGTGTTCCAATCCTCCCAACAAGGGTTCCTTATCCGGATTTCTAATCCCCACCATGGTGAATTGAGGGAATCTCCTCAAAGCTGAAAAATTCTCCAAACAATGGCACATGGTGAGAAGTCAGAAATTATTCTTCAAGTCAACAATCATAAGTATATCTTGCAAGTCAAAGTCCAATGTCTATTGGCACCCCCATAGAGTTCTTAACACTAAGGGAATTCTCCATGGGGTTCACCTCTTCCGAGGTCAAGTTTGATCGACAAGATAATGGAATATTACCTGAAGGGATCCCAGTGATTTTGCCTCTCTATCACACTAATGCCTTTATTTGGCGCTTTGCATATAGTTTCACTGCATTCACATCGCATCTACGAAAATGCGTAACATTTCCATGAAAATGGAGCATTACGCTAAAGAAAAATTCAAACATGCATCAATGCATAAGCTGGTTTGTGCGCGCTCCAAAAGCACAAGGTAATATATTCCCAGAAGAGGTCTCACTTTCTCTCTCCATTGTGGATTGGATACAGAGTCATTCTTCGTCAAGATCATTGTATCTATGGTTATTTCCCGTTGGCTGAGCTCAATCGTTTGGATAACCCATACTTTGTGTGTGGCAATTCGAATGATTGTCACTCTTGTAGAATTACACCCCGCCTTTTGGCCTGAGGGAACCATGTAGTTCTTATGTTCCGTAAGTAATAATACCTCCTTCAAAGTCCAGTGTTTATTGGCATCATCTAATAGAGTCTGGTCGTCACCAGTCCTCTCTTTGTATTCACCTTTTGTGAGTCCCCTTACTGCCTTTTGCATAAGGGATATCTCTTGCTTCTTGCAAGTTTACCTTGGTTATTTTCCCGTATGCTGCGTGCAGATTAGAGTGCGAATGGTGTGTGGCAGCTCAAATGAATGCCACTCTTGAAGAGTTACACCCCGCCTTTTGGCCTGAGGGATCCATGTAATTCTTATGCTTCGCAAGTATCCATATCTCAGAAATTTTTCAGTGTTTACTGACGTCTGCTAGTCGAGTCTAGTCGTCACTAGTCTCCGTGGTTATTTTCCGTTTGCTGAGTGCAATTAGAGTGGGCATACAACCTATTACATATCTTGATCATTTAGATAACCATACTTGGTGTGTGGCAATTTGAATGATTGCCACTCTTAAGGAATTACACCCCGTCTTTTGGCCTGAGGGATTCATGTAATTCACGTGCTCCGCAAGCATCGATTTCTTCTTGAAATTCCAAAGTTTATTGGCCTCCTTATTTGAGTCTAGTCATTACTAGTCTTCTCTCATTCAAGACCAATGTTTATTGGCATCGCTTTCAAATCCAATGTTCAATAACATCCCCAATAGAATATAGTCGTTACTAGTCCTCTTCGGTCAAGTCCAATGATTATTGGCATCCCTTTCAAGTCCCATGGTTATGGGCATCCTTCGGTCAGGTCTAGTGTTGATTAGTCCTCCCTGTTCAAGTCCGGTGGTTATCGGCATACCCCTTCAGATCCAGTGAAGATTCCAACCGTTGAGTTGTGAGTCCTTTGTTTTCCGACCTCGAGTCGTGAGTTTCCGACCTTTTGTCGTGAAGATTCCAACCGTTGAGTTGTAAGTCCTTTGTTTTCCAACCTCGAGTCGTGAGTTTCCGACATTTTGTCGTGAAGATTCCAACCGTTGAGTTGTGAGTCCTTTGTTTTCCGACCTCGAGTCGTGAGTTTCCGACCTTTTGTCGTGAAGATTCCAACCGTTGAGTTGTGAGTCCTTTGTTTTCCGACCTCGAGTCGTGAGTTTCCGACCTTTTGTCGTGAAGATTCCAACCGTTGAGTTGTGAGTCCTTTGTTTTCCGACCTCGAGTCGTGAGTTTCCAACCTTTTGTCGTGAAGATTCCAACCATGAGTTATGTTAATGACCTTTTGTCGTGAGTTTTCCAACCGTTGATTTGAGAGTTCTGAGATTCCAACCGTTGAGTTGTGAGTTTTGGGTTTCCGACCTCGAGTCGTGAGTCTTTCAATCTTTGAGTTGTGAGTTGTAAGTTTCCGACTTTTAGTCGCGAGTGTCCCAACCTTCGAGTTGTGGACGTTTGTCATATACTCCTAAAAAAAAAGTGTCATGGCAAATCAATCTCTTGCACTTGCCTATTGCAAATAGGCATCACCAATTTTTCTTTCCTTCGAGGAAATCCTACGGGAATATCATATTGTTACCTGCTAAAGCTTGTTAAGTGGAGGCGTCCAAAAAAAGAAAAAAAGAAAAAAAGTGTCAATTATCCGTTACTCTGAGCGCAAATTTTCTGGTACCTTGGTATTTAATCTTCTTCTACCTCGAAAGTTCGAAAGGCTAACACCAATCTCACCTTCAAGTTTAAGACGATTAAATAGGGGCAGCTGTTGCACCCTAAAATTTGCCCACTTATTTGACTTCTAACTGGCTTATGCTTTTCATTTCATATGAATCATCTTTCCATTAGGGCATTAACATAACTCATGCATCACTGATCAATAAATTTGGCTTAGGATCAAGGATCTTGGAAATTAGGGTTGCTACTTCGCTCAAGCTTGATATCTATGGTTCTTCTTTGAGTATTAGTGTGAAGTTGAGGTTTTGAAATATGGACATTGTGGACTCCTTTCTCATCATACTATGGGGGCTATTTCTTCATCCAAATTCCTCAATTACTTGCACAACAATTCAGACTGTTTGGGCCTTCTGGTGTTATGCCCAAGATCCAGATACATGTTTATGGCTACCAATGGATTTCAGAGCTTGTTACAATTACAATGTGTTCATCTCATGTTTAGATTTCATTCAACGTTCGAGATTGGGTTTGTGATTATTAATTTTGTGGCAAGTAATAATATGAGACCTAGACAATGATTGGAGTTTAGCATGGAGTTTGATTTAGAGTTTGAGAAATGGGAAGCATTTGACGGAACTTTGACTTTTGGTCAAAGTCAACCATGGGAGGGTGACCTTTGACCAAGTCACTTGGATCTTCATGGTGGGTCGTTGTTACACTTTCGTAGTTATTTTGATTCACAATACTATGGGCCATTGATTTGAGGCATTTCGGTTCGAGGATTGTATTCAAGGAAGAACTTAAGTTTCAAGTGCACAGAATGGAGGAATTGGTTTCATTATCTAAAAGAAATTTATACAAGTCAACATATCCATTCAAAGAGGTAAAATTATTCATAATGTTGAAAATCAAATGTCCATAAATAGCAAATCCAAAAGCCATTACATCATTCAAACTCAATAAGTATCCATTACAAAAATATATACAAATATTATTTGGTACTGAGTGTGAAAGGTAGACGGTATGTTGCTCCATTGTGCGTGAATTCCATCTTTGGTCGAACCGAAACAAGAGATTGTGATTTGAGCTTTAAGGGGAAGAGGATGATTCGGGAAGATTGCTACAACTCTAGGACATAAACATTGACTTTCGTTCAGCAAGCATGTTTAGAATATTTGACGGTCATGGTGATTCTCGTGCTACCGAATATTCGAAAGATCATCCATTTGAAAGTTTCATGAAGCATCCAAAGTGTTGACAGATACCAACTTGGCTATGAATGGAACACATCAGCAGACTGATACTGAGTTTCTGGACCCTGCATAAGTTAGTTCACACTGCCTTGATGATTCCAATACAAAACCCTTCAAGTAAAAGACCTAGCACATTAAGCATAGTCAAGCCAACCTATCCACATAAAAAACCAGTCAGAATCAAATGCACACATTCATAAAGCCATGTTCAAAATAACACACACAACTACCATTCCACCAGAAAAAAATCAGTTACAAGCATATAACAGTTCGCAAACAGAACCTTAACTAACTTCCAACTTCCAAATAACTAACAACCTTTAACTATCCTTCTAACTAACCTAGCCACTCTCTAACGGTCAATAATAGAAACTCAACCCTTCAAAACTAACTCATTTTCACCATGTAACTAACAAAACAGAATTGTAATAACCATCCCCTAACTGAATTCCAACAACCTCTAACAGCTTCATAACAGAATTAAAACTAACTTCTAACCGCTCAATCTCCACCCTTAGATTCAAAACCGTTTCTCACCAATCCTACGCACCAGATTCAGTCACCTTCTCCTATATAACAGATCCCTCCAATTCAGTTGCTCTGGAATCACCATTTTCAGTTACACAGATACACGCATCACCTTCTTCAACCATTTCCTCCATTCACCACTTCAACACTCTCTCTCTCTCTCTCTCTCTGAACTTCTCTCTCAGATAACTCAATCCTCACCACACGCTCAGCATCGAGAAGCCATTGGAGCTCCACAATCGGAGCTCCGATTGAGCTTGAGCTCAGCCTCCATTAATCCTTATTCTCCCCGCTCTCACGTCAACAACAGCAACAACCAATCACACAGAGCTCTCAACGGATATTCGCAGTGAAAATTCAAAAAAAAAGATGAAGTAGAAGAAGAAGAGGATCGAAGTATAGAAGAGGAAGGTTCGGGAAGCATTAAAGGAGCAAGGCATTACCTGAAGATCCTCGGGTATCTTCTTCTCCATTTAAGCGTCTCAGAATCGACGTCACTGGTAAGTTCTCTGATCGACTGCTTCGGCGCATCATTTGCTTGGTTCTTGATACCGATATGTAGAGGACTTTGAGTAGAATAGAAACCCTATCACTCTGAGTTACAATCCGTTAACATCGCCATTTAATTTGTGATTGTGAAGGTTAGGGTTCTTAGTGGTTCGTTTGGGTTTAGGTTGATTAGGAACGAATCATGAGAGATGGTGATGGGAGCGTAACTCAGAAGGAGGAGACGAAGGCGTATGGTTTGCGGTGGCCAGAGAATTCGATTTGGTCGGAGAAGATGAGGTCTCCTCCACCGCCGTTTTTGTTCATTTTGAGGGAAGAGAGAAGTTAAGAGTTCACGAAGGGAGTTCAATGGCCACTAACATGAATAAACCCTAGTCCCCTTTTCCTTTTTCTTTTTTCTAATTTTAATTTCTTTTATTCTTTTTTCATCAAAATTGAATCTGAATCTAACTGGATCAATGATCTACCCTGGGCCGAACGAGTTTCAGTTCACCACCCCCTAGGCCCACGTATCCTTCATCTTTTGGCTGTAAGTAATGAACAAAAAACCTCCTGGGCCTCAATGTTCTGGGCCTGAGCTTTTACTCATACACCACCATATTCAATTTACACCCCACTGCGCTCACTTTATTTTCTAGTAAGAATTATGACTCTTTACTTAGTTTTTTTTCTCATTTTTTTTAGGTTCTAAAAACATTAAAACCATTAAAATTTTGTTACTTTTTTAGGTAATTGTTGATATTAAAAATACAAAAATTGTGTTAGATTTTTAGGTGATTTTTGAGAGTTTAGTTTTTTAGTCTTTTAGAATTTTCTTATATAAAAACTCATAAAAATAGTAGTGTTTTTTAGTCTAATTTTGCACTAATGCTTGAATTGTTTTTGTATCACTTCCATGTTATTTTTGTATAATTGTTGTGTGATTTTGTTGATTAGCTTTTGGCCATATTTTTGGCCTATTTTGTTAATACCATTTTAATGCTCCTTTTAGGATTCCATTACCATGTTAACATTAGACTTAGATTAGAATAACAATAACTCTAGGTTTAGAAATTAGGTTAGTCTCCCCCTTCTCATTTCTTTTTCTTTTCAACATTAAAACATCTAATAAATACTCAAAATAAAATCCCTCTAAAAAATACAAAGAAAACACTTAAAAAACATTAATAAAAAAGTGAAAATCATTAAAAAGGGAATGGAAGCTTGAATCTCCCTTGCTTTAGGGAATCATTCGAGTGCTTGGATCTCCCTTGCTTTAGGGAACCATTCGGGCGTAAGTTCCCAAATTCTAAAAGACACAAACCAAAGAGTAACTCGAGTTTCCCTTGCCTTAGGGATTTCCTCGAAACACTCAAACTCTCTTCTGTCTCTCGCCCTCGTGGCATTCTTAAGAACATGTTGAATCCATTCTATAATTAGGCGTGTAAGTCTCCAAAGGTCGAGCATCGTGGAGTGCGACTTTAACCTCTGTTCACCTAAAAAACACAAAACATAGAAAATCTTGAGCCGAACTACGATCGCTCTGATTCCTTGTAAGGGATACGTAGGCATTGGGTCGCGGGGCCTAAGCGAGCACACTTGTAAATAATTCCTTCTTTTCCCTGTATTTCTTTTGCATTCATTCGCATTTAGGTTTAGACATAGATACACCCTTTATATAGAAACAAACATAGGTGGATACCATCGAGTACGATGGACGTGAGGGGTGCTAGCACCTTCCCCTTGCGTAAACGACTCCCGTGCCTAGATTCTCTGGTCGAAAGACCTTGTTCTTGTTCTGAGTTAGGTATTCTGATATTCCTTTCCCGCGATGGGATGAATATATTAGTGGCGACTCTGATTCCATTTTTCGCGGTAGCGACACATGCGAGTTGGGGTGAGGTCAGAATTATATTGATATTGTTTGTAGAAAGCAGCAGCCATGTCCTCCCATGTGCGAATGTTGGCATTCTCCAGCTGATAGAACCATTCCAGTTGAGTTCTAGACAAACTCTCTTGAAAGATATGAATCCATAGTCTCTTGTCTTCAGTATAAGGTTGGATCTTCCTCACATACGATCTTAGATGCATCTTGGGGCAAGAGACTCCATCATACTTAGCAAAAGTTGGAGTCTTGAACTTTGGAGGAATGATGACTCCAGGAATGAGCCTCAGCTCTTCAAAATCCAGCCCAGGTACTTTCTGAATTTCCTTGTTTCTCAACCGTTCCTCTAGTAGCCTGTACTTCTCATCAGCATAGTCTTCTTCATGGAAATAGTCTCCCTCATCATCATCTTGATTAGCAGAACCTACATTGCTTCCGGCCTTGGTCTTGATACTAGCACCATCATCTTCTTCTTCCTCTTTGGGAGTTTCAGCTTCTTCAACCTTTTTGAGAGGGCCTTTGAATCTCCTTCCCAGATTAAGAACACCTTTAGGTTTCTTAGCTTTCGTCTTCTTAGTCAAGAGGGCTTTCAGCTCGTCTTGCCCTTTGGACAAGTTTAGGATCAAAGCTTGAAATTCATCATTCTGAGCTTGGAGATTTTTGACGGATTGTTCAAGATCCATTTTCTCACTGAAGTAAACAGCGGAAAGATGAGGTATTTTATAAAACCTGTGATGTAATGTTTATGAATGGTATGATTATGCATATGCAATGTTTTCAAGGACCTTGAAATTTAAATTTGTTTAAACAAAGAAAAGAAACAAAATTTTATTAGTAATAATTAAATTGTAATTATGGTTCTTTGCCATTTTTAGGCTTACAAAAAAACAACTAAATAATAAACAACTAGAAATAATATTAAAATAAAACTTCTTCAAGTCTCCCATGGACGCTTTCTCTTTGATCCAATGAAGTTGTTGATGCCTTGCTCCGCATGAAATAGTTTCGTGAGCTCTAACACTTGCTTTTCTTTTGCACGGAATTGGGCTTCAAAAGTATCTCTTTCTTCTTTCAACTGAACCCATGACCTTTGTAGCTCTTCTAAATCAGTAGGACTGTCCGGATTGAGAATAACCAGAGGACCCTTTTCTTCACACTCTGGTTCCACAATCACAGGTCTAACATAAGGATATGGCATGACAAAACGCTAAGCGCGAGTGCGCACCCATCTGAGATAAGGCTCTGAAGGAAGGGAGTTCTTTTGACCCCAACTCTTGCTATCAACCTTGTACACTTTGTTCCAAGCGCGTATGAAGATATTCTAGCGAGGAACCCTCATGTTTTGTACGCCTCTACTATCCAGGTGGTTTATTTCACACCTCCCTTGTTCACTGTTAAGAAATGATCAAAAGATGCAATGGTCGCGAAGGATTATGTCATTTTCCCATTCAGATATCCATTGGCACGTCATATCTCAGGAGTATGTCACTATTATTGACCATTGTGGGAAATTCCCTAATGTGCTACTCCTTGGCATTAGAGGGGGAATCACCTACAATCCTTCGTTAGCCCTACGACAATTTGGGTACGCTCGCAGGGATGGTCCTCATCACATGATTATCGAAGGGGTTGTCTTCAAATACGAAGAAGATGTTCAAAACCAGCACCGGGAGTTCATACGCGCTTGGAACAAAGTGTACAAGGTTGATAGCAAGAGTTGGGGTCAAAAGAACTCCATTCCTTCAGAGCCTTATCTCATATGGATGCGCACTCGTGCTCAGTGTTTTGTCAAGCCATATCCCTATGTCAGACTTGTGATTGTGGAACTAGAGTGTGAAGAAAAGGTTCCTCTGGTTATTCTCCATCCGGACATACCTACTGATTTAGAAGAGCTACAAAGGTCATGGGTTCAGTTGAAAGAAGAAGGAGATACTTTTGAGGCCCAATTCCGTGCTAAAGAAAAGCAAGTGTTAGAGCTCACGAAACAACTTCATGCGGACCAAAGCATCAACAACTTCATTGGGTCAAAAAGAAAGCGTCCATGGGAAACTTGAAGAAGTTTATTTTATTATTATTATTTAGTTGTTTTTTTTCTTTCCTTTGTAAGCCTAAAAATGGCAAAGAACAATAATTGCAATTTAATTATTACTAATAAAAGTTGTTTCTTTTCTTTTGTTTAAACAAATTTAAATTTCAAGGTCCTTGAGAACATCGCATACGCATAAACATATCATCCATAACATATCATCACAGGTTTTTATAAGCAGGTCTCTCATCTTCCCGCTGTTTATTTCAGTAAGGAAATGGATCTCGAACAATCCGTCAAGAATCTCCAAGCTCAGAACGCTGAATTCCAAGCTTTGATCTTGAATCTGTCCAATGGACAAAATGAACTGAAAAATTCTTCTGACTAAGAAGAAGAAGAAGACCAAGAAACCGGTAGGTGTTCTCAACCTGGGAAGAAGATTCAAAGGCCCTCTCAAAAAGGCTGAAGAAGCTGAAATTCCCAAAGACGACGAAGAAGGAGATGATGCTAGTGTCAAGACCAACGCCGGAAGTAACGTAGGCTCTGCTAATCAAGATGATAATGAAGAAGACTATTTCCATGAAGAAGACTATCCTGATGAGAAGTACAGGCTACTAGAGGAACGATTAAGAAATATGGAAATTCAGAAGGTACCTGGGCTGGATTTTGAAGAGCTGGGGCTCATCCCCGGAGTCGTTGTCCCTCCAAAATTCAAAACTCCAACTTTTTCTAAATATGATAGAGTTTCCTGCCCCAAGATGCATCTGAGATCGTATGTGAGGAAGATCCAACCTCATACTGAAGACAAGAGACTGTGGATTCATTTCTTCCAAGCGAGTCTGTCTGGGACTCAACTGGAATGGTATTATCAGCTGGAGAGCGCCAGCATTCGCACCTGGGAGGACATGGCTGCTGCTTTCTACAAGCAATATCAATACAATGCTGACCTTGCACCAACTCGCATGCAATTACAAAGCATGTCTATGGGGCCTAAGGAAAGTTTCAAGGAGTATGCTCAAAAGTGGAGGGATCTAGCTGGAAGAGTTCAACCTTCTTTGACTGATAGAGAATTGGTGGACATGTTCATGGGTACACTAACTGGGCCGTTCTATAGTCACCTGCTGGGTAGTTCTTCATCTGGCTTCACAGACCTCATATTGACCGGAGAACGTGTTGAGAGTGGTATTCGAAGTGGGAAGATTCAAGTAGGCGCCACCTCCGGTACTAAAAAGAAATCATACCATGGAAGAAATGAATCTAATGTTGTTCACAGTCAGAGGGGCCGTAATAAGAATGATCAGAATCAATCTGTTGGGGCTGTTTTAATCTTTGCACCAACACCTCAGCAAACCCCCAAACAAGGGTATCAACGTAGGTCAGACACACCCAGAAGGAAATTCACTAAGATCAACATGCCTTTATCTCAAGCCCTACAACATCTGTTAAAGGCCAACCTGATCGCCATAAGAGATCCCCCGAAGAATGTTACTACAACGTCTCCAAACTATGATCCTAATGCAAAATGTATGTACCACTCCAATAGTCGTGGACACCATTCTGACAACTGCTGGGCGCTGAAAAATTAGATTCAAGACATGATAGATGCTGGTGAAATAGAGTTTGATCCTCCAGAAACTCCGAATGTTATTACTGCCCCTATGCCAAATCATGACAAAACCGTTAATGCTATCATGGACACGGTCCATGTCTATGATGTGAGAGATCTGTCAACTCCTCTCCCGGATATCAAGAGAAAACTTCTGCAAGCCGGTTTATTTCCGGGGTGCGACCCAGATTGTTATTATTGTGCATCCCAACCCAATGGTTGTGAGAATCTGAAAAGAGGAATTCTAGGCTGGTTGGATCATCGCACTATCAGGTTTGAAAAGATTCCTTCTATAGAGAATTTGTGCGCAGGTTTCTCCCGTGGCTTGAAGATTGAAGACGTATCAGTAATTTCCAAAGTTCCACTGAAGATCCCAACTAAGGCTCCATTCAAGATTTCGGCTGAACCCCGTGTGGCTCCTGTGATCATCACTAAGCCTGGTCCAATTCCATATTCTTCTGATAAGGCTGTCCCTTGGAACTATGGTGCCGAGGTCTATATTCAGGGAGTTAAACAAGAACTTGTAGCCCACAAGGCTGTTGAAGACGCTAATCCTGATGTGAGTAACATTGTCGGAACTAGTAAAGTGACAAGAAGCGGAAGAGTGTTTTCTCCAGAAATCTCTCCAAACACTTCTGCACCGGCTGGTACCCCTGTTCCTAATCAAAATGCTGATACCCGAGGTAAAGGACCGTTGCATGAACCCATCCAGACACCAGTTGAGATTGTTACTGAAAATCCATCTCCTGAAGAAGCAAATGAGTTCTTGAAGATCATCTGCAAGAGTGATTATGACATTGTTGAACAGATGGGGCATACTCCTTCCAAGATCTCTATGCTGTCACTCCTAAGTTGTTCCAAGACTCACGCTAAAGCTATGATGAAGTTTCTAGATGCTGCCCATGTGCCACAAGAGATTTTTGTCGCCCAACTTGAGAATTGTATTGCAATCCTAACGATAGATAACTACCTTGGGTTTTCTGATGCTGATCTAAGTCCCAGTGGAAAGAATCATAACAAGGCTCTGCACATCTCCATTGAATGTGGGGGCACTACTCTGGCCCACGTACTAGTTGACAATGGTTCGTCTCTGAATGTGCTACCCAAGATGGTATTGGACAAACTCAACCCTGAAGGAATCGTGCTGAAATCCAGTGATGTGATAGTGAAAGCTTTCGATGGTTCAATGAGTACAGTATATGGCGAAGTGGAGCTCCCAATCAGAGTAGGTTCCTAGATTTTCAACACTGTGTTCTACGTGATGGACATTCATCCCGCTTATTCCTGTTTGCTTGGACGCCCTTGGATACATGGGGAAAATGCTGTGACCTCAACTCGGCACCAAAAACTGAAATATCCGGCGAAAGGCAAGATCGTCACTGTGTATGGTGAGGAGGAATATGTGGTGAGTTTTATAGATGAGACAAAGTATGTTGAGTTTACTGGAGAAGCTTTTGAATCTCCCCGTCAAGCGTTCGAGTTGGTCCCTCAAGTGGTTCCTGAGACTAAGCCTGCCCACACTGTTCCTAAAGTTACTAGAATTCCTCCTACAATGGCTTCTCTGAAAAATGCTAGGGTTGTGGTTGAAGAAGGTCGTTGTAGTATTTGGGGGCAACTCCTTGATATTCCTTACAAATCCAACAAATGGGGTTTAGGCTGCACTGCTAAGGATCAGAGTGGAGAACAACATTCTCGTCTAGAAGGTTTGAAGTACCGTTTCATCAGCAAAGGGGTCAATGCCATAGGGGAAGATGAAGATGATTGCAACCTGGTGTTGCACCCCAAAAATTTTCCACTTATTTAATCCCCAATTGGTCCTCACCTTACATTCATGTGCATACCTCATCTAGGCCTTTCATCCCTTACATTCATCCATACTATGGTTACTATTCACAATCGATAAGAAAAGAGCTTCTGTAGAAGAAATTCCTGATCAAAAATAAGAGAAGATTTGAAGTCTGATTGTATGGCCTTATTCCCATTAAAATCCTCCTAAAATCAGGGTTTCATCGCCTCCAAGCCAAAGCTTTGATTAAAAGATACAATCCTCAGGTTCATTAGGATTTCCAAGTTAGGGTTTTGACCAAAGTCAACCCTGTCGACTTTTTGGTCAACATATAATCAGGAGATGATTTTGAGTGTGAAATGTGGTTGCCTTGAAGAAACATTTACGGGAGTTCATTGTTTGGAAATTGATTGAGAATTCGATCAGAAACTGATTAATCGGGAAATTCATCTGGAATCGGAAAATCAGGAAAAGTTGATTTTTTTGATCAAAGTCAAAGTCAACTGTCGAATATTGACTCGTGGTGGAAAACCGGTCAAAGAAAATCAATGAAATAAATAAAATCAAGAGTTTGACAAAATTTCCAAAAAATAAGAAAATTCCAACACTTAGAAAAATTTTGAGGTTTCTAGAATGGATGAACAGTCGAATATTGACACGTATTTCAAGGCTTCATTTTAAAAAAGTCAAAACACCAAAAATGTTCCATTCATGGCATATAACAACTTTTTAGTTGAGAGTTTTTTCAATGGAAACTTGGTTTAAAAGATACAAAGGTTTGAAAGTGAGAGATTCCATGTCATTCAAGTCATGTTGCTGGGCAAACTGCTAGGCGTGACGCAAGCATTTTGTCAAACAGTTGGTAAGCCAACTTTGAAGCTGATCATAGAGGAGTAAAAAGACCCATCAGATGCAACCTTGGTATTTGTCTCTTATACTCCATGTCCTCTACACAATGCACCAAGAATTGTATCATTTGGACGAGTATTGAATCACTTATGAAGCTCCAAAGTCACATCCTCGCAGAGTCAAAATTGTACATCCGGCCAGGCCAAGAATTTGGGTCACGCGTGGGCATTTTGTCGAACATGTGGCATGCCATATCTAAAGCCAATTTTAGGGAACTTTGGAGAGCCTTTGTAGCTGCTTCCAGGGCAAACATGTTTTACTCCATGTCCTCGTTCAAACGATACAAATATCAAAACTTTTGGTTATATGTGGAGCAAGATAAGAGATCTTAAAGTCATACACTCATATGATTGAATTTGGTATCTTGCCGGGCACGAGCAAGTCACACGCGCGCATGCCCTGGGCAGTGGTGACACCATGGGTTTCTAACTGTATTTCTCACACTTCCAAGCCTTGCTTCTAGAAGCCTCCAACATTAGAGCTTCTCAGCTTCATGCCCTTTACATTTTGAGCTTGAATTTGAATTAAGTCGTGAGCCATAGTTTGAGATACATGGGCATAAAGTTGTCATCTTGAACATGTTTGTTTGGTAAGAGGCATCAGGCCAAAAATTCAGCAGCCACTACCCACGTGAAGATACATGCACACACATATTACCACTATCAGCCATGCACGGATTCTGAGTCAGAAAGTTCTCCAAAAGCTTACTATAAATCCCAGGCTTACTCACTAAGTCTTGGAGAGGAAAAACTACACTACAGGTCCCACTCCAAAGAGTGCACACCATGAGCCACTCCCCGCATTCTATATAAGTCCACCATCCTTCACAAACTCGTTTTTTTACATACACACACTCTCATTTCTTCCATTCTTTCTAAAAGCTCTCTTCTCACTCTCAAAACTCTCTTCTCTTTGCTCTCGTTTCCCTCATCTCCACCACCCACTGCCACCGTAACAAACCTCAACAGAATTTTCCGGCCACCCTAACCGACAACACCAACTAACTCCGGCCACCACACTTCATCATCAATCATCATCGGCCTCCTAAACTTCAGACAAGCTCTCCGATCCTAGAAAAATTTTCGCAAACATCGACGAAACTCTGAGTTTATTTCTCCGAGCGTGTGGATCTTTGTACATCCTCGAATTTCATCATCATCTTCAGAGAATCAAAGTTGAGTTGCAGAGGATTGAAGTTTTCCGAAGATATCTGCTCAAGAATCTCTCCAGGTAGGATTTAATACTCAGCATCATGATTTATATGAATCTTGCATGCCTGGAACTTGTCCATTAGTTGATTCTTTCCTATGGAACTTTGATTTTTTTTTGCAATATTGCTTGAATCTGTTGCTTATTTGCGTGTATGCAAGTTAAACATTCGAGTGTGGAAGATGAATAATCATCATACTGTGGTTAGATCTTGTTTTTGGTAGATATTAGTTATACTTTGGTGTTATAAATGGTTTCGGTTTAATGTTTAGAGGAAGAATTAGATGGATTGGAGCATAGATTTGAACTCGGTGCGAAAAACCGAGTGGACCGGTAGTATCTTTTTCATTTTTTGGGTGCGGTTTGATATCGCCGGCGATGCGCACGGCTGAGGAAGATGACCGGAGGTGGAGCTCCGGCATCTGAGTTTTGCATGGTTTGAATTACGTTTGTGTACGTGGCATGTTACCGTTGGCTCGTTCTCCCATTATTTGGAACTTTGGCTTTATTTTAATCATTGGTTGAATGAGCGTCACGCTGTGATTGGATGATGCGTTGTTTTGTCCTTATCCCATTTAATTTTTTAATGACCAATTAATGTGAGGTCCTTTTTAATTTTCTGTCACGTTACCTTTTAATCATACGCAAATGAGAACCATATAATAAAGAAAATAAATGTTGGAATGAATGAAATAAAAGATGTGGATCAAAGATTGATAACTGCTATTCGGGCTACACAAGATTCTGGGCCTAGAAACATTTCTGAATTCCACCCATGATTTGCTAATACACCGCCTGCTACTGGATTGGGCCCTGAGCATTATTGCTAGTGCCACCCCCTGTTCGGGCCCAGTTTTCTGCTTTTACATAATCCAGTTCATATTTTGTTTACTAATTCACCCCCCTGCTGGTAATATAAAAAATAAATAAAAATAGTTTTCTTTTATATTCTTTTGCTTGTTAATCGATTTTTGCCTAAATAAAAATGACGAAAATTAGTTTCTAACCAATTAGAATTTTTAGAATTTTATAGATTTCATTTTAGAATTTAATTGTTTTGTTTGCCATTTTTTTCTAACTTTTGATTGGTGCACATTGAATATAAATACTTAGTTTTGTGTTTTAATTCAAAAATTGTCCTAAACATGAATAAAAAAAATATGATTTGCTTGTGAATATTTTCCTCTTTAGTTTAGATGTTAATTCTTTAATTTTGTGAATATTTTTCAATGCTTTGTGAAATGTCTAAAATACCCCTAGTTGTTAAAGTGACTTTAGTCAATTTAAACAACTTTCTTATTAGTTAATTCCCCTTAGATGTTAGTTTAGTCCTTAATTAGGAATTAGTCATTAGAATAACAATTTGATTAGAAAATAGGTTAGTTCCCCTCTTTCATCTTTTTTTCTTTTCAACATTAAAACATTAATAAATAGAGATGTGAATCACACCTTACTAAAAGTGGGAGAGAAATGAGTGAGATTTATTCCCTAATCTTTTTCTCAATCACTTAGTGGGAGAGAAATGAGTGGGATTCATTCCCTAATCTGTTTCTCGATCACTACCTAATGGGAGAGAAATGAGTGGGATTCATTCCCTAATCTGTTTCTCTACCATTATATATTTTTTATGTGATTCAAATCGCAAAATAAATCCCCTTAAAAAATACCCAACCAAAAACACTTAAAACACCTAATAAAAGCTTAAATTAAAACAAAGTGATGAAGTGGTGCGAAACCTTATATTGGGTTTTGTTCATCATGTAGTTACATAAAAAACACAAACCAAATCCTTGCTTTTCTTTTGCCTTGTTAGGCACCTAAGAACAAGTTAAGTCCTTTCCAAAAGTAGGCATAAAGGTCTCCAAAGGTCGAGCATCATGGATTGTGACCTTAACCTCTGTTCAACTAAAAAACACAAAACAAATGGAAACTATGGAGCCGAACTACGGTAGCTCTGATTTCTTGTAAGGGATACGTAGGCATTGGGTCGCGGGGCCTAAGCGAGCACAATTGTAAATAATTCCTTCTTTTCCCCGTATTTCTTTTGGCATTCATTCGCATTTAGGTTTAGACATAGATACACCCTTTATATAGAAACAAACATAGGTGGATACCATCGAGTACGATGGGCGTGAGGGGTGCTAGCACCTTCCCCTTGCGTAACCGACTCCCGTACCTAGATTCTCTGGTCGAAAGACCTTGTTCTTATTTTTAGTTAGGTTATCTGATATTCCTTTCCCTCGATGGGATAAATATATTAGTGGCGACTCTGATCATTTTTTGCTATAGCGACAGCTGGCGACTCTCCTGGGGACGTTAGACCTATTGCGGGTCCGTACTTAGCGAGTCGATCCTAGCCTTTGTTTGTTTTGTTTATTGGGTGTTTATTTGTTTACTTATATGTGTACATCCTGTATATATGCTTGCATATCATGTCTATTTTCCTGCTTGCATATCATGTTTACTTTCCACATGCATCTGGACTATATTATGGGTCCCCGTGAGCGCCACATATTTTCTCTCTTTGCAGGTTGGGTGGGATGTTCTATGAGGTAAATGGCCCAATACCCAGGCCATGAGTGATACCTTAGGAACTAGGAATAGAGTGTCCATGACGGACAGAAGACGTATGTCTGATTGCTCCGATCATGTATCCACGGGCAGAGCTTGGTTGAACGAGGCAATATCGTATGATTGCGCCTACTTTCAATCCTCTGTTGGCTTTTTTTACCTACCCTGGCCTAGATTCACCTATGAGTGGGGAGGGATATACATGACAGGTACCGTTGGTGACTATTTTGTTCTGATGGTGACTACTGTTCTTATGGTTCTGTGGTACCTACGTTGGACCTTTGATCTTGTGACGTCCGATCTTGTTCAGAAGCAACATACACTTATCCTATATGGGGAGGGGCCTTCATTGCATCATACTCATCATAGCATGTTTAATTTCAAAAAATAAAAAAATAAAAAAAGAAGAAAAAAGAGATTAATCTTCATATGCATGCCATTTTTCAGGGTATCCAAAGTCAACACTTCTCATCAAGAATGGCTAACAGTGTGACCGTCAACAAAAAGGCTACGAGACGTACCTTCACTTGCAGTTTCTAGGATGCAACACCTTCTGTTCAGTTGAGCACCCTAGTTACTGGGCACAATTTGGATGAGTTCAGAAAGACTTATGGCCACATTCTGCTTATGTTGACGACTCGTATTGATGAGTGGGGTCTCTATACTCTTCTTCAGTTCTATGATTCTGAGTTGCGCTGCTTCACCTTTCAAGACTACCAACTGGCTCCCACCCTTGAAGAGTATGCTGACATTCTCAAGATTAAGGTTCAACGTAAAATCCCTTTTGTATGTGTACCAGAGAAGCCAAAAATGGATCGCATTGCTGGTGCTCTTTATTTGAGCTTGAAGGATGTTACGGATAACTGGAAGCCTAATGGTGGAACCCATGGATTCTATGTAAGATTTCTGATGAAGAAGGCTGAAGCCCTTGCTGTTGAGGAGAAATGGAAAGAATTCAATGCTTTCATGGCCGTCATGATCTATGGATTAGTGTTGTTCCCGAATATTCCGAACTTTGTTGATCTTACAGCTATTTGTCTCTTTATGGATTAAAATCCTGTGCCCACTCTGTTGGCCGACATTTATTATGCCATCCATTCTAGGTATGGGAAGAAAGGATCAGTTGGGGGTTGTTTACCACTACTATACGAATGGTTTTCTTCACATTTGCCTAAAAGTGGAGCGTTTGTCACCACAAGAGACTCGCAGAAATGGCCTCAAAGGATCATCGGGCTTACTGCAAATGACATCGTCTGGTGTCACATCGGAATGGGCACAGAGGAAGTTATAACTAATTGTGGCAGTTTTGACAACGTTCCCCTCATAGGAACGAAAGGTGTTATCAATTATAACCCGAGGCTCGCGTTACGCCAGTTGGGATTTGTGCTTAAAGACAAGCCTTTGGACAAAGAGATATTCGAATCCGTTTTCTTTGAGAAGGGAACTGATCCAAAGGGTTTGGAAAAAGTAAGAAGTTCCTGGAATAGCATCCATACAGATGATCAGACCTCCCTAGGTGAGAAGAATGCCGTTGCCAAACAAGCCTATACAGATTGGGTCAAAGATAGAGTTAAAGATTGCCTTTTGCCTTTCCCGAAGGTTAACCCATTGTACGAGCAACCACCTGAGGTTCTAACTGCCACGATACCTGTTGAGAATTGCATCCAATGGATATGGAAAGCACCCAATTGCATGAAAAGAGGTCAGACGCGCAACTAAAACATTATCTTGTGGACCAGAAAAGGGTTGAGTTGACACATGAAGTCGAGATGCTGAAAGGGGGATCTTCCAGAGTTCAAAAGAGGACTAGAACTGAAAAAGGTGAAAGGGTTACTACTGTTGTTGTCGAGGATCACCAGAAGATCATAAAAAAGGCAATAAAAGAGGCAGAAGAGAAACTCAAGCGAGAGTATAGAGAAGACTTGAAGGATTATAAACTCAAGATAGAAAAGGAGGCTAGAGCTGAAGTGAAGAGTCTGAAAAAGAAACTAGAAGAAGAAACTACCCATAGGATGGCAGTTGAGATTCAACTTAAGGGTAGCCATCTCCGCACCTCTCGTGTAACAGAAGAGAATGCGAAACTCGGAAACCAGATAGCCGAAATGGGAAGTACGTCTGAGAAAGACTCTCTCCCTGACTGCAAAGGATGTGATACCCTGGTAGCCCACTGCGAGAAGTTGGATGGATAGTTATTTCGAAAGGATGTGGTAATTCAGAATCTCCTTAAAGGGAGAGATCGAGAAGTAACCAAGAAATTGTTCAATGAAACCAAGAAGTGGAGTGATGAGCACTTCAGACAAGGAGGACCCCTATTTTATATTCAGATGGATTGATGTTTGAGTCTGTATGTCTCAACCACCACCAGACTTGTTGGATGGGGTCTTTTATTTCCCTTGTTGAACTATCTTGTTGATGTATGGCCTTGCCCAAGTTTAAATTTCGGTTATGAAAAAAAGAACTAGTTCCCTTGTTTCTCTTGATGCTTATCCTTTGTCACATTGTTAAATAATCTTGATTAATACTAAAAAAATTTGGATACTCTGAAAATGGCACCTCACATCATATGCACACATGCACCTCATGAACATCATTCACACACTTATCATGCATGTGCACCAGATGGTATTCTTATTGTGACTGATCAGGTTTTCTCTTTCAGCAATTGCACCTCCACCTACACATCGCTACTATACAAGGGCTAATCAATCACTGCAAATGGATCAGTTAAGGGATGATCTTATCCAGATGAGAGCTCAGGTTGCTTCTTAGATGGCGGACCGCAAAGAAATTCTGTTGATATCCGTGTCAATGGTGAACCTGTGAACGGAGGACCTGGTGTAATTCCTCCTGCTTCCAATCAAGGTAATCCTCAGGGGCCTCCTCGGCCTGCTCCTGAAGGACAAACTACACAACAAATCAGAAGGACTGCTGCCATCCCCGTGTTGGAAGAAGACCGCCACGAGGATTTGTTTCCTAAAAGTGAATGGGGACTTCCACATGATGCTGGAAGGATGTTTAGAGGTCTGGAGGAAAGGATGAGGGCAATGGAAGGCCAAGGACTTGGTATGGACATCAGTGACTTGGGATTAGTTCCTGGCGTCCATGTGCCACCGAAGTTCAAGGTACCTGACTTTGAAAAATACAAGGGGAATACCTGTCCTAAGACACATGTCCGAGCTTACTATCGCAAAATGCATGTGTACTCCGAGGATGAAGGACTGTTGATGCACTTTTTCCAAGATAGCCTGACTGAGGCATCCTTGGAATGGTACATGAGATTGGAGAGGGCGAATATCCGAAGTTGGAGGGACCTAGTTGAGGCCTTCTTAAAGCAATATCAGTATAATGTTGACATGGCACCAAATCACACTCAATTACAGAATCTAGCCCAGAAAGCTAATGAGTCATTTAAAGAATATGCGCAGAAATGGCGCGAGTTGGCGGCTAGAGTCCAACCACCTATGCTGGAAAGAGAGATGATGAATATGTTCACCAATACTCTGGAGGGCCAATACTACTCCGCCTGCTCTGCATCCTCGAGTTTCGCCGATTTGGTTATGATTGGTGAATGAATTGAAAGTGGAATTAAGGCTGGTAGAATACATAATCCAAGTGCTGCTAGTTCTTCCTCAAGGGCAGGGGGAAAGAAGCCATACAACGGATTTTCCAAGAAAAGAGAGGGTGAGACAAGTGCTGCTTACTATGGCAAAGGAAAAGGCCAGGCTTATCAACAAGTAGCCGTTGTGACCATACCGAATGCTCCTCTTCAACGACAACAACAACAGAGGTATCCTCCAAGTCAGTATCAGCAAAAGCCGAGACCACCAAGAAATTTCGACCCGATACCTACGACATATGCACAACTGCTTGCTCATCTTCTACATCTTGAGTTGGTGCAGCTTCGTACCATGGGTCCTCCACCTGCTAAACTCCCTCCTAACTATGATGCGAATGCTCACTGTGAGTTTCATTTTGGGGCTGCTGGCCATGATATTGAACATTGCATAGGATTCATGCATAAAATACAAGATCTGATTGACTCAAAGGATATTGAGTTCACCCCTACTCAAGGGCCTAACGTTGTTCAGAATCCTATGCCTCCCCATGGAGCTCATGCTGCAAATGCCATTGATGTTGTTGAAAATGCTCACCTAGTCAAAGATGTGATCGAACAAGGCTTGCTATTGCCATTATTGAGAAGGAATTGTTAAGGATGGGCCTATACTCTGGTTGTGGGGAGCTTTGTGTTGATTTCCTGACCGATTCCTCAGTTTGTGATAATTTGAAAAGTGGGGTTCAACAGTTGATAGATAGTGGGTATCTACAGTTTGAGCGTGTGCAACGTCCTGAAATGGTTAAGAACGAAGTCAATGTGGCATCCATCCCTTATACTCCTGCCAAGATTCCAATTCCTGCCAGAGCACCTCCTTTGGTTATTACATTGCCTGGTCCCGTCCCATATACTAGTGAAAGGGCAGTCCCATGGAACTATGGGGCAGAAGTCTTCTACCAAGGGGCCAAACATGAGATCGAAATGCCAGTTGAGAAAGAAGATGTGGATAATGTTGTTGGCATTGGAAGAATGACAAGGAGTGGTCGTATTTTTAATCCTCCCCAGAATACTCGCGATGATAATGCAGAAGCTCTAGCTTAAGCTAAAGGGAAAAGAGTGGTAGATGATACAATGGATCAGGGGCAAAGCTCTCATTCTGGAGATACTGTGGCCAAAGAGATGGAAGAGTTCCTAAAGATCATCAAGGAAAGTGAGTATAAAGTGGTTGACCAACTGAGTCAAACTCAATCAAATATTTCGATCTTGCAGTTGCTATTGTGTTCGGAGACACATCGAAATGCTTTGTTGAGACTTCTAAGTACTGCCTTTGTCCCTCCGGAGATCTCAGTGAATCAACTTGAAGGAGTGGTGTCAAACATCAACGCTGGTAATAGATTGGGATTCACTGATGCAGACTTGCCTTCCGAAGGTAGAAACCACAATAGAGCTTTGCATATATCAGTGGAGTGTAAAGGGACTATGTTATCACGTGTTCTCGTGGATACTGGATCTTCTCTGAATGTATTACCGAAGTCGTCTTTGATGAGGCTAGATTATTCTGGCGTTGAGATAAGGCCGAGTGAATTGACGTGGAGAGCCTTTGATGGCCCGAAGAGATCAGTGTTTGGGGAAGTTGACTTGCCAATAATGATAGGTCCTCAGCTCTTCACTATTACTTTCTTCGTGATGGATATCGACCCGTCTTACAGTTGTCTCCTGGGACGCCCATGGATCCGTGCTGCTGGGGCTGTGACTTCCACATTGCATCAGAAACTCAAATTTGCGACTCAAGGAAAGATAGTCACCATATGTGGGGAAGAAGAGCACGTGGTAAGTCATCTTGCGTCCTTCAGGTATATTGAGGTGGAAGGAGAGGTCCATGAGACACCATGCCAAGCTTTTGAGGTTGTCCAGACTATCAAGATCCCCTGTGCTGAAAAGAAGAAGTTAGAGGCTCCCATGTCTTCACTAAAGGAAGCTAAAGTTGTGGTTGAATCTGGTCATCCTGAAGGATGGGGCCGAGTCTTGGACTTACCAGTTAAGCAGGATAAGTGTGGGGTTGGTTATCAGTTGGGTCAGGGTTCATCTAATGTGGTCCCCAAGAAGCCCGGAACCTTCGTTCCGATCAAGTTCTCTAGTGCTGGAATTGTCAAAGATCATATATGTGCTGCTGATGATGATATGGATAGCGATTATGATGTCGAGGACTGGATCAAGCCGTGTGTCCCAAGACAGAAGCTTCTCAACTGGTCGTCCGAGGACATCATCTCAATTGCTTTTGATAAAGAGTAATATTGTTTGTTTTGTTTATCATGCAATAATTCATGTGTTCTGCCCAAGACACAGTGAACACGTGTAAGGCATCATTTGTTGTTCTTCAATGTTAAAATCATTAATAAAAGGACGTTTTTGCATTCAAATATTTTTGTTCCCTGTCTTTCTTTTTTTTTTACTTTTACATTTGTTATAAATAAATAAAAAATGGCAATGTTTCTTATTCATCATCATCCCTCAATTCTAAAATAAAGCATAAATCATAATTCATGCAGATCTACTTCTCCTCCAGATTCTGTTGATAACGATCTTGCTATGCCTCGTTATGACTTCGACAATCCTATCTACACCGCTGAAGAAGGGGATGAAGAAGATTGTGAACTCCCCGATGAGTTGGCCAGATTGTTGAAACAAGAAGAGAAAGTGATCGAGCCACATCAAGAGCCTATTGAGACGGTGAATCTTGGCACCGAAGAGATGAGAAGGGAGGTTAAAATAGGGGCTTCTTTAAATGAGGATGTAAAAGAAAAGTTGATTGGAATGTTGAAGGAGTATTCTAATATCTTCGCCTGGTCTTACGAAGATATGCCTGGATTAGATACTGACATTGTTATGCCCAGGCTACCCCTTAAAGAAGATTCCCCGCCTGTCAAACAGAAACTCAGAAGAATGCGTCCTGATATGTCCAAGAAAATCCAAGAAGAGGTTCAGAAGCAATTTGACGCAGGTTTTCTCGCTGTAACAGTTTATCCGCCATGGGTCGCCAATATTGTGTCTGTGCCTAAGAAAGATGGGAAAGTACGGATGTGTGTCGACTATAGAGATCCTAATAGAGAGAGCCCGAAGGATGATTTCCCGCTTCCTCACATTGATGTGTTGGTAGATAATACCGCTCAGTTCTCGGTTTTCTCCTTCATGGACGGTTTTTCTGGTTACAGTCAGATTAAGATGGCGCCCGAGGATATGGAAAAGACAACATTCATCACGCCATGGGGCACCTTTTTGTTACAAGGTCATGCCATTTGGGTTGAAGAATGTTGGGGCAACCTATCAAAGAGCTATGGTGACTTTGTTCCATGACATGATTCATAAAGAGATCGAGGTCTATGTGGACGACATGATTGCAAAGTCCCATATTGAGAAGGAACACCTTGTTCACCTGAAGAAATTATTTGAAAGGTTAAGAAAGTTCAGGTTGAGGTTGAATCCCAATAAATGTACCTTCGGAGTGAGATCAGGAAAGTTGCTTGGTTTCATCATAAGTGAAAAGGGTATTGAGGTCGATCCTGCTAAGGTAAAAGCTATACAAGAGATGCCTGAGCCGAGGACTGAGAAACAGGTTCGTGGGTTCCTAGGAAGGTTGAATTACATTGCGAGATTCATCTCACACCTTACCGCCACGTGTGAACCTATCTTCAAGCTATTGAGAAAAAATCAAGCAATAAAGTGGGATGACAATTGTCAAAGGGCATTTAATAAAGTTAAAGAGTATTTGCAATAGCCTCCGATCCTTATGCCTCCAATGGAAGGTAGACCATTGATCATGTACTTAACAGTCCTCGAGAATTCAATGGGGTGTGTGTTGGGGAAGCATGACGAGTTTGGTCGAAAAGAGCATGCAATTTATTACCTTAGCAAAAAGTTTACTGATTGTGAATCAAGATACTCACTACTCGAGAAAACTTGCTGTGCTTTGGCATGGGCTGCTCGCCGATAGAGACAGTATATGTTGACTCACACCACTTTGTTGATTTCAAAGATGGATCCGAACAAATATATATTTGAGAAACCAGCATTGACAGGAAGGATTGCCCGTTGGCAAATGATCTTGACAGAATACGACATACAATACACTACTTAGAAGGCCATTAAAAGTAGTGTGATTGCTGACTATCTCGCACATCAGCCTGTGGATGATTACCAGACTATGCACTTTGAGTTTCCTGATGAGGATATGATGTGTGTGGCAGAGACTTCTAATAGTCAAGATCAAGAGGAAGGACCAGAACCAGGGGCGCGGTGGACGCTTGTGTTTGATGGTGCTTTTAATGCATTGGGCAATGGTATTGGGGCTGTGCTTACTTCTCCGACAGGTTTTCATATTCCATTCACGGCCAGGATTTGTTTTGATTGTACTAATAATGTAGCTGAATATGAGGCCTGCATATATGGTATTGAGGCTGCCATTGATCTGAGGATTAAAAATCTCGAGGTTTATGGAGATTCTGCTTTGGTGATTAGTCAGATCAACGGAGATTGGGAAACACGCCACCCCAACTTGGTTCCTTATAGAGAACATGTTGCGAAACTGGCTCAATATTTCGATGAGATCACTTTTGATCATATCCCTCGAGAGGAAAATCATTTGGCTGATGCTTTGGCCACTTTAGCATCCATGTTCAAAGTTAAATGGGACAATGAAGCGCCTTCAATTGTGATCAAAAGGTTGGATGAACCCGCATTCTGTGGCGTTGTTGATTATGTGCCTGATGAGAAACCATGGTTTTATGACATTAAGAAATTTCTGGAGACCCAAGAGTGTCCTGAGGGTGCTTCCCTTACGGATAGGAAAAATCTGAAGAGATTATCTTCCAAGTTCTTCCTTGCTGGAGGTGTGTTGTACAAGAGGAATTTTAATTTTGTGTTGCTCAGATGCGTGGATAGACACGAAGCAGAAAAGATCATACAAGAGGTGCATAAAGGATCCTTTGGTACACACGCGAGTGGACACACCATGGCTAGAAAGATATTGAGAGCAGGTTATTATTGGTCGACCATGGAGCATGATTGCTTTAGCCATGTGGTGGTATGTTATAAATGTCAAGTGTATGCAGACAAGGTTCATGTACCCCCAATTCCCCTGAATGTGTTGACATCTCCTTGGTCGTTTGCTATGTGGGGCATCGATATGATTGGGGAAATTAAGCCATCCGCTTCCAATGGACATCGTTTCATCCTCGTTGCTATCGACTACTTCACCAAGTGGGTTGAAGTTGCTTCTTATGCAAATGTCTCCAAGCAAGTAGTGACTCGCTTCATCAAGCACAATATAATCTGTCGTTATGGGGTTCTTGAGAAAATTATCACTGATAATGGATCTAACCTCAATAACAAGATGATGAAGGAATTATGCGAGAACTTCAAGATTAAACATCATAACTCCTCCCCTTACAGGCCAAAGATGAATGGCGCAGTTGAAGCGGCCAATAAGAATATCAAGAAGATTGTGCAAAAGATGGTGGTCACCTATAAGGATTGGCATGAGATGTTGCCTTTTGCTTTACATGGCTACCGTACCTCGGTGCGTACTTCCACAGGGGCAACTCCCTTCTCATTGGTATATGGCATGGAAGCAATTCTCCCGGTTGAGGTCGAGATTCCTTCATTAAGGGTATTGACGGATGTGAAGCTCAGTGAAGCTGATTGGGTTCAGACCAGATTCGATCAACTGAATCTCATTGATGAAAAGAGATTAGCGGCCATATGCCATGGGCAAGCCTATCAAAAGAAGATGAAGAAAGCCTTCGACAAGAAGATTCGTCCTCGACACTTTCAGGTTGGTGACCTTGTGCTCAAGAAGATCCTACCTATTCACAATGACCCTAGGGGAAAGTGGACTCCGAATTACGAAGGGCCTTATGTCGTAAAGAAAGTCTTCTCAGGTGGCGCCATGATCCTCTCAACTATGGATGGTGAAGACTTCCCACTTCCCATGAATGCCGATGCAGTTAAAAAATACTTCGCATAGACCTGATCAAAATAAAATAAAAGAAAAGGAAAAGATCAGGCAAAAGAATGAAAAAGAAATAAAAGTACACCCGCTAAGTTGAAAACCCGAAAGGGCGACTTAGGCAAAAAAGGGGTCCTGGTGGATTGAAAACCCGAAAGGGCGGTCCAGGAAAAAGAGGGACAAAAAGTGAATGATTGCGTCATGCATTAGATCCTTGAGCATAACTAGTCACCACAACTGGAGGACTCAGAAGGATAAAGATCAATCCATTCATCCGTTTCAGAAAGCAAAGCAGAAGGAACGTTGAGGGTCTACAAGGCATAGCAAGATTGGAACCCGACGGAATCTTTTTCTTACGTTGCCATGTTTGTAAATGCTATTTGTTTTTTTTTGGTAGTCACCTCTTTAAGGGACTACTTTCTAATGTACTCGCCTATGTCAGGCAAATTTTCATTAATGAAAAGATATTTCACTCAGAAAATTCCTGCATCGTTTATTTTTCTGTTTTGTTTACAAAAACGTCCAGTTATTTTGGTAAGCATTGCATTTATAACATTGAAGTCCTACAAAAGGAACATGATCTAAAACAGATAGAATTGCTTAAGACTTTGAGTACTTGGGATGGTGGACGAGGTCGAGCCATCATACCTGGGGCATATTTGTTTGATTTGTTTTGCAGGAATCTCCGATCATTCAGCACAATCAGATGCCAGTACCTACGCTTCAAGAAGTGTCAACCGGACATCTCCTTCGAGATGGAGCCCAAAGTTTTCCTTTCCTTCAAATACCAGAGTTTATCTTTCCTTGGATCTCTCATCCATGGTATAAATTCTATGCAGTGGTGATTAGATTTCTTCATTCTTCAACAAAGATGTGGAAGTTCGAAAGGGGAGGTGCAATCTTCAAGTTTCCAAGCATGAAGACGGTGATGTCTCTCAAAAATGACATCATGCCTTCTTCCTCATAGGTCTTCTGGTGCGAGTTATCCCCCTGCAGAAGTTACATAGTGGGGTTAGTCAAGAAACCATCTGGTGCGACCTTGCAAAATCAAGACGTCAGAAGAATCCCCACAGAGTTATTCACACAAAAGGGCTCTCTCCGATATTCATCCATCCTCTTTTGCATATAGAAATCATTGCATCTATAAAAACGTGTAGCATTTCCATAAATATGGAGGATTACGCCATGAAAATTCAAACATGCATCAATGCATAAGCCAAGATCACATATGTTTCACAGACAAATTGATATATCCCCAGAAGAGCTCTCACTTTCTCTCTCCAGTGTGGATTGGATACAGAGTAATTCTTCGTCAAGATCATTGTCTCTATGGTTATTTCCTGTTTGCTGAGCTCAATCGTTTGGATAACCCATACTTTGTGTGTGGCAATTTGAATGATTGTCACTCTTGAAGAGTTACACCCCGCCTTTTGGCCCGTGGGATTCATGTAGTTCTTGCACTCCGCAAGCATCGATGCCTTTCTGAAAGCCCAGTGTTTACTGGCATCCCCTGATTGATTCCAATGTTTCTTTCACTCAAGTCCAATGATTATTGGCATCTCTTTCCTTAAAGTCCCATGGTTATGGGCATCCTTCAAATTCTGGTTGTTACCAGCAAAAGTCCTGTTGTTACAGGCATCCTTTGGCCGAGTCTAGTGGTTACTAGCCTTTTCCTTTAAATTCCTGTTGTTACAGGCATCCTTTGGTCAGGTCTGATTGTTATTGGTCCTTTCCTTTAAAGTCTGGTTGTTACCAGCAAAAGTCCTGTTGTTACAGGCATCCTTTGGTCAAGTCTAGTGGTTACTAGCCTTTTCCTTAAAGTACTGTGGTTACAGGCATCCTTTGGTCAGGTCTGATTGTTATTGGTCCTTTTCCTCCAAAGTCTGGTTGTTACTAGCAAAAGTCTAGTGGTTACTAGCCTTTTCCTTAAAGTCCTGCGGTTACAGGCATTCTCTGGTTGGGTCTGATTGTTATTAGTCCCTTCCTTCAAAGTCCGGTTGTTATCGGCAAAGGACCAGTAGTTGACTGGCGTTTCTTGTTTATATCAAGCATTTAATAGTATCCCTTGTTTGGAATCAGTAGTAACTGGTGTCCTCTTTCAAAATCACAATTACAAATATCACCTCAGAGTTGTTACTCCAGAGCGCAAATTTTTGGGTTCTTTGGTATTCAATCCACTCACACTTCAAATCTCCAGAACTTGTATCGTTCGTACATTCAAGTCCAAGCAGATTGAATAGGGGCACCTGGACAAGTGGATCTTTCCTACACTTGATAAAGGGCTGGACAACTGGAAGACTGAAGACATTGTCTCTATCTCCTATAGTCAGGAGTAATTTCCATTTCTAGTTTTGTTTTTCTCTTTTATGTTTCCCAGTTTTATTTTCTGTATTTCAATAAACAATAAACTTTAAAGCCGTGTGTCTTGCCCGGGGCACAACGGTCCATTTGTTAGGGCTTGTCATTTCATAAGCATATTTTCATTCAAAAAAGAATTGGACGTTTCGTATTCAAATTGCGTGTTCGTTTTATTTCTTCTTTACTCTTTTATAGCTATGTGTTCTTACACACACCCACATAATGCACTGCAGATCCATATCCACTCTGGATCCCACTGATAACGACTATGCTATTGCTAAATATAACTTCGAAAATCCGATCTACCAAGCTGAGGATGAAGGTGAGGAAGATTGTGAAGTGCCTAGAGAACTTGCCAGATAGCTAGAGCAAGAAGAAAAGACTATACAGCCGCATGAAGGGCCAATTGAGGTTGTGAATATAGGTACTGACGAAGAAAAGAAAGAAATCAAGATAGGGGCCGAACTAGAGGATGGTGTCAAACAAAGATTGATCCAGATGCTACGAGACAATGTTGAGATATTTGCTTGGTCTTACGAAGATATGCCTGGGCTCGATATTGATATTGTGGTTCACCGTCTACCTATCAAAGGAAACAGTCCTCCGGTTAAGCAGAAATTACGAAGGAGCAGGCCTGACATGGCTCAGAAGATCAAAGAAGAGGTTGAGAAACAGTTCAATGTCGGTTTCCTAAAGGTTGTGAATTATCCACCATGGATTGCCAATATAGTCCCGGTACCTAAGAAGGATGGAAAGGTCAGAATGTGTGTAGACTATAGAGATTTGAATCGAGCAAGTCCCAAGGACGATTTTCCCTTACCACACATTGATATCCTAGTTGACAGTACTGCGCAATGCAAAGTGTTTTCTTTTATGGATGGATTCTCAGGTTATAATCAAATCAAGATGGCACCCGGGGATATGGAAAAGACAACTTTTACTACCCCTTGGGGCACCTTATGTTACAAAGTCATTCCATTTGGGTTGAAGAACACAGGGGCAACGTATCAACACGCAATGGCAGCTCTGTTCCATGATATGATTCACAAAGAAATAGAGGTCTATGTCGATGATATGATTGCGAAATCTAACACTGAAGAAGAACATCTGTTCCACCTGCAGAAGTTGTTTGATAGGTTGAAGAAATACAAGTTGAGACTGGATCCAAACAAGTGTACTTTTGGGGTGAGGTCTGGTAAGCTACTAGGTATCGTTGTTAGCAGTAAAGGTATTGAAGTCGAACCCGCAAAAGTAAAATCCATACAAGAAATGCCGGTTCCATGAAATGAGAAAGAAGTTAGAGGATTCTTGGGGCGTTTAAATTACATTGCCAGGTTTATATCCCATCTGACCGCTACTTGTGAACCGATCTTCAAGTTACTAAGGAAAGATCAAGCTGTGAAATGGAATGACCAATGCCAAGAAGCTTTTGACAAGATCAAGAAGTATCTTCAGGAAACTCCAATCATGATACCACCAATTGAAGGAAGGCCCCTAATCATGTACTTAACAGTATTGGAGAACTCGATGGGGTGTTTATTGGGGCAACATGACGAGTCTGGTCGAAAAGAGCATGCAATATACTACCTTAGCAAAAGGTTTACCGACTGTGAAACAAGATACTCACTGCTCGAGAAAACTTGCTGTGCTTTGGCATGTGTAACACCCCATATTTTCTAATTTTAATTTAATCGGAAATTAAATTATTATTTAGAATTATTTGGTATTTTGTTGAATTATTGGAGAATTATGGATTAAGGGCCATTAGGTCGGATAGTGGGATTAGTAGTATGGGGGTGCTAAGTGAGTAAGCCCATTACTAATTATTTTATGTTTTCATAAAATAGAGGAAATTGGGAAAAAAGTATAGAACGTGAAGGAACTGAGAAGTGGAACACGAAGAACGTGAAAGAGGAACAAAGAGGAAGAGACCAAAGATCAAGAAATTTGGTTAAGGTAAGGGGGACTCTTCCAATTACCATCTCTTCTCGTGATTATGAATGATAGGGCATGATTAGGGATATTGTTTGGGTCAATTTGATCATATGTCAGAGTTAGGTTTTGGGATGATTTTAATAGAAGTTGAAGAATTGATGAATACCTCTGTGAATGCTATATAGAATTGTATGTTAATTGATGTTTGTGTTGTGGGTATTGTATCAATTATTGTGTCGTTGTGTTCTTCCATGAACACTGAATCTGAGTTATGAGTTTCCAATAATTGGATAGAAAGTTAGGTTTTAATGTGTAAAACTGACATAGGATAATAGATTGATGAAATTGGATGAATGTCATATGTTAATGTGTGAAAATATGGTGTTTTAGACTTAAAATCGTAGCCTGTTATGAGTGAAAACGAGTGGAAAACGGACTGGTGCAAAATTGCATATTTTTGGAGAAATACTGGTGTTTTGCGTATGGAATTCTGTCATACGCGTATGGGATGAGGCCATACGCGTATGGGTGTGTTGATACTCGTATGGGAATTTTCAGTGTAAAATTAGTTCTATTGATACGCGTATGGGATGACTGAAATGCGTATGACTTTGGGTGATACGCGTATGGGAGGTGCCATACTCGTATGCTGGGACGGAGCCATGTATAAGAGTGTGTATTCAAGTGCCCCCACTAACAATTTAACCACTCTAGTAAACTTATACTATAAATGACATACAAATGACAGTTTTATTTTTATGCTCTAGATAAGTGATGGGAAGAAAAGAAAAAATGTTGTATCATTTTTACTCCATTATAATTACATCTAAATATATTTTTAAGACAATACATTGTATTTATGGATATTTGTTGTTGCCAAATTAATACTCCATATTTAATAGATCATAAGTATTTATTTATGTTTCGTAATATTTTATAAACTTACTTTACTTCTTCATAAATATGTTATAATATTTATTTATCTATTGAAGTTGTAATAGAGATATTTTATATTAAAATTAATTTATTACATTTTAAATATTTAATTAAATTGATATGTATATTATTAAAAAAAAAATTATATATATATGTTAGAACAAGATTTGTTCTGATCAATATTCTTAGTTTTGATGATAACAATGTATATGAATTTTGTATGAGATAATGTGGTACTCTAATACTATGCAATTTCCATTTCAGGAATTATATAAAGAGTATGCACAAAATCAGCGTAAGAAGCACTGACTCAGAAGGTTCAGCATGCAACATCAGAACATGGTCTGGCAAAACATCAGAAGATGGTCAAGCAGAATCAGAACATGGTCTATGGAAGCATCAGAAGGACTTGAGATCAGAAGCAGAAGCACTGAAGTTCTCATGGTTTCACGCTAAGAAGCACTCCAAGGTCAGAAGACAAGAAGATGCTCTGCACCAAGCTGTTTGACTCTGATAATATTCAAACGTTGTTTACACAAACATCAGATCAGAAGCAAGTACAAGATGGCAGGCTACGCTGACTGACAAAAGGAACGTTAGTAGCTATTAAAGGCAATGTCAGTAGACACAGCGAAAGCAAGGCTCGAGGTAGTTGACAAAAGAGTGAAACATTGAATGCAATGTTGTACGGATTACGCAAAGCATTAAATGCTCCCAACGGTCATCTTCTCAAACGCCTATAAATAGAAGTTCTGATGAGAAGCTGAATACAACACTTGCGCAAATATACAGAAACGCTGTCAAATTCAAAAAGCTCTCAAACTTCATCTTCAATCTCACTACATTGCTGTTGTAATATATTAGTGAGATTAAGCTTAAACTTAAGAGAAAATCACAGTTGTGATAATAGCTTTATAAGAAGCATTGTAACTCTTAAACGAATTTGTTTACATTAAGTTGTAAGAACTAGAGTGATCAGGTTGTTGATAAGAATACTCTAGAAAGTCTTAGAGGGTATCTAAGCAGTTTGTTCCTAGAGTGATCAGGTTGTGATCAGTATACTCTAGAAGACTTAGAAGTTGTCTAAGTGGAAAACCATTATAATCTTGTGTGATTAGTGGATTAAATCCTCAGGTGAGGTAAATCACTCCAAGGGGGTGGACTGGAGTAGTTTAGTTAACAACGAACCAGGATAAAAATCATTGTGCAGATTGTTTTTATCTTACAAGTTTTAAAAGCTACACTTATTCAACCCCCCCCCCCCAGTGAAAGCTACTGGTGTAAAGCTTACAAGACAAGAAATGAATGATGATCAAAAGAAGCAACTCAAAAATCATCATAAGTGTAGGACTGTTTTGCTGAATGCAATCTCTCATGCTGAATATGAGAAGATATCTAACAGGGAAACTGCCTATGATATATATGAGTCATTGAAAATGACCCATGAAGGAAATGCCCAAGTCAAGGAGACTAAAGCTCTTGCCTTGATCCAGAAATATGAAGCCTTCAAGATGGAGGATGATGAAAATATTGAGAAGATGTTCTCAAGATTTCAAACGCTAACTGCTGGATTGAGAGTTCTTGACAAGGGATACACAAGGGCTGATCATGTCAAGAAGATCATCAGAAGCTTGCCAAGAAGATGGGGTCCTATGGTGACTGCTTTCAAAATTGCCAAGAATTTGAATGAAATCTCTCTTGAAGAATTGATCAGTGCTCTGAGGAGTCATGAAATTGAGCTGGATGCTAATGAACCTCAGAAGAAAGGTAAGTCTATTGCATTAAAATCTAATTATAAAAAATGCACTAACGCTTTTCAAGCTGAAGAAGTAGATTCTGAAGAATCAGAATCAGAAGAAGAAGATGAACTGTCCATGATCTCCAGAAGGGTAAACCAACTCTGGAAGAGCAAGCAAAGGAAGTTCAAGAGCTTCAGAAGTTCAAAGAAGCCTGAAAGAGGAGAATCTTCTAGAGGCAGAAGATCTGACAAGAAGAAGGTCATCTGCTATGAATGCAATGAGCCTGGACACTTCAAGAATGAATGTCCAAAACTTCAGAAGGAGAATCCCAAGAAGAAGTTTCATAAGAAGAAAGGTCTTATGGCAACATGGGACGATTCAGAATCAGAATCAGAATCAGACTCTGAAGGCGAGCAGGCAAACCTAGCACTGATGGCCACAGTGGATGACGGATCAGAATCTATATCAGAATCAGATTCTGAAGAGGTATTTTTTGAACTATCTATAGAAGAGTTAGTTTCCAGTTTAACTGAACTTCTGGAACTCAAGGCTCATCTTAGTATCAAATAAAAAAAGGTGAAAAAGCTATTTGAATTTGAAACTAAGAAGCTGGATGTGGAAAATTCTGAACTGAAGGAAAAAGTTTTAAAATTATCCAAAGATATTGGATCTCCTTCTGAATCAGAAAAATCCATTCCTAGTCTCAATCATATTCTAAAAGAATATGACTCGAGCTTCAGAAAGTTTCTATCTAGAAGTATTGGCAGAAGTCATCTTGCTTCTATGATATATGGTGTTTGTGGAAACAAAAGGATTGGCGTTGGCTATGAGGGTGATATCCCACGTAAATTTGAACCTGTAGATGATTTGAAAATCACATACAAGCCATTGTATGATCAGTTCAAATATGGCCACTCACATGATATTAGGCTCACTTCACATGCCAAAAGCTTTAACACTACACACACCAAGAAGCATGTGACACAACCTAAAAAATATCAGGCTGCCAAACCTAAAGAATATCATGCTGTTCCTCCTGTTACTTATCATTCTAACCCAAGTTCAATCAGAACTTGAGGAAAACTAACAAGAAAGGACCCAAGAAACTGTGGGTACCTAAGGAGAAGATAATTTTTGTTGCAGATATCCTTAGCAGCAAAGAAGACAAAGCACAAAATGTCATGGTACCTGGACTCTGGGTGCTCGCGACACATGACGGGAAGAAGGTCTATGTTCCAAGACCTGGTGCTTAAATCTGGTGGAGAAGTCAAGTTTGGAGGAGATCAGAAGGGCAAGATTATTGGCTCTGGAACCATCAGTATTGGTAACTCTCCTTCCATAACTAATGTACTTCGTATAGAAGGATTAGCGCATAACTTATTGTCCATAAGTCAATTAAGTGACAATGGTTATGACATTATCTTCAATCAAAAGTCTTGCAAGGCTGTAAGTCAGAAGGATGGCTCAATCCTATTTACAGGCAAGAGAAAGAACAACATTTATAAGATTGATCTTTCTGATCTTGAGAAGCAGAAGGTGACTTGCCTTATGTCTGTTTCTGAAGAGCAATGGGTATGGCACAGAAGATTAGGACATGCTAGTTTGAGAAAGATTTCTCAGATTAACAAACTAAATCTGGTCAGAGGACTCCCAAATTTGAAATACAAATTAGATGCTCTTTGTGAAGCATGTCAGAAGGGCAAGTTCTCCAAATCTGCATTCAAATCTAAGAATGTTGTCTCTTCCTCAAGGCCGTTAGAACTTCTGCACATTGATCTGTTTGGACCAGTCAAAACAGCATCTGTCAGAGGGAAGAAATATGGATTAGTCATCGTAGATGATTATAGCCGCTGGACATGGGTAAAGTTCTTAAAACACAAGGATGAGTCTCATTCAGTGTTCTTTGAATTCTGCACTAAGATTCAATCTGAGAAGGAGGGAAAAATCATAAAGGTCAGAAGTGATCATGGTGGTGAATTTGAGAACAGATTCTTTGAGGAGTTCTTCAAAGAAAATGGTATTGCCCATGATTTCTCTTGCCCTAGAACTCCACAGCAAAATGGAGTTGTAGAGCGAAAGAATAGGACTCTACAAGAAATGGTCATAACCATGATCAATGAAACCAATATGGCTAAGCACTTCTGGGCAGAAGCAATAAACACTGCATGTTATATTCAGAATAGAATCTCTTAAGACCTATTCTAAATAAGACTCCTTATGAATTGTGGAAGAACAAAAAGCCCAACATTTCATATTTTCATCCTTTTGGATGTGTTTTTTTTATTCTGAATACTAAAGATCATCTTGGTAAGTTTGATTCTAAGGCACAAAAATGTTTCCTTCTTGGATATTCTGAACGCTCTAAAGGCTACGGAGTATACAATACTGAAACATTTGTTGTAGAAGAATCAATCAATATCAGATTTGATGATAAGCTTGGTCTTGAAAAGCCAAAGCAGTTTGAGAATTTTGCAGATATAGATATTGATATATCAGAAGCTGTAGAACCAAGAAGCAAAGTTTCAGAAGCTGAAAATCTCAGAAGCAAAGAATCAGAAGATCAAGTTGCTGCATCTTTAGAGAATCTCAGAATTTCTGAAGAGCCAACCGTCAGAAGATCTTCTAGACTCACCTCAGCTCACTCAAAAGATGTGATTCTTGGAAAGAAAGATGATTCTATCAGAACTAGATCATTTCTAAAGAATGGTAGTCAGATTCAGTGACCAGAATCAGAAGATGAGAAGCTCTATTCATCATCAGAAGCAAATGCAATGCAACACAGCTGTCATCAAGTGTTTTCTGATGGTGAACACGTGTTTGCACGGATGGTAAAAGCGTGAGTGAATCTGATGGGACGCCGCCCTAGGTAACTGTGTAAATCATTTCAATTACCATGTTCTCTCACCTAACGTCACTCATCATTTAGTGCAGTTGATTTCATTTGATTCTGTAACTGTTCATTCTCATAATTTTATTGCATTCTTTTTCAAATCCGCCTCTATAAATATATTTCAAATCATAACGTTTATCTTTTTCACTCCCATTCTCTCTCTCCTTGTGCATGCATTTTTGTAACCTCTTTGCCCTGTTCTCTAACCCTAAGCGCAAACCCAGAAATATTTCTTGCAATCTCAGTACTATTTCAATGGCTGCTTCATCATCTCTCAACGCTGGTTCATCTGCTCCTCTCCATCTTCAAGAAGAAGATCAACAAATTGTTCTAGTTATCTCCTGCTCTATTCCAAAAAAGGAGTTGGAAGTTGATAACACGAAAATGTATCACATATTTGGCTTGATTTACATATATTATTTCCCTATTTTATCTTAATTATGTTGCTTTATGTCGGTATTATGCTGGTATTTTCATTGTTTTAGGTTTTATGTTCGTTTTGAGGACTATTTGTGAAAAGGAAAGAAATGGAGCTAAATTCATTGCTATTTATGCCTAAAAGATGAAAAAAAGGTGCTGAAGTAAGAAAGGGGTGCAAATAGGATGGACCAAGTTTGGAAGCCCAGCCCACGAAGGAGCTGAAGCTCCCACTATGAAGAAGCTGAGACGCCCGTCTTAGGGCCCAATTGGATGGAGACGCCCGTCTCCAAAGTCCAAGGGCCACGTCATCAAAGGAGACGTCCGTCTCCCAAGTTCACCCACGTCCACTGCCACGTCTCCAAGCTCCAAGCCCACTAAGAGACGCCCGTCTCCAAAAGTACGTGGACCCCGCCACTTTCTCCATTAATTTAGTGGGCAATTCCAAGTCTTCCTATATTTTCTCAACTTCCCACGCATGATCTCCACTACTTCTCACAAGATGCTGAAAGGAACTTCCATTTCTATTCACTATAAATAGAGGCTGAGCATTCATTTGAGAGTATCCAAGTTTTAGGCGCGGAAGCGCTGTTCATAGTTTTAGGCACAAATTATCACTTTGTAAAAGTGGTAGTTTCTCACATTGAGGAACTACCACACCATTAGTTTTAGGCCTACAACTTATGTACTCTTGGATCACAATGTTGCCGACATTATTTCAAAGCTTCATTCAAGTTTCAAGATTTGTTTTGTTCGTAATTTAATTCAAGTTCGTTTTGTCCGCTTTACTTCCAGGTTTATTTATTTGCAATTATTTTAGTTTCTTGTTCTTATAATATTGTTTTATCATTACAAATCTAAATATGCGCTTGTTCATGTTTAATAATTATAATTTCATGTTTAATAATTATAATTTCATGTTTGTTCCTTTAAGTATGTCTGGCTAATTTATTTAGATGTCGGTATGTAAAGTAATTTAACCGTAGGGATCCGAAATAAATTGGCTTGATTATGTTTTATTAATTATCACTTGTTTTTGGTTTGTATGTCTAATTTAATTAGTAAGTCTTAAAATCAATAGAGCGAAAGTTTGAGGTCTTAAGACGGTCAAAGGTTAAAATCAATAGAGCGAAAGTTTGAGATCTTTAACTGGATAGTAGACATAGAACATTAGTTTTAAGGATGGCGAAAGCGTATTAAAACTAATTAGAACTTATTTATTTTCAAAAAGTGTTTTTAAACTCGGGCGGGATGGCGAAAGCGTACGTTAGGGATATTAGCATGTTCCGAGTCAACAGAGCGAGAGTTTGAGATTAAGAGATTTAAGTAGATAACGACTTCATAAAACAAGCATTTTATTAACTATGTTGTTTTCAAAAAGCGTTTCTAAATCTGGTGGGATGGCGAAAGCGTACATTAAGAGTTAGGATCGTAGTCTGAATCAATAGAGCGAGAGTTTGAGAGGAGGACTTTTAAATAACATAGTTAGTAAAGATCTTTTGATTTAATTAGAATCTGGCCAATGGAACTTCAGACCACCTAAGTTAGATGAAATACATACTGATATCCGTTTGTTATTATATTTTACCTAGATTTAGGATTTTAGTTTCCCCATTTATAAAAAAACCCAAATATCATTAGCCTTAGCTTTACATAGTAACTTTAGATAACGGTAGGTCGATTTATAGTCCTTGTGGATTCGATATCTTTTAAAACTACACGACACGACTGTGCACTTGCAGTTATCCCGACTAATAGACACGCAAAGTCGCGATCAGAAGTTATCTGTGAACTTATGGTAGACTTTGATAGTCTTGAAGAACATGAGTTTCATCTTAAAGAAGATATCATATTTCAAGGATGGACTTCATTATTTGCTGAGTTCTGTGGACCGGTTTACCCAGATCTTGTAAAAGAATTTTGGGTGCACGTTGTTGTAGCTCCTAAATCTATTCTGTCTTTTGTTCATGGGAAGTTTGTGGTCGTTACTGAAAACATCCTGAGAATGATGTTTGATCTAAGAAACCCTGAGGGTGCTCATGAAATTAATCTAAGGGCTGATTGGGATGAGGTGTTGGCTACTCTCTATAAAGACGTGAAGAAAACCGATCGTGTCAAGGGCATGAAGGATCTCTACAAAATCTGGACCAAGATTCTTCTAGGGTGTTTCTATCACAGGAAAGCAACCCATTCTACTGATTTTGTCAACAATGAGCAGAAATACATTCTGTATTGCATTGCCACTCAGAAGAAGGTTGATGTTATCTACATAATCTTCAACCACATGTGGAATGCTGTCAGGGATTCCAGAAATTCCTTTAGAACAAAGAAATGTACTATTATTCCTTTTGGAAGAATTATTACAAATCTTCTGGTTCATTCAAAGATTGTTGAAGACTTGGAAGCTCAAGGGATCATCAAAGATCTTGTTGTTGATACTGGAAGTTGCTTGAATGCTCTCACCTTGAGAAAGATGAGTGTTATTGATGTTATCATACAAACCCCTCAACCTCTTCCTGGAGCAAGAAGCAGAAGAGATCCTGTTCTTGCTGACTTTGAGTCCTTCTTCAGAAGTGAGCTGCCAGGAGTCAAAACTATATATTTGAACTCACTCAAGGAAGAAAAAGGCAAAGTTGCTCCTGCTAAAGGTGGTCGCAAGAAAGTTTCCACTTCCAGGCCTGCTGCTTCAGAAGATGTTTCAGAAGTTACACCTGATGTTGTTGTCAAGAAGGAAAGAAGGACAAAGCGAAAATTTGATCATCCTTCTGTTAACCAGGAGAAGGTAGTCCAAAGTGTAGCTGCTGCTACTGTTGTTGTTGAGAAAACTGCTCAAGAAGAAGTTGTTGCTGAAGAAGTTCAGGAAGTTGTAGTTGAAAACAAAGATAGTGAAAAAGAGACTGCTGAGAAGAAGAAAAAGAAGAAGAGAAAAATGAAAAATAAGAATGTGGAAAATGAAAAGGCTGTTGAAAAGAAGAAGACAAGAAAAAGAAAATTGATCATTGAAGATTCGGATGAAGAAGAAGAAGCTCAAGAAGCTATGAATCATCCAGAAGGAATGATTCAAGGACCAACAACTCAAGTAGTTGAAGGTCAGAAGGCTGTTGATAATGAGAAGGAGAAACTGGAATCTGCCAGAAGAAGAGAAATTTCTCTTGGGAAGGAAAAGATTGTGGAAGAGCAGAAGAGTAAGAAGCAGAGGAAACTGGAGGTTGTGTTTGAGGCTATTCAGAAGGTGTCCAAAGGTATATATCTCTCTGAACCTGATTCTGTTCCTGCTTTACGTTCAGAAGTTGCACCAATAAATGTTGCTCAAACGCCTGAACCAGTAAATCAACCAGAAAAAGCCCCATCAGAATCACCCATAAATATCCATGTTCTCACACCTCCTTCTTCTCCTGTAACCAATACTCTTACCCCTTCTCATTCACCCATTGTAACGCCCGTATAATTTTAATATTAATTTAATTTTATTATTGAATTAATAATTAGAATTATTAAAGAAATTGTAGAAATAATAAATAAATGAGGTTTTGGCTTTTGGGCCATATGTGGAAATAGTGGAAGAAGGGGGGGTGATTCTGTAAAACCTTTTTCTAATTTTATTATTTCATAAACATTGGATTTGGGAACCAAAAAAGAGCGTGAAAGAAAGAAGTCTGAAGAACGAGGAACGCGAAGGAGAACGATAGAGGGAGAGACCAAGAATCCAGAATTATCTAAGGTAAGGGGGGACTTGTCTTTATTACCATCTATTATCGGGTTAGGGGTTGATAATGCTGAATAGATGTAGAATTCGGATCAATTGAGTCATATAATAGGTTTAGGGATTGTGTCAATTGTGTGATATTTGACCCTGTGTTTTGAATCTATGATGTATGCGTTGTTATAATCTCAATTGATGAATATTTGGTGCATTATGAGACGTAAAATTGTGTTGTTTGTGCATTATAATTCTCCATGTTCGCACTGGTATGTGTTGGGGTGTTTGGGATACATGGAATGCTGTTTTTCTGCAGATTGGGGTTTCCAGAATCGCGGTTCGCGCCGCGTACAGAGGGGAGGCGCCGCGAACCTGAAGGCAAAAGGTCAGGAAGTTTTGTTGCGTTCAGTACGCGCCGCGAACGGGTGACCGCGCCGCGAAGGCGTTGTTCCAAATCGTTCCGCGCCGCGAACATGTGTACGCGCCGCGAAGGCGTTGTTTCGATTCGTACCGCGCCGCGAATGTTTGATGGCGCCGCGTGCTGTTGATGTTTTGTGATATTTTAAGAAAGTTTCAAAGAGGCGTAACTTTCTAACCGTTGGTTCATTTGATGCGCCGTTTTGGGCTAAATGAACTTTATTAAACGATCTATGTGATGATGATTTGACTGGTTTTAGAATGATGATAATATATGTTGCTATTTCTTGATGATGACGATGATTGTAGCAAATATGTACGTGTTTCGACATGATGATGATAGAATTGTGGTTGAATGATGTTAATATATATGAACATACTTGAATGATGATGATGATGATTGAGGATGATGTTGATAATGATATAAGTATGTTATATATGTTGCATTCATTCATGTGCATTGTTGATACTGTATCCATAAGGGATGTGTTGGATCAGTGAAGGGCATGATTCCCATTGTGTGGAATCTGTGCTGGCAGGGCCGTATCTGGATGATGATAGATCGGTCATGGGTTATTCCCATTGGATGACGTTGGTACCACATGCATAGTGTCAGTTCATTCATATGCATGATTTATGACATGATTTGGAGGTATTCCAGTGTTGTAAATGCTGATGATGTGTTGGTTGTTATTTGTTTTGTTTTGATTGTCTGTTTATGAAACAATTGGGTGAATGATGCAACTGTGACGTGTTATTGCTTTATAACCTTATAACATTTGTTAATTATGACGAGACTCACCCTTACATGTTGTCATTTTCAGATTGAGGATAGCGGTTGATCGACTCGATGAGGATTAGCTCATGAGTCAGTGTTTTTAGTTAGCGTCAGGTGTCATGCTCTGGTAGTTGTAACACTGGGAACGTTTGTTTGTAGTTTGATTGTAACTCTATATTTATCTGTTTTGGTTGAAGTCTGATACATTTAGTAATAATGTAGACTTGATGATGTATTTTTCCGCTGCGTAGAACATGGTTTGGATAATGAGTTATGATTTTCAGGTGTTCCAATGATGCATGACTTATGTGACGTGTGCTTTTGTTATTTATGAAGTGTGATACCTCTCTACATGTTACTCTGATTTAAATAATTTGTTTAATTGTCGCGGGTTATTTAGAGGGGTGTTACAATAGTGGTATCAGAGCATAGTCGGTCGTTGTGACCAGAGTCTTAGTGTCAGTGTCAGTTTTCCTGTGTATACGACTAATACGAGTTATTGTCGATACTTGTTCTGACTGGATTGTTGTATTTAAGCAGAACAAATGGCTGGAAGAGGAGGAAGAAACGATGATGCTCTTGCTGAGGCTCTGGGCATGATTGCTGGTGTGCTTGGAGGAGGGACTGTAGGAACAGGGATTGGTGCTGATAGGCAACTGGGGAATTTTCAGAGGAACAATCCTCCATTGTTCAAAGGCACGCACGATCCTGAGGGTGCTCAGAAATGGCTCAAAGAGATCGAGAGGATTTTCCGAGTCATAGATTGTGCTGAGAATCTCAAGGTGAGGTTTGGTACCCACATGTTGTCTGAGGAGGCTGATGACTGGTGGTTGACAACAAAAGCTGAACTGGATGCCGGCGGTACAGCGGTTACTTGGGCTATATTCAAAAGGGAGTTTCTGAGGAGGTATTTTCCTGAGGATGTCAGGGGCAGAAAAGAAGTGGAATTTTTGGAGTTGGTTCAAGGTAACATGACTGTACCAGAGTATGCTGCCAAGTTTGTGGAACTGGCAAAGTACTATGTGCACTACAACAACGACGAAGCCAGTGAATTCTCGAAATGTGTCAAGTTTGAGAATGGCCTCCGTGATGAAATCAAACAGGGTATCAGGTACCAGAGGATCCGGAGATTTTTTGATCTGGTGGATTGTAGCAGGATTTTTGAGGAAGATAGCATCAAGCTGAAGTCATCTCACTCTCGCGAGTTGGTTGACAGAAAGGGGAAGAAGCCTATGGACAGAGGTAAACCATATGGTAGAGGTAAACCTGTTGATTGGAAGAAACCCAGTGGGGGAGATTCCAGTGCTCGTATCAGATGCTACAATTGTGGTGAGATGGGACATCGTAGGAATGAGTGTAAGCTGAACCAGAAGAAGTGCTTCAAGTGTGAGGAAGTGGGTCATGTCGCGGCTGATTGTAAGAAGAGAGTTGTGACTTGTTACAACTGTGGTGAAGAGGGTCACATCAGTCCTAATTGTCCTAAGCCAAAGAAGAACCAATCGGGAGGAAAAGTTTTTGCTTTGACCGGGTCAGAGACTACTCCAGAGGACAGATTGATTAAAGGTACGTGTTTCATTCATGGCACACCTTTAGTTGCGATTATTGATACTGGAGCAACTCATTCTTTTATTTCTTTGGACTGTGCTACGAGGTTAAATCTTGAGATATCTGACATAAATGGAAGTATGATTATTGACACTCCTGCGTCGGGTTCAGTAACTACTTCGTCTGCATGCTTGAATTGTCCGGTTGACATTTTTGGTAGAGAATTCGGAATGGACTTAGTGTGCATTCCGTTGAAAGAACTTGATGTAATCCTGGGAATGAACTGGTTGGAGTTCAACCGTGTTCATATCAACTGTTTTGAGAAGACGGTAACTTTTCCTGAAGAGGGTTGTGTTGATAATCTGGAAATGACAGCTAGGCAGGTGAATGAGGCTATCGGAGATGGTGCAACGGTATTTATGTTGTTCGCAATGATGAATGTGAAAGAAAAGGTGGCTAGTAGCGAATTACCTGTGGTGTGTGAATTTCCAGAAGTTTTTCCTGAAGATGTAAATGAATTACCACCGGAAAGAGAAGTGGAGTTTTCTATTGAATTGATTCCGGGAACCAGTCCAGTGTCGATGGCACCGTACCGTATGTCGCCGTCTGAGCTAGCCGAACTGAAGAAGCAGTTAGAAGAATTACTGGAGAAGAAATTTATTCATCCTAGTGTTTCTCCATGGGGTGCGCCTGTGCTGCTAGTAAAGAAGAAAGAGGGTTCGATGAGGCTGTGCGTAGATTACAGACAATTGAACAAGGTTACTATCAAGAATCGGTATCCATTGCCGAGGATTGATGATTTGATGGATCAGTTGGTTGGAGCACGAGTATTTAGTAAAATTGATTTGAGGTCTGGGTATCACCAGATACGTGTGAAAGATGATGATATTCAGAAGACTGCTTTTAGAACGAGGTATGGACATTACGAGTATTCGGTAATGCCGTTTGGAGTTACTAATGCACCTGGTGTTTTTATGGAGTATATGAACAGAATATTTCATCCTTATCTCGACAAGTTTGTGGTGGTATTTATCGACGATATTCTGATATATTCTAAGAATGAGGGAGAACATGCCGAACACCTCAGAACTGTGCTAGAACTGTTGAAGGAGAAGCAACTTTTTGCCAAACTGTCGAAGTGTGAATTCTGGTTAGAAGAAGTTAGTTTTCTTGGACATGTGATTTCTAAGAATGGTATTGCTGTTGATCCTACAAAGATAGATGCCGTGTCTCGGTGGGAAGCTCCGAAGTCAGTATCAGAGATTCGTAGTTTTCTTGGCCTTGCAGGTTATTACAGGAAGTTTATTGAAGGATTTGCAAAGTTAGCGTTGCCGTTAACTAAACTAACCAGGAAGGGACAAGCTTTTATTTGGGATGCAAAGTGTGAAGAGGGATTCCAAGAGCTGAAGAGAAGGTTGACTAGTGCTCCTATCTTGATTTTGCCGAATCCGACAGAATCATTTGTGATTTACTGTGATGCGTCACTAATGGGTTTAGGTGGCGTGTTAATGCAAAATCAGCAAGTAGTTGCTTATGCGTCGAGACAACTTAAAGTACATGAGAGGAATTATCCGACTCATGATTTGGAGTTGGCAGCTGTAGTGTTCGTTTTGAAGTTGTGGCGACACTATTTGTATGGTTCGAGATTTGAGGTATTCAGTGATCATAAGAGCCTGAAGTATCTCTTTGACCAGAAAGAGTTGAATATGAGGCAGAGAAGATGGTTAGAATTCCTGAAAGATTATGATTTTGGTTTGAATTACCATCCGGGTAAGGCAAACGTTGTTGCTGATGCATTGAGTAGGAAAACCTTGCATATGTCTATGCTAATGATGAAGGAATTGGATTTGATTGAACAATTCAGAGACTTGAGCTTGGTATGTGAAGGTACTCCTACTAGTGTCAAATTGGGTATGTTGAAGTTGACTAGTGGCATTCTTGAAGAGATCAGAGGGGGTCAGAAAGATGATGTTGAGTTAATAGATAAGTTGACTTTGATTAATCAAGGCAAGGGTGGTGAATTCAGAATTGATGAAAATGGTATACTGAGGTTTGGTGATCGAGTGTGTGTCCCTGATATTGTTGAACTCCGGAAACGTATTTTAGAAGAAGGACACCGTAGTGGGTTGAGTATTCATCCTGGTGCTACCAAGATGTATCATGATTTGAAAAAGTTGTTTTGGTGGCCGAGAATGAAGAAAGAAATCGCCGAGTTTGTGTACTCTTGTTTAATTTGCCAGAAGTCAAAGATTGAGCATCAGAAACCGTCTGGGTTTATGCAACCGATGTTTATTCCTGAGTGGAAGTGGGATAGCATATCAATGGATTTTGTGTCGGGTTTGCCAAGGACTGGCAAGAATTGTGAAGCTATCTGGGTCGTGGTAGACAGGTTGACGAAATCTGCACATTTTATACCGGTGAGGATGGATTATCCGATGGAGAAGCTAGCCCAGTTGTATATCGAGAAGATAGTTAGTCTTCACGGTATTCCTTCAAGTATCGTGTCAGACAGAGATCCGAGGTTTACGTCTAAGTTCTGGGAAGGTTTGCAGAAGGGTTTGGGTACTAAACTGAGGTTGAGTTCTGCTTATCATCCGCAGACGGATGGACAGACGGAGAGGACAATACAGTCGTTAGAAGATTTGTTACGTGCTTGTGTGCTGGAAAAAGGAGGTACTTGGGATAGTTATCTGCCTTTGATCGAGTTTACTTACAACAATAGTTATCATTCGAGTATTGGTATGGCTCCGTTTGAGGCTTTGTATGGTAGGAGATGTAGGACGCCGTTGTGTTGGTATGAATCTGGTGAGAGTGCCGTGATTGGGCCGGAAATTGTACAACAGACTACGGAGAAGATTAAGATGATTCAGGAGAAGATGAGAGCTTCTCAGAGTCGTCAGAAGAGTTACTATGATAAAAGAAGGAAGACACTTGAGTTTCAAGAGGGAGATCATGTGTTTATGAGAGTTACTCCTATGACAGGAATTGGTCGGGCATTGAAGTCAAGGAAGTTGACTCCGCGTTTTATTGGACCGTTCCAAATTTCTGAAAAAGTGGGAGAATTGGCATATCGTGTCGCTTTGCCGCCGATGCTTGCAAACTTGCACGACGTGTTTCATGTGTCTCAATTGAGGAAGTACATTCCAGATCCGTCCCATGTGATCCAAGTAGACGATGTACAGGTAAAAGACAACTTAACGGTTGAAACGTTGCCTGTAAGGATTGAAGATAGAAGACTGAAGCAATTGCGTGGCAAGGAAATAGCTTTAGTCAGAGTAGCTTGGGGAGGACCAGCTGAAGGAAATGTTACCTGGGAGCTAGAGAGCCAGATGAAAGATTCCTATCCGGAACTCTTTGCTTGAGGTATGTTTTCGAGGACGAAAACTCTTTTAGTGGGGGAGGGTTGTAACGCCCGTATAATTTTAATATTAATTTAATTTTATTATTGAATTAATAATTAGAATTATTAAAGAAATTGTAGAAATAATAAATAAATGAGGTTTTGGCTTTTGGGCCATATGTGGAAATAGTGGAAGAAGGGGGGGTGATTCTGTAAAACCTTTTTCTAATTTTATTATTTCATAAACATTGGATTTGGGAACCAAAAAAGAGCGTGAAAGAAAGAAGTCTGAAGAACGAGGAACGCGAAGGAGAACGATAGAGGGAGAGACCAAGAATCCAGAATTATCTAAGGTAAGGGGGGACTTGTCTTGATTACCATCTATTATCGGGTTAGGGGTTGATAATGCTGAATAGATGTAGAATTCGGATCAATTGAGTCATATAATAGGTTTAGGGATTGTGTCAATTGTGTGATATTTGACCCTGTGTTTTGAATCTATGATGTATGCGTTGTTATAATCTCAATTGATGAATATTTGGTGCATTATGAGACGTAAAATTGTGTTGTTTGTGCATTATAATTCTCCATGTTCGCACTGGTATGTGTTGGGGTGTTTGGGATACATGGAATGCTGTTTTTCTGCAGATTGGGGTTTCCAGAATCGCGGTTCGCGCCGCGTACAGAGGGGAGGCGCCGCGAACCTGAAGGCAAAAGGTCAGGAAGTTTTGTTGCGTTCAGTACGCGCCGCGAACGGGTGACCGCGCCGCGAAGGCGTTGTTCCAAATCGTTCCGCGCCGCGAACATGTGTACGCGCCGCGAAGGCGTTGTTTCGATTCGTACCGCGCCGCGAATGTTTGATGGCGCCGCGTGCTGTTGATGTTTTGTGATATTTTAAGAAAGTTTCAAAGAGGCGTAACTTTCTAACCGTTGGTTCATTTGATGCGCCGTTTTGGGCTAAATGAACTTTATTAAACGATCTATGTGATGATGATTTGACTGGTTTTAGAATGATGATAATATATGTTGCTATTTCTTGATGATGACGATGATTGTAGCAAATATGTACGTGTTTCGACATGATGATGATAGAATTGTGGTTGAATGATGTTAATATATATGAACATACTTGAATGATGATGATGATGATTGAGGATGATGTTGATAATGATATAAGTATGTTATATATGTTGCATTCATTCATGTGCATTGTTGATACTGTATCCATAAGGGATGTGTTGGATCAGTGAAGGGCATGATTCCCATTGTGTGGAATCTGTGCTGGCAGGGCCGTATCTGGATGATGATAGATCGGTCATGGGTTATTCCCATTGGATGACGTTGGTACCACATGCATAGTGTCAGTTCATTCATATGCATGATTTATGACATGATTTGGAGGTATTCCAGTGTTGTAAATGCTGATGATGTGTTGGTTGTTATTTGTTTTGTTTTGATTGTCTGTTTATGAAACAATTGGGTGAATGATGCAACTGTGACGTGTTATTGCTTTATAACCTTATAACATTTGTTAATTATGACGAGACTCACCCTTACATGTTGTCATTTTCAGATTGAGGATAGCGGCTGATCGACTCGATGAGGATTAGCTCATGAGTCAGTGTTTTTAGTTAGCGTCAGGTGTCATGCTCTGGTAGTTGTAACACTGGGAACGTTTGTTTGTAGTTTGATTGTAACTCTATATTTATCTGTTTTGGTTGAAGTCTGATACATTTAGTAATAATGTAGACTTGATGATGTATTTTTCCGCTGCGTAGAACATGGTTTGGATAATGAGTTATGATTTTCAGGTGTTCCAATGATGCATGACTTATGTGACGTGTGCTTTTGTTATTTATGAAGTGTGATACCTCTCTACATGTTACTCTGATTTAAATAATTTGTTTAATTGCCGCGGGTTATTTAGAGGGGTGTTACACCCATCACAAATGTTCACATTCCTCCCTCTCCATCCTCAACCAACATTGTTTCTGACCAGGCCCTTGAAAACCCTGTTCTTGATATTCAACCCCTTCAAACTCTCTTTCCACATCACACAAATATATCTACTTCTCAACCCCCACCTCATGCAAACTATGAACCCATTCCTTCCACATCTCAAAATAATCCCTCTATATCATATCTCCCAGATTCTGCATCACAAGAGCAATTGCTCTGTAACTGTAATTACACACCCAAGCCTCGTCCTGAAGCTGAGCTGGTTGTGTTAGATTCTGAGATTGAAGCAGAATCATCCCTCCGTCTTGATAGAGAGCCTCAACCCTATTCTGTCCCAAAACCAGACTCTCCCATAACCAAAATCAAATCCCGCCGAGCATACCCTATTGGTGTAATCTATGAAATGGTAAAGAGGAATATCATAAGAGTCTTTGATACTCTCAGAATAGTTGAACATGCTGGATTAAATGATGTTGCTATGCGAAAATTCTGGAGAATCTTCAGAAGAAAAGCATATGCTTATTTTGAAGAACTTTAGGAAATTTGTGTAGAACTTGCTCCACGACCTTGTGGAATTCTGAGGAACTATGAAGACTTATGGTTCAGTCGTCTTGGAGGGAGATATTGCTTTGAAGAAAAGAAATTCATTGATAAACTTTTAGAAGCGCGAATTTCTGCGGAAATGGAAGCCAACCTTTGCAAGGATATTGTGGTCTGAAGACCTAAGTATCTAGTTCTAACTGGAGACTTCAAGTCACTATTTGACTTTCTGAGGGAAAATCCTTCTGAGGAATACCCCAATTTGGTCATTCCAGAAGTTGTTGATCCGCCAGAAGTTGAAGGTCCTTCTGCTCCAAGGAATCTTGTTGCCATTCTTCAAGCTCTTGAGAATGGAGATTCTGATCTTCCTGCTTCTGAGTATGAAGGAGATGCTTATATGGGAGATGCTTATATGGGAGAAGCTGATGCTGAAGATCATCCTGCTGAGACTATTCCTGTTGAGGAAAATCATGATGATGATCTAACAATGGAAGCTGCTGTTGAGATTGTTGTCCCTCTGAACAGAAGTTGTGAAGCTTCTTCTGGTGAACCCTCTCTTCTGGTGAAGACTCTAGAGGTTATTCAGAAGAACCAAGCTGAGCTAGCTTCTCGTATGGACAAGCAAGAGGACACCAATGCTGAGTTCCGCTCTTTCATGGAGAGGCAGACTGAGAGCAATGCAGGGATTCATGACATGCTGGCCAAGATTATGTCTAAGCTAGGGTCGTCTTAGTCTTTTGTGTCTTAGTTGTTTCTTTGTTTCTTGCATCTGTCTTCTATGCATCTTCCTTGTACCTTCTGATAATTCTCTTTTGCGATCAATGAAAATTATCCTTCTTTTCTCTCATATTGTTTTGTTTTTCATCTGAATATTTTGTGTTTTTGATGTTATGACAAAAAGGGGGAGAAAACTGTGATAAATGATCTGATTTATTTTATCAGTTGCTGGGAGAAAGTCTCCACATTTCTAACAGAACATGCAAATTCTATGTCTTTGAGTGTTTTGTAGGAAGTGAAGATATTCTTAAAAGCTCAACATGAGAAGCAAAGACATGGGGAAAAGCAATTCTGTATGGAATCAAGCTCATGGAAATTGAAGCAAGCTGAGTGCTGTAAAGCTTCGAGATCAGAAGCAAGAAGGAAGAATGTTATGATATTTTGATGATAGAATATGCTCTAACACATTCTTATTCCTTATATGTTCTGATGCATGTTTTAGTTCTAAATATGCTCTGAAATATTATTGTTTATGCTCTGATACAAATTATATGTTCTGATACATATATTATGTTCTGATTCATTCATGCTCTGACTTTTGTCGTTTAGTTTGTTCTGTAACATTTCAGGATGTAGAGATGCTCTGATGATGCTCTGGTACATTCAACAATGTTCTGATACAATCTAGCATGCAATGATTCAAGAAGAAATTCAAGCTCTGAAGCTGTCCTATGGAAGCAAGAATCAGAAGCTATGAATGTTCTGAAAGATCTAAGCATATGTGATCGTCTCAACTGAAATGGAAAATACTCAGGGAAGTCCTTTATTTATATATTTCTTCCAGTATTTATTTCAGGGGGAGATGATTTATCTCAGGGGGAGACATATTCACACACTATGTTTATATGCTTATGCTATAACTGTGTAATTGTCTTTAGCCGTCTGATATTCTGATCGCAAATTCATATCATTTATATATGTTTTTGTCATCATCAAAAAGGGGGAGATTGTTAGAATAAGATTTGTTCTGATCAATATTCTTAGTTTTGATGATAACAATGTATATGAATTTTGTAAGAGATAATGTGGTACTCTAATACTATGCAATTTCCATTTTAGGAATTATATAAAGAGTATGCACAAAATCAGCGCAAGAAGCACTGACTCAGAAGGTTCAGCATGCAACATCAGAACATGGTCTGGCAAGACATCAGAAGATGGTCAAGCAGAATCAGAACATGGTCTATGGAAGCATCAGAAGGACTTGAGATCAGAAGCAGAAGCACTGAAGTTCTCATGGTATCACGCTAAGAAGCACTTCAAGGTCAGAAGACAAGAAGATGCTCTGCACCAAGCTGTTTGACTTTGATGATATTCAAACGTTGTTTACACAAACATCAGATCAGAAGCAAGTTCAAGATGGCAGGCTACGCTGACTGACAAAAGGAACGTTAGTAGCTATTAAAGGCAATGTTAGTAGACACAGCGAAAGCAAGGCTCGAGGTAGTTGACAAAAGAGTGAAACATTAAATGCAATGTTGTACGGATTACGCAAAGCATTAAATGCTCCCAACGGTCATCTTCTCAAACGCCTATAAATAGAAGTTTTGATGAGAAGCTGAATACAACACTTGCGCAAATATACAGAAACGCTCTCAAATTCAAAAAGCTCTCAAACTTCATCTTCAACCTCACTACATTGCCGTTGTAATATATAAGTGAGATTAAGCTTAAACTTAAGAGAAAATCACAGTTGTGATAATAGCTTTATAAGAAGCATTGTAACTCTTAAAAGAATTTGTATACATTAAGTTGTAAGAACTAGAGTGATCAGGTTGTTGATCAGAATACTCTAGAAAGTCTTAGAGGGTATCTAAGTAGTTTGTTCCTAGAGTGATCAGGTTGTGATCAGTATACTCTAGAAGACTTAGAAGTTGTCTAAGTGGAAAACCATTGTAGTCTTGTGTGATTAGTGGATTAAATCCTCAGGTGAGGTAAATCACTCCAAGGGGGTGGACTGGAGTAGTTTAGTTAACAACGAACCAGGATAAAAATCATTGTGCAAATTGTTTTTATCTTACAAGTTTTAAAAGCTACACTTATTCAACCCCCCCCCCTTTCTAAGTGTTTTTCTATCCTTCAATATATATATTCAATTACGTTTCACAATATAAATATCTGAAAATTTCTTTTAAAAGTACTATAACAAAGTGATATAATGACGAAAAATATCTTAATAAATATGAAATTAATTTTACACTAAAAACACATATACTTTATTCTATATTTAATATTAAATATATATTTTTCCCCCACATCATAAATTTTCTGGCTCCGTCCCTGCTCGTATGGCTTCTGTGTGTAAAAAATTTTGTTTTGTGATTTTCTTTGAAAGTTCAATGATGCGTAACTTTTGATCCGTAGCTCCATTTTTAGTGCCTTTTCGAGTATGATGAACCTTATGAGATAACCTATGAGTTTAAATGATAAAATGAGGTGTAGCTTTCAATTAATTTTGAATTATTAATTTATTGCTTGATGAATGATGTATTGTACATATATATGATGAGATATGACAATACATGCTATGTTTTAAACATGATTCGTATGATGATTTGTTTGATTGTGTAATGGAGCTCATGAGATATTTCATGTGATGATAAGAGTATGATGTGAATACTTTGTTCGTTTGATGGGTGATATATTGTTGACATATATGATGAGATGTGACAATATAAGATGTGTTTGAAAACATGATTATGTGATGATTGTTGAGAATTGTATAATGATGATTGACTTGTTTTGGGAGAGGTGAATACCTGTATACTCTTACTTTTGATGATGATGATTTGTGTAATACATGTATGTTCTGTAATGATGGTGATGATGATTTGAATTATATTGGATGATGTTAATGTATATATAAACATGCTTTAATAATGATGATGATGATGATGAAATGAGTATAGGATGATGTTACTCATAGAATGATGATGATGAAAGTATGTTGTATATATGTTTGCATGCATTCATAACCATTTGATGAGGGCTGAATCCTAATGATGAGAGGATTCAGTGAAGGGCAAGATTCCCACTGTGTGGAATTTGTGCTGGCAGGGCCGTATCTGGATGATGTTAGATCGGTCGGTGGGTGATTCCCATTGATGATGTTTGGTACCACATGCATAGAGTCAGTTGCATTCATATGCATGAATTTGATAACATGACTGAATGTACTTCAATGTTATGATTGGTGATGTGTGTTTTCTGTGATGATGGATTATCTGAATATAGATGGATTGGGTGGATAATATAACTATTGATGTGTTGTTATTTATAATGCAATAATATTTATTAATTGCGAATGAGACTCACCCTTACACTATATTTTTCATATTAAGGATAGCGGCTTCGACTCGGTGAGGATTAGCTCATGAGTCAATGTGTCAGTTAGCGTCGGGTCATGCTCTAATAGATGTAACACTGGGGGAACGTTGTTTTTAAGTTTATGACAATAACTCTATTTTGTTTAAATTATTTTGAGGATTATAGCATTGATGGTGCGATGCTAGTTTGATGATTTATTCCGCTGTGTAAACATGAGATGTTTGATTTATGAGTTATGTATAGATGTTTCTTCAGTGAATGCATGACATATGACCGATGTTGTTTATTTATTTATGAATTGTGACGCCCTTGTGCATGTTACTTTGATTTATTTAATTAAATTGCTGCGGGGTTTAGAAGGGTGTTACAATAGTGGTATCAGAGCAGGTCGGTCCGTCCGGCCAATTGTCGAGTCAGTTGAGTTGCGCGACAGTTGTATACTATCAGCGTTTTATCCCTTGGTACGCGACATGTGAGTGAATCACTGTCGGTACTTGTTTGTTTTGTTGCTGGTGTTGGATTGAAACAAGTAGGGGAGAAGCTTCACTTATTGGTTATGTTTCATTTGTAAGATGATTGGTTCAGTAGGCTGTTGTTGGCAACAGTGCAAGCGTTGTTGAAGTTGTTGTTTCCCGAATCGAAGGTGACTTAGAATTAAGACTTGACTGGTAATTAAGTTGGAGCATCTTGAAGGAGGATGATTAGATGATTGATGATTATTTGTGGGAGAGGGAAATTAGAAAGTTGCAATGTATCAGCTCTGCTGGTGGACTGCGAAGTTGTTAGTTGAGTAGCCTTGCGTCTCGGAAGAGGTTCAGTTGCAAGTTTGCAAAGAAGATTGTTGTCATGATGTTTCAGAAATCGAACTTCGGCAATGGGATGTGTTGCTCAAGTTATAAGAATGTTTGGAAGCGAAGAGATATGATAAAGGGCTGTATAGAATGTGATTGATCTGAAGAGGATGAGTTTCAGAGTGGACTTTCCGCAAGCAAAACGCAGGAAAGTTGTTGAATCGTTATGAAACTTCGGAAATTCATAACTAGAGTTCTAGACATCCGATTCGAGTTTCGTTTGAAGCGTCGGAAAGCTAATGAGGTGAAATTTGTTATAAAAATGGTTGCAGCAGATGTAACAACTTTAATTGTGACAGGATGATGTTAGAAAGAGGTGAAGTTACGGTTACACTTGTTCTTAGAACTAGACTTGTTGGTTGGTACCGCACGAGACGTCAGCGTCAGAGTGGAGCGGATTGAAGGAATAATTAAAGGCTTGTTGAGGAGCAATTTTAAAAATTAAGCGTACCATTTGAGGGGTTTTGGAAATATCCTTTAGAGTGTCGTTGCATGATGTCGATGTTGCATTTTCGGATAACGATTGGAAAATTCATATCTTGAGTTCCGAGTGTCGGATTGATGTGCTGTTTGAGACTACGAAGAGGTGAAATTATGTTGTACCTTATGGGAGAGTTATAAATATATTAGAGGTGATTCTATGAGGAGAGATTCCAAAGTCGGTTAAGGAAGTGTGAAGCTTGTTGAATAGGAATGCCTACTACTGCGATTGTTTGAAACGAAGTTGAGTAGAACATGTTGTTGATGAATAAGTTGATGAGATGTTCGGTCATAGAGATAATTTAAGTACCGATGTATTTTAGTTAGAAGTGAATTAGTAGTGAAGGTGAAATAAACTTTAGAATGGTTAAAGTCATATTGGTGATGCTAAAGCAACGACAAGTATAAAAGAAGAATTGTTGAGAATTTCTGACACCTATCTATGAAAGGAAGACCTTGTTGAGGTTCCGAGTAGAATGATATTTGGACGTGAAATATGTCATGAGATTTAGAGTAAAACCACGAGTTATGAATGTTGTTGCGGTCTTTACTAAGATGAGGATTTTGATTTGGAACGAGATGAATAGAAATGTACGAGTATATTAATGATTAGGAAGTTTGGAAGTACTTAACAAGTGTGTGATGCTAAGTGATTATGAAGAAGATTATGTAAAATGTTTGGACGTTGGTGCCTCACCGACAAGATCCACTGAGAGGGAAGTGTGCGAGTTGTAAAGAATCAAAGTGAATTATTGGGCTATGACGATATTAATGAGTTTGAGTGCAAACTCGGAAAAGACACTATTATGTAGTAATGACGGTTTATGCTTAAATATGGTTGTCGACTATCTATTAACAAATTGAGGACTTGATCACCCTTAATCTCTTGTTGGTAGTAGACGAAATCATATCGATAAGATAAGCTTGTTTTGTTACCTTAATGGTATAAGTCGTGATGGATATTAAACCGTGGGAATAGTCACTCACCATGTTGTGTGAACTTATGAAGAAGTGATAATGAAAGAGTGCAATATATTGGACGATGACTTAAGACGAATAATCAGAGTCACACAACGAAAGTGTGATGTGGAGTAGTGTTATGAGTACTACTCGTGGGCAGTGAGGAATTAATATGTCGGAAGCCTACGTAGAGAATATGTATTGATCTATATGTTGAATTTATAATCTAGTGGAAGAAAGGATGTCGTTCCGGAGAATTAGTACTCTTTTAAAATAATTGCCGAGATGATGAGTATGTTATTGTAGATGTACATAGTTAACGAGTATGTATTGAGCGAAGTTAAGTCGATGAGTTGATACTATATGATGCTATAATAATTTTGTACTGTTGTAAGGTGTTATTGTAGATTTCCAGATATAATGAGGAATTATAATCTATGAAGGACGAAGTTGATTTAATTCTTAGAGAAGAGCGGGACTCAGTTTGAGCTATTTTGTAAGAAATGGTATATTAAGGCTGATGAGTGTGATTATAATTACTTGTGTGTACTCGTTCTGATGGTTAGAATGTTTAAATAGAGGAAGTAAAGCAGGACTTTGTTTTTAAGTGCGAGTAAGTATTGCTAAGTGGTAGATTAGTACCATGTATGATAAAGAAGGATTCTTGAACGAATGAGTTAAGAGAGTCGGAATTGGGTAAAACTAAGAAATCTAATTGGTAATGATGATTGTAATGAGTAATCAAAATAGTGCAGCAAAAGCGGATTGTATTGTAACACCCTTCTAAACCCCGCGGAAATTAATAGAATAAATCAGAGTAAAAACATAAACACAAGGGTGCCACAGTTATTTAAAATAAATAAACCAATCATGGTCAAGTCATGCTTTAATAGGAAACGATTTACCAAAAACACAATTATGTTTATCACAGCGGAATAAGAAACATCATCAACATAACCAAATGGAAACATAATCCAACACCAAATAAAATAGATAATTCTCATAAATCTCTATAACTATCGTCCCCCAGTGTTACAAGATCAGAGCATGACCGACACGACCCAAAACAACGGATAAACTCTACGAGTCATCCTCACCGAGCACTAATGCCGCTACTCCTCAATCTGAAAAATGTCAACAAGTAAGGGTGAGTCTCATTCTCAATTAATCAATGTTATGCATTCATAAGCAACAAAACATCATAATATATTATTCACCCAAATTGTCATATATTCAGATATTCAATGATCATTCATCAATCACAACAAATACAACAATTACAACAAATACGACACCAAACATAACACTGAAATTCAATTCAATCATGTTATGACAAAGATGCATATGACCAACTGACATTATGCATGTGGTACCAATAAACCGTGGAATCAATCCACCTAACCGATCTACGCCTCATCGAGATACGGCCCACCGACACAATTTCCGCACAATGGGAAATATGTCCACCAACGATCCAAACATCACCGGGATCCATCATCAAATGCATATGAATGAATGTACACATATACCATACTTAAAAACATCACCGATCCGATGCACCGCATCGTCTCATCATAACTCACCATTTTCATCACCGAATAAGTATGTACACGTTGCACAATCATTCAATTATTCACATATATTTACATCAAATATATCATTCAATCATCACCGTCATATTATCACAACAACCATGATAATAGTCACAACAAATCTATCACCGCATCAACACATTGTCACATTCAAAAACATATGCACACAATGTTACATTCAACCATACATGTCCACATATAACATATAATTATCACGTTAATAATAATAACGGTTCATTCCATCATCCCACGAAAACATTGTCATGTTTACACAATTCCACATACACACAATGTATATCACTGAAGCAATTAAATAATATTTTAAAAATAATTCGGGTCACTGCCCATCTCACCAATTCATCATATAAAATATTTAATTTGCTTCACAACGTCCCAAACGGCACCAAGAAAGGATACACGGATCAAAAGATACGTTATTTTAAAGTTTTAGAAAAATTCAACACAGCAAAGTTCGCTCAGCGAAGCCCGACAGAAACGAATCCTCCAGACCTCCGCTCAGCGGACCTCTAGCGACATCCAACAGAAGCGAACTACGTTGGGACCTCCGCTCAGCGGACCCCCTCCGCTCAGCGGACCTGCGATTTCATCAATTCTCAGGTCTGCGACAGACCTGCGATTTCACACCCTTTTCACCTAAAAACGATTCCAGACATCATATACAGACATACAAACATCGAATTTCTCATCACACATCATTATACATCAAAACAACACATCAATAACCAACAATCTATACAAATTCATCAATTATCCCAAATCATAACATACCTAACAATATCAAATCCCAATATACCCAATCGAATCGAATCATACATTAATCCATCCTATTACCCATAATCACATAATAGAAATTAACCGGAAGAGTCCCCCCTTACCTTAGCGAAGAATCCGGACATTTCTCCTTCTTCTCCATCAAACCCGTAAGGCTCTTTTCATCACTTTCAGCAAGAATCTCCAATCTTCAAACCCGCTTATCTCCCTCACCAAGAACTTCCCTGACACGAATTAATATATCAAATCAAAGGAAATTTCATGTAGAATCTGAATCTTCAAGAATTACCTGATTTGGAGTTACGAGCAGAAAGTTATGACATGATTTGTGAAGGCTGCCAAAGGGTTGCGAAAATAGCTTTTGCCCATGAGTTCTTCTTCTCTCCCTCTTAGGTTTTCTTCCTCTATTTTTCAATTTCCTCTTATTTTCTTGTTTTATTAAAACATGGCATAATTTAGTAATGGGCTCAACATTTAACACCCCCTCATTACTAAATACCTCACTTGGCCCAAAGACCCATACTCCATATTTCTTCCAATTAATTCAACGAAAATATCAAATAATTCTAAATAATAATTCAATTTCCGATTAAATTAAAATTAGAAAATATGGGGTGTTACATGTAACATGTTGGATAATTGCTGGTATGACTTGAGAGGAGTCAGATAGTTGAAATTCAATGGTATAGGAATGTTATTATCGAGTTTCTTGAAGGAAGCATCCTAATCTCATGCCTTACAAGGATTTGGTGTTATCTTTGACTCCTTACTTCGAAGAAATTACTTTTGAACACATTCCCCGAGAGGAGAATCAATTGGCAGACGCATTAGCTACCATGTCATCCATGTTCAAGGTCAGATGGGACAATGAGGCTCCTATAGTTATTATTGAAAGACATGACGAACCGGCATACTGTTACGAGATAACTACTGACGAAGTTGAAGAAAAACCATGGTTCCATGAAGTAAAATGATATCTTGAAGCTCAGGAATACCCTGAAGGGGCATCTATCAATGACAAGAAGTTCTTAAGAAGGTTTGCTTCCAAATTCTTCTTGAGCAATGGTACCCTATACGAGCGCAATCATGATTCAACTCTGCTTCGTTGTGTGAACAAGAAGGAAGCAGAAGAGATTATGGAAAACATGCATGACGGAACCTTTGGAACTCATTCTAGTGGACACACTATGGTTAAAAAGATTCTGAGAGCGGGCTACTACTGGTCCACTATGGAAACTGACTGCCATCAGCATTCCAGAACTTGTCACAAGTGCCAGATATATGCCGACAAAGTACACGTATCTCCAATTCCACTGAATATTCTGACTGCCCCTTGGCCTTTTGCAATGTGAGGCATTGATATGATCGGAGAAATCAAACCTACCGCTTCCAATGGACACTTCTTCATCCTCGTGGACATTGATTACTTCACCAAATGGGTAGAAGCTACTTCATTTGCTGCCGTTACCAAGAATGTGGTGGCCTGATTCATCAAGCATAACCTTATCTGTCGGTATGGCATCGCCGAAAGGATTATCACAGACAATGGTACCAACCTGAACAACAAGATGATTACTGAACAAGAAGGAAGCAGTTCAAATACAAGCACCATAACTCTTCTCCTTATAGACCAAAGATGAATGGCGCGGTAGAGGCCGCCAACAAGAACATAAAAAAGATCGTACAGAAGATGACAGTGACTTACAAGGATTGGCACAATATGTTACCATTTTCTCTTCATGGTTACCGCACTTCAGCACGTACTTCAACCGGGGCAACCCCGTTCTCACTAGTCTATGGCATGGAGGCGGTATTACCGATTGAAGTTGAGATTTCGTCTTTAAGGATCGTGAAGGATGCAGAGTTAGATGAAGATGAATGGATCCAGACTCGACTAGACCAGATAAACCTGATTGATGAAAAGAGGCTTGCGGCTGTTTGTCATGGGCAGTTATATCAAAAGTGTATGATAAAGGCGTTCAACAAAAGAGTCAAACAACAAGCATACCAGACTGGTGATTTAGTAATAAAGCGAATCATCCTACCACAAGGTGATCCTAGGGGCAAGTGGACTCCCACATATGAAGGACCATTCGTAATCAAGAAAATATTCTCTAGAGGGGCAATGATACTCACTACTATGGATGGTGAAGACTTGCCACACCCTGTGAACGCAGACATAGTCAAAAAATACTATGCATAAATAAGACCCGCTAGGTCGACGTATCTAGGCAAAAGTAAGGGCATCCCGGCGAACCAAAAAGATTCGGGAAAAATTTAGGGATATATATATAAAAAATGTACACCCGGCAAGTTTAAAACCCGAAAGGGAGGCTTGGGCAAAAAAGGGTATCCTGGTAGGCTGAAAACCTGAAAGGGTGGCCTAGGCAAAAATTAAGGATTTAAGCGTACAATTATGTCTCGTTCAGATCACTCATTATTCAATTTTATTAGCAACATCAAAGGGCACGGACCGGTTCAATCATCTTTCTCCAACAAGCAAGGGATGAGATGCTCGAAGACATAATGGCAATAGCAGAGTTGAAACTCAATAGGATCGTTTCCACATAGCTATTTTTCTTTTGTTTTACTTTGTATCTTTTCAAAAAACACACAAATGCTCTCCTATTATTTTGCCTATTCATGGCTCTTTCTTAATACAAGTCATTTTTCTTTTCTATGCTCCTGAGTGTTTCTTTCTCGAATACGTAAACATCCAATGATAATCTTGAATAAACATATGCATATGAACATGACTAACATTTATCTTTTCCTTTGCAAAATATATGTATGTTTGTAAAAAACAGGAAAGGCAATTAGACAATGTCTAAGTAATCCAGAGGTTCTCCCTCAAAGTCAATAGTCTGGAAGGATCCCCACAGAGTAATCATTAGAAATTCCCTTCCCAACAGAGATTCAGTCCCCCATCGAAGTGTTACTTACATCTTTGACACTGCCGGTTCGACGATACTTCTTTTTTCTCCAAACAAGATTATTCATATCTCTTATCCCCGGTCGGGGTACATCAAATCGCTTTCATCCCCAAGCAGAAATCATAAATCCCTAGCTAAGCATCTTCAAAACAAGATCAGGCATCAAAATCACAACAATACAGAGATTTATTTTCTCAAAACACTCCAAACGGCGTCAGTCATACATCATATACATATCCATACATTGCATACATTACTTCATGATAAACATACAGGTTTCTCATTTATTTTGAGAGACTCGCATAAAACATGCATCATGACATTGAATAAAGATTAACTCTAGTTTTTCAGGACACAGGTACAAGCGGATAAACAATATCTTAATCTTTCCAAGATCTAATTCTATCATCACGAACGCTATAGACACAGTCATCTTTCCAAGATCTAATTCAGTTACTACGAACTGTACTGACACGATCAATCTTCAAAGATCTAATTCTACCATCACGAACGGTGTAGACACGATCAACTTTTCAAAGTCTAATTCAGTTACTACGAACGGTGCTGACACGAGAAACTCTCAAAGATCTAATTCTATCATCACGAACGGTGTAGACACGATCATCTTTCCAAGATCTAATTCAGTTACTACGAACGGTGCTGACACGATCGACCTTCAAAGATCTAATTCTATCATCACCAACGGTGTAGACACGGTCATCTTTCCAAGATCTAATTCAATTACTACGAACGGTGCTGACATGATCGACCTTTAAAGATCTAATTCTATCATCACGAACGGTGTAGACACAATCAACTTTTCCAAAGTCTAATTCAGTTACTACGAACGGTGCTGACACGACTGACATTCAACAACTACTTCTCAACACTTCAAATATAGATATAGTCCAACAAACGACTCATTATGACTTTCAAAACTCATCAATACAGGTGGCATCTTAAAGCCCACTTCACATTCCCGACATCCGGATGGCATCTCTAAGCCCATCCCCGATGGTACAAATTTTTGGGTACTCTAGAATTCAATCCTCTTCCACCTTCAGATATCGACCGGCATATAAACCACTCTACATCCTCAGGTTTAAAAAGATTGAACAGGGGAAGCTGTCATACCCCAAAATTTGCCCATCTCATTTCTCCTTTCAAGCTCATACCAAAGCTCAAGACTCAAAGACACACTCTCCTAGACAAGGGCTTAATGAACTAGGGTTTTGAACTTTCTAAAGAAAATCAATGAATCAAAGTCTCTAATGGATTTCATATGGCTTATGATGTTTCAAAATATCTCTATGGCAAAGTACAAGCTTTAATTCAAAGGATTGCCTAGTCAATTGCTCAAAAGTCAACAGTCGACTAGTTTGACCTAAAAGTCAACTGTGGTCAAAGTGCAGTCAAAATTCCTGATTTTTTATCAACAACCTTATTTTGAAGTATCATTCATCATTTGATCAAGGATTGATCATGATTCATCAAGGAAAGTTCAGAAATCAACAAAACCTAAAGTTTCTAAATTAGGGTTTTTGACCTAAAGTCAACTGAACTTTGACCAGCCATAACTTTCACATGGAACATCAGAAATTTTCCATCCCAAGCTTATTTTGAAGGAAATTGAGTTCTCTACAAATTTGTCTCTCACAAGCCAGGTCCAAAAATGCTTCATTTGAGAGATATGGATCAAAAGATTATAGGTCTTTTTGAAAGTCAACTAAAAGCAGTTTTTTGTCAAAGCCCATATCGTCAAGATAAAATCTTCAAATGGAATAAATATTCCAAAGTGGCTTGTAGAGGACATCTTTAGGTTTCTAAAAAGTCCTAGAACTCCTCCATACCTTTAAAACTGAAGGAGATATGCCTTGTCAAAGTTGGATCATTTTAAGGGAAAAATGTGAAATAAAAGGCTTCCAAATGATTTTTTTGAAAAGAGGCCCATGACTTTAAGATCCAATCTTGCTATACAAGTCATCTAGAATCTCTAATCTGAAAGCCACGAAAAAATGATGAGTATTTGATTTTATTTAAATTTTATTCATTAAAATCTTGGATTTCATTCAAATATTTTGAAAAAAATTGAGAAGATTTGATTTGCTTCCAATATCAATCATAATCAATCATACAAATATTCAATATTCACTATCAAATTCGTGCAAGAGCTAATTGTTTGGAAAAGATTAGATTTGGCTCAAGAATAGAAACTTTAAAATCATATGTCCAATCAACTTTCAATTTAAGATTCAAAAGGATTTGATTGAGTTTTGTTACCCTAATTCAATCCTCTATAAGTACTAAACCTGTTCATATGGCAAGGACGTTTTTTGGCAGCTTAAGAGAACCCTAATTTTCCTTAAAATTTCAAAAGCAAGTCAAATTCGGATTCCGAGTTGCAGGCCAATTCAAGGGGATCTAAGTGCTCAAACACCCTCCTCAAGCATCTCTGAAGCTCTCCAGACATTCTTCAAGGTCGTGCACGCCCAGAATCGCATCCAAATCATCACGGTTTGCACTACTTTTAAGTTGTTTCGATTACCATGTTTCATGAAGCATAAACACATTTTGGTTGCATATAATTGTTTATAATGTTGTTTTGAGTGATTTTGGATATTTATTTGATCGATTCCTTGCTCGTACCGGTAAGCACCATAGCTAGAGTTCATAAACTCGAAAGAGGGCTTTTCGGTTAGGGTAAAATTAGGTGAAATTTCAGGTGTCATTAATCTCGTGAGGCTTGGACGATGATAACTATGGGGTCGCGCCAAATTTATTTTGCATATATGAGGATTTGTGATGTGCAGGTTTATTTTCTACGAGCCAAATCCATGGCGAAACCGTAGCTAATGTTTCAGGGGTTTTAGTGAAGAAGATGAAGCGTGGCACTCCCTCATTGGTGGAAAAGCGCGCGTTCTGTTTCTTTTAAACAGATGGATCAGGTGCGTTAAGACGCACGCCATTGTGATGGTCCCTCAGCGTGCAACCGTCAGATCCCAGGATAAACGAATCCAACGCTTTTGGGGGCGAGGGTGTACCATGCTCTGTCAAAGGCTTGCTGCACAGGATTATCCGCTAAGTTTCCCAAAAAAAAATTATTTTTTATTACATTTATCCTTTTTTATTTATATTCTTTTCTTTTTCCCTTTTTTATTAATTTCTCTTTATTTATTTATTTATATATTTAGCCAATTAGTGTTTTACATAATATTTTTATAATTATTTATTTTTCATCGAAAACTCGATTTTTTCCATAATTCTATTAATAATTGTTTATATGTCTAAAAATTCAATTTTTATTTTCATACATACTTAAATTAACTAAATAATTAGGATTTAATCCAATAATTATTTAATTAATATATCAAATCGAACTTTCGATTTTTCTTTAATTTTTAGTGTTATTTAAATTATTGTTTTTTTTAAATTATTTAATCTTATGGTTTCTAACCCTGATTTATCCCGGTAAATCAGGGTTGTCGATCTTTAATGCACTAAACATTTCTCTTCTCTGTGCCTAATTTCCAGGGTTAACCAAGATCCTTCAGCCACGCGCCACACCAGATCAAAAAGCTACGTTTCTAATTTTTTTTGTTTAAACATCATTTTATTTTTTACTCTGCCTTTTGGATTAAAATAGGGTTTCCATCAATAGTCAATGAATCTGTAATACACTAACATTTCTCTTCTTTTGTGCCTAATTCTCAGGGTTAACCGAGATCGATGAAAGCTCAAAACTTATGGTAACCCTAAAATTAATATTATTTAATTATTGTTCTTTCTTGCCTTTATTTTCCTTATCAATGGGCTTTTGGCCATGTTATCCCCCGCCCAAGGCCTTGTAATAGTTAGATTTTGTATTATTTGTTTAATTGCGTGGTTAGTACTAATAGGGCGTGAAAACCTTGAATCAAATTTAGAATCATTAATTATAAGATAATATATCTGAATCAACCACGTGATTGTGCACCCACACACCTTTAAGGGTAACCCCTCTTGTTGCATGTTGCCTGTTGCCTTGTTATTTGCTGCCTTGTTGCCTTGTTTATTACAGAATAGTCAAGCCCCTCTTGTTCATTATCATTACTGAAGATCATAAGTCCCTTCGATGTTGCCTCCAGTTATATGATCTAGTCCCTCGAGGTTGCCTACGATATGATATGATAGTCCCTTTCGATTGCTGAGGTGTCCTTATTGGTTGCCTAAAATAACTATTTTATCCTTTCCTTAGACTACCTGCCCTCTTTATGGCAGGGACAGTCTTATGGCGAACGATAACTCAATGACCCTTCAACCTCCAATAAAAGGACTTCCTACCCTCTTATGGTATGGATAGCCCTGAAAGGCTAAAAGAACTTTTTAACTATAATGGTAATTACCTCCTAATTGCTTGCTCTGGTTTAAATTTATTTTTGCCCTTTTATCAAAAAACCTTCAAAAAGACTACGCTTATTTACAAGCTAAAGTCCTTATTCAAATGCTTTTTCTATACATTTCTAAACTTTTGAAAACAAATGAGCTAAGCAATTAAGAGCCCGTGGAAAACCATGGATGCAAAGGGTGCCTTAAACCTTCCCTTTGTATAAATTACCCCCCCGAACTCAAAATCTTTTTAAAAGGTCTTTTTCTGTTCTTTTAGCCTTTCTATTAAATTGGATAAAATAAAAGTCGGTGGCGACTCTTGCTTACCGCGAAATTTTCTTTAAAGTCAGTTCACCGTATTACAAAAAGGAATTATAATGGTCAATTGTTTAAGAAGTTCTACAAATTTCTTAAACTGCCCTATGCATTTAGATTTTTTGAATCTTTGACAGTACGGGATAGGTGGTTTATAGGGTGGTGGAGGTACGTATGGCGCTTCTTTTTCCTCCGTCTCGCCTTCCTTGTCCTCTTTCTCTTTTGGGTTACTTGATTTATCTTTGGGTCCACTTTCCTCCTCAGTTGTTTTACTAGGGTTTTGGAACATAGCATGGTTTTTAAGCTTAGGGTCAGTTGGTTCGTCCATCTCTCTACCACTTCGCAGAATATTAGCATGAACATGTCCTTTCGGATTCGGTTGTGGCTGTCCAGGAAATGTGAGTGGCCAACGCGTCTACTTTAGTCACCAACTGTTTGATTTGCTCATTAGTGTGTATGTTTTGGTTTAGGAAATCTTTATTAGTCAGAGTTTGAGTGGCTACGAAACTTTCTATCATTAATTTAGGTTAGACTTCCTAGGGACGTTAGGAGCAGCGAAGGGTGCCTTTTGATATCCAGGAGGTATACTAGGTGCTTGGCCAAGCGCATATAAGGCATTATTGTTCTTATACGAGAAGTTAGGGTGATTTTTCCATCCTGGGTTATATGTGTTTGAGTAAGGGTTTCCTTGAGCATAGTTTATTGGTTCGGGGGAAACTCCTGCCAGAAGATGGCACTCGGGGGCAGCATGTCCAGACATCCCGCATATTTCGCAATTTGGGGAAATAGCAGCCACGGCGGCTATAGGTGTTACAGTCAGGTTCTCGATCTTCTGAGTTAGGGCATCGACTTTGGCGTTAACGCGGTCGAGGCTACTTATCTCATACATACCACTTTTCATTGAAGATTTCTCTCCAGAAGTTCTCTCTGATGGAGCTCTCTCGCTTCCCCAGTGATAATGGTTTTGAGCCATACTTTCGATAAGTGCGTAGGCATCGGCATATTCTTTGTCCATCAGAGCGCCACCTGCGGCGGTGTCAATTGTAAGTCTCGTGTTGTAGAGGAGACCATTGTAGGAGGTATGGATAACTAACCATTCTTCTAATCCGTGATGTGGACAAAGTCTCAGCATGTCCTTGCATCTCTCCCACGCTTCGAATAAGGACTCGTTGTCTTTTTGTCTAAACCCATTGATCTGGGCTCTTAGCATGGCGGTTTTACTAGGTGCAAAATATCGTGCCAGGAAGACTTTCTTAAGTTCATTCCAAGTAGTGACAAAATTTGCGGGTAAAGACTGGAGCCAAGCTCTAGCTCTATCCCTCAGTGAAAAAGGAAAAAGGCGTAGTCGGATAGCTTCCGAACTGACACCATTTGCTTTAATAGTGTCTGCGTATTGCAAGAACACTGACAGATGAAGATTAGGGTCTTCCATCGAATTTCTAGAAAATTGATTTTATTGTACTGCTGACAACAAAGATGGCTTTAGCTCGAAATTGTTCGCCTCAATAGCAGAAGCAACAATATTATAGTGTGGTTCAGCTTGCGAAGGAATGGCATAAAACTTGAGAGGACGCGGTTGTTCTCTCATGGTTGATTCTTCAACTGGTTCAGAAGTAGGATTAGGAACAAGAGTGCGAGTTCGTCGTAACCAACGTGATACAGTGATAGAACGCTCCGGTTCGGGAATTGGCAGCACTAAGTCTTCACTTCGAGAGCGGGTACTTGGCATGCACAAAGGGAATTAGAGTAATTTCAATTTTCCTTAGTCTCTACAACGTGACAGTTAATTACGATATCGACTAAATTAGTCCCCGGCAACGGGGCCAAAAACTTGATCGCGACAAAGTGGGTATGTCTGTGATTATGACTGCAAGTGCATAGTCTATCGCGTAGTTTTAAAAGATATCGAACCCAAAGGACTAAGAACCGACCTAATGTAGTTAATTGTCACTACGTAAATCTAAGGCTATCGTTTGATTGATTAAGATCAGACGGGGGAAATAAATGAATAGAATTAAATTAAATTAAATCAAAAGGGAATTTATATCGGTATGTAATAGTCGGACGTCGGGGATCTAGTAAACTATCGACGCGGATCGTAATTTAAAAATACTTTTCTGTAGAAATCATTAGTTTAAAAACCTTCCTCTCACACTCTCGTGTTTATTGATTATGATTTTATTATTAAACCTAAGTGACCGCTCTCGCTGTATCAATTAAAGTTTAAAATGATTTTTGAAAACAAATGAAGACTAATTAACCTTAAAGCGCTCTCGCTGTATTTAAGGTTAATGCTTAATTCCTACTGTCCAGTTAAAACCTCAAACTCTCGTTTTTATTGATCCTAACTTCTATCGTTTTTAACTCTCGTTACAAAACAGTTTAATTAAGCATTAGAAATTATAACCAGATAAATAAATTTTCGTTAATAAATTACGTCGATAGCGCCACTAGATTCCCTCAGTTATATGACTTTACACACCGATAATGGATATTTAGCCGGACATTATTTTGATAGACGAATCAGAACAGATATATAACAGATATAAATTAATCCGGACATAATTTGATAAATTAACATGAACAGTAGATAATAATTAATGCTAATAAATAAACCTGAATTAAATTGCAGACTGAAAATTGAAATCTTGCAGCACTGATTCTTGATTCCGGGACTTGAAATAAATGCTGAAACTAAATCTAATCCTAAAAACTAAAAAACTAAATCTGAAGCTTAAAAAGAAACTGAATTGCAATAGTATTTCTGGTGTGGAAATCTATTGCCGGAAGTGGTTTGGAAGAAGTAGACTTGAACTGGAATTTGCAGAGAAGAAAATAACGGCACTAGGGTAAAACTTCGTAACCCTTTCAATTGGTCTTGCTGGGTATTTATAGAGCTTCTTCAGATTCTTGGACTTGGGTTCTTTTCGTCTCAGTAGCAAGCTTTTCGGAGGAGAAATAGGTGGAGAAAAAAAACGGGGCTTTGATGAACGTATCTTCCTGGGCGTGAGTGTGTGACTCACGTCACACACTAAGTAAACAAAGTGGTGCCGACCGGCAGGAAGGGGGGCATGACGGACGGCATGGCCTTCCTTGTGCCACTCGTCACGTGCTCTCCTCTTGTCTTGGGATTTTGGCTTTGCAGCATGGATGGTGGGTGATCGGTCACCATTTTCATGTAATTTGTATCATGCATTCGGTCCATATCTATCAATCTGGTAACACTTTGGTGTGAGTTTCGTAGAAAAATGTTTAAGTTCTTGCTTTTTGTTTGTTTGTTCTTTTCATTGTTGGTTTTATCTATTTATTTAAGTTCTAGATGTTTTTATGCCGTTTGGTTAGTTGTGTACAAGTTGCAGGTTTGAACAAAGCATCTTGAGTGCCAAAGCATCAAGGAAGAAGGAAGAGCAAGAGAAAGATGAAAAATCACAAGTCTGGGGTCAAACATGGTCGGCCGTGCTTCAGCACACGGCCCGTGTCAGAACACAGAGCAAAGCCAATAGAAATTCCAGGGGGCCAACACGGCCACCCGTGTGCCTGAGCACGGCCCGTGTTGGTGGCCAGCATCTGCCAATGGAAATTCCAGGGGGCCAACACGGCCGCCCGTGTGCCTGAGCACGGCCCGTGTTGGCAGGCGCGTGAATGACCATTATTTGGGTCTTGTGACACTCAAACTTATTCCAGGGGCACTTTTGACTTTGTACTACTAAAGGCTTGTATGGAGACTATTTAGGTTTATGTTTTAAGTTATTTTAGGGACTTTTTGGGGATCGTACGAAAGAATTCCAGAAGAGAGCAAGATAGCGTTATCAAGGTTGTGGAAGACGAAGAGATTCAACGGTGGACACCATTGAAGATCAGAGTTCTCCTAATCTTTTGTAAATGTCTAAACTTTCTGATTTTGGTTTCTTGAATATTATGAGAGGCTAAACCCCCCAATACCAGGGGGTGACCCTGATTTTTATTGTAATGACTATGATCTACGTATTTCTTTAATCAAGTATTCATGTTTTGCAATTTAATTGTTTAATGTTTTATGCTTTCTTTGTCGACCAAACAAGGATTGATCTACGGTTAACGATCTGTAGGACTACGGTTGTTAAGGTTTTTAAACAATTAAATCTTAGGGTTATCACCTAGGACTAGGGATACCGTAAGGTTATTTGAATATTCTTGATCATTTATATCTTTGGTTCACAAACCTTTGTTTTTAAGGACTTAGGCAATAGGATTGCAAACCAAAAGGTTTTCACTAAGGACTTAGGAAAACATCCTTAAGAACAAATAGTTGCACTTCATGAACTTTTTGAAGAGATCTGTTTTTACAAAGTCATTATAAGGAAAATCATACACCTACCCTGGCATTACTCTACATTTATACTCAAAAGCTCAACTCTACTTTCAGCTTATTTATTTTAACTCTATTATTTCAATATAAGAAAAATACCCCTATGATATTTTGTTTAATTGACTCCTTATAATAATTTGTATTTCCCACGCAATCCTCGTGATCGATACTTGGGGTAAAACCCATTATTACTACATTGGTGAAAATAGTACACTTGCTATTTTTCCGATCAATAGGTCTCTTTCTTCTTATTTGCACCCCCATAAATTTAAGCATCAGCAATTTTCACTTCATTTTGGCTCCTTTATTTGATCATTTCTTTTGCGAGCCCTGATTTAATAAATACCTGAAACAAATACGAAATACCTGCATAATACGAAATAAAGTAATAAAATCGAAATAAAATAAAACAATAATATATGTAAATTAAGCGAAATATACGATACATTTTCGTGTTATCAATTCACTCAACCAACGTTCCAACATTATCGACGTGAAATCGTATTGTCAAATCCACATGCAGGTAGGTGGATCGATAATCTAGATAGAGAGAAATGAACTAGGGCATTCGACAACGGCCAACAATGGGGGCACATGACTACAAATCTTGTGGAGGTAATGAATGGTGTTTTTAAGGGCATCAGACATCTTCCAATTATTTCCTTGGTGAGATCAACCTACTTTAGGATGGCTTCCCTTTTCGCGAGAAGAGGTGAGCGGTAGAGTGCAGTTTCAGAATTGGGACAACTGTTCAGCAAAAGTTAAATGAAATTTATGAAAGAACGATCTGCCAAAGCCAGCAGCCATCATGTTACAGCTTTCGACCGATTCAATCGCACCTTCAGTGTCAAAGAAACAATTGACCATAATGAGGGCCTCCCGAGACAAGAGTACAGGGTTCTGCTGGAAGAAGGGTGGTGCGACTATGGAATGTTTCATGCCTTTCGCATGACTTGCTCCCATGTCATCGCAGCATGTTCATATGCGCACCGAGATGTCTTAGCACTCTTAGCTCCCGTTTACAAGACTGACACCTTGCTCGGAGTATACAACAATTCATTTCCAGTGATGGCAAAGGAGGATTATTGGCCTGCGTACGAGGGGGAGGTAGTATGGCATAATGACAACATGCGGCGAAAGAAAAAGGGTCGACCCAACAGCACGCGAATCAGAACCGAGATGGATGATCATGAAAAAATGGTAAGAAAGTGTAGCATTTGTCGTCAAGTCGGGCACAATAAAAATACGTGTCCTAATTGTGGATCAACCTCCACCAACCAATAAATGTATCTCATGTATTTTTACTGTCTTTTATGAAATCAACTAGACTTTCTTTATTCGTGAAACATATTGTGTTAGAACAAGATTTGTTCTAATCAATATTCTTAGTTTTGATGATAACAAGCATATGAATTTTGTATGAGATAATGTGGTACTCTAATACTATGCAATTTCCATTTCAGGAATTATATAAAGAGTATGCACAAAATCAACGCAAGAAGCACTGACTCAGAAGGTTCAGCATGCATCATCAGAACATGGTCTGGCAAGACATCAGAAGATGGTCAAGCAGAATCAGAACATGGGTCTATGGAAGCATCAGAAGAACTTGAGATCAGAAGCAGAAGCACTGAAGTTCTCATGGTATCACGCTCAGAAGCACTTCAAGGTCAGAAGACAAGAAGATGCTCTGCACCAAGCTGTTTGACTCTGATGATATTCAAACGTTGTTCACACAAACATCAGATCAGAAGCAAGTACTAGCTGGCAAGCTACACTGACTGACAAAAGGAACGTTAGAAGCTATTAAAGGTAACGTCAGTAGACACGGCGAAAGCAAGGCTCGAGGTAGTTGACAAAAGAGTGAAACATTAAATGCAATGTTGTACGGAATACGCAAAGCATTAAATGCTCCCAACGATCATCTTCTCAAACGCCTATAAATATGAAGTTCTGATGAGAAGCTAAGTTACGAATGCTAAATACAAGACTTTATGCAAAAACGCTGAAACGCTGTTCAATCCCAAAGCTCTCAAACTTCATCATCAAACTCACTACATTGCTATTGTAATATCTTAGTGAGATTTAAGCCTAAACTTAAGAGAAATCACAGTTGTGATAATAGCTTTATAAGAAGCATTGTAACTCTTAGAATTTGTTTACATTAAGTTGTAAGAACTAGAGTGATCAGGTTGTTGATCAGTATACTCTAGAAAGTCTTAGAGGGTATCTAAGCAGATTGTTCCTAGAGTGATCAGGTTGTGATCAGTATACTCTAGAAGACTTAGAAGTTGTCTAAGTGGAAAGCCATTGTAATCTAGTGTGATTAGTGGATTAAATCCTCAGGTGAGGTTAATCACTCCAAGGGGGTGGACTGGAGTAGTTTAGTTAACAACGAACCAGGATAAAAATCATTGTGCAAATTGTTTTTATCTTACAAGTTTTAAAGCTACACTTATTCAAACCCCCCCTTTCTAAGTGTTTTTCTATCCTTCAATTGGCATCAGAGCGCCGGTTCTAAGGTGCAAGCTCTTAACCGTGTTTAGAAAAGATTCAGGAAGAGAAAAACATTAAGTCAAGATGGTTGAGACTCCACCACCTTCATCTACATCTACATTTGGCTCAGCTAAGCAATACAATGGAAATGGTAACAATGGTTATACTAGACCGCCAGTATTTGATGGTGAAAACTTTGAATACTGGAAAGATAAACTGGAAAGTTACTTCCTTGGTCTAGATGGTGACTTATGGGATCTTCTGATGGATGGTTACAAACATCCAGTGAACGCTATTGGCGTAAGGCTTACAAGACAAGAAATGAATGATGATCAAAAGAAGCTTTTCAAAAATAATCATAAATGTAGGACTGTTTTGATGAATGCTATCTCTCATGCTGAGTATGAGAAGATATCTAACAGGGAAACTGCCTATGATATATATGAGTCATTGAAAATGACCCATGAAGGAAATGCTCAAGTCAAGGAGACCAAAGCTCTTGCTCTAATCCAGAAATATGAAGCCTTCAAGATGGAGGATGATGAAAATATAGAGAAAATGTTTTCAAGATTTCAAACGCTAACTGCTGGATTAAGAGTTCTGGACAAAGGCTACACCAAGGCTGATCATGTAAAGAAGATCATCAGAAGCTTGCCCAGAAGATGGGGTCCAATGGTGACTGCATTCAAGATTGCAAAGAATCTGAATGAGGTTTCTTTGGAAGAGCTAATCAGTGCCTTGAAAAGCCATGAGATAGAGCTGGATGCAAATGAGCCTCAGAAGAAAGTTAAGTCTATTGCATTAAAATCTAATATTAAAAAATGCACTAACGGTTTTCATGCCGAAGAAGTAGATTCTGAAGAATCAGAATCAGAAGAAGAAGATGAACTGTCCATGATCTCCAGAAGGGTAAACCAACTCTGGAAGAGCAAGCAAAGGAAGTTCAAAAGCTTCAGAAGTTCAAAGAAGTTTGAACGAGGAGAATCTTCTGGTGGCAGAAGATCTGACAAGAAGAAGGTCGTCTGCTATGAGTGCAATGAGCCTGGACACTTCAAGAATGAATGTCCAAAACTTCAGAAGTAGAATCCCAAGAAGAAGTTTCATAAGAAGAAAGGTCTTATGGCAACATGGGATGATTCTGAATCAGAATCAGAATCAAACTCTGAAGGAGAGCAAGCAAACCTTGCATTGATGACCACAATAGATGATGGATCAGAATCTACATCAGAATCAGATTCTAAAGAGGTATTTTCTGAACTATCTAGAGAAGAGTTAGTTTCCAGTTTAGCAGAACTTATGGAACTCAAGGCTCATCTTAGTATCAAATACAAAAAGCTGAAAAAGAAATTTGAATTTGAAACTAAGAAGCTGGAAGTGGAAAATTCTGAACTGAAGGAAAAAGTTTTAAAATTATCCAAAGATATTGGATCTCCTTCCGAATCAGAAAAATCCATTCCTAGCCTCAATCATATTTTGAAAGAATATGACTCGAGCTTCAGAAAGTTCTATCTAGAAGTATTGGCAGAATTCATCTTGCTTCTATGATATATGGTGTTTCTGGAAACAAAAGGTTTGGTTTTGGCTATGAGGGTGATACCTCACATAAATTTGAACCTGTTGATGATTTGAAAATCACATACAAGCCATTGTATGATCAGTTCAAATATGGCCACTCACATGATATTAGGCTCACTTCACATGCACACAGTTTTCACACTACACACACCAAAAAGCATGTGACACAACCTAAAAGATATCATGCTGCCAAACCTAAAGAATATCATGTTGTTCCTCCTGTTACTTATAATGCTAAACCCAAGTTCAATCAGAACTTGAGGAAAACTAACAAGAAAGGACCCAAGAAATTGTGGGTACCTAAGGAGAAGATAATTTCTGTTGCAGATATCCTTAGCAGCAAAGAAGACAAAGCACAAAATGTCATGGTACCTGGACTCTGCGTGCTCGCGACACATGACGGGAAGAAGGTCTATGTTCCAAGACCTGGTGCTTAAGTTTGGTGGAGAAGTCAAGTTTGGAGGAGATCAGAAGGGCAAAATTATTGGCTCTGGAACCATAAGTATTGGTAACTCTCCTTCCATAACTAATGTACTTCTTGTAGAAGGATTAGCGCATAACTTATTGTCCATAAGTCAATTAAGTGACAATGGTTATGACACAATCTTCAATCAAAAGTCTTGTGATCGGAAAATAGCAAGTGTACTATTTTTACCGATGTAGTAATAATAGGATTTATCCCAAATATCGATCTCGTGGACTGCGTAGGAAATATAAGTTATTTTAATGATTCAATTGAACAAAAGATCATGGGGGTTTTGTTGTTTGACTAGAAATAATGATAAATGACAACAAATCAATAAGAGACGTAAATGTGACTTTAAAACAATATGAGAGAATATGCTAGGGTGAGTGTATGAATTGCCTTGCAATGACCCTTAATCCTTAGTTATAAAATATCAATGTACATGAACTATTACCGAATCTCAAGAGTTATCTTCCCTAATTCCTCAGAGGAAAACCTTTTGATACTTTCTTGTATCCTAATTCCTTAGCAATTCAAGAAGTAATCAAGCGCAATATAATTTATCAAGATTATTATGGTTACTGCGAAGCATCCTCATTCCTAAGCAATAGCAATCGTAATATAATTTTGCAAACAGCGATAAGGTGGTTTGTCCGACCTAAACCTTAACCGTAAATCAAAAATCTATTTGTCAGATAGATAGAGCAATAAGCACTTTGCACAATCAAATAATTTCACACACATAAATATTCTCTAACATAAAGGAAATTAGGTTCAATGACAATAGCAATTCAGGGACACCCCCCTAGCATTGGGGGGTTTACCCGCTCATAATATTCAAAGAAAATACAATAGGAAGATTAGACATTACAAGAAAATAGGATTGCTTTGATCTTCAATCGCAATTGCTCTTGAAGATCTCTGTTCTCCAAAACCCTTGAGAGCTCTCCTCTTTCTTCTGCAATTCTTTCGTACGTCAAAAAGTGTCCTTCTCTTTGCCCTAAGGTTGTTCTTATAACTCGCTTCCATTCAGGTTGAAACTGAAGTACCAAAAATACCCTTACTGGTCCCCTTCAGGTGAGAAAAATAATGAAAATAAAATCAGCACGCTTCAACAACACGGGCCGTGTTGCTGCACACGGGCGCCCGTGTTGTTTCTCTGCTCCTGGGCCAAAAACACATGTTCCCTGCATCTTTTCACACGGACCGTGTGCCTGCACACGGGTGCCCGTGTGAAACCTCTGTCTTTGCATCAAACTTGCTTTTCTAACCATTTTTTGACACGGACCGTGTGCATGCACACGGGTGCCCGTGTGGCCCTCAGCTTTGGCTTTTTCGGCTTCTTTTTCCATTCGTGCGCGCCATAAGTCTCTATCTCTCCCGTGTATCAACCTGGCCAAAAACAAACTAACAACCAGCGCATAAAACGACACTTTTATAATACTCAAAACACATTAAAATGCAACAAAGCCATACGACCGAAAAACAAGAAACTTACTTTAAAAACATATGCCAATGCCACTTAGTATTACCAAGATTACGAATTTCGGTCGGAAAAAGGTGCGGAAACTTACTAGAAATGGTGATCGATCACAACCCCACACTTATCTCATTGCTTGTCCTCAAGTGATGTATCGAGGCAAAACAGAGGTCACCTGACGAGATTCTTTTCTCCACAACACAATCAGGTTTTTCGCAAGATTCCTTCACTTAGCAATCGAGTTTCTGGTTTCCTTCTTCAAACTATCAACTGCATTATCACTTTCGAGCACGTTTTCACCTGCAAGCTTTTCACACTCTCACAAAATCTCTCCGGGTTAAAGTGTCTACACTCACAGTACCAAGGCATGCATATTACTTTTAACTTTGAATATATTCTCTAATCACTACACACACAGATTACACACACTTCATGAGGTCTTAGGGTTGTAACGTGGCTTGGGTTTGGTGGGGTAATAAGGAATGGGATAACAAATGGTTTTGGTGCTCGGCATTTATGTTGGGTTCACATTTCTACTCTTAGTGGTTTGAATCGTAAGAATGGGGTTAAGACCTTCGACATCTTGTTTTTAGCTTTTTAGAGTCATTCACATGGTCTTTCATATACGTGGGCAAGGGTTAAGGATTTTTTCTTCCTTTTGTTTTTCAAACTTTCTCTTTGGATTTTCACAAGTTCAACATTCATCTTTTTTTTTTCTTTCTATTTTTTTCTTGCCCTTTTCTCAATGGTTTACAACCCCACACTTAGATTCTTTCGTGTCTTTCAAGAGAATAACATTAATGCCGAGCGATAACATGAATAGTAAATATGTGGGTGGTAACGAGAATAACAACAATGAACAAAACAAACATTACGGCTCAAAGGGGGTTGACGATGGATATCATGCATACAGGATGGCTAGAAAGGCTCGGGGTTACGAAAAAACTTGCCTCAGTGTGCGCTCTCGTAGTGTGCTTGTGTTATGAGAACATACACAAAATCAAAGTGAATAGTGCCATACCTGACTGGACTCTCATGTGGAGTTATGAATTTGGCTCTGAAATCTCACCGGGTCGGTTAAGCTTGCATGCTTCGAGGTGCTATTGGTGTCCTGCAGTTTCCTTTCATCTAAAGTACACCATACTCCTCTCTTGGTTCAGTGTTGACTTTTTGCGTCCTACCTTCTTCTCTTTGATTGTGTCAACTTCCGTGGTGCCTGTAGAGATCAAGTGTGAGATGTGTTGTTCAACCACTATCTATTCATTTGCCCCCTTCCGACTTGTATCCAACCTGGTAACACCATGGCAGCACTACAAACTTGAAATAAACACAATAACAGAAAGACAAAAGAAAATGGTTCAAATTAAACAAACTAAACTATGAATTCAAAACGGAAAGCAAAGCAATAAAGCAAATAAAATAAGAACCTCCCCACACTTGAACTAAACATTGTCCTCAATGTTTTAGAACCAGCCTTGGAGAGGTTGCTTACAGAGGTATTGCATTCCAATGATCACTTCCTAGCTTCCACTAGAGATGCTCTCTTTTATTTCCTGAAAATAAAACAAACAAACAGAAAAATTAATTATTAAAACCGTGGGTTGCCTCCCACGAAGCACTTCGTTTAACGTCGCATGGCTCGACGGTCCATTACCCTTTATTATGGAGGGTATTTCCTTTTCCAAACCTTGTTGCTTGCCACTTCCGCAACCGCGAACTCATTAAGATGAAAAGCCTGGATAACTTTTCTCTTCAATTTGCTTCCCACATTTTTCTCTACTTCTTCAGCTTTCTTAGGACTTTTGACAGCTACATAAGTTGGTTCCATCATAGAGGTTATGCTAGAAACTTTTTCTTGGAGATTTTTAAGATTTTTGTCTTCTTGTTCACCTTCCGTCATACCAGTTGAGGTTTTCTCATTCACATCTGACCTATGTTTCCTGACTCCTAACATCTTCAAGGTTACTTCTTCATCAAATGATTTCAGCGTTAGCGTCCCTTTTTCAATGTCAAAATTACAGCGGCCTGTTGACAAAAAGGGTCTCCCAAGAAGGATAGGAGTTTCTTCATCTTCCGGAATGTCCATGATGTGGAAGTCAACAGGGAAAACAAACTTATCAACTTCCACTAGTACATCTTCAGCTACCCCATAGGATTTCTTAACGGTGTGATCGGCGAACCTTAACTGTGTCTTACTTTCACTAATCTTTTCTAATTCAAGCTTTTTGAAAATGGATAAAGGCATTAAACTCACACTAGAACCAGAATCGAGGAGTACCTTTTTAAATGCTATATTCTTGATAGTGCATGGTATCGCCACCGCCCCAGGGTCTTTCCTCTTAATTGGGATCTTTCTTGCTGAAGAGACTATACCACACTTCTCGATTACAATTTTTGGTTCTCCTCCTAGTGATCTCTTTTTCGCCAACACCTCCTTCATAAATTTCTTATACAAAGGCATGTGTTCAAGTGCTTCAAAAAAAGGTAGATTCACCTCTAACCTTTTGAACAATTTAGTGAACTTCTTAAAGTCTTTCTCTTTTGAATTCTTCTTTGTTACTCTTGAAGGGAAGGGTAGTTTAATTACCGGTTCAGCATCTTTTTTAATTTTTTCTTCAGCTGGTTTAACCGGTGGTATCACCACTTCTGGCTCTCTTGGGTTCTCTCTTATTTCCAAATCTACCTCTATCACCATAGGGTCATCTATCTCTTCTTTTTCTTTTTCCGATTCTAACACCTTTTTACTCCTTGTTGTAACAGCATTGATCTTCTCTAGATTTTTCTGATCTTTCACAGTTCCGTTCAGAAAGTTTCCTTGTGCCTGTAGAGTGAGATGTTGTGCTATTTGACCCATTTGAACTTCAAGATTTTTAATTGAAGCCGTGGTGTTCCTGAGGTTGGCTCTTGTCTCTTCTTGAAACTGAGAGTTTTGGGTTGCCACTTTTTCAAGAGCGATCTCCCAATCTTCTTTCTTTGGTACCTGTTGTTGAAATTGTTGAGGATGATGTTGGAATTGTTGTTGATATGGAGGTTGTTGTGGAGGTATGTATTGATGTGGCTGAGCTTGAGATTGATATTGGTTGGGTCCCTGCTTTTGAATATTCCCTTGTTGGTCTTTCCATGCGAAATTAGGATGATTTTTCCATCCTGGATTATATGTGTTGGCGTATGGATTATTCTGCCTCAACATATGAATCTGTTCAACTTGTTCTTGCGTTGCCACACAATGCATAGCAAAATGCGGTCCACTACATATTTCACATACAACTGAGGCGACTGGCTCAACTTGTGCTACTTTCTGTTCACCAATATTCATCTTCTTCAATCTTCTTTCTACTTCAACCGCAATTTGTTCTTCCATTTTAACCACCTGATCAACAAGCTTCAAATCAATTTTACCTTCCGGTTGGCTCATTGCACGGTCATATAACTCAATGTGCTCGTTAGCGGCAATAGCTTCTATGATTCTCTTGATACCAGTGGCTGTTGAAAAATTAGTTGAGCCGCCGGCTGCAGTGTCTATCAGCTGTTTTGTCTTGACTCGTAGACCATTAACAAAAGTCTGCATTTGCTCTGTTGGGTCCATGTTATGAGTAGGACAAGCAACCAAACACCTCTTGAACCTTTTATATGCATCTCCCAGCGATTCCCCTTCTTTCTGCTTAAAATTCACGATTTCATATCTTTTTCGAATGAAGACTGAAGCAGGGAAATACTCATTCAAGAAGGCGGTTTCCATCTGTTGCCATGTTGTGATGCTTCCAGCTGGAAGTGAGTAAAACCATTCTTCTGCATCTTCGGATAAAGTAAATGGGAACATCACGAGTCTCTTGGCTTCTTCAGAATGGCCTTCAATCTTCAATGATGTTGTTGTGGTGAGGAATCTTTGTAGATGCTTATTTGCATCTTCATTGATTCTTCCCGCAAACGGTTTGCTCTCCAACTGTCGGATAGTTGAAGGATGGAGTTGGAAGTGTGCCACATTGACCGGTTGGTTTACGATGGTCATTCTTCCAAGCGGGGCATTAGCCCTTCCATAGTCTCCTAAAAGTCTCTCTGGAGGAGGTGGATCCGCTGCCATAGGTTCTGATTCAGACTCTGAATGCTCGGACGGAATAGATAGTCCTTCTTCGTCTTCCGATTCTGAAACTATAGGTGATCCCTCTTTCGATGCCAGTCTTTTCCGCTTAACTTCTCGTAGTCGTGCTCGCAATGTTCTTTCTGGTTCTGCGTCAAAAAGAAGTTCAGCTGAGGCCTTACCTCGCATACAAGATTAGACAATGCTTAATTGGAAGCACAAATAATAACAAAAATAAAATCAAAATAAGAATTGCAGAAAAATAGAATTTTAGTTGCAGAGCAACAAAATTTCAATTGACTTATTAATCACTTATATTATGGCAGTCCCCGGCAACGGCGCCAAAAACTTGATCGGAAAATAGCAAGTGTACTATTTTTACCGATGTAGTAATAATAGGATTTATCCCAAATATCGATCTCGTGGACTGCGTAGGAAATATAAGTTATTTTAATGATTCAATTGAACAAAAGATCATGGGGGTTTTGTTGTTTGACTAGAAATAATGATAAATGACAACAAATCAATAAGAGACGTAAATGTGACTTTAAAACAATATGAGAGAATATGCTAGGGTGAGTGTATGAATTGCCTTGCAATGACCCTTAATCCTTAGTTATAAAATATCAATGTACATGAACTATTACCGAATCTCAAGAGTTATCTTCCCTAATTCCTCAGAGGAAAACCTTTTGATACTTTCTTGTATCCTAATTCCTTAGCAATTCAAGAAGTAATCAAGCGCAATATAATTTATCAAGATTATTATGGTTACTACGAAGCATCCTCATTCCTAAGCAATAGCAATCGTAATATAATTTTGCAAACAGCGATAAGGTGGTTTGTCCGACCTAAACCTTAACCGTAAATCAAAAATCTATTTGTCAGATAGATAGAGCAATAAGCACTTTGCACAATCAAATAATTTCACACACATAAATATTCTCTAACATAAAGGAAATTAGGTTCAATGACAATAGCAATTCAGGGACACCCCCCTAGCATTGGGGGGTTTAGCCGCTCATAATATTCAAAGAAAATACAATAGGAATATTAGACATTACAAGAAAATAGGATTGCTTTGATCTTCAATCGCAATTGCTCTTGAAGATCTCTGTTCTCCAAAACCCTTGAGAGCTCTCCTCTTTCTTCTGCAATTCTTTCGTACGTCAAAAAGTGTCCTTCTCTTTGCCCTAAGGTTGTTCTTATAACTCGCTTCCATTCAGGTTGAAACTGAAGTACCAAAAATACCCTTACTGGTCCCCTTCAGGTGAGAAAAATAATGAAAATAAAATCAGCACGCTTCAACAACACGGGCCGTGTTGCTGCACACGGGCGCCCGTGTTGTTTCTCTGCTCCTGGGCCAAAAACACATGTTCCCTGCATCTTTTCACACGGACCGTGTGCCTGCACACGGGTGCCCGTGTGAAACCTCTGTCTTTGCATCAAACTTGCTTTTCTAACCATTTTTTGACACGGACCGTGTGCATGCACACGGGTGCCCGTGTGGCCCTCAGCTTTGGCTTTTTCGGCTTCTTTTTCCATTCGTGCGCGCCATAAGTCTCTATCTCTCCCGTGTATCAACCTGGCCAAAAACAAACTAACAACCAGCGCATAAAACGACACTTTTATAATACTCAAAACACATTAAAATGCAACAAAGCCATACGACCGAAAAACAAGAAACTTACTTTAAAAACATATGCCAATGCCACTTAGTATTACCAAGATTACGAATTTCGGTCGGAAAAAGGTGCGGAAACTTACTAGAAATGGTGACCGATCATCTTGCAAGGCTGTAAGTCAGAAGGATGGCTCAATCCTATTTACAGGCAAGAGAAAGAACAACATTTATAAGATTGATCTTTCTGATCTTGAGAAGCAGAAGGTGACTTGTCTTATGTCTGTTTCTGAAGAGCAATGGGTCTGGCACAGAAGATTAGGACATGCTAGTTTGAGAAAGATTTCTCAGATTAACAAACTAAATCTGGTCAGAGGACTCCCAAATCTGAAATACAAATCAGATGCTCTTTGTGAAGCATGTCAGAAGGGCAAGTTCTCCAGACCTGCATTCAAATCTAAGAATGTTGTCTCTTCCTCAAGGCCGTTAGAACTTCTGCACATTGATCTGTTTGGACCAATCAAAACAGCATCTGTCAGAGGGAAGAAATATGGATTAGTCATCGTAGATGATTATAGCCGCTGGACATGGGTAAAGTTCTTAAAACACAAGGATGAGTCTCATTAAGTGTTCTTTGAATTCTGCACTCAGATCCAATTTGAGAAGGAGTGCAAAATCATAAAGGTCATAAGTGATCATGGTGGTGAATTTGAGAACAAATTCTTTGAGGAGTTCTTCAAAGAAAATGGTATTGCCCGTGATTTCTCTTGCCCTATAACTCCACAGCAAAATGGAGTTGTAGAGCGAAAGAATAGGACTCTGCAAGAAATGGCCAGAACCATGATCAATAAGACCAATATGGCTAAGCACTTCTGGGCAGAAGCAATAAACACTGCATGTTATATTCAGAATAGAATCTCTATAAGACCCATTCTAAATAAGACTCCTTATGAATTGTGGAAGAACAGAAAGCCCAACATTTCATATTTTCATCCTTTTGGATGTGTGTTTTTTATTCTGAATACTAAAGATCATCTTGGTAAGTTTGATTCTAAGGCACAAAAATGTTTCCTTCTTGGATATTCTGAACGCTCTAAAGGCTACAGAGTATACAATACTGAAACATTGGTTGTAGAAGAATCAATCAATATCAGATTTGATGATAAGCTTGGTCTTGAAAAGCCAAAGCAGTTTGAGAATTTTGCAGATACAGATATTGACATATCAGAAGTTGTAGAACCAAGAAGCAAAGCTCCAGAAGCTAAAAGTCTCAGAAGCAAAGAATCAGAAGATCAAGTTGCTGCATCTTTAGAGAATCTCAGAATTTCTGAAGAGCCAACAGTCAGAAGATCTTCTAGACTCACTTCAGCTCACTCAGAAGATGTGATCCTTGGAAAGAAATATGATCCTATCAGAACAAGAGCATTCCTTAAGAACAATGCAGAATGTCAATTAGGTCTTGTTTCTTTGATCGAGCCAACTTCTGTTGATCAAGCTCTAGAAGATCCAGACTGGATAATTGCCATGCAAGAAGAACTAAATCAGTTTACAAGGAATGATGTATGGGATTTGGTTCCTAGACCAAAAGGATTCAACATCATTGGTACTAAGTGGGTGTTCAGAAACAAGCTTAGTGAGAAGGGAGAAGTGGTAAGAAACAAAATCAGACTGGTGGCTCAAGGATATAGTCAGCAAGAAGTGATTGACTATACAGAAACCTTTGCACCAGTGGCCAGGTTAGAATCTATTCGCTTATTAATTTCTTTTGCCACTCAGCATAACATCACTCTGTATCAGATGGATGTTAAGAGTGCGTTCTTAAATGGTTATATAGATGAGGAAGTCTATGTCCACCAACCTCCTGGTTTTGAAGACTTTAAGTCTCCAGAACATGTTTTCAAACTTAAGAAATCATTGTATGGATTGAAACAAGCTCCCAGAGCTTGGTATGAAAGATTAAGTTCTTTCCTTCTGGACAATGGTTTCACTAGAGGACAAGTGGACACGACTCTTTTCTGTAAAACGTCTAAGAAGGACATTTTAATTTGTCAAATTTATGTTGATGATATTATTTTTGGAACATCTAATGCTTCACTTGGAAAGGAGTTTTCTAAGTCTATGCAGGCTGAATTTGAAATGAGTATGATGGGTGAACTCAAGTACTTTCTTGGGATTCAAATCAACCAAACTTCTGATGGAACTTATGTTCATAAAACGAAGTATGTGAAAGAACTTATGAAGAAGTTTAATCTTTCTGAAAGCAAAGAAGCCAAAACTCCTATGCATCCAACGTGTGTTCTAGGTAAGGATGAGGTAAGTAAGAAGGTAGATCAGAAGCTGTACAGAGGTATGATTGGATCTCTTCTATATTTAACTGCTTCTAGACCTGACATTCTATTCAGTGTTTGTTTGTGTGCTAGATTCCAATCAGATCCTAGAGTATCTCACTTAACTGCTGTTAAGAGAATTCTGAGGTATCTGAAAGGTACCACTAATGTTGGTTTAGTCTACAGAAGATCTAAAGAATACAACTTAGTAGGATTCTGTGATGCTGACTATGCGGGAGATAGAATTGAAAGGAAGAGTACTTCTGGAAGTTGTCAATTTCTTGGAAGTCATTTGATCTCCTGGTACAGCAAGAAGCAAGCTACCATAGCTCTCTCAACAACAGAAGCAGAATATGTTGCTGCTGCTGGGTGTAACACTTAAATGCTCTGGATGAAGAGTCAGCTAGAAGATTATCAGATATATGAGAGTAAAATTCCTATTTTCTGTGATAATACTTCTGCCATATGTTTATCTAAGAATCCTATCTTACATTCCAAAGCTAAACATGTTGAGATTAAACATCATTTTATGAGGGACTATGTTCAGAAGGGTGTTCTCTCTTTGAACTTTGTGGATACAGACCATCAATGGGCTGATATCTTTACAAAACCCCTTGCTGAAGATAGGTTTAAGTTCATTCTGAAGAATATCAGTATGGATTTATGCCCAGAATGAGAAGATGAGAAGATCTTATGTATGAGTATCTTCTGAAATGTGTTAGGATTTTATGTTTATAAGAAGTTCTGAAAATGATCAATTAGAAGTTCTGATTCTGTTATTACTAACGTTTCATTATCTAAGTTGATTCAGAAGCTCTTTTAAAGCAAAACAGCTGTCACCAGTCTTTCCAGAAAATGAACACGTGTTCACTATTTTTGGACAAGCATGCGTGCAGTTGAGGAGACGCCACCCTAGGTAATTGTGCAAATCAGTTCATTTTGTCACTTTATCTCTCCTAACGTCATTTCTCATTAAATGCATATTAATGTCATGTTTTTTCTGTAATCATTTCATTTTATTTTTTTATTTTTTATTTTCTTTTATTCAAACCGTTTAAATAACCCGCTTCACTTTCATTTCATCTTTTTCGCTCTCTCTCTATTCATTTGTCTTTCTCTTTGCATTCTTCTCTCAAACCCTAGTTTTTGATCTATAACCAAGCACTTCGTCATGTATTCCTCATCAAGTTCCTCTAGCCCAGCAGAAAGACTCTCTTCCACCCAAATACTTCTAAGAAAGCATGGGTATGCTCCGTTGAAGACATGCACTTTACCTATTGAAGATTTGGAAGTTCTGTGTGAGTCCGCTGTGGACTTTGAAAACCTCAGAGCAAATGGTTTCCATCCTGATGCAAGGATCTTGGTACAACGATGGTCAAACTATCTTGACAGATTGGTTAGACCAATTTATCCTGACCTGGTGAAAGACTTCTGGGTTCATGCAACAGTTACTCCAACTGCAATCATCTCCTTCGTGTTAGGGCATGAAGTTGTAGTTACTGAAAAGTTGATAAGGAAGTTATACAACCTGGATGATGAAGAAGGTTGCACTGGTCCTCTTCCTGGAAGAGTTAACTGGTTTCAGGTTGAACAACAAATCTCATTGGCTACCGGTATTGAATCTCATAAAACTGGTACATTGAGGGCGTTTTATCAGGTGTGGGCTGAAATTATTCTGGGTTCTCTTCATCACAGAAAGAAGTTATTCTCCTCCTCCGCCTACATCAGTCCTGATCACAAATACACTCTCTTCTGCATTGGAAGAAGATTGGAACTCAACATTTCTCACATTCTGTTTGAGAATCTGAAGACATCTATTGTAGAGTCTAGAGATGAAGAACGTGCGAAGTGTCCTCACATTCCAAGATATACTATTCCTTATGCCAGAATGATCTCTGATATTCTGATAGAAAGTAATTTGTTGGATTCTATAAGGACCACTAGAGCGTCCCAATTCCTTGGAGTTGTTCAAGGTCCTGTCTTCAATGGTGTTGATCTGTTCAGACTTGATCTCATCAGGGAGGTAACTTCTGTTGGTACAAGCTTCCCAGACATTCTGTCAAGAAGAGTTCCTGTTGAAGGCTTTGCTACTATGTTTCATTTAGAACTTCACAAGGCTGTCAAGCATTACTTGGAAGCTTCAGTTTGGACTCAATCTGCCGTTGATCCTGCGTGGATTCGTGGTAGAGTGCTTCCTTCTCTTGCTGATCTTCAGAAGAAGGATCAGAAGAAGCAAGAAGCAAAGCTGAAGAGAAAAGCTGCAGAAGAAGCTGCTAGAGAAGCTAAGAGGCAGAAGGTCACTTATGATCCTCTTAAAGTAGATTCGTTTCGAGCAATAAGAACTGGTAACTTCTCCAGGCAGGTATATCAACCACCTCCTTCTGAACCACAAAACAACTTCACCATACCAAATCCACCTCCACCATCTCTGTCTACACCTGTCTTGAACCCTACACCACTAAATATCCATCCCCCAACTCCTTCTGATATTCCATCCTCATCAACCCCAATCACAGTCATACCATCCTCCTCAATCATCCCTACAAATTTTCCTTCCTCCTCAATCCTTCCCATAGATATTCCATCCTCTTCAACCACTGCACCTCCACCTCCTCTATCCCATCCCCTACCTACCAGAAAATCCAACCCTAACTGCCTTCTCTACCCTGACTACAAATTCACCTTCAACCCACCTGAACCTGAACCCCATATCTACCTGGAGATGTTCAGAAATGAAGTGATCAGTAGGCGGGATCTTTTGAAGGATGCTTCCTTCCATGGTCTTGATGATGTTTCCACAAGAAACCTCTAGAGAAGCTTTCGTCAGGATTTTCAAGTGGGAGTTATGGCTGTTCAGAAGAGACTAGTGGCTGCTGCTCCTGGCTATGCTGGTTATCTTCTGGAGGTTGATAATGGTGTCTACTATCACCCCCATCAGAAACAGGAGAGCTCTTGAAGAGAAGTTGTTCACCGACGAACTTGAGGAAGCAAGAATTGCTGCAGCAATGGAAGCTAACCCTTGCAGAGAGATTGTGGTCTGGAGACCTCAGTATCCAGTTCTGATTGGAGACTTCAAATCTCTGTTTGACTTTCTGAGGGAGAATCCTTCTAAGAAAGACCCCAGCTTGGTCATTCCAGAAGTTGTTGACCCACCAGAAGTTGAAGGTCCTTCTGCCCCAAGGAATCTGGCTGCCATTCTTCAGGCTCTTGAGAATGGAGATTCTGAGGTGCCTGCTGCAGAATATGGAGATGCTTCTATGGAAGAAGCAGATGCTGAAGATCATCCTGCTGAAAGTATTCCTGTTGAGGAAAATCAAGGTGATGATCTGACTATAGAAGCTGCGGTTCAGAATGCTATCCCTCTGGACAGAAGTTGCGAAGCTTCTTCTGATGAACCTTCTCGTCTCGCAAGGACTCTGGAAGTTATTCAGAAGAACCAGGCTGAGCTATCTTCTCGCATGGATGAGCAACAAACGATCAATGCTGATTTACGCACCTTCATGGAGAGGCAAACTGAGAGCAACAATGGGATTCATGACATGCTGGCCAAGATCATGTCCAAGATAGGGTCATCTTAGTCTTTGAGTCTTAGTTGTTTTCTTTGTTTGCTGCATCTGTTTTTCTTAGCATCCCTCTTGTACTTCTGATAATTTCTCTCTTTGGCAATCAATGAAATTTATCTTTTCTTCTCTCATATTGTTTGTCTTGTTTTTCATCTGAATCTTTTATGTTTTTGATGTTATGACAAAAAGGGGGAGAAAGATGTGATAAATGATCTGATTTATTTTATCAGTTACTGGGAGAAAGGCTCCACATTTCTAACAGAACTAGCAAGTTCTATGTCTTTGAGTGTTTTGCAGGAATTGAAGATCCTCTTTAAAGCTCAACATGAGAAGCAAAGACATGGGGAAAAGCAATTCTGTATGGAATCAAGCTCATGGAATTTGAAGCAAGCTGAGTGCTGTAAAGCTTTAAGATCAGAAGCAAGAAGGAAGAATGTTCTGATATTCTGATGATAGAATATGCTCTAACAAATTCTTATTCCTTATATGTTCTGATGCATGTTTTTAGTTATAAAATATGCTCTGAAACATTACTGTTGTTTGCTCTGATACATATTATATGTTCTGATACATATTATATGTTCTGATACATATTTTATGTTCTGATTCATTCATGCTGACTTTTGTCGATTAGCTTGTTCTGTAACATTTTAGGATGTAGAGATGCTCTGATGATGCTCTGGTTCATTCAACAATGTTCTGATACAATCTAGCATGCAATGATTCAAGAAGAAATTCAAGCTCTGAAGCTGTCCAATGGAAGCAAAAATCAGAAGCTGAATGTTCTGAAGATCGAAGAAATTCAAGTTCTGATGCTGTCCTATAGAAGCAAGAATCAGAAGCTGCGAATGTTCTGAAGATCTAAGCATATGTGATCGTCTCAACTGAAATGGAAAATACTCAGGGAAGTCCTTTATTTATAAATTTCTTCCAGTATTTATTTCAGGGGGAGATTATTTATCTCAAGGGGGGATTGTTAATCTCAGGGGGGGACATATTTACACACTATGTTTATATGCTTATGCTATAGCTGTGTAATTGTCTTTAGCCGTCTGATATTCTGATCGCAAATTCATATCATTTATATATGTTTTTGTCATCATCAAAAAGGGGGAGATTGTTAGAACAAGATTTGTTCTGATCAATATTCTTAGTTTTGATGATAACAAGCATATGAATTTTGTATGAGATAATGTGGTACTCTAATACTATGCAATTTCCATTTCAGGAATTATATAAAGAGTATGCACAAAATCAGCGTAAGAAGCACTGACTCAGAAGGTTCAGCATGCATCATCAGAACATGGTCTGGCAATACATCAGAAGATGGTCAAGCAGAATCAGAACATGGGTCTATGGAAGCATCAGAAGAACTTGAGATCAGAAGCAGAAGCACTGAAGTTCTCATGGTATCACGCTCAGAAGCACTTCAAGGTCAGAAGACAAGAAGATGCTCTGCACCAAGCTGTTTGACTCTGATGATATTCAAACGTTGTTCACACAAACATCAGATCAAAAGCAAGTACTAGCTGGCAGGCTACGCTGACTGACAAAAGGAACGTTAGAAGCTATTAAATGCAACGTCAGTAGACACAGCGAAAACAAGGCTCGAGGTAGTTGACAAAAGAGTGAAACATTAAATGCAATGTTGTACGGAATACGCAAAGCATTAAATGCTCCCAACGGTCATCTTCTCAAACGCCTATAAATATGAAGTTCTGATGAGAAGCTAAGTTACGAATGCTAAATACAAGACTTTATGCAAAAACGCTGAAACGTTGTTCAATCCAAAAGCTCTCAAACTTCATCATCAAACTCACTACATTGCTGTTGTAATATCTTAGTGAGATTTAAGCTTAAACTTAAGAGAAATCACAGTTGTGATAATAGCTTTATAAGAAGCATTGTAACTCTTAGAATTTGTTTACATTAAGTTGTAAGAACTAGAGTGATCAGGTTGTTGATCAGTATACTCTAGAAAGTCTTAGAGGGTATCTAAGCAGATTGTTCCTAGAGTGATCAGGTTGTGATCAGTATACTCTAGAAGACTTAGAAGTTGTCTAAGTGGAAAACCATTGTAATTTAGTGTGATTAGTGGATTAAATCCTCAGGTGAGGTAAATCACTCCAAGGGGGTGGACTGGAGTAGTTTAGTTAACAATGAACCAGGATAAAAATCATTGTGCAAATTGTTTTTATCTTACAAATTTTAAAGCTACACTTATTCAAACCCCCCCTTTCTAAGTGTTTTTCTATTCTTCATATTGGTGTTACAAATGACCAGACACAAACAAAGATTAAACAACAAGAACACAAACATAGCATAAACAACAACCACACATAACAACAAACACTGACAGAAATTAACAACATTAAAACAACCATAATTTCACGATATCACAACCATCAAGATGATGTCATCTGTGTCATGCATCATGGTTATGATATCAACGTCGTTCTTTACTTCAACCCTCCAATGTTCGGTTTTCCCGTGATAATTGACGTCCTCGTTATCTGCCTCTGGATTCGTCTGATGCTTTCACTAGGTTCGTACTCCCCGTCTAACCAACGCAACAACGACCTCTTCAGATGTTCCATGGAATGAATGTTTCAAGATTTCATTTTAATCGGAGGTTTCACAACTGAGTAAAACACATGACCATCTCTCTCTTATAAATCAGCAAATTCGCCATGACGAGAAAAATCGAAGGGAATGTGAGAAAACGGAGGGAAAAAGGTGTGCAAAATGAAGGGGATTAGAAGTATATTTATAGAAAATACCCTATCATATAGGAGTCACCTCATATGGCTTTTATATACAAAATATGTACATAGGCACCACCACCATGCAGACCTTAATTTGGGTTGCACTAAGGCGCCACATGGGGTGGCGCAAACACAAAAAAAAAAATAACCTATGCACCATGGGGTGGCGCCTATGTGTAGGGCTCCTCCCAAACCTAATTACCCAAATAATTTTTCTAAAAAAGTGGTTTTTTTTGTAATTTTTTTAAAAAAGTTATTTAAATTTTTTTTTCTTCAAAACAAAATCATAACTAATTATTATTATTTCGTTTAATTATTTTTAACATAGTCATTTGATAAAAAATATCTTTCTATTATTATACTTTTTCGTTTTAATATTTATTTAATTAATAATATTTATTATATATTAATGTTTTATAATAAATTAACCATAAATTTATAATAAACCGTGCTTGTCTAATCATACATTAAAGCAACACAAACAAATATTTGAATAAAAAATCAAATTCACATCAAATTTGCACTTTTTATTAATTCTTTTAACTTTTTTTTCTTTGTAATAAATAATTCAGTGAAATTTTGGCAAAATCACAATTAATACTACTTATCACAATTAATACTACTTTAAACTTGGAAAACAACCGTTTAAAATAAACAAATTTTCTTCATAAAAATGACACTTTAACAAAAGGAGGGAGTAATAATTATAATAATTTCCATATGCCTGTTTAAAATAGAAATAAAAATAAATAAATAATAGAAATGAACAAGTAAAAGGATATAATCTGGAAAAGTACTAGACATCTGAGACATTTTTACATACGATGATCAGCGGTATCCACTACATAAAACTTTTATTCCATGCATAATAAAACACGCAATTGAGTTTTAACAGTCAAGGACGTTCCCCGGACAACAAGTTAAGTTGTTGTTCACCCTGACCATCCTCTTTGGGGGCCAACAGAGCTATGCACATTCAACCTGTCAAGAACAGAATTGAAATCTATGGTTTGTCCACTTTCCTCCATCCTTTGTATCACACTCGCCACATGGTCACCCCTGAATCCCATGTTCACCAATTTCTCAATCAACTCATTGTAAGGATGGTTGCGCACAAACTGTGACTGGTTAGGATTTCGAACCATGAGATTAGGGTTCTGAAGGGAAGCACTTGTTGGAGGATATCCAGATTGAGCAAAATGTGAGGGTTGAGATGGTGGATGATGTGTCCTTCCACCCTCACCACCATCATACATTATATATGCATTACCAGGAGGAGGGGGGAGTGTCTGGTGTGTCCCGCTAGCTCCATACACGTCACCTGGTTGTGAAGGAAATGAACTCTTGATTTGCTGGGGTGGGGGTTGCTGAGGAACTGTTCTACCAGTTCCACCATATCCATATTGCATGGAATCAGCACGGCTGGATCCAGGTTGCGGAACCCCTGAATATGACATTTGCATGGGCATGCTGGTTGGCTGTGTATCTGTGGATGATGGATTAGATACTTGGCTTGACTGATATGGAGGATACACAGTTGATGAGGGGGGTCTCATTTGAGGTTGCATTGAGGGTTGTTGACCCTGCTGAGGCCATTGCTGCGGCTGCTGATACTGAGAAAATTGTTGCACAGGTGTGGGAGGATTTACTTGAGATGGTGTTGGTTGTGGAGCCACCCGGGACATGTCTTGTAGTTGGGGGGTTCGGTATTGTTGATCAGAAGGCATATACTGATTCTGGGGGAGCTGAGACGCTGCAGGAGCAGGCGGCATGTAATAAGCAGGTTGTTGAGTGGGTTGATTCACATTTGGTGGTGGAGCTTGGGCCGGGGGTCCTGCAGGCAGCTGCTGAGGAGCAATTTGATGAGGCAGGGCAAGAGCTAACTGATGGTTGTTCGCATCAGATGCATTATCAGTTTTTTTAGGATCTGCAGGTGAGGATCTGTCCTCATTGGACTGTGAATGGCTTGAGGAAGATGATTCCTTCTGAGCAAGTTGAAGCTTGGCTAGTTCTTTCTGAGTCTCAGCTAACTCTTGCTTGTCTCTTAAAATTTGTACTGACCGGTGAACCTACACAAGGAACAATGAAAAAATGAGGCTGGAACAAAAGCAAGAAAAAAAACAGATTACTCTATCAGTAAACTATGCATAAAAACAAAGTTAGAAATTAACAACCTTGATATACAAAGCATGTTAAAAATTTGTGGATCAAGAAAAGATTTGAGTTCTCACATTAACAAATAATGATTTCTAATTGGGGAGGACTAAAAGAAAGCTTCTATTAAATTTTTTTCAAGCATGCACGAGTACTTTCAGTTTATTGATGACTTTGACATGTGAAAAGCCATGAATAGCCCTATATCACATGGAGAATAACATAATAATAGACATGGACAATTAACAATAAACACTAGTAAAATCCATTAGAAAGGATTTAGATCAAAATGGCCTCTCTGAAAAAACTGGTTTTTTATTCACAAAATACAGCAGAATCATCTAATCCATATTGACACTGGTAAAAGCAAGGTTGTCAAGATCTCGATCTATATCTTAAATATAACGATTCTGCGATCTCACTAACCCCCAATAATCCAGATATTAAGTAGAAGTGTAGAACCGAGTATGATCGTTGCATAATCGTAAACAACTTGTGAGAAATCGCAACATCATTGATTCTGTATAAAGTATTTGAAAAATGGTAGCAACGTATTAAAACACAATCATACATGTCCAAAGAATATGAAAAGGGGTCATTTTCCCACTAATAGACATGCCTACCAAACTATTGTGTAGAAATAAGATATATAGTATTACTTTACGTTTTAGTAGGATGTTATGATTTTTGTTGCGATATTGTTACATACTCCCGATCTTGCAAAAATAATTGGGTAGGATCTTCCGACCTTATGAGATTAACAAGTCCTAGCATTCCTGCATCAATTATAATTTTATATCACATGAATGGCCCTATATCACATGGAGAATAACGTAATAAACTTAATTCATAATGTCACTTCTTCACCTTCCTCGTCTCATTCAATTGAACCACAACTGTCCAACTGATCTTCCAATTCCACAACCCAAATCTCTACATCAATCTTCTCATCCCTCCTCCATACAATTATCCAACCCACCTTCTCCCAACTCTACAACACAATCATCTCACACTTCATCTTCAAATCATCATTCTCTAACACAATCCTCATTTAGTTCTACAACACAATCATCTCACACTTCATCTTCAAATCATCATTCTCTAACACAATCCTCATTTAGTTCTACTCATTCTCCATCCATGTCTTCATCACACTCCCTAGATTCTAACCATACTCCCATCACCTCAATTAACTCGCAAGATTCTGATGCCTCATCTAATATCCAACCAACATCTAGTTCAGAATTTGAGCTTTTACCTTTTCTTCATCCCAATAATACTCATCCCAAGGCCACAAGAAGAAAATGTGGTATTGTGCAGCCAAGACTTCATCCCACTCTACTACTTATTGAGGTAGAACCAACCTCCTACAAAGTTGCTCTTCAATGCCCTCACTGGCTTGCTGCTATGACTATTGAGCATGAGGCTCTGCCCAACAACCACACCTGGACCTTAACTACTCTGCCTCCCAAAAGACAGTCGCAAAAAACAGTTTATTGGGTGCTGTTAAGAGTTCCACATCGGACAATATCTGGCCTAAACATGTGCTTATAAGTGGGGGTAATCCTCACCCTACTAGCCGGTTTTGTAGGGTTGAGTTAGGCCAAATCACATTTCTTAACAGGTGGTATTGTGCAGCCAAGACTTCATCCCACTCTACTACTTATTGAGGTAGAACCAACCTCCTACAAAGTTGCTCTTCAATGCCCTCACTGGCTTGCTGCTATGACTATTGAGCATGAGGCTCTGCCCAACAACCACACCTGGACCTTAACTACTCTGCCTCCCAAAAGACAGTCGCAAAAAACAGTTTATTGGGTGCTGTTAAGAGTTCCACATCGGACAATATCTGGCCTAAACATGTGCTTATAAGTGGGCTTATAAGTGGGGGTAATCCTCACCCTACTAGCCGGTTTTGTAGGGTTGAGTTAGGCCAAATCACATTTCTTAACAGGTGCAAATGGGTCTATAGGGTCAAACAAAATCCTAATGGCACTTTGAACAAATACAAAGCCAAGTGGCAAGTGGCAAAGGGGTCCAGTCAGGGTTATACTCACTATAGCTATATCCAAAAGATGGGTCATCCCTCAGTTAGATGTTAATAATGCCTTCCTCAATGGAATCCTTGAGGAAGAGGTTTATATGAACCAACCACCAAGATTTAAACATGCTGGCAAACCATTAGTATGCAAACACATCAAGGCCATTTATGACTTGAAACAGAGCCTTGTTTGAAGCTCAATTGTGCCCTTAAGAGCTTTGGTTTTATTTCCAGCAAATGTGATCCATCACTGTTCACATTAATTACTCAAACTAACACTATTGTGAATCACATTAATTACTCAAACTAACACTATTGTGAAGCTGCTTTATGTTGATGACATAATTGTCACTGATAGCTCTCAACCTCGCATCAAAGCACTCATAAACAAACTCAATGATTAATTCGCTCTTAAGCAATTGGAAAATCTTGAGTACTCCTTAAGGATAGAGGTCAGCCAACACCCTGATGGATCTTTATTTCTCTCTCAAACCAAATACCTAAGGGACTTACTAAAACAAATTTGTCAAAAGCAAAAGGACTGCCAACTCCAATGATCTCAAGCTTGAAATTCTCAAGGCATGGCTCTTACTATCACAGTGATCCAAATTTCTACAAGTCCATAGTAGGAGCTCTGCAGTATGCCACAATTACAAGGCCTGAAATTAGCTTTGCAGTGAACAAAGCTCGTCAGTTCTTGTCTCAACCTCTAGAAGGTCAGGACTGCAGTAAAAAGAATCCTTTGATACTTAAGAGCAGTGGCAGATCCAGAGATTTTTTCTGATGGGGGTGAAAAATAGTAGAGTAAATTTTTTAATTCAAAAAAGAGTTTTAATATTATAACTTTAAGATATAAAGTTTAAATTTATCAATACTGATCGTAAAATTACTACAAATGTCACTTTAATTAATAAATAAATATTGAAATAAACAACATAAATAAGTATATATCTGTTTACTATTTGAAAAAGAGAAGAGAGTAATTACTTAAAAAAAGTGAAAATATAAAAATTAAAAAAGTAAAATATAAATTAAATAATATTAAGAACATTCTCTTTGACACATAAATTTTAATAAACTCCCTTTTATTAGTTAAAATTTATATGAAATTCATCATATAATTTGAATCTCGTATAAATTAAGAGGAGCCCCATAACTTATAATAAATAAAAAATATGTTTCGTTAGATAGTGATAGAGTTTGGTAAATTGGAGAGAATTGAAAGAAACTCTCATTGTATTGAATGAATTAACAATGATACAAGGGGCTGCTATATATGGCAAAGCAAGCCTAACAAACTAGCTGAGTCAGTGTAACAAACTGACAGCTCAGCATAATAGAATAGAAAGATAATACAAAGGCATATATTATAAACTACTCTATTAGTCCCCCTTAGAAGCTGCTGGTGGGTTTGTCAAACTAGTCTTGTCCAACACAATAGAAAGATAATACAAAGGCATATATTATAAACTACTCTATTAGTCCCCCTTAGAAGCTGCTGGTGGGCTTGTCAAACTAGTCTTGTCCAACACACGCAGTTTAGAACGAAGGGGCACAAACTTGGCAGCAGACAAGGGCATGGTGAGAATGTCAGCCCATTGGTCTTGGGCTGGAACATGAGCAACAGACAGGCTATTGCTAAGCACTTTCTCTCGCAGAAAGAAAATATCCAGTTCCATATGCTTAGTTCTGTTGTGGAGAATAGGATTATGAGTCAGAGTGACAGTGCTCAAATTATCACACAAGATCCTAGGCACTTGAGAGGAACAGTGGAGTTCCTTAAGCAAAGACTGAATCCAAATGAGTTCAGCAGCTAACTGAGCCATATTGCGATATTCTGCTTCAGCACTGGACCTTGCAACAAGCTGTTGCTTCTTGGACCACCATGAAACAGCATTGGGACCAAGGTATATACTGGCACCTGAAGTGGACCTTCTGTCATCAGCGTCTGATGCCCAATCTGCATCACAGAACCCTAACAGTTGCATAGGTTGCTGAAGAGAAGCAGGTTGAATAAGGAGGCCATGGTGTAAAGTACCACTTAAGTACCTCAAGATTCTCTTGACAGCCTTCCAATGATCCTCTAAAGGATTGGACAGAAATTGACAGACTTTGTTGACAGAGAATGAGATCTCAGGCCTAGTCAAAGTAGCATATTGCAGGGCACCAACAACAGACCTAAATTGAGTAGGATCATCAACAGCAGACCCAACTTTAGACAATTTGCTGCTGGAGACCATGGGAGTGGGCATGCCATTAGCATTCAGCATATTAAGTTTGGAAAGTAAGTCTGAGATGTACTTGGTTTGAGAAAGGAGAGAGCCATTGGAAAGATGGGTGACTTGAATGCCCAAGAAATAATCAAGTTGTCCCAGCTGTTTGAGGGAGAATTTATCATTGAGATGCTTGATTAAGGAGGCTATAAATTGAGCAGAACTGCCTGTGATGATGATGTCATCAACATAGACCAGAATCATAATCTGAAGCTTACCTTGATGCAGCAAGAAAAGACTAGGATCACATCTACTAGCCTGAAAACCAAGCTGAACCAAGGCACTCTTGAGTTTATCAAACCAGGCCCTAGGAGCCAGTTTTAAACCATAAATGGCCTTGTTCAATTTGCAAACCAGAGTCCTGTCAGCTGCCTCAAAACCAGGAGGCTGTTGCATAAAAATTTCCTCTTCAAGAATGTCATTGAGAAAGGCATTGTTGACACCAATTTGCTGCAAGTTCCATTTATTTGTAACTGCAATAGAGAGAACAATTCTGACAGTTACAGGTTTGATAACAGGGGAAAAGGTCTCTTGAAAATCACTGTCAGCCTTTTGATGGAACCCTTTAGCCACCAATCTGGGCTTGTATCTGTTTATGGAACCATCAGGATTGTCCTTTGTTCTGAAAACCCACTTACAGCCAATAGGTTTCCTTCCAATAGGAGCTTTCACCAAAGTCCAGGTCTGATTTCTCAGCAGTGCCTGATACTCTTCCTTCATAGCCTGAAACCAATTAGGAGCAGCCAAGGCTTGCTCAACAGATGTTGGTTCTATGTGAGCTAATAACAGGGTAGGGTGAAGTCTAGGAAGTGATGCCTCTTTTGGCTCTAGTCTGCATAGGGTGGATATTTTGGGGATGAATGAAAGGTAAACTTGTGTTGGCAGAGCTGTGACTAGAACTAGGACTGTGATTAGGGTTAGGACCAACTGAAGGAGAGGAATTTGGAGAAGAGGAAGGGGAGAGGGTGCTAGCTTCAGCTGGGTCAGAGAGAATTAGAGCAGGAGAGGAAGAAGGAGAAGTGGCAGTGGGAATGGCAGTAAGGGGTTGAGGGACAGGCTGCTGATTGGAAGACAAGGAAAGCTGACTAGATGAAAAGGAGTGGTCAGAATGAACAGCAGAATCAGAGGAGGGAGACCTAGGAGTGACACTAGGACTGCCAGGTTGAGGAGGGGAAGAATTGGAGGAAGAGGAAGGAAGATGAGATGGACTGGCAGCAGAGGAAAAGGAGACAGGAGGGACAGATTGAAAACTGGGAGAAAGGGAGAAAGAGGATGCTGATTTGGAAGGAGAGGGGAATAAAGTGGAATAAGAAAAATTAGCCTCATGGAAAACAACATCCTTAGAAATATAGATATGGCCATCTGAAGCAAGGCATTTATAGCCTTTATGAGAGGTGGAATACCCAAGAAATATGCATTGTTGAGATCTATAGGCTAGCTTATGAGTGTTATAGGGACGAAGGAAGGGATAACAAGCACATCCAAAGACTTTAAGAGTGGAGTAATCAGGAGGTTTGTGAAGCAATTTGAAATAAGGTGAGACATTGTCAAGAGTAGGAGTGGGAATTCTGTTTATGAGATATGCAGCTGTAACAAAAGCATGATCCCAGAATTTTAAAGGGAGAGTGGAAAGAGCAAGATGAGTGAGACCAGTCTCAACAATGTGCCTATGCTTGCGTTCAACAAGACCATTTTGGTGATGTGTATGAGGACAAGTGAACCTATGAACAATCCCTAGATCTGTGAGATGCTTAGTGAGAGGCCTAAACTCTCCTCCCCCATCAGTTTGGACACATTTTATAGGACAGTTGAATTGAAGTTCTACCATTTTCTTAAACTGAAGAAACTGGACCATGGTGTCAGACTTAAGTTTGAGAGGAAAAACCCAAACAAACCTAGAGAAGGCATCAACACATGTTAGAAAATAGGTATAGCCACTAGATGACTGCATAGGGGCAGGGCCCCAGAGATCACACACAACCAGTTTAAATGGGTGAGAATAGACAGTGGCAGACAAGGAAGATGGAAGTCTATGGGACTTACCAATGCAGCAAGCATGACACAACTCTGCAGGTGGTTTGGGAGGAATAGACAGTTTACACAGTTTAAAAACTTCAGTAAGAGCATGATGATTAGGGTGTCCCAATCTAGTATGCCATAGAACATACTTATTTGTTGCTATAGATGCTGAATTATTAGAGTGTGGTGATGATAAAACAGTGCTAGTAGTGGCAGAATTTAGAGAAGGACTGAAAAAAGAACTTGTAGTATTATTATTGAAAGATTCATTACAATGAGACAGATGATTTGTAGTATTACTATTAAAGGACTCAGTACATTGAGACATAGAATTTGTCATACAGTGTGAAGTATTACAACTGCTTGTTGCAGGAGAACTATAACTAGTACTACAAGTATGAAGAGACTTGGACAGTTGAGGAGCAGCAGGATTGGGAAACTTATAGAGGCCATCAGCACCAACAAGACCACTGAGTAAAACTTCAAAAGTAGCCTGAGATTTGACAACACAGAATTTAGGGTGAAATTCAAAAAACACATTATTATCTAGAGCAAATTTGCTCACACTCATAAGATTTTTAGTAATGTGAGGGACATGTAAGAGATTCCTAAAGGTAAGAGATAGGTGAGGTTTGTGAGGTAAGGGAAAGGACATAGAACCAACAGAGTTGATAGACAAACCTTGGCCGTTACCTATGAAGACTTGTTCAGTTCCAGGCACAGAAGCAGAGTCAGACACATTAGAGGCCTCAGGAGTAACATGATGAGAAGCTCCTGAGTCAGGATACCACCATTGATTGGAGCTACTAGCTTCAGTACCTGCATAAAAGGCCTGTGGTGCTGAGGATCTAGGAGGTGCAGCTCTGGGAGAAGCATACGCAAACTGCACTGGATAAACAGCACGAGGAGCCACAAGGAAAGGATTGAAGGGAGCTCTTTGCTGTGGATAACCAGCACCACTAGAATTGGTATAACGATAGTAGCATACTGAAGCATCATGACCAGGTTTGTGACAAATCTGACAAGTTGATTTGCCAAAACGACCTCCACCACGGCCAAAACAACCACCGCCACGGCCAGAGCGACCACCACGTGCGCCATAGGCATGATTTTCAGCATTAGCAATGACGTGACTCGTTCCTTGAGGAAACGCCTCAGTCACGGCTTGATCGGAGGCGACCGGAGCAGGTGAAGGTGTCGCCTGAGTGAGATTTACCATCGTCGACTCTGTAATCGCAGCTTTGCGATGTTTCTCCAGACGCGACTCATGAGCGAGCAAAGATGACTCCAATTCTTCCAAGGAACTTAACTCATCCTTACCGTTAACAACGGCGACAATAGAATCATAATCCTCAGGGAGCGAATCAAGAACGATCTCAATTAGGTTACGAAGAGGAACAGGATCACCGATCGGGGTCAGCGACTCACTGATCTCACGTGTACGAATCATAAGTTCTTCAATCGTTAGGGATCCCTTCGTAAGGCGACGGAGCTCCGATTGGAGCTGACGAGCTTTGGTGGAGAGAAGAGTGTCAAAGTAACGGTGGACTTCCGTCCAAACTTGCCACGTGTGCTTACACTCAACAAGCTTTGGAAGAAGCGCATTGGAGATAGTAGAAAGAAGCCAGGTGCAGATGAGAGCATCCTGTTGCTCCCACTTAAGAAACGCACTGTGAGATGCAGGATCTGAAGGAGACGGTGGCGGAATCACCGGAACTGTAAAAAACCGTTGAAGACGATGGCCACGAACAGCGCCGTCGATTTGCTGCTTCCACTGTTTGAAATTCTTGTCATCAAGCTTAACATAAATTAGGTGAGATAGCTTCACCTGAGAAGAAGGAAACAGAGGCTCCATGGATCGAGAAAAAAAAACTTAAGCTCTAGATACAATGATAGAGTTTGGTAAATTGGAGAGAATTGAAAGAAACTCTCATTGTATTGAATGAATTAACAATGATACAAGGGGCTGCTATATATGGCAAAGCAAGCCTAACAAACTAGCTGATTCAGTGTAACAAACTGACAGCTCAGCATAATAGAATAGAAAGATAATACAAAGGCATATATTATAAACTACTCTATTAGATAGTAATGAAAAAATAGCAAATATAAGATTTTGTTTTACAAATTATAAAGAAAAATAAATTAATAAAATTTTATAAAATAAAAAAGATTTAGACAGTAGGATAGGATTTAATATTAGTGGCACAACAAATAGTGTGAGAGAGTGAAGAAAACATAGAAAATTTGTGGGGGCAAACTTCTCCAAACTTTGTATAGAGAAAAAAAAAATAGCATTATCAAAATAAGATAAAACTAGTTGTGGGGGCTTAAGCCCCCTTTTGGTTGTATTTGCATCCGCCCCTGCTTAAGAGGATCCCTACACCATGGTTTGTTGCTTAAACCAGCATCCATTCTCATGCCTCTCTCTATCAAAGCATTCTCAAATGTTGACTGGGGTTCAGATCTAGATGATAGAAAATCTACCTCTGGATCATGCATTTATCTAGGCCCTAATCTGGTTTCCTGGTGGTCCAAGAAGCAATCCTTGTTGCAAGGTCTAGCACAGAGGCAGAGTACAAAAGTCTTGCTAATACTGCCTCAGAAGTCCTATGGATCGAGTCCTTCCCCTCAAAGAACTTCAGTTCCTTGCACCACTCCCATCCTGTTTTGTGACAACCTAAGCACAGTGACTCTCACACCCAGTCCTTCATGCCAAGACTAAGCATATGGAATTGGATATTTTCTTTCTCGGGGAAAAAGTGATTAGTAAAAACCTAAGGGTTCTCCATATTCCTGCTAAAATCAATATGCATACATACTAACCAAACCACCCTCTCCTATAAGATTTATACATCTCAGAGACAAGCTCCAAGTCACAAGTCAACTTTCTCTTAAGAGATGACCCTACTTTTGAAGGGAAACTAATAGAGTATAGAGTAATAAGAACTTGTGTCATGTGTAACTAAATGAGATAATTATTCCTTTATAATAACTAATGTGCTGAGTTAGCATCAGTTAGTTATACTATATAAACTCTATCAAGAGTTAATTGTAACTAATTTATATCATAGTTGAAATTCAGTTAGAACAAAAAAACATAAGGGATTCAATCCTCTTTCTCTTCTTCTCTCTTTTACAAATAAGATTTTTTTGGTGCATTACGGTGCTTGGACTTTAAGAAAGAGAGACTAAGATTTAAGCTATTTGGGTTTTAAGATCTCGGTCCTCCCAATATGGGTTCAATTAACAGAAAATATTATTAATACAAAACTAGCTGTTTAATTTTCTATAGATCAATTTGAGATCAATTTGGTCCTCCAAATATTTAAAGTGGTTAAAAATGCCTCTTCCATCAAGCCCTGTGAGACACCAATTTGAATCATTTCGAAGTAATTATTTTTTATCACAAATCATTGAGAGATCAAATTGGCATCAATTGGGTAATTTGACGACTAAAATGGTACTTTGGTCTAAAGAATAATTTCTATGATATCCTTATTTTTAGAAAACTTACAATATTTTGTGTGCATACCTATACTGATATGGGTACAAATCTGTCTTTATGCAACATAGAGCTATAGCAAGCTATAAAGAATATATCAAAACAAGTAAAACCATCGAGTATAAATTGAATGCTAATATGCCATTAAAGTATTACCAAATGAAGTTGAAACTTACTTCCTGAAGATGCTTTTCAAGAGATTTGAGCTTTGAATCTTGCTCCCCATGGTCACGATTTAAATCAGATCTCATTTCTCCAATAGATTTGTCAAGATTGTAGCAATATAACTCCAACTGTGATAGCCTTGAACTAATTCCCTCGAGAAATCGCATGAGATTGTCCGCATATTTCTTCATGCTATTCTCAACAGTTGCAATCACGTCTAGGCTTAAAGAATCTTCAGGTGGATTATAGGCAGTAGCAGGAAAAACGGATGTCCTTGCTATCCTTGATTTGTGAAAATCCTGCCAAACAGTATGGTGTGTTGATATTTTTTTTAAAAAAAATTGCAAGATAGATGTAAAATTTATATGATAGACTCCTAATAATCACAATTACGAGTATATATTTACATTGTAAAAATACGACAAAATTGAGAATGGTTAGGAAAACACATAATAAAGTTGTATCGTGTATGCAAAAACAAATGACCTAGAAAGAAGCATTTAAACTAAATACACACGAATCTCAAACAAATAATAATTATAATTCCTAAAAATGGTAAATTTTATAAACCCTAACCCCTTTTCGTTTTAGTGAGTCAACGCCTGAAACGGGGAAAAAAATCTAAAATACCTTGGTTGAATTAGGGGCGATTGCAGGATCGTTGTGATTGCCATTGGAATTGGAATCCCTGTTGGAAAAGTCTTCGTAGGAGCATAAGATGTCATCAGAAGCAAAATCAAAGCCTTTAGAAGCGGGGTTACTGCGACCAGACGATCCAGAAGCCATGGACGGAGCTTGAAGATGCGAAAGAAGAATTCAGTGATGAGAGAGAGAGAGAGAGAGAGAGAGAGAGGTAGATGTTTTCCTACTTTCTTTTCTTCTCTGGCGTTACTTAGCTTTTCCTCAAAACCGACTACCGGTGCCTAAGATAAATAAATAAATAAATAAATAAATATCTATTTTCACCCATGACGTCGGTTTGAAAAAACCCTCTTAAAAAAAATTGTAATAATTATCTCAATAAATTTTAAAAGTTTTAATTTGTATTTTTAATAGGCCACATCATCAAAAAGTCTAGATTTTTTTTAACTTTTTCATAAATTGTTATTCCACCTCATATATTCACCCAATATAATAACCTTAATACCCTTACTTCCTATATTCATTAAAACCCACAATTTTTTGTGTCCACTACTAAAAATATGACATTTGCTTAAAGGATTTTACATCAGGTATTAAAATATATGATGTGAAAAATATTTGAAAAAAGTTTTTACATCAGGTATTTTTTTCCAATGATATAAAAAATATACTAGTAGAAGACCCGTGCTCCCGCACGGGTTATTATAAAATTACTAATAACTATAAATATTTAAAAATAAATATATAGCAAATCACCAACATGATAAATTTAATATATCAAATAATTATAAATATTTAAAAATATTTTTATTAATTAAAAAAAATATTATGGTGGTAGTGACCCGTGAAGAATGAAAAAATAAACATGAATTATATGTTGATGGAATGTATCCATTAAATGATATTAAATTACAAACTTTTGTGATAGTATATTTTTAATTAGTTGGAGTGTAGATAGGAGATAAAAAAAGTAATAGAATGCATACAAATAAAATAAATAGCTCTGTCATATTTTGAAGAAAAAAAAAACAAACAAATTTCAAACTTAGGAGAGAAAATGAATTTTAATTTTTAAAATCAATCCAACTTGTAAGAGAGAGATAATATTAAATTGTTTTGTTCATATAAGTAAACATAATGTAATTGCATTGATAAGTGTAAAGGAAAAAATTATTAATTAAAGGCCAGGAGAAATATGAGAGATATTATTACCTATGACTAATAATTAAAGTTAATTATGTAGGAGAGATAGGAGAGATAGTTGTTACACTATCTTAGAATCTAGGCTAGTTAGATTTTTTTTTTTTTTTGTTTATCACCACCGGTATAGTCCGGTTCGGGGGATCAGCTCTGGCATCAAGTGGGTCAAGCCCCCTCCCGATCGCAGTTGCGGGGGATCAAACCGTGGTTCTCCCTACCAAGTCCAGCGCCAATCACCACTGGACCAACTTATATCTGACTTTTTCTACATCATTGAAGGCTGAATATTGAATAATGAAAAGGAAAGACATTACATTAGTCACTCATTAATTTTTTTGATTTAAACACATCATCCTCTCCTTCTTGAAGAATCACTTACCGAGTCATTTCATGCAACTCAATATGAACTGAATCCTATTGCAGTAGTAGCAATGAATACCATACAATACATCCTTTTAAAAAAGTACCACAAATAAAGGCTTAATGATTCAATAATTAAATTTTATAATGTCTATAAAAACCAGTTGTATCATTCTTTTTCTTTTTCTCTTTGTGTCTCTTTAATTTTGAAATAGAAAAAGAATATTATGATCATATAATATCTGTATGTGTGTGAATGTATATCAAACTATGGTTTTCTTTTAGCTGCTACCAGTCACACGTGTGCTTCTCAATCCAAATTAAATATAACACATGCAATAACAGTGTACATCAATATATAATAATTAGTGAAAGACACAAAGGTAATTCGAAATTGGTGTGTTGTATGTGGAATACATTAACTTTGAAAGGGTCTAAAACTACGTTTTTATTCATAAACTAAATAAACTAAAGCCCGAAGTATCCAGCACACATATAGTAGTGCATATCCCACAAACCAAAACCTGTATTGAAAACAGAAGTGTCCGGCACACATATGGTAGTGCATATCCCACAAACCAAAACCTGTATTGAAAACCAAATCTCATGTATCTAGCATTGAAGAACATTAAGAGAAATAATGTGAGTGTATCTCTTTAATTCACTCCACTAAACACTAAACAATACTTTGAAAAAGTAAAGAGGGATAAGTCTCACCATTAGCCTCCTTTAGGACATGGCACACAGTTGGGAACTGAACTTCTTCCGGAAGCATAAGGCACCATATATTGAATAAAAGAGATGTTCAAAATGCATAAGCATCCAGTTGCAGACACTGTTTATATATCCTTACATTACCAGAAGATGAACATGTTTCTAAGACCATTTTACAGATGCAGGAATTATAAGAACGGTATATCACTTATTCTGCAATATAACAGTTCATTGAATCGTTGAAACAACATTGCAATATTAGACAGTACCTCTCAATGGTTTTGTCCATTTGATAACTGTATCAATTTCTTCATTTTGAGGAATATCATGTAAAACCCTGTGGTGTATCCAATATAACATACAATTCATTTGACAGCACAAAGTTGATGCAAGATTTTTTGCCCGCTCCATTGACCTAGGTCCTCACTACTTGCTGGAGTACACCAATGACATCTGTTTGAAGGAAAACCAACACTGAGTCAGTGTACATAAAGATTAACACGTAATCAGAAAAAATAATATGAATGAATATTGTATAAACAATCAACATTGAAATCGCCACTAAAGAATTCGCCAAATGGCTTGAAATTGAATGTATGCAGAGGAACTCCAAGCATGTCAATGCTTGTGAATGTGGTTGTAGCATTGAAAAATAGTTTGACTTATTGTCACAAATTTTTAAAGGGAGGTCATTGATTAGTGGTTCTCCATTGTAAACCATATAAGTTTGATGCTCCAGTAAGGTATCTTTCCAGGTGTTGGTTCCCATTGCGCTCCTTGATAATCCACAAGTCGATAACATGAACAACTATTTTCCACACATTAAGACCAGGTGTCAAGTCTGTTATAAGTTGGGTTGGTCTTGACATTATGACTGTGAAAATATGAAAATATGGAACTCTCATCATGAAGCATACAACCAGGAAAATTGATTTGTACCAAAACAATTAAAGTGCATAACTCAAAAGGTCTTAACAAAACAGCTAGTTCCAAGAAAAGATCAGTCAATAACAACTTAAGAGTACATCCTGAAAAGATCTGTTGACAACTCTGTAACTCCTTGTAGCCCTGCAATAGCATCCTTCAGACTTTGCAGCTCTACCAACATCAATAAAGAAACAAACTAATGTTCAAATCTAGAAAATCAAATACAGAATGCTGAAAGCACCATGAATTTCAAGATAACCAAATAACCAAAATAATTCTAAAATAATAAATTACCTTCGCATCCAGACGACTGTGTATGAAGCCGATAAGCATTTCATCTTCAAACCCAAAAAGATCAGTCCCTTTTATGGAGATCCAAGGCCTCGTTACTTCAATATTCACATCTGTCATACGATTTGGCTTTCATTTTGTCCAAACCTTTACCAACACAATCGAACAATTCACTTATACAATTTCTAAAAATATACGATTAGGGTTCCACAAATAGCTAATAAAAAGAACGTGCAGAAATTTAATAGGTGAAAGAAACAACACTTACTAGATGATTTTCCTAATGTGTGCAAATCCTCTTTCTGAGTTTCAATAAACCCAAATTTCCTCTTATCGCTATATCGCTTCGAGTTAACCCAAATTTCCTCTTTGCATCAGCCTCGGTCTCAACTGGTGGAGGAGGAGGCGGTGGAATCACCGTGTCTGACGCAACCCAGTAAGAGTGATTTCTAGGGTATATGAGTGAAAGAAGAGGAAGTGGCGACAAGATGTTGAAGGGAGAACAAAGTGCTAGGGTTTGAAGGGAAAAGTGAGAGCAGAGAAAGACAACTTTTTGGTAATGTTTTGTATTGGAGGGAATGATGCCCTTGTAAAAGAAAAGTAGAAAGTACAAAAGTTAAACTAAGGACCAATGAGAAGAGAACAAATGGCATGAATTGTTTTTTATTTTGTTGATTACCAGAATAACCTTTTGCCTTTGGAAGATTTGATTAGTAGAAGGGCATTATCGTCAGTTTGGGCAACTCTTTAGTAATGGATAGATAGTTGATGAAAAAATAAAAAAGTATAACACAGTGGCAGTATTGTAAATAAAATGAAAAAAAATAGGCGGTGGCAGAATTGTAAATAAAACGAAATTCTTTTAAAAGGGATTTTACCTCAGTTATATATATTAATCGATAGGAGAAATGTATAATACAGTGTGATCTTTACATTGGTTCTTGATATTAACCAATGGAAAATATAGCATAGTGGGCCTTTACATCGGTCCAGGATAAAACCGATGGAAAATGTTAAAAGAACTTCTTCCAAAAACCCTAATCCTTTATTGTTGCAACTCTTTTAATTTTTTCTTCTTCAAGCGTCGTCACTGTACTCCTCCATAATCCTAAACCTAACCAAAAGAATACCAAACTTTCTCTCTCATTTCATTTCATCTCTGATTCTCACTTTCCAATCAGATTCCATTCCTTCCTTTGCCGGAGTTCCAATCGGTACGTTCCCTATCTTCATCTCCACTCGTTTCTCAGATTCATCTTTTTATGTTTTCAATTTCATCGCTTCGTTGTTTATTACTTAAATCACGTTTCAGTTAGGGTTTTTGGATTTTATCGTTTTATCGATCTCGATTTTAGCTTGATTAATCTGTTTTTATCTTTTTTGTTATGTTGCGTTGATATTATCTATGATTCGAATCTATCGTCGCGTTTTCAGCAGCTTGTTGCACTATATGCTTCCTAGAAAGAGAGCTAGCGAAGGAGGAGTGAGTGTAGAAGAACATATTAACAACAACAACTGTAACAACCACGCAGGTTCTGTTAAGAAGGCTCAAATCGATTCTACAGCTGTTTGCTCACGTGAACCTGCCGTGAATGAGAGTGACCGGAGCTTCGGTAGAGAATTTGATTGCGGCATTGACTATGGCTTTTGGAAATTCGAAACCTCAGTAAGCCTAATTTTTGGAATCCTGCTTTTTTTCTGCATCTATAATTTGCAATTATTTTTTTGATATAAAATCATTCATTTATAGTCCTTATTTCATTTTGTGTATAAAGGTCCATCTACCTGTCTTCTGTCATCCGATTACCTTGATAGAATAATTTGAAATTATATGGCAGATTTTAGTAAACCAATAATTGATGAGGATGGCTGAGAGTATTATTTGCTAGTATTATTTTTGTGAAATATAGTGTTTTTTTTAGACCGAAACAATTACGTTGTTACTTGCATTTGTAAAGTTTTTTCACAGGTGTAGACACGGAAGAAATTTGCTTGTGTGCATCTACCTGTCTTCATAAGTTTGGTTTATCTCTAAATATTGAAAAGTAAATAAGAAACTTGATACATAACTTTAGATATAACTGATGCTATTTTTCCCCTTCTTCAGTTCTTAGTCGTAATAGAATCCAACTTTTACCTTGTTTTCTATTTAAGTATGAACCAACCTAATGTTTTAGAACTCATTCAAAAGAAAAGTATGTACTCCTTTTGAATCTAAATCAAAGTATTTCTAAGCTATATAAAAGAGATTCAACTAATCTTTACCTTCATTGTCATATAAAGGAGATTCTCTTGAACAATTTTTGTTGCGATGCTCTCGGCCTTGCTTACATAATGCCAATGTTAGGTGGAGTTCTACTTGGTTGCTTTTGCTTACATAATGCCAATGTTAGGTGGAGTTCTACTTGGTTGCTTGGTTCTCTAGATCCTGAGAGTGCAATTTAGTTTTGCTTCCTACTTCTTTTGGGTGATTAGTTTGATACATCTACACAGAAACTGAACAATAATTGTTTTTGGAGAGTTGATATTTTCTACTACCTAATTGATATTCCTTGTTATTTTTAATTTGTTCTTTAAGTTGATTTTCTTGTGTCGAACTTTAAACTGATTTCTTACTTCTTTATACTGTTTGACAGCATTGAAAAAGATGAAGGTGCTCATCAGGATAAAAATTTTGTCAGTGCTGTTCAGATAACTACTCCGGTTGTTATACTTAAAATGCCAGGAGACGAAAAATCTCGAGTGAAGGATGCAGAAAACTCTGCAGCCTCCTTGGTGATAACAAAAACAGTAACAGGAACTCAATAACGCAGTTCTTTTATTAAGCTTGACAACTCAACTAACAAAAGAAAAACTTTCTAATTTCCAGGTACTTCTACTTATGCTCTCTGCTTATTTTTTGGAGTCATGCTTTTTTCTTCCCAATGTATTTATATGTATATCTTCAATATCTCAAGTGATTATATATGGCATTGTATGAATGGGTTTTCTTTTTCATGCCTTAATCGTGCAATGATAAACTTAACTCTCGATTTTACTAGTGATTTACGTGTTTATGATTCTACATTAGCTTAGTTTTAAAAGACAATTTGTTTAATGTTAGCCAATATTTGATTTAAGTATTTATGTGTTGCAATATCTATTGGTTTTAAGTAGTAAATTTATCTTTTCACTATTGTGATTTTTTCCACCATTTCATTTTTTTTATTTCACCATTTCTTTTTGGTCTTTAATAAATATTTATCTATTTAAAATTAATAATGCTTTATTATGGTGATGGAATGTTGAATTATATTATTTGTGTAGGCTACTCCTGTTTTCCTAGACTCTCGAGTTTGATAATCTTGGTGCTAACATACCTCTATAGTTTACATTTGTGGCTTATTTGCTTTTGCTCATATCTTAACTAGGGAAACTTCTCATGACTACAAATCTAGAACACTGCAAGATTGGTTGGTAATTATGCAAAAAGAGAATTGAGAATAGAAGATTACAGTATGTGTAATCAGTAAGTTATTGAATGAAGGATATTCATCTGTATTGAAGGAATGGAATCAAGTGTTGGCATATACTTCTTGTTAAGGAATTAAGGAATACTATTCATTTTTGTAGCAGTTGTGTTTCTTAAGTGGCAATTCAAGTGTGGGAAAGGATTTATAATTGGTTGGATATTTTTGTTTGTTATCACTAGTTTTGTTGTAGTCCACCATGTAAATTCCTTATATACTTTTGTACACATGGATGTATCCTAGATTAGTATTAATTTGTAAATCAATTAAGAGTAAATAAATTAAGAGTATATATGTGCATCCTAGCTATGTCGGAAAATAATGAATAATTTGGTACAAAAAAAAATTACCGGGAATCAAAGCAATTTGTCTATTTTTTTATAAAAAAAAATCAAACATATTACATCGGTCCAAGTAAAGCACCGACGTTAAATCATACATATTACATCGGTTCTTATACACAACCGATGTTAAAACCATCATTTTATTTTAAACAAAGTGAAATTATTTCTTTTTCACATCAGACGTTGCTGTCAAATGATGTGGTAGGTGAATTTTTCACATCGGGTTTTGGCCCGATGTAAAATGTCTTTGATTTATTACATCACTTGGATTTACATCGGACCTAGACCCGATGTAAAATGTGTTTTTCGCCCGATGTAAAAAATCTTTCCTGCACTAGTGGTCCTAACCCATAATTTCGTTCTTGAATCTTCTTCTTTTCATTTCTTTGAAGCTTGCGTTTTTTCTCCTAGTCAACTTTTCTTTGCTAATTTTATGCATCACGCTTCGTCTCTCAATTCCAGTAACATGAGTCAACCAATTTCTTCTAACTCAAGCTTATCTTCAAATGGTAGAGTAACTCCCAAATGTGGCCACAATGTCTCCATGAAGTTGTTTGTTTCAAAATCGGTTGCAAATCCAGGGAGAAAATACTGGAAGTGTAAGTTTTGGGGCAAAGGAGATGACTGCAGTGCATTTCTTTGGGATGATGAATTTTTTGGTGAAAGAGATTTTGGCCGTTCGGATGTAGGTTCAGTAGAACTGATGAGCAAAATTGAGAGATATATCGCAATCAAGATGGAAGCCATGGAGAAAAAGATTGATGGGTTAAAAAAGAAGATGATATATGTTTTAGTTGGGTTTATTTGTCTATGGGTTCATTTCTTACTTAGTTCATGTAAAAAATAAGTTCATGGAGAAGCTGTAACTTATGTTTTCATTTCCTTCTTATGTTCATGTGACAAATAATTTGTCTCTATTGCAATGGTTTATGTTATATGAAGTTGTAACTTATGTTATAATTTCTTTCTTATGGAATATATTACTCTTAAATGAGCTTTGTTCTGATATTAATCTTATGAGTTTTGGTTTATTGTAACTCAAGTCAATTTGTTCTGATAACTTAGGCCATGAAAATATCTTGGAATGATGACAGAAAATAACTTAAGCCAAGACAAAATGAATGATACGTAATTAACAACTTGGGTTGATATCAAAGTGAACTTAAGTCAATATGTTCTGATAAGCAAACTATGTGCACATTATGTGTTTAACATAGAATAAGTTAAAGTTACAAAAGTGCACATTATGTGCTTAACATAATGACAATAACACATAAAATTTTCAAATTGAAATTACAAAATGGAACACTATGTGCACAACTATTGAGTCATGCGCCTGGCAATGCCCTTCCACTTCTTCTTTGAGATCTTCTTTGATGTACTACCGTCAGTTTCATCATCAATGGTCAAAGGTGCATCAGGTGTTGATCCATGCCCACCATGTCTTTTGGCATTCTTCACTTCTTTCAATCTTTCACTGACCCTCTTTCTTGATGGCTTCCCAGTCATGACCTTTTTCTTAGCAGAAGGTTTTTTTTACATTAGTAGCAGCAGTGTGTGTTTCATTCATTGCAGCGATTGTGTTTCATTCATTGCAGCAGGTTGTGTTTCATGTGACGCAGGAGGTTGCATAGCAGCAGTTTGTGTGGGATTGTCAACTTGTGATTGTTGTTCTTCATAAAGAGCCATCATATCATTCAACAATGCATCCATCTCTGGGTCTTCATCCACATTTCCATCAGCCACACTCCCACCTCCATCAATATTTGTAGTAGTATTAACATTTCCATCAGCAACACTCCCACCTCCATCAACATTTCCATAAGATTTTTTAGAGACGTTGGTCCAGGGTGTCTTTCTCTGCATTATTCAGTAACAAATATAAGAACACATTTTTGTATCAACAACATAGTAAGTAAAGACATTACATGAACACCATACCTTTCTCTTTAGTGCATTAGGATCTTGCTCCTTAGCTTGACCCCCACCCAAGTCTTTATCTGGTAAGTGTGGCTATCTCCCACTTTGCTACACAATGCCAAAAAACCACATTTACCCTTGCACTCAACCCTAACCCTATAGCTCTCATTCTTAACAAAACTTATCTCTCTACCATTTAATAATGACCACTCCCTAATAGCATCTTTAAATTCAGAAAGAGATATGAACTCTATACCTAATTTGAATTAAGAAACTCTGATCTGAACTTCTCATACTTTGGCTTGGAAGGTTTATCATCCATGTCACTTTCATCAGCATCTGAACTTTCAAGTTCCTCACTAGCATAATCCACATCTTCACATTTGCTTGTATTCCTCTTTGAACAAGATCTTAAGACACTCTTGGGTGTCGCACGCTCGCGAAAATGAACAGAGTCGCCACCAATATATTTATCCCATAAGGGAAAGGAATATCAGAAAACCTAACAAAGGAAGGATCGGGGTCTTGCGACCAGAGAATCTAGGTATGGGAGTCAGTTACGCAAGGGGAAGGTGCTAGCACCCCTCACGCCCATCGTACTCGATGGTATCCACCTATGTTTGTTTCTATCTAAAGGGTGTGTACTATGTCTATATGCGAATGAATGCAAAATGTAGGGAAAATAAAGAATTGTACTCGCACGGGCCCTACCCCGCTGCCTACGTATCCTTCTCCGGGAATCAGAGTTACCGTAGCTCGGCTCACGATTTTCTGTTTGTTTTTGTGTTTTTTAGTTGGGCGGAGTTAACGTTCGCGCTCTTGCATAAGGGATCGCCTACGATGCGTACGAGCGGAAATAACAGTGCCCTTAGGTGCCAACGAGGCAAAAGAAAAAGAAATGATTGGTTTGTGTCTTTTAGGGTAATTCCATGATGACGAAGACCTACTACAAGGCTTCGCATCACTTCCTTACTTTGTTTTAAATCTGACCATTTATTAGTGTTTTAAGTGTTTTTGGTTGGTGTTTTTTATGGGGATTTTAACTTTGTGACTTAGATCATACTAAAAAGAGTTTTGTTTTGCATATTTAGAGAATGCACATCGAGGCCTACGCCACAATTGTTTCTCTAAATAGCGGTTAAGAAATACATCGAGGCTTCACATCTCAATCATTTCTTCTCCGCTAAGTAAAGGAAATACAAAAAGGAGTTCTTTTGTGAGTACTTAGAGAATGCACACCGAGGCCTACACCACAATCGTTTCTCTAAGTAACGGTTAAGAAATACATCGAGGCTTCACACCTCAATCATTCCTTCTCCGCTAAGTAGGAAAGAACATACATCGGGGCCTACGCCCCAATCATTTCTTTCCTACTATTGAATATAGTAACGGTATGATCTTCATCGGTATTTATTAAGTATTTTAAAAGTTGAAAAGAAAAAGAAAATGATAAGGGAACTATTCCTAAATTCTAGTCTAAGTTTTCTATACAAGGGAATTAAAATGATAAACTATACAATTATTAACAAAAACTATACATGGAATAGGTAAAGGAAAATCAATATGCGACAAATAAAATTGAGAATTATAGCAAACAAATGATACTCACAAGCACACATACATCCATTAATTCTATACTAAAAATCGAGACTAAAAATTAAATCCTAAGTCTATTAGAGAATTATTTACAAAGAAATATTAAACAAAACAATTCAAACCTATGGTAAAGGATGATTTATTAAAGGTTTTAAAACAACTAAGAAAAATCAACAAAAATCGAGTCAATTATTCACACACTCTAAAATACCTAAAACCATTTTTTATGTACTTTTTATTTGAGTAAAATAGGAATTATGAGTTAAAAAGTTAAAAGAAAACAAAATTAAAAGAAAAAGGCTTAAATGCACTTTTGGTCCCTGTAAGTTAGCGAGTTTTTGATTTTCATCCCTGTAAGTTATTTTTTTTGGTTTTAGTCCTTATATTTCACTTTCGCGTTAGTTTTAGTCACTAAAATCAAAATCCGCAGGAAGTTTCACAGGAAAATCCGCAGGTTACCTGCAGATTTCCCTGCGGATTTTGACTTTAGGGACTAAACCTCAAGCAAAAAGTAAGATATAGGGACTAAAATAAAAAAAAAATAACTTACAGGGACGAAAATCAAAAACTCGCTAATTTATAGGGACCAAAAGTGCATTTAAGCCAAAGAAAAATCTAAACTTCAGGGGGTGTATCAGTGATTTTCTTATGAACTAAAATTCAGTTAAATGGCAAACTGGGCCCAAATGGGGGTAGGGATAACAGGGGCGCGCTAAGGCCCAGTGTCTTTGCGTGGTGGTGTATTAGTGACAGGGGAGCGCGATTCCAGAAATGTTACAAAGGCCTAAACTCGTAGCCCAATCACACTAGTCAACACTATGCCATTTTTATTCCACTTTATTCATTATTTGTCAACATTTATTTCATTATTTGCCATAGTTTCTCATGCACAAAACGTGACACTCAGCACACACATACATCAATTGGTCCAAGTAACATTTAAGTCACATAAAACAAAATGAACAATGAGCCAATCACAGCAAGCCAACGCACATTCTAATGATTTGAGTAAGACAAAAGAAAGAAAGAAAAAAAGGGGAACAGGCCTGTGGCGCGTCGCCACGTCAGCAACCGCATGGAGGACATACAAACACACAGAGACGCCTGAGCTAGGGCTCCGGTCGTCTTCTCCGGTCACCCGCCGTCGGAAACACACGTCTCTACTCATAAATCCTAAAAGGCACCACCTTTCAACTCGTTTTTCACCCCTGGATCCAAATATGCAATTAGTTTTCGCTAATTCTATCTCTATTCTCTAAACCGTGATGATTCTTTAAAGCCCTAACATAAATAAACTCCATGAAAATGCAATCTAAACACATCAATATGCTCATAAACACTCTCAGAATTTCAAGGCAAGATCCATACGCATAAGCATTAAACACTTTACAAACGCATAACTCACGTTCAAGAACCACAAAGCTGAACACAGGTGAGTCGCATACATGATATTTGGAATGCTGAGACGGAATGGAGGACTCACCTGAGGGATCTATGAACGAAGGAGAAGAGACGAGGGATCTGCGAGAGCTTCTTGCTGATATCGTCTCCGATCTCTTAGCAAGGCCGCGACTATGTTCTGGAGCTGACTGCGATGGTGACCATGGGTGCGAGATTGACGAGAGAAGAGGATGATGATGAAGGTTTGTTACGGCGACGATAGAGGGTAGTGAAGATGTTGAGGTTGCGGTGGAGAGGGTAGTGAGGATCTCGCGAATCCGGAGCTTGATGGTGGAGCTTTGTGAAGTTTGATGGATGTTGCTAGTGGTGGTTGTGTGGAGAAGATGATGATGAAAATGGAGGAGGTTCAATGGTGGTGGTTTTGAGATGAAGAAGTTTGTTACAAAGTGTAACAAACTTTCTTTCTTTTGCAGAGAGAGTGCAGAGAATCGTGAAGTGAGGGTGGAGAGAATGATGAGAGTTTTTTGAGAGAGTGAAAAAAGTGAGAGAGAGCTTGAGTTGTGAAGGTGCTGTTCTTATATATGGGATTGAGGGTGCATGATTGTTATGGTGCGGGTGTTGTGTAGTGGATCTATCCCAAGAGTAATTATATGCTGGTATGCTTTCCACGTGCCTTTTGCATCTGCAGTGGTGCATGGCAAAATCATCCTTATGTGCATAATATAATAGACACCCACCATTCTCATCATTCTAAATAGGGACCTTCATGCTCATGTAGCTCCATGCACGACCCATCACTTGGCACAAACATTCTCACTAATGGAAGATGGCATATGATAGAAGAACTTTGGTGTTGGGGTGATTTAGAAGTATTGCTTGAAGCTCATTCAAAAATGCATAGAAATATAGTGGTACCCTATTGCATTATCCTGCACACGCGCGTGGCCAGGATTGGCTCACATTCAGGGCAAAGACATAACTTGGCCAGGGCCCGTCTTTGAGTCCCTCCATCTTGATCCACATATGCTCAATGGTCATCATCCATGGTTCATTAGAAAGAATACGTGGCAAGGAACACATACATACCACGTTTAACTCAATTGGATGCTTCTAAGTCTTTAAAACTGGACGCAAAGATAGCCCACCATGTATTTGATCAATTGCATGCGTGTGACCTGAGATTGGTGCCCAGCCTCACGCCACAAGATAGTTTTGTGAGACCATGACTTTAAGCCTTTGTAACTCACCCCATACACATCCAATTCTCAATATTCTTGGCCCATTGTGTAGAGGACATGGGGGAGATTAGAATGAGGCCCAGTTTGCGTTTGTAGGATTTCTATATTGCCCTGAAATTGTCTTCAAATGTAGCACACCATGCGTTCGATGAAATGCTTCACATATGCCCTGAAGTCTGCCCAGCTTTGTGACTTGATCCAAGTGAAAAACTTCAACTTAAAACTTCGATAACTCTTCAACCAAGAATCCAATGAAAAAGTGTCCAACTACAAAGTTGTTCTCCTCCATGAGAGGAACAACTTTGATGTTGGGAACTTTTCCTGAAAATGTCATTTGCCACGTGTAATTATGCTGTGAAGTTGACTGATCATCACACTTTTAAAGGCCAAATTTTTTCTAAGTATGAAAACTTTCCATTTTTGATTTTTTTCTATTTTTGGCAACTTTTGTCAAACTCTCGATTTTATTCATTCTTTGACTTTTCTTGACCGATTTTCCACCAAAAGTCAATATTTGAGTGATTGACCTGATTTTGACCCAAAAGTCAACTGTTTTGATTTTCTTCCGATTTCCATGAAGTTCCCGATTAATCCCCTTCAGACCCCTAGAAATCAACTGAACACTTCCACACAAGCATCATGCCACTTCTCTCCATAAAATCAGCTCTTGATCAATGTATTTGACCAAAAAGTCAACTGCGTTGACTTTGGTCAAGAAACCCTAATTCAGGATAATCAGATGAACATCAAGCTTGTACTTTTCAACCAATGCCTTGAGTTGAGAATGAGAAAACCCTGATTTCAAAAGATCTTGGGCAAGATGATGACACCCCATATTAGGCTTCAAGTTTCTTCTTCTGATCAAGGACCAATGACATGGATGCATGCGATGGTATGACCTAAATGGATGTACGTTTATGAATTATAAGCCAGATAAATAAGGGTAGGACAAATTTGGGGTATGACATTGGGCACCAAAACATTAACCTTCTTTATCATGCTCCTTGATTTCATCTTTTTGGGATCCTTGGATGCACAACGCTTGAATCTCATTTATTTCCCATTGATGTCCACCCTATTCCCACTAGCTAGAACAACTACCTCCACTTGTTCAAATTGTTCATCTTCTACTTCAATTACTCTTTCCTTTTCACTGTCATCGAAACATTATCATGCATCAACATCATCGCCATTGCTATCATCTTCACTAGAGGTGCTGAAGTCATCGACATTAGGTAATAGCACCTTGGTCATCATGTCTTTTACACCATGCTTTACCCATAGATGGCCATCAACCTTACAAGACATACAATGCCTAGCAATTTCTACAGCTCTTGCATCATCAATAACATTTGTAAAGCCTTCATCCATTTGCGGAATCTTTTCCCATAGCCTAAAACCTTCATAGTCTCAATCTTTAACCAGACTAACAGCTCAAAAAAGCTCCATTTATCTTTGTCCTGACCTTCAACAATAGTCTCACTACCTCCTCTATGATACATATGACCGTCTTGCACAAAATTTCCCCCATGGTGAAACACTAAATTAAACACACCCATGTCTGCAGGAAACAAATAATAACCCGTACACTTTTTTAGAAAGATATTCAGTTGGGACCACATTCTTGTACTTGTATAAGAATATAAACTTTGAAAGAATAAACGTACCTTTTTTATCAGCAGAGTTGGGTTAAACACGAAGGCAGCTTGAAAATGATTCAAGGCGAAGTCGTATTTCCTATAGAGTGGTCTTACGGACGCACGTTGACAAGGTTGAAGATGAATAGATTAAGAACCCTAAAAGTAAGGTTTGAAATGAAACTACAAATGAACAAAATCCTGGGTTTTAATGGATATAGGAAGTAAGGGTATTAAGGTCATTGTGGAATAACAATTCATTAAAAACTTTAAAAAAATCAGCCAAATCAGACTTTTTGATGATGTGGTCTGCTAAAGGTACAAATTGAAACTTTTAAAATTTGTTGAGGCAATTATTATAACTCTTTTTTTGGCAGGGGGTTTTTCAAACCAACCCCATATGGCAGGGGTGAAAATAGGTATTAACCCATAAATAAAAGGTTTAATAGTCTTTTATTAGGAGTGCTTTTATTAGTGTGATTTTTATTTTAGTTCCTGGTCTACTTAATATAAATTCAAGGTTGTCTGACAACCCTAGCCACGTGTCATAATAATAGCAACCCTTGATATAAATACTAATTAGATTATTACTAATTTAACCTTACATAAAAAACTAGTAAAGGACCTGTAGGTTCGCACGGGTCACGCAAAGTCGATATAAATAATAAATAAATATATAATGATAGTTCATAAATATATATAAAAGATACGCAAATTAAAAAGAAAAAAAATGAAATTATAATTGTTATATAAATTTAATCTAGTTAGAAATATATAGTTTAGTAGAAAAAATAAATGAAATAATTAAGTAGTCATCTACCCGTGCGTTCGCGCGCATCATACAATATCGTTACAAATCTACCATGAGTAGTCATCTACCCGTGCGTTCGCACGAATTGCACGTTATAAATAATAAATAAATATAATATATGTGATTATACTTATTTTATTTGGTAACATGTACCAAATTTGTGTTAGAACAAGAATTGTTCTGATCAATATTCTTAGTTTTGATAATAACAATGTATATGAATTTTGTATAAGACAATGTGGTACTCTAATCCTATGCATTTTCCATTTCAGGAAATATATGATGAGTATGCACAATTCAGCGCAAGAAGCACTGACTCAGAAGGTTCAAGTATGCAACATCAGAACATGCTCTCGCAAGACATCAGAAGATGGTCAAGCAGAATCAGAACATGGTCTATTGTAAGCATCAGAAGAACTTGAGTTCCGAAGCAGAAGCACTGAAGTTCTTATGGTATCACGCTAGAAGCACTTCAAAGTCAGAAGACGAGAAGATGCTCTGCACCAAGCTGTTTGACTCTGATTAACTCAAACGTTGTATCTACAAAGATCAGATCAGAAGCAAGTACAAGATGGCAGGCTACGCTGACTGACAAAAGGAACGTTAGAAGCTATTAAAGGCAAAGTCAGTTAAAGTAGGAAAAGCAAGGCTCGAGATAGTTGACAAAAGAGTGAAACATTAAATGCAATGCTGTACGGATCACGCAACGCATTAAATGCTCCCAACGGTCATCTTCTCAAAACGCCTATAAATAGTGAAGTTCTGATCAGAAACAAGGTTACCAATTTACGAACAACTCTTTCAATCTTGCTGAAACACTGTTGAATCAAAAGCTATCAAATTTCATCTTCAACGTCACATTACTTTTGTAATATCTCAGTGAGATTTAAGCTTAGAACTTAAGAGAAATATCACAGTTGTGATTATAGCTTATTAAGAAGCATTGTAATACTCTTGTAAGAATTTGTTTACATTGATTTGTAAAAGGTTCCTAGAGTGATCAAGGTGTGATCAGAATACTCTAGAAGACTTAGAAGGTATCTAAGTGGAAAACCATTGTAATCAAGGTTGATTAGTGGATTAAATCCTCAGGTGAGGTAAATCACTCTAAGGGGGTGGACTGGAGTAGTTTCCTTAACAACGAACCAGGATAAAAATCATTGTGCAATTGTTTTTATCTTAAGAGTTTTTAAAGTCACACTTATTCAACCCCTCCCTTTCTAAGTGTTTTTCTATCCTTCAATTGGCATCATAGCGCCGGTTCTAAGGTGCAAGCACTTAACCGTGTTTAGAAAAGATTCAGGAAGAGAAAAACACTAAGTCAAGATGGTTGAAACTCCACCACCTACGTCTACATCTGGCTCTGCTGAGCAATACAATGGAAATGGTAACAATGGCTACACTAGACCACCAGTATTCGATGGTGAAAATTTGAATATTGGAAAGATAAACTTGAAAGTTACTTTCTTGGATTAGATGGTGACTTATGGGGTCTTCTGGTGGATGGTTACAAACATCAAGTGAAAGCTAGTGGAGTAAAGCTGACAAGACAAGAAATGAGTGATGATCAAAAGAAGCAATTCAAAAATCATCACAAGTCAAGGACTGTTTTTCTGAATGTTATCTCTCACGCTGAATATGAGAAGATATCTAACAGGGAAACTGCCCATGACATATATGAATCATTGAAATTGAATCATGAAGGAAATGTCCAAGTCAAGGAGACTAAAGCTCTTGCCTTAATCCAGAAATATGAAGCCTTCAAGATGGAGGATGATGAAAACATTGAAACAATGTTCTCAAGATTTCAAACTCTAACTGCTAGATTAAGAGTACTTGACAAGGGATACACAAAGGCTGATCACGTCAAGAAGATCATCAGAAGCTTGCCAAGAAGATGGGGTCCTATGGTGATTGCATTCAATATAGTGATGGTTAAAAATGTAAATAAAATATATACATATTAAGTAGCTTTGTCCCGTCGAAAAATGTATATTTTAGTAGAAAATAATTAAGAAATCATTTACCCGCGCGTTTGCACGATTCGTACAATTTCGTTATAAATAGTAAATTAATATGATATAGTGATGGTTAAAAATGTATATAAAATTCAAAAAGAATAATAAATTTTTGTTTTTATAACAAGTTATGTATTTACCAAACATAATTGTCTCATGTTAAATGTAATTTTATAAGTAGTTCCGGCCCGTCGAAAAATGCATAGGTAAGCTATGAAACTGTTTACCAGGGATTTCTGACAAACAACCGCAAGTCTTCCAAACTTGACAATTTGGTAACTTACAGGATCGACTAGATTGATCTTAGGACATGTGTCTAAAGTTTTTCATATCAATGATTGAATCCATAACTTTGTTTGGTAATTATCTTGGGTGTTTCTATAAGGACTTGTGACTATCTCGAGTTTCATCCTAAGGCCTTCAGTAGCCTCACTTGTCTTTCCACAAAGGCCTTCAGTAACCTTTGGTTCAATCTTTCATGCAGAGGAACCTTCGACATCAGTGTTGAAGGTCATGTCATCATTTAGGCTTTCAGTAGCCTGCTTTCCTTTTGAGACAATTGATACCTTCATAGTTTCATTCTCTCCATCCTTGACCATGTCCACCATGTTGATTTCGACTGATTTAACATAATTGGTAGCAGCCAAATGGAGAGGATCATCATCGAGCTTCATGTTTCCTTTCCCTTTATCAGCAAACATTAAACGACCATCCTTTATAGCATTCGGTATCAAATCCCTGAAAAGAAAACATTGTGAGGTCTTATGGCTAAGAAAACCATGATATTTGCAAAAACCTCTTTTCTTGCGTTGTTCCAACGGAGGGATTTTGGAATTAGGAGGCACTATCATTTGGCCATCTTTTACTAATAAATCGAAAATTTCATTGCAATTAGTAACATCAAATGTGTATGTTTTCTTAGGAAATTTGTCATTCTTCTTTACTTCGACAGGGTTTCTACCATTCGAAGGAGTGAGCATTTTACAAGCATATGGAGGTGCCTCTTTTAATTCAGCCAAATCTACTTCGACTTCCTCATAGTTACAAGAATTATCAAATGTATCGAATTCCTCATCTTCGGCTTCGACATATGCAACTCTCTCCTTTTTATAACTTTTATTCGCTCTCGCCTTTTCAGCCTTCAACCGTTCGACTTGTTGAACTCTGTCTACCAATTGGGCCATGTCCCTCAGATATTGGGTATCTAATTTCTTTCGAATTGAATAATCTAACCCACCTGCTGCCATTTCGACTAACTCATATTCAGGAAGAACTGTAAAACACCTAGACTTCAATAAACGGAACCTATTCATATAATCATCTATAGGTTCCGTAAAATTTCTTTTAATGCTAGCCAATTCTTTAATACTTATCTTAGTCTGCCCCATGTAAAACTACTCATGAAACATTCTTTCTAGATGAGGCCATGCATCTATAGAGTTTGGTGGCAAAGTAGTAAACCATGTAAATGCATTTTTTATTAACGAACTAGGAAAATATTTTATTCTTCGGTTTTCACTATTTTCCAGATCCCCTATTTCAGTCAAGTATCTGACTATGTGTTCTACAGTCGATTCACTAGTATCCCATGAGAATTTTGTGAACTTGGGGACTTTGGAACCTCTTGGTAATTTTGTTTGTAGGATAAAATCCATTATAGAGGATGTATAATTTGGGCGTCGAAGCCCTGTGTTCAGGCCATTATTGGCCATGATTCTTTCGACCATGGTAGTTCAATTATTCTCCGCCACCATGTTATCTTGTCTAACCCTATTTGATCTCTATTAAGCATAACTACCCTTCTAGGCTGTTCTTCAGGGGCTTGTTGTCGAACTTCTTTTCGTTCTACCCCTGCCCCCATGTCTCTTTCGATGGCATTCTGTCTGGTTGGTTGCACCTGGTTAATAGTTGGTTCCTCCTGGGTCTCCAGATAGTTTCGCCTACGGTGTCCTGTCGGTTGGGGAGGCCCGAAGAAATCTGCTATACGCGCCATTTGTGCTGATAGTTGTTGATATGACCGGGTATTTTCCTGATTAGTCCTATTAATATTTTGGATTAAAGAAGAGAATATGGTATTCATCTCTCTTGCAAGAACTCTAACCATATCATGGTTACTTGCATCCATTTATTTCTTAAACGCTGCCTAATTATTAGTCGTCAGTGTAGGCAATTGGTTTGATGGATCTTGGTTTTGGGCACTTCGACCCACAGAACCGGTATTTTGGACTGGCGAAAGAGTAGCCATACTAGGTGGTGTATATGTGGACGTACCATTGTGTAATCCTGTCATATAAGAGGATGGAATTCCATATGGTTGTTCTCTCTAAGGCCTAAAACTTTCGAAACCTAGTGGCCTAGGAGTAGAAGGTTGTGCCTGGCTTCCAAAATACGTTGAAAAAGGGCCTACTTGAGTATTTGATGGAATGTCTGTCGTACTCAAAAAAGGAGGCACTGTGGTCGTACTAACCGTGGGTATAGTCCCTGTGACTAATGGTATGGCTTGAGAACTATTTATGGCCATAGATCCTGTATATGTGGGTATGGCTTGGGAACTAGATATGGCAGTCGAAGGATTGGTCGAACTTGCAACGACCGTACCTGACCCTTGTGGAGGATTTTGTCCTCCTTGATCATTAGTAGCGTTAACCATTTTTCTATTATATTTTTGTTAAGGAATTGGTTGTGTATTATTAGTATATTTACCACTCCTAAGGTTCATACAACACTTTGGTATACCCTTAACTTAAAAAGGACAATAAATATACACGGAACGTATGGATTTTTTAAATTTTCGACACTGTCCCACTGGGCGTGCCAATTTGTTTACCAGTGATTTCTGACAAACAACCGTTAGTCTTCCAAACTTGACAATTTGGTAACTTACAGGATCGACTAGATTGATCCTATGACATGTGTCTAAAGTTTTTCATATCAATGATTGAATCCATAACTTTGTTTGGTAATTATCTTGGGTGTTTCTATAAAGAATTGTGACTATATGTAATAATGACTTCGAATGCAGAGTGTGAAGTAAAAGGACTTGAATGTAAAATCTTAGACGAAATAAAGATACATGACTAGAAAATGAATCTAAGTACTTTTACTGAAATGTAAATGAATTCGAAAAGGAATGCTTTTAAAGGAACTTTATTAGTAAATGAAATGAAATTAAAAACAATGTTGGTGTCATACGTACATTCTCAATGAGAACTCTTTCTCTTTAGCTTGGTACTTGAGTATTTTTTGAGTAATTTTGTACAAATTGAACACCTCTGAATCCTACCACTAAGATCCCTATTTATACTAATTTGACCCTAACGGTCTTACTCTAATGAGACGTCACGTTGTGTGTTTGCATGCGCTTTGAATCCCTGGAGTTTCCACGCGTCCTTCTGACTCAAAAGGATCACTTTAAAATTCTAATAATCCCATTTGAGACTCTTCGAAGCGAAACAACGTGTCTTTACAAGTTTTTGAAATATACAAAATATTCTAAGTCTCTTATTTCTTCGATTTCGAAGATAATCAATTCATGCCTTATCTCGACTTAAGAAATAATTGTGACATAAAAGACCCCTTTTAAAAATAGCTCTTTAAAGCCATTCTTTCTTCGAGACATATGACTTCGAAGAACATAATTTACCTTGTCGAAATCTCCAGCTAACAGAAACACACAAATTTTAATATAATATAATTAATATATTACATATATTTTTTTAAAAGAACATAAGAAATAAATAATATTTATAGATAAAACTATATCAAGTTCAAATATTATATTAAAATTGTCTTTTAATTATATCAGTGTTAATTATAATGACTATTGCAATTCTTAACATTTAAGACCACTATTTATGAAGAAATGGTCTAAATTAAATATAATATTAATTTACCCTATTGCACTTCTTAACATTTAAGACCACTATAAATACAACAAATACACCATTTCTCCATATATACACCATTTCTTTGTGAATCAAACCATGGTTTACAAACTATGATTTAAACTTTCTGCTTCCTGTAAGAATGTAGCTTGATAATTGTAGGCCCATATGTACATCAATATGACATTCTTGCCAATAGATTGGCAGATAAAGCACAAAAAATTCATTAACCCAATACATCCAGAACTATTTTACCAATGATGCAATATTTTTGTTGCAATAGCCAGCTACCCTAACTCTATTTGTAAAACTGCATCAGGCGACAACATACTCAGTTCAAAAACATGAATATGAGTCATATTCTCGCGTTTACAATATTTTAATAACCAACATATATTCCATAAATTAATTTGAAGAACCAATATAAAATACTTTTTATTTTTGATTCATTGAAATAAACTCACCATAATATTTTCATTAAATGTGTCTGCAAAGGTCTCGTCGAGAGTAATCTTACCGAGTTCGCTATGCATTATGGTTTGAGCCATAAAAAAACAACATAAATGGGATTCTTAACCCCATAAGAAGCAAAGTTTAGGATCCACAATCTGCACTCCAAAAAAACGCAATTGAAAAAACAACCCCAAGAAAGAAAACAAAATGAACTAAATTATTGACAGAACAATCGAAACACCTTAACATAAAGCAATATGAATGTAATATGAATGTAGAACTTTAATGAAACAATAATTACACTTAGGGGCATGACTCTGAAATGTCAAAGGTTGAGTAACTCTAGTAGATAAGAAAGTCTTGCAGCAGCAACAATTATAGAACAAAATCGCAATTATACAAGTCTGAGTATAGTGCTTCATTGTAGTGCCATAATCTTTGGTCTGAAGGTAATTCTTAATTGCTTCACTTAATTTCCCATGAACATAGTAAAAATCTCCAAAATTATTGTACCTCATTCTTATACTCTCTTTAATCAAGTTCGTCAGCAAACAATGAAATGAAATCAACATGAATTAAAATATCATAACCATATGAATGCTTAAGTATCATCACGCACTACATGAATACCGTCAATAAACTGAGTTTCTTCGTAGAAAAACAAAATAGAAATACAGACTAATCTGAAACACTTGAAACATAAACAATCACAGTAACAAAAAATTGAGTTTTCATCATAGCAACAAAATATGGAAATCAAACCAATCTAAAATAGTGAAAACATAAAATACATTTGCAAGGATGCTAATACTAAATAATTTACATTTCTACCTTTATGTTCGGAGGCAGGGGCAATCCTTCCATCAAAGGAGCTCTTAAAAGCTACAAATCTTGAGTACATCGTGAACCTTCTCGAATCAAACATAATGGAAAAAGGAAATAATTAAGGAAGCCGCAAAAAGCTTGAACCTTCTCGAATCTTGAGTACATCTTTATCACACAATACAATTATTATATAGAATCAAACTATAATGGAAAAAGGAAATAATTGATCACCTTAACTGTTCTTAAATATTGGTTTAGACTAGTTGTTAAAGCCAGATGTTGAGATTAAGGAAGCCTTTAGAACATTGAGACACTGCATCATGCAACCCAAAAATAAGTCAAATGTCAACATTGATGTTGTAATCAGAAATAGAATCGATACCCTCAACTTGGGGTTGAAGTGATTGAATATAATTAATTATTTCATCAATATATGTGAGCATATACAATTACAAATTGTCACATGACACAAATATATGAAAATGTAAGCAGAGAAAACAGAAGGTGAATTAAGTGTTCAAACTCCGTTCACGAGCTTCATCCAATATGATAACAGAATAATCGCTTATTTTTGGATTGGCTAGACTTCGCGAAGAAGAAGGTCATCGGTTAAATACCTAATTGAATAGAACCAAATCGACACAAAAATTGAATCAAACCCTAAAAAAATTTCATCGTCATCTCCCTCATTAACACAAATTTTCCATAAATTATGTGAAGAAAGAAAAAGAACACAGTATTCAGTTCATCAAAAAAGCCATAGTTGCATTCATACAAAAAACCCTTGAAACTTTGTTCATCATTTTCCTATCACAAAAACCCTTCATAATCGTTGAGAGAGAAGAAAAGAGATTAAAGAAAGAACAAAAAATTCAAAAAGATCTCACTCTATTTTGAAGATTCGGAGCTAGTTTCAAGAATGTAACATCATCATCTTCATATGACGATTCAACCTCAGCGTCATCATCAACATCGATCTTCAACAACAACAACAATATCGTCATTAGTTCAACGCTTAGCAAGATCATCATTCATCACCAACAACCAACACTCATGACTTCATCTGATTCAACTCAAAACGCGATCAACACATCATCTCGACCAACAACAGCCTCACACAGTAACAGACAACCCGCAACAACAACGATTCAAACCCATATCTGAGGCCTCCGCTACATGTTCATGAGAAAGTGAAGAAGGGTTTCAAATCAGACCAGAATCAAATTACAAAGGCTACCGTTCGGATCGAAGCGAGGAGATCGCCTCCGTTTTGAAGAGGCGGTCGCCGTTTGACAGTGAGAGTAAGAAATTGAAAGAGGACGATGTTCATCATTAGTGAACCAAATCGGAGAAGGGACGAAAAGAGCTATCCGGAGAAAGACGATGAAAGTCGGTCGCCGCTCTAGTGTTCATCATTACTGTTGCACCCCAAAATTTGCTCTCTTTATTCGAGCTATAAGTTATCCAAGACGTTTATTTCGTCATTCAAAAAGGGAAGAAAAATAATAAAGAGTTTTCATGGTTTTAAGGAGATACAGCGTGAAATGTGGTTTATACAGTAAAAATATGAGAAAATTCACAAGTCTTTTCTGGAAGGTGCTATGAGATTGATTCCCGCGTTCCGCGTTGCCGGGACTATTTTGTTGTTCAATGCATCTTTCGTGATCAGGTCAAAAGCTAATTCCTCAAGGAAAGTGGTGAGAATTAATTGTTTCTGAAACTTTGGGCTCCCCGCTCCACTGTCTTGTGGATATTCAAAAATTCACATCTCCTGGTTGGATGACCGTCTTGAAGCGAGACCTATGTCAAAAGTTCTGTCTTGAGGTCTACTTCATTTCGCTTGTTAGGTTCGACAACGTATTCTATGAAGAAGGTCCTCAAATTTGCAAATTACCTGAGTTGTTACAGTGAAAAATGGTGCTGAACCGCAGGTTTTCGGACATAAAAAATTCATATCTCACAATCCGCTTGTCCGATTCCCTCGATATTTTAACTGTAGCTCCGTGTTACTATTCCCGACATTTCATATGTTTGGACCTTCGACCAATTACGCACTGAAAACGCCCATAATTTTGAAGAGCGTCGCTACCTTTCGGTAAAAAATGTGTTTTCGGGTATGTCGCGACAAGTTTGAAAATTCATAACTTCTTCGAATTTTATCGTATGAGGTCCATTCCGGCGGCATTCTCTCGAAAATTTCGTTATCTTCGATTCTTCGTCACACGTGCTCTTTCAGATTTCAAGCCGAAGTTTGAGTTTTATCGAGTTCTTTGAGCGGTACGCACAAAATTCTGCACAGTCGCACCAGATGAACCGATATTTCTCGTCATTCAAACGCGCATAAATTCCTCACCGTTTGTCGGATTGAGACGATTCTCGCGGCTACGAGTCACAAATCTGATCATCTTCGCAGTGATGTTCGTTTTATTTCCGAATTTCGCACCGAGTTACATTTTCCCGAAAACGAGCAAAAAAAGATACGTCGGGGGCATTTTTGACACTTCACCACATACACTATATAAACTAATTTTCCCATTTTTCTCTGATAATTTTTCAATTCAACCAAAATCTCACAAACACTTTTCTCTCGTGCTCCTCCAAACTTCTCAAATCAAAACCAAAAAAACTCTCCAATTTTATCATCAATCTCATAACTAATTCAAGAGCAAACCAGCAACGAAAATCAAGAACCTCTCATCTAGTCGGACCTATCTCTCTCCGGCGAAGACTGAGGTACCGCCATCCAGTACAGAGCGGTCTCCTTCTGTCCGAGTGTTTCACTTCCGACGAAGCTCCTCCGATTGTGGTGGTTGCTCTCTCTCTACGATCGTTGCTGTCCAGCTTCCTTCTCTTTGTTTCGGCGTGTGATTCTGTACGGTAACCTCTTTTCCCTTTGATTCGATTTATTCTCCTCGTTCGGTAATAGTTCTTCACTTAATTTCCAATAATTGACGGTAATAGAGTTGCTGTTGGTAGTTCACAAAGTTGATAGGATTTATGTGGATTGCTAATAATCAGTAATCCTTGTCATTGCTGTGTTGAGGATGCCGATGATAATCGATTTTGTTGATTGTTAGGTGCTCGATAATTGAGTGTTATTGAATAAATTGTTTAGGAACACTGATAATTCTTGAAATTGGTTAATTGCTGCTACTTTTAATAATAACGTGTTATCCTGGATTGGTGTGAAGCAATTAAGCTTAATTCAGGGTATTTGCTGTGTGTTGCTATTTGAAACATTATTTTGTTGAACTGAGTGCCTTGTGTTTAAGATTCAATGTGGATAGTCCTTTGAGTTAGATCTTAAAACTAAATGAAATTGAATATTTGTCAATTGTCGGTGAATTAGAGTGATGATGAGTGTATTTGACTTAGTTGTGGGACCGATTGTTGTCGTTTTTCTTGAACTGAATTTGTGTGTTTGTGGAATAATTGCTGGAAGTCAGTGGCTAATGGTAGTTTGAACAAGAGAATGACTAGAAATTGATAATAGAATAGTTTAGTAATGCAGAATTTTGGCTTAATTGAGTCTCGTTGGGTTGATAAATAGTGCAGAATTTTGGATGGATTAATATTGTAGTCTTATCTTGCTTGCTAACTCATAAAATTGTTTTGAAAACATGTGAATAATATGTGGATGAGTCTTGTTTGGTTGATAAATAGTGCAGAATTTTGGATGGATGAATATTGTTGTAGTCTTATCTTGCTTGCTAACTCATAAAATTGTTTTGAAAACATGTGAATAAAATGTGGATGAGTCTTGTTTGGTTGATAAATAGTGCAGAATTTTTGATGGATTAATATTGTAGTCTTGTCTTGCTTGCTAACTCATAAAATTGTTTTGAAAACATGTGAATAAAATGTGGATAAGTCCTAATTGTTGATATGAAATATAACATGGTTTGTGAAGTTAATTGGGTCTGTTTTGTACATGAATAATGCAGTTTTTTGTTTGTGTAGTTGTTGGTACACTCTAATCATTTTGTTGAGTCAAGGGAATGTAGAAACTAAAAGAATTTGCGATATATTTGGCTTATGATTAAGTTGTTGATACAAGATAGAAATGAAGCTTATTTGAATGATTAATTGGTGCTTTTAAATGCTCATTTTTTCTGTTATGACATGCATGCTATCTTTTTTTTCCCTTCTTTCTAAATTTCGCAAACAGACGCGACGCGTCGGCTTTCATTGAATTTGTCATATCTTTCTTACCGCTTTGAATTTTTGCAAGTATGAATAGTGTTTCTTGAGTGGAATATGATGTTTGGAACTGTTTGAAAGCTTTATTTTTGGTTTCGGCCGACCTTTTTCCACTAATTTTGTTTCTGCCCCGTCTCGAAAGTCGCGCCTCCGGGCCGATTTAATAATTTTCGAGTGCGTTTTCGAATTCCTTGACACGTTTTATGGTGACCGTGTAGTTTTTGTTTAATTCTGATGACTTTTATTTTTTAATGGTTTATACCGTTTTCACTAGTTTCCAGATTCAATTGACATGCGTAATTTTTCTTCAAATTTCATTTACATTCATATTCTTTTAATATTTGCATACTCTTTCTATCACGTAGGCTACTTAGGTCTAGTTCTGCATATCATTTGTGTGCATGTGGTTTTGTTCTATCATTTTCAATTTTGCCGCAACTTCAGGTTGCGCTTTTGTTATCTCTGACGCATTTGCTAGTGTGTGCAAGGTACATCCGAGAGTTCCTTATTTGATGCGAGCTGCCTCGTGTTCCACTTTATTTGTGGGACACGACACTTTGATGATTGTCTATATGTACCGTGTGTTTGCTTGTAGGTGTCGCACGATGGTGCTGATATATGACTCTACGCGATGTGCGATTTATTTTCGCGACGTCACAGTGCTTTGATATTTTGCTTTTACGGATTCTTGATGTTGCTTATTGCTTGTGGACAGTTGCTATGCGGTATTCCCGGATTTCTCTGCTTACGCTTGCTAGCTCATTGCGGACTTGCTATCCGTACGGTACTGTTCCTTCCCTTTTACTTATTCGAGTACCATATCTTGCCATGAGAAGTAGGGTAGGCATGCAGCATCATATTTGCCATGAGAAGTAGGACCTAGGCATTCATCTGGCCAAGCTATCAAAAGAGGCTCTGTTTTTGTTTGTTTACAGTTTTCAGTCTATTTCCAGTTATTCGTTTGTTCAACCGTCTCGGAGGACTTTCCCCGTGGACGGTAGCTTCGGAAGACTTTCCCCGTTAGCTAGAACGTTTATTTCCAGTTATTGTCTTGTTCACCCGTCTCGGAGGACTTTCCCCGTGGACGGTAGCTTCAGAGGACTTTCCCCGTTATCTAGAACGTTTATTTCCAGTTATTGTCTTGTTCACCCGTCTCGGAGGACTTTCCTCGTGGACGGTAGCTTCGGAGGACTTTCCCCATTAGCTAGAACGTTTACTTCCAGTTATTGTCTTGTTCACCCGTCTCGGAGGACTTTCCCCGTGGATGGGAGCTTCGGAGGACTTTCCCCGTTAGCTAGAACGTTTATTTCCCGTTATTTTATTGTTCAACCGTCCCGGAGGACTTTCCCCGTGGACGGTGGCTTCGGAGGACTTTCCTCGTTAGCTAGAACGTCTCCCTAGTTCCCAGGTCACTACTTCGGTAGTTTGCTTGCTTTACGAGCTGAGCTCGTTTGTGTGTTGCATTTGCATTGATTACTACTTCGGTAGTTTGTTTGTTTCTCGAGCAGAGCTCGATTGTATGCCATATGTTTATGATGCTTGTTCACTATCTTCTTATCTGCGATGCCTGTTCGTATGATATCTTTGTGATGCTTGTTCACACACTTGCACATGTATGCCTGTTACATGTTGTTTGCGATGCCTGTTCGCATTTTTATTCGTGATACTTGTTCACACTTTCACATGTATGCCTGTTACATGTTGTTTGCGATGCCTGTTCGCGTTATCACTTGTGATGCCTGTTTACACACTCACATTCGTGTATGCCTGTTACATGTCTGTTTTTTTTGTTTGCGACGCTTGTTCGCATGTTCTTATTTGTGATACTCGTTCACATGCCATGTTTGCTAGGATCTTTGTGATGCTCCTTGTTTGCATGCTCCCTTAGGGTGCTCGGTTCCGTTTCGCTAGGAGACGCGAGTCGAGATAGAAACAGAAACTTTTGAGCTGAACTACGGCGCTCTGATTTCTCTATCGCACATTGGAGGTACGTAGGCACAGGGTACGAATACCCTAGCGAGCGAACTTTTCTTTTTTGTTGTTTTGATTGACCTTTTCTTCTTATCTTGTTTGCCTACTATTTGCATGTCTCTTGTTATCTATATATATTCCATTGCATGTTGCACATTGCATGATACACACACACACCCTTAGATTAGAAAACTAGCAAGAAGGGATCCCGTGGAGTACCACGGACGTGAGGGGTGCTAATACCTTCCCCTCACGTAACAGACACCCTTACCCGTTCTCTGAGACCGGTGCTTGTTATATGGTTTTCTTCGATATTTTCCATTCCTGTGCGTAGGATAAATAGATGTTCGATGGCGACTTCATTGTATTTGTTTCGATGAGTTCTCCGGTTGCTTCAGCTGGCGACTTCACTGGGGACTATCCGAGTGTCGTTCCTAGTTCTTGCTTGATTTCCTTTCTGTGGTTGTTTGTGTGTTTACTGCTAGCATCAATGTATATACTGCTTGCATGCATTTGCATCTATGTGTTTATCGCTTTCTTTTCTGTGGATGTTTGTGTGTTTACTTCTGGCATCATTTGTATATATTGTTTGCATGCATTTGCATCTATGTGTTTACCGCTTTCTTTTCTGTGGTCTGTTCTCATTGTGTGTGATATGTCGTTGGTTCAGATTTGAGGTCGGACCTTTATTTGGTCTGTTCTCATTAGGCTCAATGTTTTGGTATTCTGAAACGACGGCGGACCTTTGATCCTAATACTTTTGGGTTCTATTCAAACATGGTACAACAAGAGTGGTTTTTTGGTGGTTATTTGGTTCTTGGTGTTCTGTGGCAGTGTTAAACCTTTGATCCTGATACTTTCGTGTCAGTACTGGCAAATCAGCGCAGCATTGTCCAGATATATGATATGCATAACATGTTTTTTTGTCTTTTGCATCATTTTAACATTCATGTTTATTATTTCCAGGTGTCCATCATATTGATTCTAATTTCGAGCAAAGGTTTACCCAAGATGAGTCCGCACAAGAGTCGCAATGTTGGATACAAATTCGTGAAGATTTCCTTGGGGGCATTGCCAGCTTTAGCTGAGAGGTCTCCGCCTGCAAACAAAGTTGACTTTGAGAAAAAGTATGGGAAGATACTGGATATTCTGGACTCTCCTCTGACAAAATACCAGGAAAGGGGAATTCACACACTCTTGCAGTTTTACGAGCCTTCTTTACGTTGCTTCACTTTTGTGGACTTCCAGTTGTTGCCTACCTTAGAGGAATACTCATATCTAATGGGAGTTCCAGTCAAGCGTCAGGTTCCGTTCTATAATACTATGGAGGTTCCTTCGTCTGACCAATTGGCGCCTGCTCTTTATTTGAGCCAGTCGTGGGTGAAAGCTAATTTTGAATCTAAGGTTAACCGTTCTGGTTTCTCCTTGGAGTGTTTGTTGAAGGAAGCTCATGATGTTGCTGACAAGGGAGCGTGGAGGGGGTTCAATGCTTTATTGGCCTTATGTGTCTATGGGATAGTCTTGTTTCCCAACATACCTAAATTTGTGGACATAAATGTCATCCGTATTTTCATGACAGGAAACCCATTTCCTACTCTCTTGGAGGACGTGTATCATTCAGTGCATTCTAGAAACCATAAGGGAAAAGGAGGTGTTATGAACTGTTGCATTCCATTGTTATACTTGTGGTTTAATAGTCATATGCCTTGCAAATGAGCTTTCGTAGCTACTCGAGATTCCTTGACCTGGGCGGAAAGATTGATGGGATTAAGGGCTAAGGACATTCGCTGGTATACTCCAAAGTTAGATTGGAAAGATGACGAGATGGTGTCTGAGTGTGGGGAATTTGATAATGTTCCTCTCATAGGAGTTAGAGGTGGTATTAATTATAACCCATGTCTCGCTGTGCGTCAGTTGGGTTTTGCTCTGGTTAGTCCTCCCGAAGACAGGTTTGTGAAAGAATCCTTGTACTATGATGTATCGCAAGACACCACTGAATTGCTGAGAGCTATCAGAGCATGGTTTAATGTCAGAGTGAGAATCAAAGCGGATTTGGGGAAGAGAGATTGCATTGCTCATCCTGATTATACGGAGTGGGTGGAGAAGAGAGCAAAAGACAATGGGCTTCCTTTCCCTTTTGAGGACCCTTTGTACACGCATGGTCCTGATTTTCCTGTTGATATGTCGGTGGGAAAGTTTCTAAAGACAGCGGATGCCAATGAACGACTTCGTAAAGAGAACTTGGATTTGAGTATGAAGTTGTTTGACGTCAATCAAGAGAAGAAGGTTCTGGCAGGAAGGCCAAGGTACAAAAGAGACAACGCGTTGGTAACACTGTTGTTGATGAGGTTACTGAATTAAAGAAGGCGTTGGAAGAAGCTGAATCCAGGTATTTAGAGAAACAACGGGAACTTGACGAAATGGCGGTTTCCAAAGAGGAGTTGCAAATTCAACACGAGGCGGAAATAGCGAGTTTAGCGTCATTGCTTCAATGTAGTGATGAAAGAATCGATGAAGGATATGCACAGAGAAAGAGGCTACAATGTCACCTCCAAGGAAGTCAAGCCCGGTTAGACAAAGTGTTGAAAGAGAATCAGACTCTAAGAGATCAACTTCAAGAGAAAGACGAGATCATTCGAGGGCTCACTCAGAAGTCATATCAGTGATGTTCGGGAGTAGTGTTTGATGTTTGTTTTCTTGTTGTTTTGATATTGATCACCATCAGGCTTGTTGATGGGATCGATTTTTGGGTTGGATCTTTGTTTGAAAATCTGTAATGAACTTCTTGTATGCCGTACTTTTATGATTATATGATATGTTTGTTCTTGTGCGGAATCCATTACTTGGTCTTATATTTTGCTAGAAATTACGAATCAATGTGTTGAACACTTGGAAACATTAAACATGTCGCTTGCATTCATATTCATTCACTTCATACATTATCATGCATACATAACAGGTGTTCCATATATTTTCTTGTTAACTGATTGGGCTTTTGTTCAACAGCAATTGCTTCTTCACACAGTTACGGTACTCGAGGCAATCAGAGGCGACAAATGGAACAGATACAGGAACAAATGGCTGAAATGCGAGCTCAGCTGATGGAACAGATGAACACGCAGATGACTCAATTTATGGAGGCGTTGGCTAACGTCACCAGAGGTCAAGAGGATTTGAGAGTTCTCGTCGAGAATTCTAGGAGAACTGAGAATGATGGAGGACAATATGGGTTGTATGATGATGTATCTGGACGGATTGAGAACAACCATGATGAGAACGAGTTCAGGCAACATGCCCACGTGCCTTATAATCCTTTCACCCAGAATCAGGGGTTTCCGCCGCCGCCTCCGTCTCGTCTCCTTGGAGGAAGAGGTCGTCATAATCGGGGAAATCAAGACTTTGATTTCGAGAATGTGGATCAACTGTCGAGGCACAGTGCTGAAGGTGTGCAGGATGATGGTGGTAAGATTCGTTTGATTGAGGAACGTCTCCGAGCTGTTGAGGGTAAGGGTGTGCTTGGTATGGACATCACTGATCTAGGATTGGTTCCTGGCGTAAGGGTTCCTCCAAAGTTCAAAGTGCCGATTTTTGATAAGTACAATGGGGCTACCTGTCCCATGACGCATGTTAAAGCGTACTATCGCAAGATGTCAGTTTATTCAAAGGATGAAGGTTTCTTGATGCACTTCTTCCAGGATAGCTTGGCTAGAGCTTCCTTGGAATGGTACATGCAACTTGAGCGTGCTCACATTCATTCATGGAGAGATCTTGTTGAGGCTTTCATTAAGCATTATCAGTATAATGTTGACATGGCGCCGAATAGAACTCAGTTGTAGAGCTTGGTTCAAGGCTCTAAAGATTCATTCAAGGAGTACGCCTAGAAGTGGCGTGAGCTAGCTGCGAGAGTTCAGCCGCCAATGATTGAGCGCGAGATGATTGATATGTTCACAAGCACTCTGTCTGGACATTACTATTTAGCTTGTAGTACGTCTGCAAGTTTTGCTGAAATGGTTAGATGTGGTGAACGTGTCGAGATGGGCTTGAAAATGGGAAAGATACAGTTGGGTGGTGTCGCTAGTTCTACTGGTGGAAAGAAACCGTCAGAGGGTTATACCAGAAAGAAAGAAGGAAACACGGATGCGGTGTATGGGCGAAGTGGCCAAGGAAGAGGCAATTCTCAAGTCAATGCTGTTACTATTCCTGTGCCGCAACAACAACAAGAACAGGGGCAGCGCCCTCAATATCAGAATAACCAGTATCGGCAGAGAAGGGATAGAAAGATTGATCCGATTCCCATGACATATGCTCAGGTGCTGCAACACTTGCTCAAGATTGAGAAGATCACTTTGAGAGATGCTCCGAATGCTCCGGATCGTCAGTCTCCGAACTATAATGCGAATGCGCGGTGTGCTTTCCACTCAGGTGCTGCTGGACATGATACAGAGAGGTGTATTGCATTGAAGAATAAAGTCCAAGATTTGTTGGATCAAAAGGTTATTCAATTCACTCCGACACCTAACATTGTCAATAATCCGATGCCAACTCACGGAGGCTCGTGTGTGAATGCCATTGAGAGTGAAGAGATAAATGTGATATCTGATGTGGGCTGTTTGACTTTTCCTCTTGTGTCTGTGAAGCAACATCTGGTTAATTGCGGTATCTTCTCGGGTTGTGGTATTGATTGTAAGAATTGCAAGAGTCAACCCGAGGGTTGTGCTGATTTGAAAAGTATGGTGCAAAAACTGATTGATGAGGGTCCTCTTCAATTTTATCGAAGGTTGAGAGGTGCGAAGAGTGAGAATGGTGAAGTGTCTATGATTTCAATTCCTTATGAGCCGGTTGTTCCAATCTGTATCCAAGTGCCTATTCAGATACCTGTTAGTATCCCATATGAGGAACAACCAGCGGCGTTGATGATTACCGTGCCAGGACCAGTTCCATATGAGAGTGAGAAGGCCGTTCCTTGGCATTATGGGTCTGATGTGTACTACTATGGCACCAAAAAGGAAGAGGGGCCACCTAGAGAAAAGTTTGTGGAGGCCGCAGTTGCAAACAAGGATAATTTCGCTGGTACTGGTAGAATCACTCACAGTGGTAGGGTGTTCTCCCCTCAGCCAATACAAAACAATGCAGATGCTTTGGCTAAGGCCAAAGGCAAACAAGTGGTGACTGATGACCAGAATCCTCCGACTCAGAATGGGGCACCTGACAATACTGTGTTTTCCAAGGATGTGGAAGAATTGCTGAGAATCATCAAGAAGTCTGATTAAATAGTTGTTGAGCAGTTGGGTCAGACCCAATCAAAGATTTCCATCTTGCAATTGTTGATGTGTTCGGAGGGTCATAGAGATGCTCTCTTCAGAATTCTGAATAGTGCCTATGTGCCGCATGAAATATCTGTGAATCAGTTAGAGGCGGTGGCCAACAATATTTCAGTAGGAAATGGTTTGGGGTTTACTGATAATGATCTCCCTTCAGAGGGCAGAAATCACAACAAAGCGTTACATATCTCTATAGAGTGCAAGGGGACAACTTTGTCTCGTGTCTTGGTCGATACTGGTTCTTCGTTGAATGTGCTTCCCAAATCGGCCCTCATGAGGATTGACTATGCCGGTGTTGAGTTGAGGCCCAATGAGTTAGTAGTGCGTGCCTTTGATGGTTCGAGAAGATCTGTGTTTGGAGAAGTTGACTTGCCAATCCAAGTTGGTCCTCGGATTTTCACTACGACTTTTTATGTAATGGATATTCATCCTGCATATTGCTGCTTGTTGGGACGACCATGGATTCACAAAGCTGGCGCCGTGACATCCACCCTCCATCAGAAGTTGAAATATCCAATTGATGGTAAGGTTGTGACAGTTTGTGGTGAGGAGGATTACATTGTGAGTCACCTATCTTCTTTCCGCTATGTGGAGATCGAAGGTGAAATACACGAGACCCCGTTTCAGGCGTTTGAGGCTGTGAATGCTGTGAAAACTCCTCTTTGTGAGTTAAAGAAGCCGGAAACGATTATGTCTTCCTTGAAGGATGCACAGGTGGTTGTGGAAACTGGTAAAAATGAGGGGTGGGGATAGATGATTGATGTGCGCCACAAGTTCAATAAAAATGGTCTCGGTTTCAACCCTAGTAGGCAAAGCTTTGCGTCTCCAACATCAAGTTTCACTCCAGTCAAGTTTGTGAGGGGTGGCGTCATTCAAGATGGTCAGGTCAATGCCATTGTCAATGGTGAAGAGGTAGATAGTGACTGTGATTTTGATAGCTGGATCCGCCCAAGTATTCCTGGAACAAAGCTTAACAGCTGGACAATTGAAGATGTCATTCAAGTCACACAGGCTCAGGAGTAATTTTCTTGTTTTTACTTTTCTTATCATGCAATAATTCCTACGCTCTGCCCAAGGCGTAGTGAATCATTTGTAGGGCCATGCAGTTCGCATTTTCAAAGTATTCATGAAATAAAAGGACGTTTTTGCATTCAAATGTTTTGTTCCTTGTCTTTCTTTTAAAAGTTTTTTTCTTTAAATGGCAATGCTTCCTTTTGCACCCACTCACCATAGCTTAATAAAAATAAAACTAAAATAAAAACATCAATCATGCAGATGTTCCACTACCACGGATTCCATTGGTAACAGTTCCGCCATTGCTTATTATGATTTTGACAATCCGATCTACCAAGCCGAGGAGGAAGCTTATGAAGATTGTGATCTCCCCAACGAGTTGGCCAGATTGTTGAAACAGGAAGAAAAGAAAGCGATTCAGCCGCATCAGGAGGCAATCGAGATGGTAAATGTTGGCACTAAAGAGCAAGTCCGAGAAGTCAAGATAGGGGCTGCGCTTGAGAATAGTGTGAAGCAGAGGCTTATTGCTATGTTGAAAGAGTATGTGGATATCTTTGCTTGGTCTTATGAGGATATGCCTGGTCTCGATACAGATATTGTGGTACACCGTCTACCTCTCAAGGAAGATAGTCCTCCTGTCAAGCAGAAGCTTCGAAGGACTCGCCCAGATATGTCTGAGAAGATTAAGAAAGAGGTTGAGAAACAATTTGATGATGGCTTTCTGCAAGTTGTGAATTACCCGCCGTGGGTTGCGAATATTGTTCCTGTACCTAAGAAGGACGGAAAGGTCAGGATGTGTGTTGACTATAGAGATTTGAATAGGGTGAGTCCAAAGGATGATTTCCCTCTTCCCCACATTGATGTGTTGGTGGATAATACTGCTCCTTTCAAAGTGTTTTCCTTCATGGATGGCTTCTCTGGGTACAATCAGATCAAGATGGCACCAGAAGACATGGAGAAAACAACGTTTATTACACCGTGGGGAACTTTCTGCTATAAAGTCATGCCTTTTGGGTTGAAAAACGCAGGGGCAACGTATCAGCGCGCCATGGTGACTCTTTTTCACGACATGATTCACAAAGAGATTGAAGTGTATGTTGACAACATGATTGCAAAATCTCATACTGAAGAAGAGCATTTGGTTCATTTGCAGAAGTTGTTTGAAAGGCTTCGGGAATTCAGACTGAGGTTGAACCCAAATAAGTGCACTTTTGGGGTGCGATCTGGAAAGTTACTGGGTTTTGTTGTTAGTGGAAAAGGTATTGAGGTCGATCCTGCAAAAATAAAAGCTATACAAGAGATGCCTGAGCCAAGAACAGAAAAAGAGGTCCGTGGTTTCTTAGGGAGATTGAACTACATTGCTAGATTCATCTCTCATCTTACGGCCACTTGTGAACCAATATTCAAATTGCTAAGAAAAGATCAGACGGCCAGGTGGAATAATGATTGTCAAAAAGCATTCGAAAAAGTGAAAAAGTATCTGCAGGAACCTCCGATACTAATGCCTCCAGTTCCAGGAAGGCCTTTGATTATGTACCTCACGGTTCTTGAAAATTCAATGGGATGTGTGCTGGGTCAACATGACAAGTCTGGCCGAAAAGAGCATGCAATATACTACCTTAGCAAAAAGTTTACCGACTGTGAATCCCGATACTCACTGCTCGAGAAAACTTGCTGTGCTTTGGTGTGGGCTGCTCGCCGGCTGAGGCAATATATGTTGGTTCACACCACCTTATTGATTTCCAAGATGGATCCTATTAAGTATGTTTTTGAGAAGCCCGCTCTTTCCGGAAGAGTAGCCAAGTGGCAAATGATTTTGATTGAATATGATATCCAATATACTACTCAGAAGGCCATCAAAGGTAGTGTGTTGGCAGATTATCTTACGCATCAGCCTGTCGAAGATTATGAACCAATGAAGTTTGAATTCCCCGATGAGGATGTCTCGTACATCAGAGATTGTAACATTCCCGGACCAGAGGAAGGACCCGAACCAGGATCGCGATGGACGCTCGTGTTCGATGGTGCCTCTAATGCACTCGGGAATGGTGTGGGAGCCGTGATTACTCCTCCTTCAGGCTTTCATATTCCGTTTACAGCCAGAATTTGTTTTGATTGCACTAATAATATGGCTGAGTATGAAGCCTGCATCTATGGTATCGAAGCTGCGATCGATTTGCGAATCAAGTACTTGAAGGTTTATGGGGATTCCAATCTTGTCATTAGCCAGATCTATGGAGATTGGGAAACTCGCCATCAAAATCTGATTCCATACAGGGAGCATGTGATGAGACTTATTCCATACTTTGATGAGATCACATTCGAGCATATTTCTAGGGAAGAGAACAATCTTGCTGATGCTCTCGCTACTTTGGCTTCCATGTTCAAAGTGAAATGGGCCAATGAAGCGCCTAACATCACCATCAATAGGTTGGACGAACCTGCATTTTGCATTGAGGCTGATGTTGAATTGGATGGTAATCCCTGGTATCATGATATCAAAAAGTTCCTCGAAACTCAAGAGTATCCTCCCGAAGCATCGGTGACTGATAAGAAGTTTCTGAGAAGGTTTGTAGCTAAGTTTTACCTTAACGGCGGGGTTTTGTATAAGAGGCATCATGATGGTGTGTTACTCCGATGCGTTGTGAAAGAAGAAGCTTCGAAAATCATTGAGGAAATGCACGAAGGTGAGTTTGGTACCCATTCTAGTGGGCATACGATGGCTAAGAAGATCTTGAGGGCTGGTTACTATTGGTCCACTATGGAAACCGATTGTCATAACCATGTCAGAATTTGTCACAAGTGCCAGATCTATGCTGACAAAGTGCACGTGCCGCCTGTGCCTTTGAATGTCTTGACTTCTCCGTGGCCTTTCGCAATGTGGGGCATTGACATGATTGGAGAAATTAAGCCCACTGCTTCTAATGGACATCGCTTCATTTTGGTTGCCATCGATTACTTCACCAAATGGGTTGAAGCCGCATCTTATGCGAATGTCACCAAGCAAGTGATTACCCGCTTTATCAAGCACAACATAATCTGTCGTTATGGGATTCCTGAGAAGATCATTACTGATAATGGATCGAATCTCAATAACAAGATGATGAAGGAGCTTTGTGAGTCATTCAAGATCAAGCATCACAACTCTTCTCCGTACCGTCCAAAGATGAATGGCGCTGTTGAAGCGGCCAATAAAAACATTAAGAAGATTGTGCAGAAGATGGTAGTGACCTACCGAGATTGGCACGAAATGCTGCCTTTTACTTTGCATGGTTATCGCACTTCTGTGCGTACATCGACTGGGGCAACTCCTTTCTCACTTGTTTATGGTATGGAAGCGGTACTACCAGTTGAAGTTGAGATTCCTTCCCTGAGGGTTATGAAAGACGTCGAGCTTGAAGAGTTAGAATGGGTACAGAATCGGATGGATCAGTTAAACCTCATTGATGAGAAGCGTTTGGTGGCTATTGGTCATGGTCAGGTGTACCAAAAGAAGATGAGGAAAGCTTTCGACAAGCGGGTGCGACCCCAAAGCTACAAACCAGGTGACCTGGTACTCAAAAGAATCATCCTTCCTCAAGGCGATCCTCGAGGCAAGTGGACTCCGACGTATGAAGGCCCCTTTGTTGTGCAGAAAGTATTCTCTGGCGGTGCCATGATGCTTGCAACAATGGATGGCGAGAATTTTCCGCACCCTGTGAACGCGGATGTAGTAAAAAAATACTTCGCATAGACCTGATAAAAAAAAGAGGAAAAAAAGAAAAAAAAGAATAAAAAAAGAAAAAAAAGAATTAAAAAAAGAAATAAAAAAAAAGAAAAAAAGAAAATGAATCAGGCAAAAGAATGAAAAAGAAACAAATATACCCGCTAAGTTGAAAACCCGAAAGGGCGGCTTAGGCAAAAAAGGGACAAAAGCGAACGACTACATCTCGCATGCCACCTTGGCAATCACTCTTCATACATGCTTAGGGCTCCCGACCGAGGGATAAGCAAGACTCCGTGTTCTTGAGTTTGCACCTGGCAGCTCAAATCCCTAAAGCATTCTCTAACCCCGATCGTTGTGTTTAGGGCTCCCAACCGAGGGATAAGCAAGACTCCGTGTTCTTGAGTTTGCATTGCTGGCAACTCAAATACCTAAAGCGTTCACAAACCCCGGCGGGTCCACAAGTTCAGTGATGTTACATCAATCAGTTATTAAATCGGGCAGTGATCAATCCTAATGAGTACGGTCTTCCAAAGCAAGGAGATGAGAACGTCGAGGTTATAAAAGTGATAGCATGATCGAAACCAATGGATATCCGTTTCACATTGTCATTTCTCTTGTATTCAAAAAATGGGTGGTTACCTCTTACTAGGAACTACTTCTGAAATATGTTCGCTCTATTACGAGCATTCTGTTTTCAATTAATAAAGATCTTTCTATCTCAAAGGCTGTTTTCTTTTATTGATTTGTTTGCATAAAACGTCCTGAATTTGTGTTAACTTTGTATATGAAAACTGCATTGCTTTTACAATACATGATTAGAAATGATAAAATCTTTGAATTTACTTCGAAGTCTTGTGTAACTAGGGTGGCAGGCCAAGATGTCATGCTATATCTTGGGGCATTTTCTTTTGTTTATCTCGTAGGTACATCCTTTCGAGTACGCCATGTCAGTGCATTGGCGGATCTAGCCAAGTGAGAGATTCTCATTACCCAGCTGAGTGCATCCATATGAGATCCTCTTGGTCCCAAGATACTCATCTCCTCAGCAAAGCACATTTTAATGCAATCTCCGTGCTTCAGAAGCCTCATTCCCCAGTGGAGTGTCCCCTCCCCAGTCGAATCATGATTGAATGGTATCTGATTCCCCATCAAGCTCTCAATGAGGTTCCTTGCCCGAATGCCTCATTTTCCCAATAGAGTGTTTTTCTCCCCAACAGATTGACTTGTTTTTCCCAGGAGAGTCATCTCGTTCCCCAATGGAGTGATCTTAACCAGAGGTTCTTATGCCGAGTTCCTTATCCCCAGCGGATTTCTTATCTCCTCATCCCTAGTGTGTCGAGAATTTTCTTCTCCAATGAAGTTTCCAGGGTATTTCCCAAGCAGTCAATGGGGATGATCATATTCCCCAAGCAGAATTTATTCCCCAAACAGAGCTCGCATCCAGATTTGATCGTCTCCAGCAGATTTCTGATCCATCTTTGCCAGCTCGTAGTTTGTGACTTCTGGTCACTCATCTTGTCCTCCCCGCAGAGTTCCATACTCTCTCCGGGAATTCTTCAGCAATTCAGTGCTCCTCCGCTGTCTCCCTAAGCAGCGTCCGAATCATGCATCATTCGCATTGCATTCTCTAAACGTATATCGTCTTCCCTAATCGGGAACGTTATTCCATACACGTTCATACATGCATCATGCATAAGTCATATCATTTCTGTTTCTTTCTACAGGAAAGTCATCAAGATATTCAAATGCCTCCCAGAGAGCAACTCGCCTAATCATTACAGGCGCTTATCCTGATGTTCATATCAGAAAAGGATTGTCAATTCACCTGATGAAGATATTCCTATTCCCGATGCCCTCAGATCGGTTGAAGATATTTGTTTTTATCTTGATTCAAGTTCAGTTGAAGGAGCCGCCTCCGGATCTCTATCGATCTTCCGAAGGAGCAAGCCTGCTGATGCCTCAGATCAGTTGGAAATATCTACGTCCTGACGATTTATTTTCGTTCAGAAGAAGACTTATCTACCCATTTCTGACATTTCTTTTCCCGGCGCACACAGTTCGGAAGAGATATCCGTTCCTATTCCTGATAAATCAGACCTTCAGTTGAGGGAACCGCCTCCGGATCTCGTCGATCTTACGAAGGAGCAAGCCACTGATGCCCAGATCAGATGGAGATATCTGCCTGATTGACTTTGTCATTCAGAAGAGGATTGTTCTACTTATTTTCTAGCATCGAGCCTAGATCAGTTTAAAGACTTCCTTTCCCGGTGTACACAGTTCGGAAGAGATATTGTTCCTGTCCTAATAAACCAGACTTTCAGTTGAGGGAACCGCCTCCAGATCTCGTCGATCTTACGAAGGAGCAAGCCATTGATACCCAGATCAGTAGGAATATCTGCCTGATGATTTAATTACATCAGATGGAGATGTCGCATTGGTACCCAGACCAGAGATACTTACTACCCGTTGATGCCCAGATCAGCCGGAGTATCTCATTTCGATGCCCAGATCGACTTAGACATCTATCCCCGATTCCTGTTCGGAAGACATCTGCTACGTCTGATACCCAGATCATTCAAAGATGTGCCTTCTCTTGATGCCCAGATCAATTGAAGTCTTTTCCCCTGCCTGTGGGGTTACATATTTCTTCTTATCTTAAGTTGGAGCTACTTAATTATCCAGGTCAATTGAAGTTTTTTCTCCCTACTTGCGGGGTGGTACATTCTTTCTTATTATAAGACGGAGTCTTCTATTGATCAAGAGTGCAAATTTTCGAGTTCATTCTGGTATTCAATCTCCTTCCACCTTAACGGTTCGAAACTTTCGTTTCTCACTCGTCAGGTTCAAGAAGTTTGAATAGGGGCAGCTGTTGCACCCCAAAATTTTCCCTCTTTATTCGAGCTATAAGTTATCCAAGACGTTTATTTCGTCATTCAAAAAGGGAAGAAAAATAATAGTTTTCATGGTTTTAAGGAGATACAGCGTGAAATGTGGTTTATACAGTAAAAATATGAGAAAATTCACAAGTCTTTTCTGGAAGGTGCTATGAGATTGATTCCCGCGATGCCGAGACTATTTTGTTGTTCTCTGCATCTTTCGTGATCAGTTCAAAAGCTAATTCCTCAAGGAAAGTGGTGAGAATTAATTGTTTATGAAACTTTGGGCTCCTTGCTCCACTGTCTTGTGGATATTCAAAAATTCACATCTCCTGGTTGGATGACCGTCTTGAAGCGAGACCTATGTCAAAAGTTCTGTCTTGAGGTTTACTTCATTTCGCTTGTTGGATTCGACAACGTATTCTATGAAGAAGGTCCTCAAATTTGCAAATTACCTGAGTTGTTACAGTGAAAAATGGTGCTGAACCGCAGGTTTTCGGACATAAAAAATTCATATCTCACAATCCGCTTGTCCGATTCCCTCAAGATTTTAACTGTAGCTCCGTGTTACTATTCCCGACATTTCATATGTTTGGACCTTCGACCAATTACGCACTGAAAATGCCCATAATTTTGAAGAGCGTCGCTACCTTTCGGTAAAAAATGTGTTTTCGGGTATGTCGCGACAAGTTTGAAAATTCATAACTTCTTCGAATTTTATCGTATGAGGTCCATTCCAGCGGAATTCTCTCGAAAATTTCGTTATCTTCGATTCTTCGTCACACGTGCTCTTTCAGATTTCGAGCCGAAGTTTGAGTTTTATCGAGTTCTTTGAGCGGTACGCACAAAATTCTGCACAGTCGCACCAGATGACACTTCACCACATACACTATATAAACTAATTTTCCCATTTTTCTCTGATAATTTTTCAATTCACCCAAAATCTCACAAACACTTTTCTCTCGTGCTCCTCCAAACTTCTCAAATCAAAACCAAAAAAACTCTCCAATTTTATCATCAATCTCATAACTAATTCAAGAGCAAACCAGCAACGAAAATCAAGAACCTCTCATCTAGTCGGACCTATCTCTCCCTGGCGAAGACTGAGGTACCGCCAACCAGTACAGAGCGGTCTCCTTCTGTCCGAGTGTTTCACTTCCGACGAAGCTCCTCCGATTGTGGTGGTTGCTCTCTCTCTACGATCGTTGCTGTCCAGCTTCCTTCTCTTTGTTTCGGCGTGTGATTCCGTACGGTAACCTCTTTTCCCTTCGATTCGATTTATTCTCCTCGTTCGGTAATAGTTCTTCACTTAATTTCCAATAATTGACGGTAATAGAGTCGCTGTTGGTAGTTCACAAAGTTGATAGGATTTATGTGGATTATTAATAATCAGAAATCACTGTCGTTGCTGTGTTGAGGATGCCGATGATAATCGATTTTGTTGATTGTTAGGTGCTCGATAATTGAGTGTTATTGAATAAATTGTTTAGGAACACTGATAATTCTTGAAATTGGTTAATTGCTTCTACTTCTTGCCGTTAATAATAACGTGTTATCCTGGATTGGTGTGAAGCAATTAAGCTTAATTCAGGGTATTTGCTGTGTGTTGCTATTTGAAACATTATTGTGTTGAACTGAGTGCCTTGTGTTTAAGATTCAATGTGGATAGTCCTTTGAGTTAGATCTTAAAACTAAATGAAATTGAATATTGGTCAATTGTCGGTGAATTAGAGTGATGATGAGTGTATTTGACTTAGTTGTGGGACCGATTGTTGCCATTTTTCTTGAACTGAATTTGTGTGTTTGTGGAATAATTGCTGGAAGTCAGTGGCTAATGGTAGTTTGAACAAGAGAATGAATAGAAATTGATAATAGAATAGTTTAGTAATGCAGAATTTTGGCTTAATTGAGTCTCGTTGGGTTGATAAATAGTGCAGAATTTTGGATGGATTAATATTGTAGTCTTATCTTGCTTGCTAACTCATAAAATTGTTTTGAAAACATGCGAATAAAATGTGGATGAGTCTTGTTTGGTTGATAAATAGTGCAGAATTTTGGATGGATTAACATTGTAGTCTTATCTTGCTTGCTAACTCATAAAATTGTTTTGAAAACATGTGAATAAAATGTGGATGAGTCTTGTTTGGTTGATAAATAGTGCAGAATTTTTGATGGATTAATATTGTAGTCTTGTCTTGCTTGCTAACTCATAAAATTGTTTTGAAAACATGTGAATAAAATGTGGATAAGTCCTAATTGTTGATATGAAATATAACATGGTTTGGGAAGTTAATTGGGTCTGTTTTGTACATGAATAATGCAGTTTTTTGTTTGTGTAGTTGTTGGTACACTCTAATCATTTTGTTGAGTCAAGAGAATGTAGAAACTAAAAGAATTTGTGATATATTTGGCTTATGATTAAGTTGTTGATACAAGATGGAAATGAAGCTTATTCGAATGATTAATTGGTGCTTTTAAGTGCTGATTTTTTCTGTTATGACATGCATGCTATCTTTTTTTCCCCTTCTTTCTAAATTTCGCAAACAGACGCGACGCGTCGGCTTTCATTGAATTTGTCATATCTTTCTTACCGCTTTGAATTTTTGCAAGTATGAATAGTGTTTCTTGAGTGGAATATGTTGTTTGGAACTGTTTGAAAGCTTTATTTTCGGTTTCGGCCGACCTTTTTCCACTGATTTTGTTTCCGCCCCGTCTCGAAAGTCGCGCCTCCGGGCCGATTTAATAATTTTCGAGTGCGTTTTCGAATTCCTTGACACGTTTTATGGTGACCGTGTAGTTTTTGTTTAATTCCGATGACTTTTATTTTTTAATGGTTTATACCGTTTTCACTAGTTTTCGGATTCAATTGACATGCGTAATTTTTCTTCAAATTTAATTTACATTCATATTCTTTTAATATTTGCATACTCTTTCTATCACGTAGGTGTTTACGGTGATTTCCGGTAAACAACCGCTAGTCCTCCAAACTATAATAAATATGATTTGGTTACTCGCAGGATCGACTAGATTGATCCTAGGACATGGTCAAACGAAAGGTTTATTGATGTGATTTGGTTCATACCTGTTTGTTTTAATTTCGAGAAATTTATGTTCAAATGACTAATCATTCGAGATAACGCTGGTTATATGAGTTAGTGTAACTTCGACGCATAAATCGTAATAAGAAAACATGTAAATTGCGAGAATGTAAATTGCAAGAATATAAATTGCAGGAAAGTAATGTGCATGAAACTAAATGACTTCGAAAGTAAAAGTTTAAACAAGGAAAGTAAATAAAACGAAAAGATATTTGATAAAAGTAAATACACATGTATTCAAATTGGTGGTGTCATACGTACATTTCTCAGCGAACTCTTTCTCTTAACACTTGATACTTGAGCGATATGTGAGTGATTTGTACAAAATGAACACCCGAAATCCTATCATTAAGACTCCTATTTATACTAAATTTGACCCTAACGGTCATACAATAATCTAATGCCACGTTATCCACGAGAACTCTGGGGATGCCATCTGTCTATATGCAGTTACATAAACCGTTTCGCAATTCAAATCTTCCCGCTCAAGTCCTTTTCGACATGTGGCCATATAGTTATATTCGAAAATGTTACGGAAATACATTAAGCTTCAATACTTTATGTAATTTTCCGCGAAATGTCTAAGTCTTGGCAAAGATATCTTCCGTGTTAGCTTCGATACTTCTCTCCTTCGTTTCAACTTAGACATTTTCTTGAAGCATGGCCATCAGTAGCCATTTTTTAAATCTTCGAAGATGGTCATCAGTAACCATCATTCTTCGAACTTAAAACCTTCGAAGATCAACTTCTTAAACGAAATCTCCAGCTAACAAATTGCCCCCCAATAAATGCATGTTTCGACAAACGAGAGAAATGGGCGTTTCTTGCCATGATGGGATTTCGTTTGCTTTCTTAGAGTCCCGAGACTAATAATTGGCGTCATAATCAATTATGACTCTATTTCCAAAACGTCTTGTCGCTTTCAAAAACGTCTTCTCAACAGTTACATTCCCACGTCTTGACCTTACTTTATGATCATTACTCCTATATCCTAGGAATAGAGCTGGTGACTATTCGACCGCCGTTGGATTAAATCAATACTTGCCGCGTGTCCTTTAGTCTTTACCCAAAAGATTTGAAAGGGTTTCCGTTAAACCTTTAAATACTTAGTCTTTTCCTCTCTTTTTCCCTTTCAGTTCTATTCCTTCAAACTCTTTTCAGAAAAGACCGTACGTAGTTGCCTCCAAACTTCTTCCTCAAATCAAACATCTTTCAATGGCGTCTTCTTCAAATGCTCTCCAACCAGTTCTGAAGCTTCAGAAACCTATGCAAATGGGGAACCAAGAATACATACCAAATCTGAATACTACGGAGGAACGCGCCATTTACGCTTCTCAGGTAATCATCCCTTTTGAACTTTCTGGAAAAACTTATGCTTTCATGGGCCCGTTACCAGGAGAAAATAGTTCACCAAATAAATTCTTTCCTGCGTATTATAAGACTAGGCCTCTGGTTAGCAAGATTAAAATAGACGATGAAGGTAATCCAATCTTAGAGGATTCTAACCCTACAGAAGGGGCTTCGACTGCGCCTCCCGTAGCCTTAGAGAAATTTAGGTTAGATTATGTAACCAATTTTGTGAAGGTTTTTAGGTCAATCCCTTTAGCAAAAGATTCCGAACTGTATTATTCTTGGCTAGCCAAAGTGGAGAAACAAAAGGCTTCTTTCTGGCAAGAGTTAGGGATTTATGACCTAATTCAATTGTCCAAGACTGGTTTAGAGTATAACCAAACTATGTTAGTAGCGTCAGTCCATTTCTGGGACGCTTCTCACAATACCTTTCACCTTCCATGTGGAATGATTACTCCAACCCTTTTCGATGTAGCTGCCATCACAGGGCTTCGACCGACTGGCGTAACCTTTGATCCTAATGTCTTGGATGTTGATACTATCAACTTCAACGAAGCTACAGTCACTTATACTGCTTTCATCCAGCAATATCATGATCAGGAAAATGCTGCAGTCTCTGACGTAGAACATATTGCTTTCCTGGCATTATGGCTTTCGAGGTGTGTTTTCTGCTCCAGGTCCATACAAGTAGCGAAAAGATATCTTTGCATGGCTAATCAGTTACATGATGGTAAGAAACTGAACCTGAACCAATTGATTCTAGGATTTCTTTACGAAAACCTTGGTGAAGCTGTAGATCTTGTAAAGACTTATACAACAGGATCTCTCCTTTTTGCTGGTCCCTTCTGGTTATTACAATTGTGGCTTAATGCCACCTTCGAAGCTCACCTCCCATTCCGGGGCGTCGTCAATGAAGAAGTTCCAAAAATCAAAAATCGAACTGTCGAAGGGACTAGATTGGCCTTGTTAACCCCGAAAGAAGAAATTGGGAAACTTCGTGAACATTTCTTAGCATATGTAATGATGTTTGCTAAACGTTACCAGTTCGGTTCTTCGATGGCTCCATTTGTACGAAGAGCTATAGGTCCTGAATGGTTTACTCGAGAGTTTCCTGCAACATCTCCGGATCACCAAGCTGAGTCTTTGGCTATTTGGGAAGCTTTTCTTACCCCGAGGTTATTCTATCACCGCCTTCGACCTTCCAAAGGTCGATGTATCCTCGTTTGCTATCAGCCAAATCTTGTGTCGAGACAGTTTGGGTTGGTCCAAGTGAAGCCCAAGTGTCTGTATGACAAAAGGAACCACATGTGCTTCCGTACTTTATATCTAACTGAAGATGAATGTGATACGAAGATAGCCAGATATACTGATGTTTTCACCCTTTCTCCTATCTCTTTCGTTCCTGCTTTCTATTCCACTCCATATTTTCAACAATGGTGGTCAGATTATTATACCACACAAATCTATGATGTCGAAGGCCTTACTCGAGAACTAACTGAAGCTTTTACTGCTGTGCAGGATAAATTCCACAAAGGTACCTCAACTCACATTAAAGAAATCCAAGCTTTTCAAAAGTTCTTTGAAACTATTTACAGGCCTGATGATCTTAGTCGGACCGTTCGCGAAGCTGCTGTTATTTTACGTGAAAAGTTTTCTGCAAAACTGGATAAGTTGAAATTGCCCCCGTCTGTTCGACCAGAACTACGTTATGAAGTGGCATTTAAACTTAATCCTCCAAAATTCCCTCCACTACCAAGTGCTGATTTTGGTGTGGCTTTAAGTCCTCCTTTCCCAGACTGGTTCGTGTGTGGGAATGCTCTCAAAATTCTTCAAGAGAGTACCAAAAAACGCGCTGAACGAGTGGTCCCGACTAAGCATACCCTGGATACTTTCAAAGGGCATCTTCATATAGATCTTGAACACGTCCGTGTCTTGACTCCAATACCCGAAGGTTTGGGTCTAGTTAATCTTTAGACTGACTCTTCTTTCTCTTATCGAGATAATAATTCCAATCTTTGTTACAGCTGTTGCTCGAAAGAGAAAGGTTAAAGCAACTCCTGCGCATGAAAGATTCTGAGGCCTCGAAGAGCAATAAGCCAAGTGGGAGCGATTCTATTACGACTGACGCAAAACCCACGGTACACACACATTTCATATTCCAACTTGCATGTCTTACGAATAGCGCTTATTTTTCTCCTTTTCACTTTTCAGAGTTCGAAGCCTCCAATGCCTTCGAAGCGAAAAGTTCTTCCCAATACCACTCCAGAAGTTGCTTCGGATGAGGAAGACAAGTCTCCTCCTCGTATCAGGCATGGGCATAAAAAGAGACAAAAGGTCACCACACCTGTGGGCAAAGGGAAAGGACCTGGGTCTTCGAAGATCACTTCTTCGAGTGATAAGGTGTCTTCTGAAGAATCGCCTTTAAAAGCCACTAGTAATGCTCTCGTGATGGAAAGCCACAATTCAAGTCCAGCCACTAATACAGCTAAGGTATCTAGGCTTTGCAACATAATCATTTCTATAAATCTTATTTCGAATGATTAAGTTAACGTCACCTTACGATTGCAGGATGATATTGGAACAACTACTTCTGATTTCAACTCCTTCAACGCTGCCATTGTCCTTGGTAATCCCCAAGGTGAGCAAAGAAGTCTTTTGCTTATGTCGAATAATTCTCTTGCAACTCTTACACCACAATTAACCATATTTGTTCATTTTTGCAGATGTCGCTCAACACACCTCTCATATACTTTCACCAGTCCTCGAAGACGCTCCTCCTCTTGCCATTATCAATACTGTATCCTCTGTTGAAGGAAGCCATTCGACTGATGATTCTCCTCCTACTCGCAAAGACGCAAACATGGGTGAGGAGGACCAATTCTCAGGCAAAGATAATGCAGCTGTACCATCGACTGGGAGTGAGGACACCGTATCTGATCAAGGTGTCGTGGAAGAAACCTCCAAGTTGATCGAAACTGACCTCTGTGGAAATTCAAATTTCGAAACTGTAGTTATTCCTGAAACTACTCCAATGCCTGCCCCAGCCATACCTACTCCTTCAGAATTGGAGAAACTTAGGCAAACTGATCCTCTCAGCTTTCTTAATACCATGATGAACATTGATAGTACTTCAGCTCTTGCGTCTGAAGCTTCTCCAACTGTTCAGACCAAGTCTGGAGACAAAGAGGACACCCCTGGCCTCCTTCATCAAATAAAGGAGAATTTCTTCGAAACGAACCTCGTCGAAATCTTAAGTAAGAACTCCACGAGATGTCATGGCTTGAAGCAACTCTTGAAGAAAGTGGATTTACTTCTGGTTTCGAAAGAGGTCTCAGATGTGATTGTACTTCTGGGCTCTTTAATAGACCAGCTTCAGTCTAACATTCTTCGACAGAACAAAGTTAATGAGCAGCTTGCTGCAAAAATGGCCTCTCATAGTTCTTCATGGAAAGCTGCCACTGAGGCAACCAACAAGGGTGACGCTCTTAGGTTGGAACGTTTGAAGAACCAAGAAGAATATGATGAGTGTGAGAAAAATATACAATCTTGGAAGCAAGAGATTAAGAAACTCGAAGAGAAGATACAGGAAGCTGAGTCTCGCCAAGCAACCATTCAACAAACCAATGATCAAGAGATAGCTGAAGTAGCGCGACTAGGTATCCAACACTTCGAAGCTGCGCAGAAATTGGTGCCAGAGATCGAAGAGTTAAAGAAGCAACGAGCATTGCTTGAGCTTCGTATGTCTTCGTGGGAGGCTCAGTATTCGAAGATCAAAGATAGCCTTCCTAGGGATTTCAGTTAATTTTCTTCGAACTTTGTATTACTTTTTTGTGGCGTAAATCCCTTTGTTTTGTAATCGCTCATTTTCAGAATATATGTATGCAAAACTCGTCTTTTTAAGTGTTCACATTTTGCTCTGAGATGACCAATGGTAATGTTTAGAAATACTTCAAAATATTATCAATATATTTCTTTTTACGCCACAGTAACCTTAATGAATGCCTCACGTGGCTCGATTGCCCTTCGCAGCCCTAGACTTGATGTTTCTCCTCCCCTTAGCCATAGTCATCATTATTTGCTGACGTCATTTCCTCTCAAACGTCTCTTTAAGACGTGCGTGCATCAGTTTTATGATTACGTTCCAACTTCCAAGGGCGGGAAACGGCGGTGACCATAACTTCTCTCTGGAAACACCAAACGCAGTCTAATCAATCATTAAAGCTGAAACGTTTCCTTATCGCTCCTTTTGACTATATAAAGGGTTAGTGTCCCATTCTTTTCTTCACGCTTTTTCCAATCCTTCATTTCAGAACTCTTTTCTTCCCTCTCGTGCTCTTTTCAACCACAATCTTTTTCAACCTCTAGCATGGCACTTAACAGCAACCTAACCTATGCTAACATTAGAACTCTTATTAAAAAAGAGTTCAAACCCTGCCCAGAAGAATTCAACAGGCATTACATCAGCCTTCGTGCTCTTTTCCACAATCAGGGGATGGGATTTTACCCAACACTTTTAGAAGGGAATGTTTATCCCAAGATGCTTGCTGACTTCTGGATGTTTGCGTACCTACGCATTGATCCTGAAGGAAGAACTACTATAGTTTCTGAAGTTCGAGGGGCTGAAGTTTCTATCATGCCCTCCACCATCTTTGACTTGTTGTGCTGCAGCAACACTGGAGCAACCTTTGATGATAACAGTTTCACCATGACCACTTCTGTCTTACTGAAGGGTCTCATGGAGAATGATCCATATAGCGCCAAAGTCATCAGGATTTGGCATCAACTTCTAGTGGGTAACTTTTACCCACGAAGCTGTGATGAGAACAGCATTATGGTGGAGGACTTAGAGTTCATCGCTTGTGCTTTGCGAGGGGTGAAGATCAACTTTCCTTTGTTGATCTTCAAACGACTCGTGGAGACTATCGCTTTAATTTCCTCTCGAGAGGGTTCAGTAAGTTGCCTTCCTTTTGGGAGGTTTTTATCCTACTTGTTCCTCAAGAGAGGTGTAGTGCGAAGGATGCGAGATTTGGGGCGCATGAACATGTTCGAAGCAGAGGGTCTTCATATGCTGTCTTTGGAAGACTTAGAACAAAGGGTCAACTAAAGGGTAGATCCTTTTTAGGTTTTTTACTGCTTCACTTTTTGTAATCTTTGCTGCTCCATATGGACCAAAGTCGCTTGTACCTCCTTTTTTAAAATTAATGAAGATCTTTTGCCGTATTTTTATTTATACATGTTTTCTGGTCACGGAGCCATTTTGGTGCAAATCTAACCATTTTGGCTTACGTAGTATTACTTAGATGTCTACGTTTTTGCAATCTTTACTTCATGCATGTTTGGTTTCTATCTCTTTAGATACTTCCCATTCACTCTTAAGATCCTACGATCTTCTGCTAATTCCTCTATCTCGTAAGCATTATTTGAGAATACTTTCAAGATTCGAAAGGGACCTTCCCAGTGTGGGGACCATTTCCCCAAAGCTTGGTTCTTTCGATCTATAGGTAAAATAACTTTCCAAACTAGGTCATTATTAATAAACGTTTTACCTTTCACCTTTTTATTGTATGCTCTGGACACCCTTTCTTTCTGTCTCTTTATCATCTCCAAAGCTCGAAGTCTGTCTTCGTCCAAGTCAACTAATTCATTCATCATCAGTTCCCAGTACATGTTAGGGGGAATTTCTGCTTGTCTTTGTATCCGGACTGATTGCAAGTATATTTCAACTGGGAGTACCGCATCATGTCCAAATGTCAGTTGAAAAGGTGTAGTGTTCGTAGCTTGTTTCGGAGATGTTCGACAAGCCCAAAGTGCTTGGTCCAAAGTTCTGTGCCAACTTTTAGGTTTTCTCCCTACATGCTTCTTTATGAGACCAATTATTATTTTGTTCGCTGCTTCGACTTGTCCATTTGCCTGAGCATAGTAAGGTGTAGAAGTAAACAACTTGAAGCCTATCTCTTTGGCGAAATCTTGCATTTTTCGCCCAGTAAACACTGATCCTTGATCTGTAGTTATACTTTCTGGGATCCCAAATCTGTATATAATATGTTTTTGAATGAACTCGATCACAGCTTCTTGATCAACATTCGCGAATGGTATAGCTTCGACCCATTTTGTAAAATAGTCAATTCCCACTAAAATATACCTTTGACCTCTAGATGACTTAGGGTGAATTTCTCCAATTAGGTCCAACGCCCATCCTCTAAAGGGCCAAGGCTTTATTATTGAACTTAGTTCATTTGCGGGAGCATGTTGAATACCTGCATGTTCTTGACATTCTTGACACCCTTTGGCAAATTCTATGCAGTCTTTTAACATGGAAGGCCAATACATTCCGTATCGAAATAGAAGCCATTTCATTTTGTGCCCCGCTTGGTGGGCACCACATGCTCCGCTATGCACGTTCGAGAGAGCTAAGTAAGCTTCCGCTTCACCCAAACATTTTAGCAATACTCCTTCAGGAGTCTTTTTGAACAACTCATTTCCCATCAGAAAGTATGATAAGGCTCGATATTTTACCTTTCTATCCGTGTCTGACGAAGGGTCCTTCAAATAATTCACAATTGGACTTCTCCAGTCTGTGTCTGCCAACGAGTCTATGTTCAAAACTTCGAATTCTTCTTTGTTAGCAAACCCTATTTGTGAGTTTTCCAGATCACTTGGAGAAAGTTTCGTAGCCATTGCTCTGCCTCTTACTTGGATCAATTCCTCGAATTTGCTTTTCGATACCCTGTACCCTGAGGCTAGTTGTGCCAAATCGTTTGCTTCCTGATTATGCAATCTTGGGACATGGTTCAGATCCACATATTCGAATTTTTTAAGCAACCTATTTGCTATGACAAAATACATGATCAAATTTTCTTTGATGCACTTGTACTCTTTCGTTAGTTGTTTAATCACCAATTCGGAGTCTCCTTTAATTTCGACTCTGGTTGCCCCCAATTCTAACAAAGCTTCAAGTCCGGCTATCAATGCTTCGTACTCAGCTTCATTATTGGAACATAGAGGGCCTTCGATTTTATACTTGAGCTTTGTTGGAATTCCTTCAGGAGAAATTAACAATATTCCAACGCCAGTTCCTTCTTTGTGAGTTGAACCGTCAAAGTATAACTTCCAAGGTGGCAGTTCCACGTATTGCTGAGAATTTTCCACTACTGCATGATCAACAATGAAATCTGCCACAATTTGCCCCTTCATTGCCTTAAGGGGTTGAAATGTTAAAGAGTACTCAGTTAGGGCCAAAGCCCATTTGCCAATTCGACTATGTAATATTGGCTTCGATAACATATGTTTAATAACATCACAATGGGACGAAACATAAACATCAACTGGCTTTATATAATACTTGAGTTTAATACATGAGAAATATAAACAAAGGCAGAGTTTTTCTATTGCACTATACCTAGTCTCTGCATCATTGAGTACTCTACTTAGGTAATAGATGGCTCTTTCGATGCCATTTTCATCCTCCTGAGCTAACATGCTACCTATTGTTTTATCCGAAGCTGAAATATACAAGCGCATGTGCTTCTTTCCATTCGGAGGAGCCAATATTGGAGGATGCATCAAGTATTGCTTGATCTTTTCGAAAGCTTCTTGATGTTCAGCTAGCCATTCAAACTTGCCTTGCTTGAGTCGAAGCAAAGGTGAAAAGGCTTGTGTGCGTCCACTTAAATTGGAGATGAATCTTCTCAAAAAGTTTATCTTCCCCAATAAGGACTGCAGTTGCTTCTTCGTGGAAGGAGGCTTCGCTTCCATAATGGCCTTTGTTTTATTCTGGTTAATTTCTATCCCCTTCTTGTGGACCAAAAAACCTAGGAAGTCTCCCGCCTGCACAAAGAAAGCACATTTAAGGGGATTCATCTTCAAGCCATGTTTTCGCATTCTCTCGAATGATTGGCTCAGATGATCTAGATGATTGGAATCTGATACAGATTTTACCACAATATCATCTATGTATACCTGCATAAATGTTTCTATAAAGTCATGAAATATAGAATTCATTGCTCTCTGATATGTTGCCCCAACATTTTTTAGGCCGAAAGGCATTACTACCCATTCGTAGGCAACGAAAAGCTGTTTTAGATACATCTTCTTCTGCAATGAAAATCTGGTTATATCCAGAGTATCCATCTAACATACTCAGATACTCGAAACCTGCGGCTGAATCTACCAGCATTTCTGCCACAGGCATAGGATATTCATCCTTAGGTGTTGCTGCGTTTAGATCACGAAAATCTATGCATACCCTTAAAGAACCATTCTTTTTAATAACTGGCACAATATTAGCAATCCATTCAACATACCTCGTGGTCTGGATGAATTTGCAGCGCAGGAGTCTTTCTACCTCTGCTTTGATCTTCGAATGGATCTCGGGTGCAAACCATCTTGGAGTTTGCTTAATAGGCTTTTCCCTTCTTTGATTGGCAACTTTAGTTCGACCAAGTCTCGTCCCAAACCAGGCATTTCGTCGTAATCCCACGCAAAACAATCTTTGTTTTCTTTCAGCAACGTAATGACTTTAGATTTTAGAGTTGGTTCCAGCTTTGCACTAACATACGTTATCCTCTTCCGATCTCCTTCCCCGAGATTTACTTCTTCAAGTGGATCTTGGGCTAACATTTTAATATTTGAGGCCATAGGGTCTTTTTCGAACCCCAGAGGCTCTTCGTCGTAAATTGCGTCCAGTTTTTGGGTAAGTTCTTCCTCTGTGGTGTTTACCATTCGAACTGGATCTTCAAAGGATTGAGAGGACGCATGTAACCTTGAATTTGATATCTCCTTATTTTCTGAAACTGCATTTACTGTCATGTTTGATAACTCGGCTTAGAGAGCCGTGTTTCTTTTGTTCTCGGCTATATAAGCCGAAATCTTCTCAAAGAAGGAGGACTCAGACATCACCAACATCGTCGTCCCAGCCTGTTGGCCGTATCGTTGGATAATTCTCCCTTGATGCGACATCCTCTGGACCGTCCATTATCTCTCTATTCCACTGGAAGCCATTTGGGTGTAAAGATAGATAATATAAAGCGTTCTTGTTTTGAGTGTATATATCTTCCGCAGCATGACAAGGTCCTATATTTCCCAGGTTCCTGTCGAAGCTAGTTTTGTTGACTTGATTAACTTCAGCCATATAATAACTCTGGTCTCCTTCGATGTTCTCCACTATGCCATCTTGTCTCCAAATGGTTAGTCTTTGGTGCATAGTTGAAGGCACCGCAGCAACTCCGTGGATCCATTCCCTTCCTAACAAGAGGTTATAATTTGCTTTTGCTGGTATTACCATGAACATAGTTGGTCTGGTAACGGAACTCACAGTTAAATTTACTTGAACAACTCCCAGAGTCTGCCCAATTTTGCCTTCGTAGTTTGACAAAACCATGTTATGAGGCCTTATATCTGTGTCAAACATACCAATTCTCTTCAACATGTATTGGGGCATTAGATTCACTGCCGCCCCTCCATCTACCAGGACTTTGTTAATGCCAACGTTCTCAATCTTAGTCCTTATGTAGAGTGGTTTCAGATGATTTCGCATGCCTTCATCAGGCCTTTCGAAGAAAGCATTCTGCTCCTCAACTGCTCCGTTGTTTAGCACGTAGTAACACACAGGTCTGTGTTTTGTCATCTCTTCGACGTCAGTTTCTTCACACTCCTCAACTTCAGTTTCTTGATTGAATTCGTGAGGGAGGACTGACACCACGTTGCATATCAAGTTGAGAGATGATACTCCATCTGAATCGAAATCATTTGTCATTCTATCTTCTTCCTTCCAAGAACTGGTACGCATCTTTTCTTCTTCTTCTAAAATATTTCCAGCTTCGAAAAGTCTGCGTTCTACCGGAGGTTTGCTTGCCTTTGCCCCCTGGTGTTGGACTTGGTTGCTGCTAGACTCTCCAATCTCTCTTGGCTTGTATTCTCTTTGGGCCTTCTTCATTCTCTGGTGCCGTCTCCATTGGGATCTGGACATAGGATTTCTACCTTTGTAATTCTCAAGCCTATACATCTCTCGATTTGAGGTCTGGAATTGCTTCCTATAGGCCATCGCAGTTCTTCCTCCTTGGTCCCAACTTCTCCACTTATTGGTTCTTGCGCCAGCTTGCACCCATCTGTCCCTAGGTGTATCTGCAGGGACTTTGAATGTGACCCTTCGTGCCTTAGGGTGAGGACTGTCAGGCCTCTTATATGAAGTTCGATTGTCGAACGTATATATATTAGGACGGAGACCTTGGGTTTCTCGATTCATGATAAAATAACTTCTTTCGAGGGAACGCGCTAGGAGTTCATCATACACTGCTCCACACCTGGGACATAACACCACTTCCGTATTTGCTTTGTGGCATCTGACCAAGAAACTCACCAAACTTTCCGCAGTTCTTGGGTATATCTTTAGCAGTAGGTTTCCGCCTCTCCAAGGCTGCTCCAATCTCTCTCTCTCTCAGGGTCCTCTCGAAGTTAGCTTGGATTCTTCGATTCAGCATTATAGAGCATCTTGGGCACATCAGCATTTTTCCTCCATTCTTCTCGTGGCAATTCCAAAGGTAATCTTTCAAAGTTTCGCCCTTTGGTGAAATATCCACATTTCCCTGTTGCCTTGTCAACCATTCCTCCAGCTCTTCGATTTCAGACAAAGGTCGTCTAGCATTTACCATGTTGACAACTGCTGGAGGGGCTTCAGAAATTTGTATCTGGTGAAGTTTCATCCAGAGGTCTTTAGTGGCCTCACTAGTTTTTTCTTCCAGATTGTCGGTCATTTCTGGGTCGAGGAATCCTTCAACATCAGTATTGAAGACCGCGTCATCATTTAGGCTTTCAGTAGCCTGCTTTCCCTTTGACATCATTTCTGGTTCAGCAAATTCGACTTCAGACACTTCCACCATGTTGATGTCACATGGCTCACACAGGTTGGTGTCAGCAATGTTCAGGGGGTTGGTATCGACCTTCATATGACTTTTGGTCTTGTCAGCGAATTTCAAACGACCATCCTTGATAGCATTCTGAATTAGATCCCTGAAAAGAAAACATTGTGAGGTTTTTTGGCCTAAAAAACCATGATATTTACAAAAGTCTCGCTTCTTCCGTTGTTCTAACGGAGGAATTTTAGAGTTAGGAGGCACTATCATTTGGCCATCTTTTACTAGTAAATCGAATATTTCGTCACATTTGGTGACATCGAATGTATAGGTTTTCTTAGGAAATCTATCGCTTTTATCATTTTCTACTGGATTTTTTCCGTTGGCAGGGGTAAGTAATTTGCAAGCATAAGGCGGTGCTTCTTTTAGTTCAGCTAGATCTATTTCGACCTCCTCTATGCTATATGAGTCATCGAAGGTTTCGCTATCAGTGTCTTCGACTTCAACGTAGGATATTCTTTCTTTCTTATAACTCTTGTTCACTTTAGCCTTTTCTGCTTTCAGCCGTTCGACCTGTCGAACCCTATCTGCCAATTGGGCCATGTCTCTTAAATATTGGGTATCTAATTTCTTTCTAATCGAATAGTCTAAACCACCAGCGGTTATTTCGACTAATTCGTGCTCTGGGACGACTGTGAAACATCTTGATTTCAACAAACGAAACCTGTTTAGGTAATCATCAATAGGCTCTGTGAACTTCCTTTTAATGCTAGCCAATTCCTTCAAACTTATCTTTGTTTGACCCATGTAAAATTGTTCGTGGAACAATCTTTCCAATTTTTTCCATGTATCTATGGAGTTTGGGGGTAAAGTAGTAAACCAAATGAAAGCATTCTTCGTTAATGAACTAGGAAAATACTTGATCCTTAGATCTTCGTTCCCTGCTAACGTTCCTGCCTCTGTTAAATATCTGGCTATATGTTCCACCGTCGATTCACTAGTATCCCCTGCAAATTTGGTAAACTTGGGTACCTTAATACCCCTTGGCAATTCACTTTGCATGATGTATTCAGGTATGGGAGATGTGTAATTTGGACGTCGAAATCCAGTATTAAAGCCGTTATTAGCCATTATTCTTTCTATCATGGCAGTAAGATTATTTTCTGTTGCCAAATCATTTCTCCTGACTCTGTGGACAACTTCGTCAGGATGTTCGTCTCTCCCTACCATAACTAGTCTGGGCTGTTGTCGAGGAATAGCTTCTTGGCCAGTCTCCGTCGTTTCGATTTGAGTTCCCAATTCGACCGCTGGATTCTGTGCGACTGGATTTGGCCTTGGTGGGGGTACTATGTTTCGGATTGGTTCGACAATTGGATCCTCTTCTTGGTAGGTTGACTGGTTATTCCTTCGTCTATTTTGTGGGACTCCTAAAAAATCCGCCATTCGTCCCAATTGCGATGATAACCTTTGGTATGTTTCTGCGCTATCCTGGCTAGACCTAGTAATGCTTACTGCTATTGGATTAAAGATTGTTCCTAACTCTCTAGCAAGGAGTCCTACCATATCCTGGTTACTTGCATCCATTTCTTGTCGAAATGCTGCTTGAGTACTAGTGGTCATAGGGGGAATCTGAGCCGACAAACCAGTATTGTGTGCACTTCGACCTACTGAACCCATGTTTGGTGAAAACGCCGTTGGGTTGGCTGTAGTGTATGTAGGCCCTGTTCCTCGTAGTCCTGCCATGTATGAATGTGGCATCTCGTATGGCATACTTTGTCTCCAACCATCTACGGCGAATGATGGTCCTGGGGTAGATAAATAATTTGCAGCGTTCGTCGATACGGGTGGTATCTCGCTTGTGCTTGCAAACGGAGGAGCGGTGGTCGATACTGAAATTGGGATAGTCCCAGTTGATGTGGAAGTATTTTCAATCGGTCACGAGTCACCTGTGGGTCGAACTTAATCCATTGTGTGGAAAGCCGTTGTACTTATTCCTCTGGTATTAGGAAACCGTTTCTTGGACTAGAATCATCGACAGAACTGGTACAATATCAAAATCTTAGCACTTGTCTCAAGATCAACTGGTCGATCTTGCAAGTAACCCTTAGTTTAGGACTTTGGGAGGACCAACGGTTGTTTACCAATTCCCACAGTAAACAAAATGGCACGCCCAGGGGGACAACTGTGCTAAATTTGTGTAAGATTAGAAGGTGTATGAAACTTAGGAGTGGGAATTACACCAAACAATATAATAAACCACTTAGGAGGCGCACACCTAGGATGTCTAATCCTCGTAACCCAAATAATATAGATGTAGTACCCTCAGGGTCTTTAGAATCGTCAGACACTGTACTTACCCAAGTGATAACACGAAAACATATCGTATATTTAGCTTAATTTACATGTATTATTGTTTTATTTTATTTCGATTTTATTACTTTATTTCGTATTATGCTGGTATTTCGTATTTGTTTCAGGTATTTATTAAATCAGGTCTTGCAAAAGAAATGATCAAATAAAGGAGCCAAAATGAAGAGAAAAATGCTAAAAGGACGCTTGAATTGATGGGGGTGCAAATAGGAAGAAACAGGCCCACGTTAATACTGCAAGCATGCCCAAGGCGCAAGAAGAAGAGCACGTAACGAGTGGCACCCACTGGGCCACGCCGTCCGTCATGCCCCCTCCCTGCCGGTCGGCACCACTTTGTTTACTTAGTGTGTGACGTGAGTCACACACTCACGCCCAGGAAGATTCGTTCGTCAAAGCCCAGTTTTTTCTCCACCTATTTATCCTCCGAAATGCTTGCTACTGAGACAAAAAGAATCCAAGTCCAAGAATCTGAAGCAACTCTATAAATACCCAGCAAAACCAATTGAAAGGGGGACGGAGTTTTACCCTAGTGCCGTCATTTTCTTCTCTGCAAATTCCAGTTCAAGTCTACTTCTTCCAAACCACTTCCGGCAATAGGTTTCTGTAACACCCGTATAATTTTAATATTAATTTAATTGGAATATTGAATTAATAATTAGAATTATTAAGGATTTTGTGAAAATAATGGATAAATAATGGTTAATGGCATTTGGGCCATGTGAGGAAATAGTAAAAGAAGGGGGGGGTGATTTAATAAACCTTTTACTAATTTTATTATTATTTTCATAAAACAATTGGGACTTGGGAAACAAAGAAAGAACGTGAAAGAACAAAAGTTTTGGGAACGAGGAACGTGAAGGAGAACTGTAGAGGGAGAGACCAAGGATCAAGAAATCTTGTCTAAGGTAAGGGGAGACTCTCCATTTAATCTTTATTATCGTATTATGGATGATAGTATGGATTAGGAGTATTGTTTGGATAATTGATTCTATATTCTGGATTTTCTGTTTGTGTTCATCATTTAGATTGGATCTATAACTGTTAAATCCCTAATAACTGAGTAGATTTAGGGTATGGTGAATGAAGTCAATTATAGAATCATATACTGTGATTGTTGGGTGAATTATGTGATGTTAGTATGTGAATTTTCTGGTTTCTGAGACCTAAATCGCAGACTGTTCAGATGAACTCGCGAGGAAGACGAATGGGTAAGTTGCAGGTTTTTGGAATTTCTGTCCATTCACGTATGGTACGCGTATGATACGCGTATGGGGGGTGTGGTACGCGTATGGTACGCTCCCCATGGTGCACCAGAATGTGCCCTTCTGCTGGTACGCGTATGATACGCGTATGGCATGGTGTTGGTACGCGTATGGGCTGTTGATACGCGTATGTGCCTGTTTTGTGTGGAATTTGGATTCTGTTCATACGCGTATGGGTGTGTGCTGTGTGGTTTTTGGCCTCTGTTGGTACGCGTATGGTCAGCGTGACTGCAGATTTTTGCTGTTTTGTGGTTTTTGAAAGTTAATGGCGTGTAACTTTCGAACTGACGAATCTGTATGATTTATTGTTGTATGATTTTAATGAATGGTGCAATTGTGTATATATATATATATATATATATATATATATATATGAACATACTTGTTAATGATGATGATGATGAATGATGATGTATGAGTATAGATGAGGCTACTCATAGTATGATGATGATGATGGTATGTTAAATATATATGTATATATATATATATATATGTGTTGCATGCATTCATAGCCATTTGATGAGGGCTGTATCCTAATGATGAGAGGATGCAGTGAAGGGCAGGATTCCCATTGTGTGGAATCTGTGCTGGCAGGGCCGTATCTGGATGATGATAGATCGGTCGGTGGGTTCTCCCACTGGTGATGTTTGGTACCACATGCATAGTGTCAGTTTCATACATATGCATGATTTTTCTTATGACATGATTAATATATGTTATGTGATGACTTGATTGTTGTAGATGTGTGACAATGATGTGTCTGAATATGAAACGATTGAGTGAATGATATAACTATGATATATTGTTATTTATGATGCAATAATATTGGTTAATTGTGATGAGACTCACCCTTACTTGTTGTCATTTTCAGATTGAGGATAGCGGCGCGACTTGGTGAGGATTAGCTCATAAGTCGGTTTTTAGTTATAGTGTCGGTGTCATGCTCTGGTAGATGTAACACTGGGAACGCGTTGTTTTGGAGTTTTGATTATAACTCTATTTGCTTATTGTTGAAGTCTAATACATTTATGATGTAATGTTGACTTGTCGATTCAATTCCGCTGTGTAAACATGGTTTTTAATTAATGAGTTATAATTTCAGATGTTTCAGTGAACGCATGACATGTGCCGAACGTGTTGTTAGAACAAGATTTGTTCTGATCAATATTCTTAGTTTTGATGATAACAAGCATATGAATTTTGTATGAGATAATGTGGTACTCTAATACTATGCAATTTCCATTTCAGGAATTATATAAAGAGTATGCACAAAATCAGCGCAAGAAGCACTGACTCAGAAGGTTCAGCATGCAACATCAGAACATGGTCTGGCAAGACATCAGAAGATGGTCAAGCAGAATCAGAACATGGGTCTATGGAAGCATCACAAGAACTTGAGATCAGAAGCAGAAACACTGAAGTTCTCATGGTATCACGCTCAGAAGCACTTCAAGGTCAGAAGACAAGAAGATGCTCTGCACCAAGCTGTTTGACTCTGATGACATTCAAACGTTGTTTACACAAACATCAGATCAGAAGCAAGTACTAGACTGGCAGGCTACGCTGACTAACAAAAGGAACGTTAGAAGCTATTAAAGGCAACGTCAGTAGACACAGCGGAAACAAGGCTCGAGGTAGTTGACAAAAGAGTGAAACATTAAATGCAATGCTGTACGGAATACGCAAAGCATTAAATGCTCCCAACGGTCATCTTCTCAAGTGCCTATAAATATGAAGTTCTGATGAGAAGCTAAAAACAACACTTGCGCATTAAACTGAAACGCTGTCAAATTCAAAAGCTCTCAAACTTCATCATCAAGCTCACTACATTGTGTCGCGGGCGAAAAATCGTTGTCCTTTTTCGGGATGAGACACCTGATGCCTTCTTTGGGCTCGAGTGCTCAAAAAATGATTTTTCTTTTGTACCGACCAAACTTTTTATTATTTCCAAAGGAGGAAAAGGAAAAAAGCTGCAATAACCTAAAAGTGGGGGGAGAGATCTTTGGGTAAGAGGGTTGGTTATACGAAGGGAAGGTATTAGCACCCAACGTATCTATAGTACTCTATAGGTTTCTTTGCTTTGTTTTTCATTCCATGTTATTGAGAGGTTCTTGTGAACTAGGTGGGACCTAAGGTGTTTGTTTGATTATGCTCGCAAAGATCATCGCGATCCTCTGCATACATATCCCTTAGAGGGAATCAGAGCATCTGTAGCTCGGGGTCTACGGGTGCTAAGGTTTGAGTGGTTTGAGAGAGAAGTTTTGCTCGCCAAGGATACGACCTTGTGCCTACGTATTCTCAAAGGGATGTTGAGAAAGTCAGAGCAATCGTAGTTCCCACTTATGCTAGTGGAAGCAAAGGAAAAGAGACAAATGTCATCTAAATGTTCGATGTATCTAATCTATATCATCACATACATCTGTTTGATTTTTATTTGAAAATCTTTTCATTATAAGCCCGGGGCCATGCCACTTAGGGTGCTTAGAATGATAAAGATGTTTTTGTTGTTTAACCAGCCTTGTGGCAAAAGTTTCAATGAAGTCAGCCTTGTGACGAAAACTTTGATTAATCAGCCAGCCTTGTGGCAAAAGTTTCAATGAAGTCAGCCTTGTGACAAAAACTTTGATTAATCATCCAGTACGGTGGTAAAACAGTTTGATTGATTAGCCAGCCTTGTGGCAAAAAGGTTTGATTGATTGATTGATTGATTGATTGATTGATTGATTGATTGTTTGATTGTTTGTGATGATATAGAAGAGATACTCCTATCATAGAGATGAAAAATGTCTAATCTCCTAGGGTATTTGATTTGGATATTGGGGATGCTTATAAGAAGCCCGTGGGTCCTTGTACGAAGCCCAAGAGGAGGCTATCTGAGGGTCCTTGCATTGTAAGCCCAAGAGGAGGCTATGGGAGGGACAATCCAGGGTCCTTGCATTGTAAGCCCAAGAGGAGGCTATGGGAGGGTCACTCGTTTGTACAAAGCCCAAGGGGAGGCATGGTATAGTTGGTTTGAGCTCTTAGAGCGATTTCACCGGGAAACCATACTCTATGTCCTAACCTAAACTAGGGAGATTCTTTGCACGAAGCCCAATAGGAGGCTATGGGGAACCTAGTGTTGTACTAAGTTGAACAAGCACACATACCGCACATATGAACAAACATGAACAAGTATGAACAAACATGAACAGGTATGAACAATTATATATGACAAAGTGTGTGTATATAATGGAGTTTATGAAGGAAATATACCTGTAAGCATGCTCCATTTGTATACACGGGGGCTCGGGACTCATACTCGGGGAGAGGCCCATTGAGTTTATTCAACAGCTATGTAAACAGGTATTTACAAAGGGCTTGGGACTTATACCTACATGGAGGCCCATGGTATATTTTTGGGAAGATTTAAAGAAACCTTCATTTTTTGATTAGTTATTCAAGGTTAAAAAACAGATTGAGATATATACAAAAAGGCGTACAATGAAATACCTAATTTCATGTACAGGAATGGGTATGTACAAAGGGGCTTGGGACTTATACCTACATGGAGGCCCATGGTATTTTTATAAAACATGGTTGATCGTTTTATTTGCAGACGCGTCGTTTGAAAAACTGTTTGAAAGTTTTTGTTTTTGAAAGAGTTTTCTGTATAAAGAAAAACTGTAAAAAAGGAAAAAAGGAGTGGGTCTTATACTCTCTAATATTCGAGAGGCCCCACTGTTTTGAAAAACAATGAGTTGCATGATTTGAAAGTGAATTGATTACTGTTGTGAAAACAGTTGATTGAGTTTTAGGCTTACCTCGAAGAATGAGAAAATTGGATTTCTGAGTTTGAGGTGTTATCGTGATCCTCAAGTGATGTGCTTGGAATAAATTAGGATCTCAACAGATATTAAGCATCCACACCAGCAGAAAAGAACGTTGGATAAGCTCACAGCTTTCAGCAATTCCATGATCATCCAGTAATTGTTTATGGAATTCTACAGCAAATGGAAGACCAAACAAAACAGACAAATCCAAAAGACAACAGAGAAATAATCTCGAAGTCTCGGATGAAGTTAGAAAGTTCAAGTGATATAATCAAATAAAAATTTAAATGATTAACTACACAAGATAATATGAAAATATCAAATTCAAACAAAATTAATCTAGGAAAAGATATTTTTTTGTGTTTTTTTCATGAAAAGAAAGAAAATAGTTAGAAACATAAATATGCATCTAATATATATTTTTTTGGCATTTTTTAATAAGGATTAGAAAAATTAAACTATATCCTATATTTAATTAAAATATTAAGTCTTTTTATGAAAAAAATAAAATTAAAGAGATAATTATAAAAAGAACTAGTGATGGGCCAGGGGTGCTGAAATCAGATGGGAGGTGAGCCCAATTGCTGAAAACTGAAAATAATTAAAAAAAGAAACTAGGCCGGACCGGGTCGGGTCAGGATGACCCGGATCCGCCCAACAATCTATTCCAAACATGGGTTAAAGAAACCCTAGCCAAGAGAAATGAGGCAGCGCCCATTCTCTTCTCCCTCACGTGTTTTTCTGCAGAAAAAACAAGAAAAATGAAACAAGAAACAAAGTTCCTCTTCCTTCGATTCTCTCCCTCGCTCTCGATCGAACAACAAAAACACAACAACACTCTCTTTCTCAAACTCGTGGCCTCTCTCTTTGTTCACTTGCTTCGCGACTAACAGCAACATTCAACCAATCTATCTCGGTTTCACGGCGGCCATGGGAGAAGTAAGAACGAAAATCCGAGTAAACACTCAACCAATCTCTCTCGGTTCTCTCTTCACTCGCGGTAACAACAAAACGATGCTCTCTCTTTTTCTTTTTTCTATGAACAAACAATAACTGTGTATTTTTCTCTCTATTTTAACAACAACAGTAGCTTCTCTTTCTTGATGTGAACAACAATTGCTCTTGGTTCTCCTTTCTCGGTGAGCTTTCTCTTGTAGCAACAACAACAAACTAATGTTCTCTCTCTGTGCTACCTCTCTCGCGAAGAACAGTGACAACAACAATTTCTCAGGGTGCTTTCGGTTCTCTCATGTTCACGGTAATACAAATCATTTTTTACAGTTTCTCAAACCAATTCATTTTTTTCAATTTTATGATCATGGCTCAATTGATAACTTAGTCTCCCTGTTTCAATTTTCAGTGATGTACAAGAATATATTTACTGTAAAATTAACAGTGATATTGACAGTGAAAGCGGAAGCGACTTACTTGCGGCGAGGAGGATTTCGCCGGTTCAATTGTTGTGGTACGTTCCTTATTCCTTCTGCTTGCTGCAAATTGTTGTTGTTTTACTGAATTTTAGCCATTACTACCTCAGAATTGCTGTCGCAACTGTTGTTGTTGTTCAAACGGTTCAGAACCGTGATGAACTGTTGATGTTGCTGAACCGTGACTCTGGACTGTTGTTGATTGTATGCTGGATTTTGAACTGCTGCAGGTACAATCAACGGTTAATGGAAATATGGAGAGTGAAAGAAAAGAGGCTTACCTGCGGCGAAGATGTTGAAGATTCATCTATGGAGGCTCGAAGATGGGAGCCATCGTTGAAGGCTTCTAGCAAGCAAGGTATGAAGGCCTTCCCTCTTCCTCTTTCTTTTGTATTTTGTAACTTAGAAGTTACAGAACATTGGCTGCCTTCTCCCCTCCTTTGTAACTATGGAACTTTGTAACTAGGAATTCTCACTTCTCAAGTGGTTTTCTTTGGTTTGAAGAATTGCTTCTTCTTGCCAAGAAACTTGAAAACTATGAGAGAAAAAGGGAGAAATGAGAAAGCTAGTAGTATAGTAGCTTTGGTGTGATTTTCTTCAATGAGAGAACTTCCTATTTATAGGCAAAGTTAAGGGAGTGTTTGGCAATTGGTAATCTTGATTGGCAAGTTTCAATCATTGCAAGATAAGAAAAAGAATATATTCTTCATCATTGCAAGAATAAAAAATAAGAATAAGAATATTCTTATGCAAAGATATTTTTCATGATATAAGCCATGTGTGTAAATTTTTATGTCATTTTATGATATCTCTAAGTTGCATAATTTTATGACATAAAAATCTCTCTTTGGCTTTCTTTGACTTTTGCTAATTTCACCCCTCTTTTTGTTTCTTTTTTTCATGTTGCATGAGGACCTTGAAGAAAAGCATGAAGAAATTTGATCTTGAAGAATGAAGACTTGAAGAATTCAAGAATTGCATTTGAAGTTTTATCTTTTTCTTTTCCTTGTAATTCCAACTTTGTATGAATGAAACTTTGTATTCTTGAAAATGAATGGAATTTTGTAATTCTTGAATTTTGGATAAAGTCTCTATTGTAACTCATTTGAAATTTGGAACTTGTTCATGTAAAGAAACTCCACTTGTAATGTTTGAATTTCTCTTAGAACTTGAATGAAATTGTATGAACCATGAATATTGGATATTCTTTGAATGAACTTTTAATTTTGGCAAATTCAAATGATCCATGGTAGTTCTTGAAGTAATGTGAAGAATGTTCTTGCACCAATGAACTTTTAATTCTTGAATTTATGGTTTTAAACCATACTTGAAATAATCTTTCAACAAATGGACTAAAAGATATTTCTTGCAATTTTCATGAATTTTTCCAAATTTGTATCATCTTCCAAATAATCCATAAGAAACAATTTTCTTCACCACGACGAATCCATAGGCCAAAATCTTGAAATAGATTTCAAACAAAACTCTTGAATTACACAAATGGAAATGGCGCACTTTATTTGAAAACCTCCATGGACACGAAATTATCTTGCAAAGAATACGTGAATGAATGAAGAATCCTAGTTTGGTCGATTCAAAGCCTTTGAGCTTATTGAAGTGAATCTTTGAGGACCAAATGGTGACTGTGGATCTTGAATTGAGATACAATTTCCATTGGATGTTGTCATAGGGATTATTTGAAGATGATTGAAACCTTTGATTGACTTCCTGGGGATTTTTAGGGTTTCCCAAATGTGATCCCTGATTTCAGTCCCTGATAGTTCAAAAATCCTAATCTGATGATCTGAGATTTCACTGTTGATCAATCCTTGTGTAGGAGATGTCTTGAGCCAATAGATTAGGTCAACATGATGCGCTTGGGGTCTTGAGGTCATGTCCCAAGTCATTAGGTCAAATCCTGAGCAGAAGTCAGGAGTATGCTGTCTTCAGTCAAAACCCTAATCTGGTTGATTCAAAGCTTTTGAGCTTGTTGAAATGAATCTCTGAGGACCAAATGTTGGTTGTTGATGAAGATGATTCATTTGAGATGAAGGGAGAACAAAACCCTAATTAATTGTTACTTGTACTGATGAGTGATTTCTTGTTTAAATCCCTGCTGAGTCACAAGTAGCAAACACAAACTATGCAATTTGTTAGAGATGCAAATGATGCATATGCAAATGATATGAGGTGGTATCTTAGGTCAAAAATTGGGGAATGACACATTGCTGTTGTAATATCTTAGTGAGATTTAAGCTTAAACTTAAGAGAAAATCACAGTTGTGATAATAGCTTTATAAGAAGCATTGTAACTCTTAAAAGAATTTATTTACATTAAGTTGTAAGAACTAGAGTGATCAGGTTGTTGATCGGTATACTCTAGCAAGTCTTAGAAGTTGTCTAAGTAGTTTGTTCCTAGAGTGATCAGGTTGTGATCAGGATACTCTAGAAGACTTAGCAGTTGTCTAAGTGGAAAACCATTGTAATCAAGTGTGATTAGTGGATTAAATCCTCAGGTGAGGTAAATCACTCCAAGGGGGTGGACTGGAGTAGTTTAGTTAACAACGAACCAGGATAAAAATCATTGTTCAAATTGTGTTTATCTTACAAGTTTTAAAGCTACACTTATTCAAACCCCCCTTTCTAAGTGTTTTTCTATCTTTCAATTGGTATTAGAGCGCCGGTTCTAAGGTGCAAGCACTTAACCGTGTTTAGAAAAGATTCAGGAAGAAAAAACGCTTCAGTAAAAGATGGCTGGTGAAATTCCAACAAACACACCTACATCTACATCTGGCTCTGCTGAGCAATACAATGGAAATGGTAACAATAGTTATACTAGACCACCAGTATTTGATGGTGAAAACTTTGAATACTGGAAAGATAAACTGGAAAGTTACTTCCTTGGTCTAGATTGTGACTTATGGGATCTTCTGGTGGATGGTTACAAACATCCAGTGAATGCTACTGGCGTAAGGCTTACAAGACAAGAAATGAATAATGATCAAAAGAAGCTTTTCAAAAATCATCATAAATGTAGGACTATTTTGCTGAATGCTATCTCTCATGCTGAGTATGAGAAGATATCTAACAGGGAAACTGCCCATGATATATATGAGTCATTGAAAATGACCCATGAAGGAAATGCTCAAGTCAAGGAGACCAAAGCTCTTGCTCTAATCCAGAAATATGAAGCCTTCAAGATGGAGGACGATGAAGATATTGAGAGGATGTTCTCAAGATTTCAAACGGTAACTGCTGGATTAAGAGTTCTGGACAAAGGTTACACCAAGGCTGATCATGTAAAGAAGATCATCAAAAGCTTACCTAGAAGATGGGGTCCAATGGTGACTGCATTCAAGATTGCAAAGAATCTGAATGAGGTTTCTTTGGAAGAGCTAATCAGTGCCTTGAGAAGCCATGAGATAGAGTTGGATGCAAATGAGCCTCAGAAGAAAGGTAAGTCTATTGCATTAAAATCTAATATTAAAAAATGCACTAACGCTTTTCAGGCTGAAGAAGTAGATTCTGAAGAATCAGAATCCGAAGAAGAAGATGAACTGTCCATGATCTCCAGAAGGGTAAACCAACTCTGGAAGAGCAAACAAAGGAAGTTCAAAAGCTTCAGAAGTTCAAAGAAGTTTGAACGAGGAGAATCTTCTGGTGGCAGAAGATCTGACAAGAAGAAGGTCGTCTGCTATGAGTGCAATGAGCCTGGACACTTCAAGAATGAATGTCCAAAACTTCAGAAGGAGAATCCCAAGAAGAAGTTTCATAAGAAGAAAGGTCTTATGGCAACATGGGATGATTCTGAATCAGAATCAGAATCAGACTCTGAAGGAGAGCAAGCCAACTTTGCACTGATGGCTACAGTGGATGATGGATCAGAATCTACATCAGAATCAGATTCTGAAGAGGTATTTTCTGAACTATCTAGGGAAGAGTTAGTTTCCAGCTTAACTGAACTTCTGGAACTCAAGGCTCATCTTAGTATCAAATACAAAAAAGCTGAAAAAGCAATTTGAGTTTGAAACTAAGAAGCTGGAAGTGGAAAATTTTGAACTAAAGGAAAAAGTTTTAAAATTATCCAAAGATAATAGATCTCCTTCTGAATCAGAAAAATCCATTCCTAGTCTCAATCATATTCTGAAAGAATATGAGTCGAGCTTCAGAAAGTTCCTATCTAGAAGTATTGGCAGATGTCATCTTGCTTCTATGATATATGGTGTCTCTAGAAACAAAAGGTTTGGTTTTGGCTATGAGGGTTATACCTCACATAAATTTGAACCTGTTGATGATTTGAAAATCACATACAAGCCATTGTATGATCAGTTCAAATATGGCCACTCACATGATATCAAGCTCACATCACATGCACAGAGTTTTAACACAACACACACCAAGAAGCATGTGACACAACCTAAAAGATATCATGCTGACAAACCCAAAGAATATCATGCTGTTCCTCCTGTTACTTATCATGCTAAACCCAAGTTCAATCAGAACTTAAGGAAAACTAACAAGAAAGGACCCAAGAAATTGTGGGTACCTAAGGAGAAGATAATTTCTGTTGCAGATATCCTTAGCAGCAAAGAAGGCAAAGCACAAAATGTCATGGTACCTAGACTCTGGGTGCTCGTGACACATGACGGGAAGAAGGTCTATGTTCCAAGACCTGGTGCTTAAGTCTGGTGGAGAAGTCTAGTTTGGAGGATCATAAGGGCAATATTATTGGCTCCGGAACCATAAGTATTGGTAACTCTCCTTCCATAACTAATGTACTTCTTGTAGAAGGATTAGCGAATAACTTATTGTCCATAAGTCAATTAAGTGACAATGGTTATGACATAATCTTCAATCAAAAGTCTTGCAAGGCTGTAAGTCAGAAGGATGGCTCAATCCTATTTACAGGCAAGAGAAAGAACAACATTTATAAGATTGATCTTTCTGATCTTGAGAAGCAGAAGGTGACTTGCCTTATGTCTGTTTCTGAAGAGCAATGGGTCTGGCACAGAAAATTAGGACATGCTAGTTTGAGAAAGATTTCTCAGATTAACAAACTAAATCTGGTCAGAGGTCTCCCAAATCTGAAATATAAATCAGATGCTCTTTGTGAAGCATGTCAGAAGGGCAAGTTCTCCAAACCTGCATTCAAATCTAAGAATGTTGTCTCTTCCTCAAGGCCGTTAGAACTTCTGCACATTGATCTGTTTGGACCAGTCAAAACAGCATCTGTCAGAGGGAAGAAATATGGATTAGTCATCGTAGATGATTATAGCCGCTGGACATGGGTAAAGTTCTTAAAACACAAGGATAAGTCTCATTCAGTGTTCTTCGAATTCTGCACTCAGATTCAATCTGAGAAGGAATGCAAAATCATAAAGGTCAGAAGTGATCACGGTGGTGAATTTGAGAACAGATTCTTTGAGGAGTTCTTCAAAGAAAATGGTATTGCCCATGATTTCTCTTGCCCTAGAACTCCACAGCAAAATGGAGTTGTAGAGCGAAAGAATAGGACTCTGCAAGAAATGGCCAGAACCATGATCAATGAGACCAATATGGCTAAGCACTTCTGGGCAGAAGCAATAAACACTGCATGTTATATTCAGAATAGAATCTCTATAAGACCTATTCTAAATAAGACTCCTTATGAATTGTGGAAGAACAGAAAGCCCAACATTTCATATTTTCATCCGTTTGGATGTGTGTGTTTTATTCTGAATACTAAAGATCATCTTGGTAAGTTTGATTCTAAGGCACAAAAATGTTTTCTTCTTGGATATTCTGAACGCTCTAAAGGCTACAGAGTATACAATACTGAGACATTGGTTGTAGAAGAATCAATCAATATCAGGTTTGATGATAAGCTTGGTCTTTAAAAGCCAAAGAAGTTTGAGAATTTTGCAGATATAGATATTGACTTATCAGAAGTTGTAGAACCAAGAAGCAAAGCTCCAGAAGCTGAAAGTCTAAGAAGCAAAGAATCAGAAGATCAAGTTGCTGCATCTTTAGAGAATCTCAGAATTTCTGAAGAGCCAACAGTCAAAAGATCTTCTAGACTCACCTCTGCTCACTCAGAAGATGTGATCCTTGGAAAGAAAGATGATCCCATCAGAACAAGAGCATTCCTCAAGAACAATGCAGAATGTCAATTAGGTCTTGTTTCTTTGATCAAGCCAACTTCTGTTGATCAAGCTCTAGAAGATCCAGACTGGATAATTGCCATGCAAGAAGAACTAAATCAGTTTACAAGGAATGATGTATGGGATTTGGTTCCTAGACCTAAAGGATTCAACATCATAGGTACAAAGTGGGTGTTCAGAAACAAGCTCAGTGAGAAGGGAGATGTGGTAAGAAACAAAGCCAGACTGGTGGTTCAGGGATATAGTCAGCAAGAAGGGATTGACTATACAGAAACCTTTGCACCAGTGGCCAGGTTAGAATCTATTCGCTTATTGATTTATTTTGCCATTCAACATAACATCACTCTGTATCAGATGGATGTTAAGAGTGCCTTCTTAAATGGCTATATAGATGAGGAAGTCTATGTCCACCAACCTCCTGGTTTTGAAGACTCTAAGTCTCCAGAACATGTTTTCAAACTTAAGAAATCATTGTATGGGTTGAAGCAAGCTCCTAGAGCTTGGTATGAAAGATTAAGTTCTTTCCTTCTAGACAATGGTTTCACTAGAGGACAAGTGGACACGACTCTTTTCTGTAAAACATCTAAGAAGGATATTTTAATTTGTCAAATTTATGTTGATGATATTATCTTTGGAACATCTAATGCTTCACTTGGAAAGGAGTTTGCTAAGTCTATGCAGGCTGAATTTGAAATGAGTATGATGGGTGAGCTTAAGTATTTCCTTGGGATTCAAATCAACCAAACTTCTGATGGAACTTATGTTCATCAAATGAAGTATGTGAAAGAACTTCTGAAGAAGTTTAATCTCTCTGAAAGCAAAGAAGCCAAAACTCCTATGCATCCAACATGTGTTCTAGGTAAGGATGAGGTCAGTAAGAAGGTAAATCAGAAGTTGTATAGAGGTATGATTGGATCTCTTCTATACTTAACTGCTTCTAGACCTGACATTCTATTCAGTGTTTGTTTGTGTGCTAGATTCCAATCAGATCCCAGAGAATCTCACTTAACTGCTGTTAAAAGAATTCTAAGGTATCTGAAAGGTACTACTAACGTTGGTTTAGTCTACAGAAGATCTAAAGAATACAACTTAGTAGGATTCTGTGACGCTGACTATGCTGGAGATAGAATTGAAAGGAAGAGTACTTCTGGAAGTTGTCAATTTCTTGGAAGTCATCTGATCTCCTGGTACAGTAAGAAGCAAGCTACCATAGCGCTCTCAACAACAGAAGCAGAATATGTTGTTGCTGCTGGGTGTAGCACTCAAATGCTCTGGATGAAGAGTCAGCTAGAAGATTATCAGATATATGAGAGTAACATTCCTATTTTCTGTGATAATACTTCTGCTATATGTTTATCTAAGAATCCTATCTTACATTCGAAAGCTAAACATATTGAGATTAAACATCATTTTATGAGGGACTATGTTCAGAAGGGTGTTCTTTCTTTGAACTTTGTGGATACAGACCATCAATGGGCTGATATCTTTACAAAACCCCTTGCTGAAGATAGGTTTAAGTTCATTCTGAAGAATATCAGTATGGACTTATGCCAAGAATGAGAAGATGAGAAGATCTGTGTATGAATAACTTCTGAAATGTGTTAGGACTAGGCAGCTATAAGAAGTTCTGATAATGATCAATTAGAAGTTCTGATTCTGTTATTACTAACGTTTCATTATCTAAGTTGATTCAGAAGCTCTTTTATAGTAAAACAGCTGTCACCAGTCTTTCCAGAAAATGAACACATGTTCACTATTTTTGGACAAGCATGCGTGCAGTTGAGGAGACGCCGCCCAAGGTAACTGTGCAAATCATTTCATTTTGTTACTTTATCTCTCCTAACGTCATTTCTCATTAAATGCATATTGATGTCTTTTTTTTGTAATCATTTCTTTTAAACAGTTTTCTTTTTACTTTATTTTATTTTCTTTTTCAAACCGTTTAAATAACCCGCTTCATCTTCATTTCATCTTTTTCACTCTCTCTCCATTTGTGTATCTCTCTTTGCATTCGTTTCCTTCAAACCCTAGTTTGTGATATGAAACCAAGCAACATCATCATGAATACTTCATCAAGCACATCAAACCCAGCAGAAGAAATGTCTTCCTCTCAACTGGTATACAACAAGCACAGATACGCTCCTCTGAAGACTTGCTCCATTCCTCTGTCAGAACTGGAAGTTCTCTGTGAGTCCTCAGTGGACTTTGAAAATTTGAAAGCATATGGTTTCAAACCTGATGCTAAGATCATGGCACAGGGATGGTCAAACTATCTTGCTAGATTGGTTGGACCAAGTTATCCAGCCCTTGTGAAAGATTTCTGGGTTCATGCAACCGTCACTCCAACCGCCGTTATCTCCTTCGTGCTAGGGCATGAAGTTGTGATAACTGAGAAGTTAATCAGGAAGCTGTACAACTTGGACAGTGAAGAAGGAGTCACTGGTCCTCTTCTTGGCAGAGTTGATTGGTTCCAGGTTGAGAAGCTGATTTTGTGTGTTACCGGTGTTGATTCAAGTCAAACTGGTACCTTGAAGCCGTTTTATCAAGTTTGGGCTGAGATTATTCTGGGCTCTCTTCATCACAGAAAGAGATCCTTCTCTTCATCTTACATCAGTCCTGACCACAAGTACACTCTCTTCTGCGTCGGAAGAAGAATTGAAATCAACATCTCTAACATCATTTTTGAGAATCTGAAGTTGGCTATTGAAGAGTCAAGAGATGACGAACGTGCAAAGTATCCTCATCTCCAAAGAAATGCTGTTCCTTTCGCCAGAATGATCTCAGACATTCTGATTGAAAGTGACCTGATGGACTCCCTAAGGACTATTGGAACACCTAACTTCTTTAGAGTCACTCGGGGTTCTATCTTCAATGGTCTTGACTTGCTGAGAATGGAACTTGTCAGGGAAATAAATGTTGTTCCCTTTGACATTCAACCTAGAAGAATTCCTGTTGCAGGTTTCTCTACTTTGTTTCAAGCAGAACTTTGCCAGGCGGTTAAGTTCTATTTGGAAGCTTCTGTAAGAAATCAATCTTCTATTGATCCTGCATGGATTCGTGGAAGAGTGCTTCCTTCTCAAGCTGACCTCAAGAAGGAGGATAAGAAGAAGCGAGAGAAAAGGCTAAAGAGAAAGGCTGCAGAAGAAGCTGCCAAGAGAGAAACATGGTAGAAGGTCACTTATGACCCTCTTAAGGTTGATTCCTTCGAGGCAATAAGAACAGGTAACTTCTCCAGGCAAGTGTATCAACCTCCACCTATCCAACCCTCTCCTTCTGAACCTCAAAACACCCTTACCTCTACAAATATCCCTCAATCACCTCCTTCTGCTCAAACTCCTACCCCCATATCACTTTTACCTAATAGCTTGCAAACACCATCATATTCTCAAGTTCTCAATCCTACCCCCATAACTACCATCCTTCCCACACCCACAGATATACATTCCTCATCAACCCCCTTCACTGATATTCCATCCTCTTCAAACACTGCACCTCCATCTTTTCTATCCCATCCCCTAACTACCAGAAAATCCAACCCTTACTGCCTTCTCTACCCAGACTACAAACTCACCTTCAACCCTCCTGAACCTGAACCTATCATTTGCCTGGAGTTGTTCAGAAGTGAAGTGATCTGTAGGCTGGACCTCTTGAAGGATGCTTTCCTCAATGGTCTTGATGATGTTTCTACAAGAAACCTCTGGAGAAGCTTTCACCAGGATTTTCAAGTAGGAGCTATGGGAGTACAGAAGAGACTAGTGGCTGCTTCCCCTGGTTATGCTGGTTACCTTCTGGAGGGTGATAACGGTATCTACTATCATCCCCTCAGAAACAGGGTCGCTGTAGAAGAGAAGAGATTTGTGGATGAGCTAGAAGAAGCAAGAATTGCTGCTGCAATGGAAGCTAACCCTTGCAGGGAGATTGTGGTCTGGAGACCTCAATATCTTATTCTGATTGGAGACTTCAGGACTCTCTTTGAATTTTTGAGGGAAAACCCTTCTGAGGAAGACCCAAGCTTGGTCATTCCAGAAGTTGTTGACCCACCAGAAGTTGAAGGTCCTTCTGCTCCTAGGAATCTTGCTGCCATTCTTCAGGATCTTGAGAATGGAGATTCTGAGGTTCCTGCTTCAGAGTATGGAGATGCTTCTATGGAAGAAGCAGATGCTGAAGATCATGTTGCTGAAACCATTCCTGTTGAGGAAAATCCTGCAAATGATCTGACTATGGAAGCTACGGATCAGCATGCCATCCCTCTGGAAAGAAGTTGTGAAGCTTCTTCTGATGAACCTTCTCGTCTCGCAAGGACTCTGGAAGTGATTCAGAAGAACCAGGATGAGCAGAGATCGATCAACGCTGAGTTTCGTGCTTTCATGGAGAGGCAGAATGAGAGCAACAATAGGATTCATGATATGTTGGCCAAGATCATGTCTAAACTAGGGTCATCTTAGTCATTGAGTCTTTGATTGTTTTCTTTTGTTTTGCTGCATCCGTTTTTCTATGCATCTTCTCTTGCCCTCTTGTACTTCTGAACCTTTTCTCCGTACTTAATGAATATTATCCTTTTCTTCAAGTGTTTGTCTTTTTGTTTTTCATCTGAATCTTTTATGTTTTTTTTGATGTTATGACAAAAAGGGGGAGAAAAATGTGATAAATGATCTGATTTATTTTATCAGTTGCTAGGAGAAAGGCTCCACATTTCTAACATAACTTGCAAAGTTCTATGTCTTTGAGTGTTGTTTTGCAGGAATTGAAGACCCTCTTTAAAGCTCAACATGAGAAGCAAAGACATGGGGAAAAGCAATTCTATAAAGAATCAAGCTCATGGAAACTGAAGCAAGCTGAGTGTTATAAATCTTCAAGAATCAGAAGCAAGAAGGAAGAATGTTCTGATATTCTGATGATAGAATATACTTTCATTCTTATACTTTATATGTTCTGATGCATGTTTTTAGTTACAAAATATGCTCTGAAACATTTTGTGTGTGTGCTCTGATACATAGTATAAAATTCTGAAACATATTCTCTGATCTGATTCATTCATGCTGACTTTTGTCGTTCAGTTTGTTCTGTAACATTTCAGGATGTAGAGATGCTCTGATGATGCTCTAGTACATTCAACAATGTTCTGATACAATCTAGCATGCAATGACTCAAGAAGAAATTCAAGCTCTGAAGCTGTCCAATGGAAGCAAGAATCAGAAGCTATGAATATTCTGAAGATCTAGGAAATTCAAGTTCTGAAGCTGTCCTATGGAAGCAAGAATCAGAAGTTGCGAATGTTCTGAAGATCTAAGCATATGTGAAAGTCTCTACTGAAATACTCAGGGAAGTCTTTTATTTATAAAAATTCTTCTAGTATTTATTTCAGGGGGAGATTATTTATCTCAGGGGGAGATTGTTAATCTCAGGGGGAGACATATTCACACATTGTCTATATGCTTATGCTATAGCTGTGTAATTGTCTTTAGCCGTCTGATATTCTGATCGCAAATTCATATCATTTATGTATGTTTTTGTCATCATCAAAAAGGGGGAGATTGTTAGAACAAGATTTGTTCTGATCAATATTCTTAGTTTTGATGATAACAAGCATATGAATTTTGTATGAGATAATGTGGTACTCTAATACTATGCAATTATTTCAGGAATTATATAAAGAGTATGCACAAATCAGCGCTCAGAAGCTTTGTCTCAGAAGTTTCAGCATGCAACATCAGAACATGGTCTGGCAAGACATCAGAAGATGGTCAAGGAAGAATCAGAACATGGGTCTATGGAAGCATCAGAAGAACTTGAGGTCAGAAGCAGAAGCACTGAAGTTCTGATGGTATCACGCTCAGAAGCACTTCAAGGTCAGAAGACAAGAAGATGCTCTACACCAAGCTGTTTGACTCTGATGACATTCAAACGTTGTTTACACAAACATCAGATCAGAAGCAAGTACTAGACTGGCAGGCTACGCTGACTGACAAAAGGAATGTTAGAAGCTATTAAAGGCAACGTCAGTAGACACAGCGGAAACAAGGCTCGAGGTAGTTGACAAAAGAGTGAAACATTAAATGCAATGCTGTACGGAATACGCAAAGCATTAAATGCTCCCAACGGTCATCTTCTCAAGTGCCTATAAATATGAAGTTCTGATGAGAAGCTAAAAACAACACTTGCACATTAAACTGAAACGCTGTCAAATTCAAAAGCTCTCAAACTTCATCATCAAGCTCACTACATTGCTGTTGTAATATCTTAGTGAGATTTAAGCTTAAACTTAAGAGAAAATCACAGTTGTGATAATATCTTTATAAGAAGCATTTTAACTCTTAAAAGAATTTATTTACATTAAGTTGTAAGAACTAGAGTGATCAGGTTGTTGATCGGTATACTCTAGCAAGTCTTAGAAGTTGTCTAAGCAGTTTGTTCCTAGAGTGATCAGGTTGTGATCAGGATACTCTAGAAGACTTAGCAGTTGTCTAAGTGGAAAACCATTGTAATCAAGTGTGATTATTGGATTAAATACTTAGGTGAGGTAAATCACTCCAAGGGGGTGGACTGGAGTAGTTTAGTTAACAACGAACCAGGATAAAAATCATTGTTCAAATTGTTTTTATCTTACAAGTTTTAAAGCTACACTTATTCAAACCCCCCCTTTCTAAGTGTTTTTCTATCCTTCAGGTGTGTATTATTTTATTTATGAATTGTGACACCTCTGTTAGAACAAGATTTGTTCTGATCAATTATCTTAGTTTTGATGATAACAATAATATGAATTTTGCTTAAGATTATATGGTACTCTAATCCAATGCAATTTCCTTTTCAGGAAATATATAAAGAGTACGCATAATTCAGCGCTCAGAAGCTTTGTCTCAAAGGGTTCAGCATGCAACATCAGAACATGGTCTGGCAAGACATCAGAAGATGGTCGAAGCAGAATCAGAACATGGGTCTATGGAAGCATCAGAAGAACAAGAGAACAGAAGCACTGAAGTTCTGATGGTATCACGCTCAGAAGCACTTCAAGGTCAGAAGATCAGAAGATGCTATGCACCAAGCTGTTTGACTCTGATGATATTCAAACGTTGTATTCACAAACATCAGATCAGAAGAAAGTACAAGTGGCAAGCTACGCTGACTGACAAAAGGAACGTTATAAGCTATTAAAGGCTACGTCAGTAGACACAGCGTGAACAAGGCTCGAGGTAGTTGACAAAAGCGTATAACATTAAATGCGATGCTGTACGGAACACGCAAAGCATTAAATGCATTCAACGGTCATCTTCTCCAAACGCCTATAAATATGAAGTTCTGATGAGAAGCAAGGTTAACGATTCCGCACCAAAACAACTCAAATTAACTTGCTTAAACTCTGCTCAAATCAAAGCTCAGAATCTTCATCTTCATCAAAGCTCACTACATTGCTTTTGTAATATATTAGTGAGATTAAGCTTAAACGTTAAGAGAAATATCACAGTTTGTGATTATCGCTTTCAAGAAGCAATTGTAATACTCTTAGAATTGATTACATTAAGTTGTAAGGAACTAGAGTGATCGTGTGGATCAGAATACTCTAGGAAGTCTTAGAGGTTATCTAAGCAGATTGTAACTAGAGTGATCGTGTGGATCAGTAGACTCTAGAAAAGTCTTAGAGGGTATCTAAGCAGTTGTTCCTGGAGTGATCAGTGTGTGATCAGAAGACTCTGGAAGACTTAGTTGCTGACTAAGTGGAAAACCATTGTAATCCGTGCGATTAGTGGATTAAATCCTCAGTTGAGGTAAATCATCTCTGCGGGGGTGGACTGGAGTAGTTTAGTTAACAACGAACCAGGATAAAAATAACTGTGCAATTTATTTTTATCTGTCAAGTTTTTAAAGCTACACTTATTCAAACCCCCCCTTTCTAAGTGTTTTTCTATCCTTCAACCTCTTGCATGTTTACTCTGATTAATATTTGTTTAATTGCAGTGGGTTATTAGAGGGGTGTTACAATAGTGGTATCAGAGCATAGTCGGTCGTTGTGACCACAGTCTTAGTGTCAGTCTTTCCTGTGTATGCGACTAATACGAGTTATTTGTCGATACTTTTGTTCTGACTGGTTGTTTGTGGTTAAGCAGAACAATGGCTGAAAGAGATCGAGAGAATTTTCAGAGTCATTGATGTTAGAACAAGATTTGTTCTGATCAATATTCTTAGTTTTGATGATAACAAGGATATGAATTTTGTGTAAGATAATGTGGTACTCTAATACATTGCAATTTCCATTTCAGGAAATATATAAAGAGTATGCACAAATCAGCGCTCAGAAGCTTTGTCTCAGAAGCTTCAGCATGCAACATCAGAACATGGTCTGGCAAGACATCAGAAGATGGTCAAGGAAGAATCAGAACATGGGTCTATGGAAGCATCAGAAGAACTTGAGGTCAGAAGCAGAAGCACTGAAGTTCTCATGGTATCACGCTCAGAAGCACTTCAAGGTCAGAAGACAAGAAGATGCTATGCACCAAGCTGTTTGACTCTGATGATATTCAAATATTATATTCAAACATCAGATCAGAAGAAAGTACAGGTGGCAGGCTACGCTGACTGACAAAAGGAACGTTGGAAGCTATTAAAGGCAACGTCAGTAGACACAGCGTGAACAAGGCTCGAGGTAGTTGACAAAAGCGTGAAACATTAAATGCAAAGCTGTACGGAACACGCAAAGCATTAAATGCGCTCAACGGTCATCTTCTCAAACGCCTATAAATATGAAGTTCTGATGAGAAGCAAGGTTACCATTTTTCTGAACGAAATTATTCTGAAAGACTTGCTGAAACGCTGTTCAATTCAAAGCTAAGAAACTTCATCTTCATCAAAGCTCACTACATTGCTGTTGTAATATATTAGTGAGATTAATCTTAAACGTTAAGAGAAATATCACTGTTGTGATTATAGCTTTTTAGAAGCATTTGTAATACTCGTAGAATTGATTACATTAATTTGTAAGTAACTAGAGTGATCAAGTGTTGATCAGGATACTCTAGGAAGTCTTAGCTTGTGTCTAAGCAGTTGTAATTAGAGTGATCACGTGGTGGTCAGGATACTCTAAGAAAGTCTTAGCTTGTGTCTAAGCATTTGTTCCTAGAGTGATCAGGTTGTGATCAAGATACTCTAGAAGACTTAGTCGCGGACTAAGTGGAAAACCATTGTAATCTGTTGCGATTAGTGGATTATATCCTCAGGTTAGGTAAATCACTCCGTGGGGGTGGACTGGAGTAGTTTAGTTAACAACGAACCAGGATAAAAATATATGTGCATATTGTTTTTATCGTTCAAGTTTTTAGACTACACTTATTCAAACCCCCCCCCCCCCCCTTTCTAAGTGTTTTTCTATCCTTCAATTGGCATCAGAGCGCCGGTTCTAAGGTGCAAGCACTTAACCGTGTTTAGAAAAGATTCAGGAAGAGAAAAACGCTTAAGTAAAAGATGGCTGGTGAAATTCCAACAAATCCAGCTGCATCTACATCTGGCTCTGCTGAGCAATACAATGGTAACAATGGTTATACTAGACCACCAGTATTTGATGGTGAAAACTTTGAATACTGGAAAGATAAACTGGAAAGTTACTTTCTTGGTCTAGATGCTGATCTATGGGATCTTCTGCTGGATGGTTACAAACATCCTGTTAAAGCTACTGGTGTAAGGCTCACGAGAAGCGAAATGAATGATGATCAAAAGAAAGATTTCAAGAATCATCACAAATGCAGAACTGTTTTGCTGAATGCTATCTCTCATGCTGAGTATGAGAAGATATCTAACAGGGAAACTGCCCATGACATATATGAGTCCTTGAAGATGACTCATGAAGGAAATGCTCAAGTCAAGGAGACCAAAGCTCTTGCACTAATCCAGAAGTATGAAGCCTTCAAGATGGAGGATGATGAAGACATTGAAAAGATGTTTTCAAGATTTCAAACTCTGACTGCTGGATTGAGAGTTCTGGATAAAGGCTACACCAAGGCTGATCATGTAAAGAAGATTATCAGAAGCTTACCCAGAAGATGGGGTCCAATGGTAACAGCATTCAAGATTGCCAAGAATCTGAATGAAGTTTCTTTGGAAGAGCTTATCAGTGCCTTGAGAAGACATGAAATTGAGCTGGACGCAAACGAGCCTCAGAAGAAAGGTAAGTCTATTGCATTAAAATCTAATGTTAAAAAATGCACTAACGCTTTTCAGGCTAGAGAAGAAGATCCTAAAGAATCAGAATCTGAAGAAGAAGATGAACTGTCCATGATCTCCAAAAGGGTAAACCAACTCTGGAAGAGCAAGCAAAGGAAGTTCAGAGGCTTCAGAAGTTCAAAGAGATTTGAACGTGGAGAATCTTCTGGTGACAGAAGATCTGACAAGAAGAAGGCTGTTTGCTATGAGTGCAATGAGCCTGGACATTACAAGAATGAGTGTCCGAAACTTCAGAAGGAGAATCCCAAGAAGAAGTTTCATAAGAAGAAAGGTCTTATGGCAACATGGGATGATTCTGAATCAGAATCAGGATCAGACTCTGAAGGAGAGCAGGCAAACTTTGCGCTGATGGCTACAGAAGATGATGGATCAGAATCTACATCAGAATCAGATTCTGAAGAGGTATTTTCTGAACTATCTAGAGAAGAGTTAGTTTCCAGTCTAACAGAGCTTCTTGAATTAAAAGCTCATCTTAGTATCAAATACAAATAGCTGAAAAAGCAATTTGAATTTGAAACTAAGAAGCTTGAGTTGGAAAATTCTGAATTAAAAGAAAAAGTTTTAAAATTATCCAATAATGTTGGATCTCCTTCTGATTCAGAAAAATCCACTCCCAGTCTGAATCATATTCTGAAAGAATATGATTTAAGTTTCAGGAAGTTCTTATCTAGAAGTATTGGCAGAAGTCAGCTAGCTTCTATGATATATGCTGTGTCTGGGAACAAGAGAGTTGGCATTGGTTATGAGGGTGAAGTCCCATACAAGCTTGAATCTGTGGATGATATGAAAATATCATACAAGCCTCTGTATAACCAATTTAAATTTGGCCACTCCCATGATATTAAGCACACATCACATGCACAAAGTTTTCACATAACACACACCAAGAAGCATGTGACACAACCTAAGAAATATCATGGAACTCAGAATAAGAAATATCATGCTGTCCCCCCTGTTAAATATTTTGCTAAACCCAAGTTCAATCAGAACTTGAGGAGAACTAACAAGAAAGGACCCAAGAAATTGTGGGTACCTAAGGAGAAGATTATTCCTATTGCAGATATCCTTGGCGGCAAAGAGGACAGAAAGCAAAATGTCATGGTACCTGGACTCTGGGTGCTCGCGACACATGACGGGAAGAAGGTCTACATTCCAAGACCTGGTGCTTAAACCAGGTGGAGAAGTCAAGTTTGGAGGAGATCAGAAGGGAAAAATCATTGGCTCTGGAACCATAAGTCTTGGTAACTCTCCTTCCATAACTAATGTACTTCTTGTAGAAGGATTAACGCATAACTTATTGTCCATAAGTCAATTAAGTGACAATGGTTATGATATAATCTTCAATCAAAAGTCTTGCAAGGCTGTAAGTCAGAAGGATGGCTCAATCCTATTTACAGGCAAGAGGAAGAAAAACATTTATAAGATTGATCTTTCTGATCTTGAGAAGCAGAAGGTAACTTGTCTTATGTCTGTTTTTGAAGAGCAATGGGTCTGGCACAGAAGATTAGGTCATGCTAGTTTGAGAAAGATTTCTCAGATTAACAAACTAAATCTGGTCAGAGGACTCCCAAATCTGAAATTCAAATCAGATGCTCTTTGTGAAGCATGTCAGAAGGGCAAGTTCTCCAGACCTGCATTCAAGTCTAAGAATGTTGTTTCTACCTCAAGGCCGTTAGAACTCTTGCACATTGATCTGTTTGGCCCAGTCAAAACAGCATCTGTCAGAGGGAAGAAATATGGATTAGTCATCGTTGATGATTATAGCCGCTGGACATGGGTAAAGTTCTTGAAACACAAGGATGAGTCTCATTCAGTGTTCTTTGATTTCTGCACTCAGATTCAATCTGAGAAAGAGTGTAAAATCATAAAGGTCAGAAGTGATCATGGTGGCGAATTTGAGAACAGATTCTTTGAGGAGTTCTTCAAAGAAAATGGTATTGCCCATGATTTCTCTTGTCCTAGAACTCCACAGCAAAATGGAGTTGTAGAGCGAAAGAATAGGACTCTACAAGAAATGGCCAGAACCATGATCAATGAAACCAATATGGCTAAGCATTTCTGGGCAGAAGCAATTAACACTGCGTGTTATATTCAGAATAGAATCTCTATCAGACCTATTCTAAATAAGACTCCTTATGAATTGTGGAAGAACAGAAAGCCCAACATTTCATATTTCCATCCTTTTGGATGTGTATGTTTTATTCTGAATACTAAAGATCATCTTGGTAAGTTTGATTCCAAAGCACAAAAATGTTTCCTTCTTGGATATTCTGAACGCTCTAAAGGCTACAGAGTATACAATACTGAAACATTGATTGTAGAAGAATCAATCAATATCAGGTTTGATGATAAGCTTGGTCTTGAAAAACCAAAGCGGTTTGAGAATTTTGCAGATTTTGATATTGATATATCAGAAGCAGTAGAACCAAGAAGCAAAGCTGCAGAAGCTGGCAGTCTCAGAAGCAATGGATCAGAAGATCAAGTTGATGCATCTTTAGAGAATCTCAGGATTTCTGAAGAACCAACTATCAGAAGATCACCTAGACTTGCTTCAGCTCATTCAGAAGATGTGATTCTTGGGAAGAAAGATGATCCTATCAGAACCAGATCATTTCTTAAAAATGACTATCAGAAGCAATGATCAGAATCAGAAGGCGTAAAGTCTATTCATATTCTACAACTGTCATCCATTATCTGATGGTGAACACGTGTCTGTGCAGTTAGTACAAAGCGTGCAGTTGAAAAGACGCCGACCTAGGTAACTGTGTTAAATCATTTCATTTACCATGTTCTCTCTCCTAATGTCATTTCTCATTAAATGCATATTGATTTATTTATTTTCAAATCTTTTAAATAACCCGCTTCATCTTCATTCCCTCTTTTTTCTCTTTTTCTCTCTCTCTTGTGCATCCCCTTCGTTGCATTTTTTTTCAAACCCTAGTTTTTGATTTGATCTCAAAGCATCATCATCATGAACTCATCTTCCTGTTCATCGAACTCAAAAGAAAAGCTCACCTCTACACAGATCCTTCTAAGCAAATATGAGTATGCTCCATTGAAAACATGCTTAATACCCACGAAAGAACTGGAAGTTCTATGTGAATCTGCTGTGGACATCAACAACCTAAAAGCAAATGGCTTTAAGTGTGATGCAAGAATCTTTGAGCAAGGATGGTCTAAGTATCTTGATAGATTGGTTGGTCCAATTTATCCTGAACTTGTGAAGGATTTCTGGGTACATGCAACGGTTACCCCAACTGCCATCATTTCATTCGTGCTAGGACATAAAGTGGTTATCACTGAAAAGCTCATCAGGAAGCTATACAATCTGAATGATGAAGAAGGCTGGACTGGTTTTCGACATGCATCAGTTGATTGGTCTAAAGTTGAACAACAAATCTCTCAGACTTTTGGAATTGACTCTAATAACACAGGCACCTTAAGGCCGTTTTATAAAGTATGGGCTGAGATTATTCTGGGTTCCCTTCACCATAGAAAGAGGATGCTCTCCTCCTCCTACATCAGTCCAGATCACAAGTATACTCTTTTCTGCATTGGCAAAAAGACTGAGATCAACATCTCCCATATTTTGTTTGAGAATCTGAAGACTTCTATCTTTGAGTCAAGAGAAGACGAAAGGGCAAAGTACCCTCATATTTCAAGAACGACTATTCCTTTTGGAAGAATGATTTCAGACATTCTGATTGAAAGCAAAGTGCTGGACTCCATCAGAAAACTCAATGCGTCCCATTTTCTTGGAGTAGTTCAAGGTCCCATTTTCAATGGCGTGGATTTGTTCAGACTGGAACTCATTCAAAATGTACCTTCTGTGTGCACAAGCTTTCTTGACATTCTGTCAAGAAGAGTTGCTGTTGAAGGTTTTGCATCTTTGTTTCAAAAAGAACTGCATCAGGTTGTCAAGCTTTACCTGGAAGATTGTGTTAGGAAGCAATCAGATATTGATCCTGCTTGGATCCATGGTAGAGTACTTCCGTCCAAGGCTGATCTTCTGAAGAAGGATCAGAAGGAACTAAAGGCTAGGCTAAAAAGAAAAGCCCAAGAAGATGAGGCTAAGAAAACCAAGAAGTTGAGAGTCACCTATGATCCTGACAAGGTGGACTCTGAAGAACGAAGAGATAAAAGGATCAGAGATTCCTTTCGCAGAACCAGATCTTCTTCTTCTGTACAAACCTCCAGGAAGGTTTTTACTCCACCTCCTTCTGTCCCTAAACCATCTTTCCAATCACCTTCATCTGAACCAAAAGTAAACTTCACCTTACCTAATCCTTCTCCATCATCCTTCTCCTCTCCCATTCTAAACCCCACACCTTTAAGTATTCTTCCCCCAACTCCTTCTGATAAATCTTTCTCACCAATTCCCTTTACAAATACTCCATCCTCTTCTCAATCTATCATTTCTGATGTTCCATCTTCATCAATCATTCTCTCAGATATCCCTTCTTCCTCATCCACCGCACCTCCACCTTCTATATCCCATCCCTTACCTACCAGAAAATCGAAACCTTACTGTCTTCTCTACCCTGACTACAAATTCACCTTCAATCCGCCTGAACCTGAACCCTATACCTACCTGGAACTTTTCAGACATGAGGTGATTAGCAGTCTAGACCTTCTGAAGGATGCATTTCTAAATGGTCTGGATGATTTTTCTACAAGAAATCTCTGGAGAAGATTTCGCAAGGATTTTCAAGTAGAAGCAATGGGAGTACAGAAAAGACTAGTGGCTGCTGCTCCTGGTTACCCTGGTTACCTTCTGGAGGATGATAATGGTATATACTACCATCCTCTCAGAAATTGTGTTGCTGCTGAGGAGAAGCGGTTTGTGGATGAGATGGAAGAAGCAAGACTTGCTGCTGCAATGGAAGCTAACTCTTGCAGGGAGATTGTGGCCTGGATACCTCAATATCTAGTTATGCTCGGGGATTTCAAGACCCTCTTTGACTTTCTGAGGGAAAACCCTTCTGAGAAAGACCCAAGCCTGGTCATTCCAGAAGTTGTTGACCCACCAGAAGTTGAAGGTCCTTCTGCTCCCAGGAATCTTGCTGCCATTCTTCAGGCACTTGAGAATGGAGATTCTGAGATTCCAGCTGCAGATTATGGAGATGCTTCTATGCAAGAAGCAGATGTAGAAGATCATGTTGTTGAATCAGTTCTTGTTGAGGAAATCCCTGCAAATGATCTATCTATGGAAGCTACAGATCACAATGCTATTCCTGTGGTTAGAAGCAGTGAAGCTTCTTCTAATGAATCTTCTCGTCTTGCAAGAACTCTGGAAGATATTCAGAAGAAACAGGATGAGTTTAGAGCTTTCATGGAAAGGCAAGAAGGATACAACAATGGGGTTCAAGAGATGCTGGCCAAGATCTTGTCAAGGCTAGGGTCGTCTTAGATTGAGTCTGTGTTGTTTTGTTTTTGCTTTTGCTGCATCTGTTTTTGTGCATCTTGTCTTCCTTCTCTTTGTGTACTTCTGTACCTGTTGTTTAAACTTCAATGAAATCATCCTTTTTTTCCTCCGTATGGTTCTTTTTGTTTGTATCTGAATCTTTTCTGCTTTTTGATGATATGACAAAAAGGGGGAGAAATATGTGATAAATGATTTGATTTAATCAGTTGCTGTACTAACAGAACTTGCAAAGTTCTATGTTTTTAAGTTGTGTTGTTGCAGAAATCAAAGATTCAAGATCAACATAAGAAGCAACAAGATGAATCAAGCTCTTGGATTCTTGAAGCAAGCTGAGTGCTAGGAAGCTTCAGAATCAGAAGCAAGAAGCAAGAATGATCAGAAATTCTGATAATAGAATATGATCCAAATCATTGTCTATTTGCTCTGATACATTGTCAATTGGGTCTGATATATTCTATATGGCTTATATGGCTCTGATACATATTTTGTGTTCTGATACACACTTTATGTTCTAACTCATTCATGCTGACTTTTGTCGTTTAGTTTTGTTCTGTAACATTTCAGGATGTAGAGATGCTCTGATGATGCTCTGGTACATTCAACAATGTTCTGATACAATCTAGCATGAAGTGATGTAAGAAGAAATTCAAAGCTCTGAAGCTATCTGAGGGAAGCAGAAATCAGAAGCTGTGAATGTTCTAAAGATCCAGAAAACACAAGTTCTGAAGCTGTCCTAAATGGAAGCATGAATCAGAAGCTGTGAATGTTTTGAAGATCAAAGAAATTCAAGTTCTGAAGCTGTCCTAAATGGAAGCAGGAATCAGAAGCTGTGAATGTTCTGAAGATCAAAGAAATTCAAGTTCTGAAGCTGTCCTAAATGGAAGCAGGAATCAGAAGCTGTGAGCGTTCTAGGGATCTAAAGAAATTCAAGTTCTGAAGCTGTCCAATAGAAGCAGAAATCAGAAGCTATGAATTATCAGAAGACAAAAGCATATGTGATCGTCTCTACCGAAATATTTAGGGAAGTCTTTTATTATTAAAGTTCTTCGAGTATTTATTTCAGGGGGAGATTATTCATCTCAGGGGGAGATTGTTAATCTCAGGGGGAGACATATTCACATGCTTATGCTATAGCTGTGTAATTTGTCTTTAGCCGCCTGCTCTTTCTGATCGCAAATTCATATCATTTATATATTTTTTTGTCATCATCAAAAAGGGGGAGATTGTTAGAACAAGATTTGTTCTGATCAATATTCTTAGTTTTGATGATAACAAGGATATGAATTTTGTGTGAGATAATGTGGTACTCTAATACATTGCAATTTCCATTTCAGGAAATATATAAAGAGTATGCACAAATCAGCGCTCAGAAGCTTTGTCTCAGAAGGTTAAGCATGCAACATCAGAACATGGTCTGGCAAGACATCAGAAGATGGTCAACGCAAAATCAGAACATGGGTCTATGGAAGCATCAGAAGAACTTGAGGTCAGAAGCAGAAGCACTGAAGTTCTCATGGTATCACACTCAGAAGCACTTCAAGGTCAGAAGACAAGAAGATGCTATGCACCAAGCTGTTTGACTCTGATGATATTCAAATATTATATTCAAACATCAGATCAGAAGAAAGTACAGCTGGCAGGCTACGCTGACTGACAAAAGGAACGTTGGAAGCTATTAAAGCCAACGTCAGTAGACACAGCGTGAACAAGGCTCAAGGTAGTTGACAAAAGCGTGAAACATTAAATGCAAAGCTGTACGGAACATGCAAAGCATTAAATGCGCTCAACGGTCATCTTCTCAAACGCCTATAAATATGAAGTTCTGATGAGAAGCAAGGTTACCATTTTTCTGAACGAAATTATTCTGAAAGACTTGCTGAAATGCTGTTCAATTCAAAGCTCAGAAACTTCATCTTCATCAAAGCTCACTACATTGCTGTTGTAATATATTAGTGAGATTAAGCTTAAACGTTAAGAGAAATATCACTGTTGTGATTATAGCTTTTTAGAAGCATTTGTAATACTCTTAGAATTGATTACATTAATTTGTAAGTAACTAGAGTGATCAAGTGTTGATCAGGATACTCTAGGAAGTCTTAGCTTGTGTCTAAGCAGTTGTAATTAGAGTGATCACGTGGTGGTCAGGATACTCTAAGAAAGTCTTAGCTTGTGTCTAAGCATTTGTTCCTAGAGTGATCAGGTTGTGATCAGGATACTCTAGAAGACTTAGTCGTGGACTAAGTGGAAAACCATTGTAATCTGTTGCGATTAGTGGATTAAATCCTCAAGTGAGGTAAATCACTCCGTGGGGGTGGACTGGAGTAGTTTAGTTAACAACGAACCAGGATAAAAATATCTGTGCATATTGTTTTTATCGTTCAAGTTTTTAGACTACACTTATTCAAACCCCCCCTTTCTAAGTGTTTTTCTATCCTTCAATTGATTGTGCTGAGAACCTCAATGTGAGGTATGGCACACACATGCTGTCTGAGGAAGCTGATGACTTGTGGTTGGCAACCAGAGCTGAACTTGATACTGATGGTATAGAAATTACTTGGGCTATATTCAAGAGGGAATTTCTGAGAAGGTATTTTCCTGAGGATGTCAGGGGCAGAAAAGAGATTGAATTTCTGGAGCTGGTCCAAGGTAATATGACGGTACCATAGTATGCTGCAAAGTTTGTGGAACTGGCAAAGTACTATGTGCATTACAATAATGATGAAGCCAGTGAATTCTCAAAATGTGTCAAATTTGAGAATGGCCTTCGTGATGAGATCAAGCAGGGCATTAGGTACCAGAGGATTCAGAGGTTTGTTGACTTAGTGGATTGTAGCAGGATTTTTGAGGAGGATAACATCAAGCTGAAGTCATCTCACTCTCGCGAGTTGGTTGACAGGAAGGGTAAGAAACCTATGGATAGAGGTAAGCCATATGGTAGAGGTAAGTCTGCTGATTGGAAGAAACCCAGTGGGGGAGATTCCAGTGCTCGTATCAGATGCTATAATTGTGGTGAGATGGGACATCGTAGGAACGAGTGCAAGCTTGATCAGAAGAAGTGTTACAAATGTGACCAAGTGGGCCACATTGCTGCTGATTGTAAGAATAGGGTTGTGACTTGCTACAACTGTGGTGAAGAGGGTCACATTAGTCCGAATTGTACCAAGCCAAAGAAGAACCAAGCGGGAGGAAAGGTTTTTGCTTTGACAGGGTCAGAGACTACTCCAGAAGACAGATTGATTAAAGGTACGTGTTTCATTCATGGCACACCTTTAGTTGCGATTATTGATACTGGAGCAACTCATTCTTTTATTTCTTTGGATTGTGCTACGAGGTTGAATCTAGAGATATCTGACATAAATGGAAGTATGGTTATTGACACTCCTGCGTCGAGTTCAGTAACTACTTCGTCTGCATGCTTGAATTGCCCGGTTGACATTTTTGGTAGAGAATTCAGGATGGACTTAGTGTGCCTTCCGTTGAAACAACTCGATGTAATCCTGGGAATGAACTGGTTGGAATTCAACCGTGTTCATATCAACTGCTTTGCGAAGACGGTAATTTTTCCTGAAGAGGTTGGTCCTGATAATCTGGGAATGACAGCTAGACAGGTGAATGAGGCTATCGGGGATGGTGCAACAGTGTTTATGTTGTTTGCATTGATGGATTTGAAAGAGAAAGTGGCGAGCGTCGAACTACCAGTGGTATGTGAGTTTCTAGAAGTTTTTCCAGAAGATGTGAATGAATTACCACCGTAAAGAGAAGTGGAGTTTTCTATTGATTTGGTTCCGGGAACTAGTCCAGTGTCGATGGCACCGTATCGTATGTCGCCGTCTGAATTGGCTGAATTGAAGAAGCAGTTGGAAGAATTGCTTGAGAAGAAATTCATTCGTCCTAGTGTTTCTCCGTGGGGTGCGCCTGTGTTACTAGTGAAGAAGAAAGAGGGTTCGATGAGGCTGTGTGTGGATTACAGACAATTGAACAAGGTTACTATCAAGAATCGGTATCCATTGTCGAGGATTGATGATTTGATGGATCAGTTGGTTGGAGCGCGTGTGTTTAGTAAGATTGATCTGAGGTCTGGGTATCACCAGATTCGTGTGAAAGATGACGACATTCAGAAGACTGCTTTTAGAACAAGGTATGGACATTACGAGTATTCTGTAATACCGTTTGGAGTTACTAATGCACCTGGTGTCTTTATGGAATATATGAATTGGATCTTTCATCCTTATCTCGACAAGTTTGTAGTGGTATTTATAGATGATATCCTGATATATTCTAAGAGTGAGGAAGAACATGCAGAACATCTTAGAACTGTGTTAGAGCTGTTGAAAGAGAAGCAACTTTTTGCCAAACTGTCGAAGTGTGAATTTTGGTTGGAAGAAGTCATTTTTTTGGGACACGTGATTTCCAAGAATGGTATTGCTGTCGAAGCGCCGAACTCAGTGGGAAGCGCCGAAGTCAGTGTCAGAGATTCGTAGTTTTCTTGGTCTTGCAGGTTATTACAGGAAGTTTATAGAAGGATTTTCGAAATCAGCATTGCCCTTAACTAAATTGACCAGGAAGGGTCAAGCTTTTATTTGGGATGCAAAGTGTGAAGAAGGATTCCAAGAACTGAAGAGGAGGTTGACTAGTGCTCCTATCTTGATTTTTCCGAATCCGACAGAATCGTTTGTGGTTTATTGTGATGCTTCGTTGATGGGTTTAGGTGGTGTGCTGATGCAGAATCAACAAGTGGTCGCTTATGCGTCGAGACAACTCAAAGTGAATGAAAGGAATTATCTGACTCATGATTTAGAGTTGGCAGCTGTGGTTTTTGTTTTGAAGTTGTGGCGACATTATTTGTATGGTTCGAGGTTTGATATGTTCAGTGATCATAAGAGTCTGAAGTATCTCTTTGATCAGAAAGAGTTGAATATGAGGCAGAGAAGGTGGTTAGAATTCCTTAAAGATTATGATTTTGGTTTGAATTACCATCCGGGTAAAGCAAACGTAGTTGCTGATGCATTGAGTAGGAAGACATTGCATATGTCTATGCTCATGGTGAAGGAATTGGATTTGATTGAACAATTCAGAGACTTGAGTTTAGTGTGTGAAGGTACTCCTACTAGTGTCAAATTGGGTATGCTGAAGCTGACTAGTAGTATTCTTGAAGAAATCAGAGAAGGTCAGAAAGCTCACGTCGAATTAATCGATAAATTGACTTTAATTAATCAAGGCAAGAGTGGTGAATTCAAGGTTGATGAGAACGGTATATTGAGGTTTGGTGACCGAGTTTGTGTTCCTGATATTGATGAACTCCGAAAGCGTATTTTAGAAGAAGGACACCGTAGTGGGTTGAGTATTCATCCTGGTGCTACCAAGATGTATCATGATTTGAAAAAGTTGTTTTGGTGGCCTGGAATGAAGAAGGAAATTGCTGAGTTTGTATATTCTTGTTTGACTTGCCAGAAGTCAAAGATTGAGCATCAGAAACCATCTGGGTTTATGCAACCGATGTTTATTCCTGAGTGGAAGTGGGATAGCATGTCAATGGATTTTGTCTCGGGTTTGCCGAGAATTGTCAGAAATTGTGAAGCTATCTGGGTCGTGGTGGACAGGTTGACGAAGTCTGCACATTTCATACCGGTAAGAATGGATTATCTGATGGAGAAGCTGGCTCAATTGTATATTGAGAAGATAATGAGTCTGCATCGTATTCCTTCAAGTATCGTGTCAGACAGGGACCCGAGGTTTACGTCTAAGTTCTGGGAAGGTTTGCAGAAAGCTTTAGGTACTAAGCTGAGATTGAGTTCTGCTTATCATCCGCAGACAGATGGACAGACTGAGAGGAAGATTCAATCGTTAGAGGATCTGTTGAGGGCTTGTGTGTTGGAAAAAGGAGGTACTTGGGATAGTTATCTGCCTTTGATTGAGTTTACCTACAACAACGATTATCATTCAAGTATCGGTATGGCTCCGTTTGAGGCTTTGTATGGTAGGAGATGTAAGACGCCGTTGTGTTGGTACGAATCCGGTGAGAGCACTGTGATTGGACCAGAAATTGCACAACAGACTACAGAGAAGATTAAGATGATTCAAGAGAAGATGAAAGCTTCTCAGAGTCGTTAGAAGAGTTATCATGACAAGAGGAGAAAAACACTTGAGTTTCAAGAGGGAGATCATGTGTTTATGAGAGTTACTCCTATGACGGGTATTGGTAGAGCATTGAAGTCAAAGAAGTTGACTCCGCGTTTTATTGGACCACTCCAAATTTCTGAAAGAGTGGGAGAAGTGGCTTATCATATCGCTCTACCGTCGATGCTTGCAAACTTGCATGATGTATTTCATGTGTCTCAGTTGAGGAAATACATTTCGGATCCGTCCCACGTGATTTAAGTAGATGATGTACAGGTGAAAGACAACTTGACGGTTGAGACTTTACCTGTGAGAATGGAAGACCGAAGACTGAGGCAATTGCGTGGCAAGGAAATAACTTTGGTCAGAGTGGCTTGGGGAGGACCTGCTGAAGGAAACGTTACCTGGGAGCTAGAGAGTCAGATGAAGGACTCTTACCCAGAACTCTTTACCTGAGGTATGTTTTCGAGGACGAAAACTCTTTTAGTGGGGGAGAGTTGTAACACCCGTATAATTTTAATATTAATTTAATTGGAATATTGAATTAATAGTTAGAATTATTAAGGATTTTGTGAAAATAATGGATAAATAATGGTTTATGGTATTTGGGCCATGTGAGGAAATAGTAAAAGAAGGGGGGGTGATTTAATAAACCTTTTACTAATTTTATTATTATTTTCATAAAACAATTGGGACTTGGGAAACAAAGAAAGAACGTGAAAGAACAGAAGTTTTGGGAACGAGGAACGTGAAGGAGAACTGTAGAGGGAGAGACCAAAGATCAAGAACTCTTGTCTAAGGTAAGGGGAGACTCTCCATTTAATCTTTATTATCGTATTATGGATGATAGTATGGATTAGGAGTATTGTTTGGATAATTGATTCTATGTTCTGGATTTTCTGTTTGTGTTCATCATTTAGATTGGATCTATAACTGTTAAATCCCTAATAACTGAGTAGATTTAGGGTATGGTGAATGAAGTCAATTATAGAATCATATACTGTGATTGTTGGGTGAATTATGTGATGTTAGTATGTGAATTTTCTGGTTTCTGAGACCCAAATCGCAGACTGTGCAGATGAACTCGCGAGGAAGACGAATGGGTAAGTTGCAGGTTTTTGGAATTGCTGTCCATTCACGTATGGTACGCGTATGGTACGCGTATGGGGGGTGTGGTACGCGTATGGTACGCTCCCCATGGGGCACCAGAATGTGCCATTCTGCTGGTACGCGTATGATACGCGTATGGCATGGTGTTGGTATGCGTATGGGCTGTTGATACGCGTATGTGCCTGTTTTGTGTGGAATTTTGATTCTGTTCATACCCGTATGGTATGCGTATGGGTGTGTGCTGTGTGGTTTTTGGCCTCTGTTGGTACGCGTATGGTCAGCGTGACTGCAGATTTTTGTTGTTTTGTGGTTTTTGAAAATTAATGGCGTGTAACTTTCGAACTGACGATTCTGTATGATTTATTGTTGTATGATTTTAATGAATGGTGCATTTGTATATATATATATATATATGAACATGTTAATGATGATGATGATGAATGATGATGTATGAGTATAGATGAGGCTACTCATAGTATGATGATGATGATGGTATGTTATATATATATATATATATGTGTTGCATGCATTCATAGCCATTTGATGAGGGCTGTATCCTAATGATGAGAGGATGCAGTGAAGGGCAGGATTCCCATTGTGTGGAATCTGTGCTGGCAGGGGCGTATCTGGATGATGATAGATCGGTCGGTGGGTTCTCCCACTGGTGATGTTTGGTACCACATGCATAGTGTCAGTTTCATACATATGCATGATTTTTCTTATGACATGATTAATATATGTTATGTGATGACTTGATTGTTGTAGATGTGTGACAATGATGTGTCTGAATATGAAACGATTGGGTGAATGATATAACTATGATATATTGTTATTTATGATGCAATAACATTGGTTAATTGTGATGAGACTCACCCTTACTTGTTGTCATTTTCAGATTGAGGATAGCAGCGCGACTTGGTGAGGATTAGCTCATAAGTCGGTTTTTAGTTATAGTGTCGGTGTCATGCTTTGGTAGATGTAACACTGGGAACGTGTTGTTTTGGAGTTTTGATTATAACTCTATTTGCTTATTTTTGAAGTCTAATACATTTATGATGTAATGTTGACTTGTTGATTCAATTCCGCTGTGTAAACATGGTTTTTAATTAATGAGTTATAATTTCAGATGTTTCAGTGAACGCATGACATGTGCCGAACGTGTGTATTCTTTTATTTATGAATTGTGACACCTCTTGCATGTTTACTCTGATTAATATTTGTTTAATTGCCGTGGGTTATTAGAGGGGTGTTACAATTTCCACACCGGAAATTCTATTTCTATTCAGTTTCTTTTTTAGCTTCAGATTTAGTTTTTTAGTTTTTAGGATTAGATTTAGTTTTAGCATTTATTACAAGTCCCGGATTCAAGAATCAGTGCTGTAAGATTTCAATTTTTCAGTCTGCAATTTAATTCAGGTTTATTTATTAGCATTAATTATTATCTACTGTTCATGTTAATTTATCAAATTATGTCCGGATTAATTAATATCTGTTATATCTGTTCTGATTTGTCTATCAAAATAATGTCCGGCTAAATATCCATTATCGGTATGTAAAGTCATATAACTGAGGGAATCTAGTGGCGCTATTGACGTAATTTATTAACAAAAATTTATTTATATGGTTATAATTTCTAATGCTTAATTAAATTGTTTTGTAACGAGAGTTAAAAACGATAAAAGTTAGGATCAATAAAAACGAGAGTTTGAGGTTTTAACTGGACAGTAGGAATTAAGCATTAACCTTAAATACAGCGAGAGCACTTTAAGGTTAATTAGTCTTCATTTGTTTTCAAAAATCATTTTAAACTTTAATTGATACAGTGAGAGTGCTCACTTAGGTTTAATAATGAAATCATAATCAATAAACACGAGAGTGTGAGAGGAAGGTTTTTAAACTAATGATTTCTACAGAAAAGTATTTTTAAATTACGATCCGCGTAGATAGTTTACTAGATCCCCGACGTCCAACTATTACATACTGATATAAATTCCCTTTTGATTTAATTTAATTCTATTCATTTATTTCCCCCATCTGATCTTAATCAATTAAACGATAGCCTTAGATTTACGTAGTGACAATTAACTACATTAGGTCGATTCTTAGTCCTTTGGGTTCGATATCATTAAAAACTACGCGATAGACTGTGCACTTGCAGTCATAATCACAGACATACCCACTTTGTCGCGATCAAGTTTTTGGCGCCGTTGTTGGGGACTAATTTAGTCGATATCTTAATTAACCGTTACGTTGTAGAGACTAAGGCAAATTCAAATTACTCTAATTCCCTTTGTGCATGCCAAGTACTCGCTCTCGAAGTGAAGACTTAGTGCTGCCAATTCCCGAACCGGAGCATTCTATCACTGTATCACGTCGGTTACGACGAACTCGCACTCTTGTTCCTAATCCTACTTCTGAACCAGTTGGAGAACAACCACGTCCTCTCAAGTCTTATGCCATTCCTTCGTAAGCTGAACCACACAATAGCATTGTTGCTCCTGCTATTGAGGTGAACAATTTCGAGCTAAAGCCATCTTTGTTGTCAACAGTACAACAAAATCAATTTTTTGGAAATTCGATGGAAGACCCTAATCTTCATCTGTCAGTGTTCTTGCAATACACAGACATTGTAAAAGAAAATGGTGTCAGTTCGGAAGCTATCCGACTACGCATTTTTCCTTTTTCACTGAGGGATAGAGCTAGAGCTTGGCTCCAGTCTTTACCCGCAAATTCTGTCACTACTTGGAATGAACTTAAGAAAGTCTTCCTGGCACGATATTTTTCACCTAGTAAAACCGCCATGCTAAGAGCCCAGATCAATGGGTTTAGACAAAAAGACAACGAGTCCTTATTCGAAGCGTGGGAGAGATACAAGGACATGCTGAGACTCTGTCCACATCACGGATTAGAAGAATGGTTAGTTATCCATACCTTCTACAATGGTCTCCTCTACAACACGAGACTTACAATTGACGCCGCCGCAGGTGGCGCACTGATGGACAAAGAATATGCCGATGCCTACGCACTTATCGAAAGTATGGCTCAAAACCATTATCAATGGGGAAGCGAGAGAGCCCCGTCAGAGAGAATTTCTGGAGAGAAATCTTCAGCGAAGAGTGGTATGTACGAGATAAGTAGCCTCGACCGCGTTAACGCCAAAGTCGATGCCCTAACTCAGAAGATCGAGAACCTGACTGTAGCACCTGTAGCCGCCGTGGCTACTGTTTCCCCAAATTGCGAAATATGCGGGATGCCTGGACATGCTGCCCCCGAGTGCCATCTTTTGGCAGGAGTTTCCCCCGAACCAGTAAACTATGCTCAAGGAAACCCTTACTCAAACACATATAACCCAGGATGGAAAAATCACCCTAACTTCTCGTATAAGAACAATAGTGCCTTATATGCACCTGGCCAAGCACCTAGTATACCTCCTGGATATCAAAAGGCACCCTTCGCTGCTCCTAACACCCCTAGGAAGTCTAACCTAGAATTAATGATGTAAAATCTCATAGCCACTCAAACTCAGACTAATAAAGATTTCCTAAACCAAAACGTACACACTAATGAGCAAATCAAACAGTTGGCGACTAAAGTAGACGCGTTGGCCACTCACAATAAGATGCTTGAAACACAAATCTCTCAAGTGGCACAACAAAAAGCACCTACTGCCGCACCTTCCGGGACATTTCCTGGACAGCAACAACCGAATCCGAAAGGACATGCTCATGCTATTATTCTGCGAAGTGGTAGAGAGATGGACTAACCAACTGACCCTAGGCTTAAAAACCCTACTATGTTCCAAAACCCTAGTAAAACAACTGAGGAGGAAAGTGGACCCAAAGATAAATCAAGTAACCCACCTATCCCTACCCTCAAAGCGAGACGGAGGAAAAAGAAGTGCCATACGTACCTCCACCACCCTATAAACCACCTATCCCATACCCTCAAAGATTCGAAAAATCTAAAAGCATAAGGCAGTTTAAGAAATTTGTAGAACTTCTTAAACAATTGAACATTACAATTCCTTTTACAGAAGCTATTACACAAATGCCCTCATATGCTAAATTCCTAAAAGAAATCCTATCGAATAAGAAAAAAATAGAAGACAATGAGACCGTAATACTCATTGCCGAATGCAGTGCGATAATTCAAAATAAAATGCCACCTAAGCTGAAAGACCCATGGAGTTTCTCTATACCTTGCAATATAGGAAAATTTGTCACAGGCAAAGCTTTGTGCGATTTAGGAGCTAGTATTAGCCTAATGCCTTTGTCCATTTGCGAGAAACTTAACATGGGAGACCTGAGACCAACCAAAATGTCAGTACAACTTGCAGACCATTCTGTCAAGTATCCTGTAGGTGTTCTTGAAAATGTACCCGTCCGCATCGGACAATTCTACATTCCTACAGATTTCATAATTATGGACATAAAGGAAGACGTCAATACCCCTATAATCTTAGGAAGACGAATTCTAGCTACCGCTGGAGCTATTATAGACGTAAAGAAAGGCAAGTTCACATTCGAAGTAGGTGAGGAGAAGGTCAAATTTATTCTGACACAACTCCTTCAAGCCCCAACTATAGAAGATACATGCTATCTGGTGGACGTTATTGATGAATGTGTAAGAGAGATAGGATTATCAGAAGAATCTTACGCTGAAGTTATAAAGATTCCGATGCCCCTAATTTTCGAAGATGACAATTGGCGTCCGAAATATCGAGACGATAGCTTAAGCGAATGCTTAACTTTAACACCCAACCATATTCCTTGACCTAAGAAACCAACCTTGGACCTTAAGCCATTACCCAAGACTCTTAGATATGAATTCCTAGACAATGAGCTCTAAAGACCAGTAATATTTAACACAGAGTTAGGAGGAACAGAAACTGAAAAACTGTTACAAGTGTTAAGAAAATACCCATTTGCGTAAGGATATAACATTGCCGATCTGAAAGGGATAAGTCCTTCCATATGTATGCATCGCATCATGTTGGAAGAAGATTGCAAAACCTCTAGGGAACATCAAAGGAGGATTAACCCTATCCTGAGCACAGTAGTTAAAGATGAAGTCACCAAACTTCTAAATCCAGGAATTATATATTCAATCTCTGATAGTCAGTGGGTAAGTCCGGTCCATTGCGTACCAAAGAAAGAGGCATAACAGTTACCGTAAATAAGTCAGGAGAATCTATCGCTGAAAGAGTGGTGACTGGTGCGAGGATGTGTATTGACTATCGTAAACTGAACAAAGCCACAAGGAAAGACCATTTCCCTCTTCCCTTTATTGACCAAATGCTCGAACGCTTAGCAAAACACTCCTATTACTGTTACCTGGATGGTTACTCAGGATTCTTTCAAATCCCAATTCACCATGATGACCAAGAGAAAACAACCTTCACGTGCCCTTATGGAACATTCGCCTATAGGCGAATGCCTTTCAGATTATGTAACGCCCCAACAACATTTTTGAGATGCATGATGTCAATTTTCGCTGACTACATAGACAACATCATGGAAGTCTTTATGGACGACTTCTCTGTATGTGGGGAGGATTTCGAAGGATGTCTTTCAAATCTAGAAAAAGTATTGGACAGATGTGTACAAGTTAACCTCGTCCTAAATTGGGAAAAGTGTCACTTTATGGTTAAACAAGGGATTGTACTCGAACATGTCGTCTCCGAAAGAGGGATTGAAGTCGATAAAGCAAAGATCGAAGTAATAGAGAACCTCCAACCCCCAAAAATAGTTAGAGAAATACGGAGCTTCTTAGGACACGCAGGTTTCTACAGAAGATTTATAAAGGACTTTTCTAAGATCTCTAAACCTCTGACCAACCTCTTAATGAAAGACGTCGAGTTTAATTTCAATAATGAATGTTTAGAAGCCTTTGAAGTACTAAAGACAACCCTCATATCTGCACCCATAATGCAACCACCCGACTGGAATTTACCATTTGAAATTATGTGCGATGCAAGTGACTATGCCGTAGGAGCAGTCTTAGGCCAAAGGAAAGATAAGAAACTCCACGCAATATACTACGCAAGTAGGAAGCTAGACCATGCACAAATGAATTACGCCACAACCGAAAAGGAACTCTTGGCCGTGGACTTCGCGTTAGATAAGTTTCGTTCCTATCTGATAGGAGCAAAGGTAATAGTTTACACCGACCATGCAGCCATTAGGTATATACTAGCTAAACAAGATGCAAAACCGAGACTATTAAGGAGGATCCTACTGTTACAAGAATTTGATTTGGAAATCAAAGATAAAAAGGGAGCCGAAAACGTAGTAGCTGACCATTTATCTAGGATGGAAGGTATTAAACCTGAAGAAACACCAATCAACGATGATTTCCCTTATGAACGCTTAATAGCACAATTAGAATCCGAAAGCGACACATTGGAACAATCTAAAGCGTAAACCGAAGTCGTTAAAACGCTAAGCACCGGAACCACATTGCCATGGTATGCTGACTTCGTCAATTACTTAGCGGCGAGAGTGCTTCCGCCTGACATGACTTATACACAAAAGAAGAAGTTCTTCAATGATCTTAAAAAATATTATTGGGATGAACCTTTGCTGTTTAAGAGAGGCGTTAATGGGATATTCCGCCGATGTGTTCCGGAAGAAGAAATAGAGAGTATAATACATCATTTTAGAAGTAGAAATCTTTGATGTGTGGGGAATCGATTTCATGGGACCCTTCCCATCTTCTTTTGGAAATAACTACATACTTGTCGCAGTCGATTACGTGTCTAAATGGATAGAAGCTGTAGCCTCACCAACAAATGATGCACGGGTAGTAATTAAGTTGTTCAAGAATATAATCTTCCTGAGATTTGGTATACCAAGATTAGTTATTAGCGATGGAGGATCCCACTTCATATCCAGAATTTTTGAAAAACTCTTAGTAAAATATGGAGTCCGACACCGTGTAGCAACACCTTACCACCCACAAACGAGTGGACAAGTTGAAGTCTCGAATAGACAAATTAAGCAGATACTTGAAAGGACTGTTGCCACATCTAAGAAAGATCGGTCAACTAAGTTACACGAAGCATTGTGGGCATATAGAACTTCCTACAAGACACCTATAGGAACCCCGCTTTTCAAATTAGTGTACGGTAAATCATGCCATTTACCGGTAGAACTAGAGCACAAAGCTTAATGGGACATAAAGACCTTAAACTTAAGCTACACTGCCACAGGCGAAAGGAGGCTATTAGATATCAATGAGTTAGAGGAAATTAGATTGGATGCCTACCAGAATGCTAGGATTTATAAAGAAAGAACAAAGAAGTGGCACGATAAGCGCATCTCTAGGAAGGAATTTAATGAAGGAGATGTGGGGCTATTGTTCAATTCTTGACTTAAGCTCTTTCCAGGAAAACTTCGTTCAAGATGGTATGGTCCATTCGAAGTTACCAAAGTATTTCCGAGTGGCGCTGTCGAAATTAAAGAGAAATCAAGCGATAACTTCATTGTAAACGGGCAGCGATTAAAACATTATCATATTGTTGAAAACAAAGACTACATTGATAGTCTTAAGCTCGTAGAGTTAATCGTCAAGTCGATGAACTAACCATCGATTCGTCGAGCTTGCGACGTTAAACAAAGTGCTTTCGTGGGAGATAACCCACCTTTTAATTTTAACTTTCTTTTAAATCATTTTAAATTTTAATGTTTTATTAAAAATCATATTCATTTATTTTTCAAAACACTAACTCCATTTGTCTTTAAATGATACTTACTTAAAATTTATTCTGATTTTAAAAACTTCCAGGGTACTAACCTCTTTTCTGACTTTAGAGATGAACTTTACTGATGATATGGTAGTTGCTTTTGGGAGTGAGGATCAGCAGAGACGCTATGAGATTCTGGCACAGCGTGAGATGTGTCTCACTGCTTTTTCGCATGATGCGACTCTGACCGTTCTAGGTATCCGGGAAAGTGTGCACTTTATGCTTCATCAGATTGGATGGGAGGATATCCTTACCACCCGTACACCCACTTTTCGCAACCTGACTTTAGAGTTTCTGAGTTCCCTCTGATATGAGCCTAGACTTGAATTAGGATTCAATAGAAGAAGAGTTTCATTCAGGTTGTTTGGATTCACCTACTGTTTCACCACCCGTCAGCTGGCCGAGTTACTAGGATTTCCAAAAAGCATGGATGCTTTAATGGAAGTTGATGATGAGTACTTCCCTGATAACATAGTTGACTATTTTTAAAGTACCATATCTGTCGCGGGGAAAAAAATCGTTTGTGGGATGAGACACCTGATGCCTTCTTTGGGCTCGAGTGCTCAAGAAAAAGATTTTTCTTTGTTTTTGTCACGACCAAACTTTTTATTGTTTCCAAAGTAGGAAAAGGAAAAAAGCTGCAATAACCTTAAAAGCGGGGGAGAGATCTTGGGTAAGAGGGTTGGTTATACGAAGGGAAGGTATTAGCACCCAACGTATCTATAGTACTCTATAGGCTTCTTTGTTATGTTTGTTTCATTCTATGTTATGGTGGAGGTTCTGTTGTGAAATAGGTGGGAAACTAAGGTGTTTGTTTGATTATGCTCGCAAAGATCATCGCAATCTTCTGCATACATATCCCTTAGAGGGAATCAGAGCATCTGTAGCTCGGGGTCTACGGGTGCTAAGGTTTGAGTGGTTTGAGGGAGAAGTTTTGCTCGCCAAGGATACAACCTTGTGCCTACGTATTCTCAAAGGGATGTTGAGAAAGTCAGAGCAATCGTAGTTCCCACTTATGCTAGTGGAAGCAAAGGATAAGAGACAAATGTCATCTAAATGTTCGATGTATCTAATCTATATCATCACATACATCTGTTTGATTTTGTTTGAAATATTTTCATTATAAGCCCTGGGCTGTGCCACTTATGGCGCTTAGAATGATAAAGATGATTTTTGTTTAGCCAGCCTTGTGGCAAAAAACAAGTTGATTAGCCAGCCTTGTGGCAAAAACTTTCAATGAAGTCAGCCTTATGACAAAAGGTTTTGATTAATCAGCCAGCCTTGTGGCAAAAGTTTCGACGAAGCCAGCCTTGTGGCAAAAACTTTGATTAATCAGCCAGCCTGGTGGCAAAAAGTTTGATTGATTAGCCAGCCTTGTGGCAAAAAGAGTTATTTGATTGATTGATTGTTTGTGATGATATAGATGAGATACTCCTATCATAGAGATGATAAATGTCTAATTTCCTAGGGTATTTGTTTTGGATATTGGGGATGCTTATAAGAAGCCCGTGGGTCCTTGTACGAAGCCCAAGAGGAGGCTATCCGAGGGTCCTTGCATTGTAAGCCCAAGAGGAGGCTATGGGAGGGACAATCGAGGGTCCTTGCATTGTAAGCCCAAGAGGAGGCTATGGGAGGCACAAGTCGTTTGCACGAAGCCCAAGAGGAGGCATGGTATAGTTGGTTTGAGCTCTTAGAGCGATTTCACCGGGAAACCATACTCTATGTCCTAACCTAAACTAGGGAGATTCTTTGCACGAAGCCCAATAGGAGGCTATGGGGAACCTAGTGTTGTACTAAGTTGAACAAGTATACATAACACAATCACAAATATGAACAAGTACGAACAAATATTAACAAGTACATGAACAAATATGAGCAAATATGAACAGTTATATATGACAAAGTGTGTGTATACAATGGAGTTTATGAAGGAAATATACCTGTAAGGATGATCCATTTGTATACGCGGGGGCTCGGGACTTATACTCGGGGAGAGGTCCATTGAGTTTATTCAAAAGCTATGTAAACAAGTATTTACAAAGGCTTTGGGACTTATACCTACATGGAGGCCCATGGTATTTTTGGGAAGATTTAAAGAAAACCTTCATTTTTGATTTGTTATTCAAGGTTAAAAACAAATTGATCGAGGTATGTACAAAAAAGGTGTATGTACAATGAATATTCAAGGTTAAAAACAAATTGATCGAGGTATGTACAAAAAAGGTGTATGTACAATGAAATACCTAATTTCATGTAAGGGAATGCGACTTATACCTATGTGGAGGCCCATGTTTTATTTTATAAAACATGGTTGATTGTTTTGTTAAAAAAACGCGAGGTTTCGCTTTTGAAAAGCTTTGAAAGTTTTGTTTTGAAAGAAGTTTTCTGTTTAAAGAAAAACTGTACAAAGAAAAAGGAATGGGACTTATACTCTCTAATATTCGAGAGGCCCAGTGTTTTGAAAATCAATTGATCAATCCAAAAAGATTTAATCAATAGTTTCTTTTGAAAAGAAAACAAAAAAAAATGGTTTATTATTTTGAAAAACTGTGATCGTTCGTTTTAAAACGGTTTGAAATTTTGAAAAACCTCACGGAATAAATGCATTGTTTGACATACCGTGTTGAAGGCTTACATGAGTATGTGTATCATGCTGGGATAGTTCCGCCTAGAGACGACGATAAAGGACGAAGGGGAGGTAGAGCACGTGCACGAGGCCGAGCACGCGTTCAATTGATTATATTTTAAAACAAGGATTTGAATTTTCCAAACCAAAAAAACGCGCCAAGAACACAACCCTAACTGAAATTTGAAAATCTTTAAAACTTTGTTGTTTTGATCATGTAAAGGGTCTATCTCACTCGGTTTTTCACGAGGAACATGATGGTGGCCTCATAATTCATTTATTTTCACTCTAAGGTAATCAATTTTGTGATGAACATGAAGAACCCTAAAACTGAAATTCAATGTGAAATCGTGTGTATGCAAGTTATGATGCAATTGATTGATGGTTAATGATCCTCATAGGTGCAAAAACAAGATGGTATATCAATATTTCGTTTATGATGCATGTATGTATGAGTTTGAAGTTCCTGAGGCTTACCTTCAAAAACGGCAAAATTGGAGATTGAATTCTTCAATAGAAGTGTTACAGATGTTGTTTGATGATTTGGATAGCTGCAATGATGATTATGGAAGGTGTCTGGATGCTTGGAACAACCTGAAATCATCTGAGCATGGTCATGGAACCCGATCTGCAGAGCTTTGGAGTATGAATCGAATTTGAAGATTCAGAGGTTACAGGTCATGAATGATGGTTGGGATAGCTCACATATGGTATATGAAATGTGTTTGGATGATTAGCTTGGACATAATTGGCCTGGAATTAATTTTGGCATGATAAGGCTAGTGTTATGCATAGTTGGGAAGTGAGGTAGTGATTTTGAGTTCTTGGTGTTTTTGGGAGGTTTCAATGGTTCAAACAACTTCCATATGATATTTGGGAAGTGTTAGAAGCATCACTTTGCCTAGAACTTCAAAGGTTTAGAGGTTCAGAATTTTACCTCTTTGAAAACTATGAAACTTGCAATTCAAGAAAGGAAGAGAAAACCTATGTGTAATACGGTGAACTGACTTTTATTTGAAATGTCGCGGTAAGCAAGAGTCGCCACCGACTTTTATTTTATCCAAATTAATTAGAAAGGCTAAAAGAACAGGAAAAACCTTTTAAATAAAATAGGGTTCGGGGGGTAATTTATATAAAGGGAAGGTGTAAGGCGCCCTTTGCATCCATGGTTATCCATGGGCTCTTAATTGCTTAGCTCACTTGTTTGTTTGTTTGAAAAGTTTGAAGTGTCGTGTGTGAATAGTAAAAGGATTTCGTTAAGGACTTTAGCTTGTAAATAAGCGTAGCCTTGTTTTGAAATTGTTTTGAAATTGTTTTGAAATAGGAGGTGTGAAAAGTATTTTGTTTTGAATATGAGCAAGCAATTAAGAACTACCTACCCTAAGATTGTCTTTCGTGTTCTTTAAGTCTTTCGGGCGAAAGGGTCTATCCATACCATGAGAGGGCAGGAAGTCTTTCAATTGGATTTGCGGGTCATCGAAGGGTCATCGTGGATAATCGTTCGTCACAAGACTGTCCCATGCCATAAAGAGGGCAGGTAGTCTAAGGGAAGGATATAATAGTCATTTAGGCAACAGTAAGGATACCTTAGCAATCGAAGGGACTATCACCATTTAATCGAGGGACGAGATCATATTTATCATAGGCAACTCGAAGGGACTATGATCTTTTATCGGAGGGACATGGTGATTTTGGAATCGAAGGCAGCAAGCTAAGGTATCCCTATATTCGAAGGGACTTGACTATTTAATCGATATCGAAGGCAACAGGCAACAAGAGGGGAAACCTTAGAGGTGAGTGTGTGTAGCAATCACGTGAGTTGGATTTAGTTATTTATGTTTGAATTAAGGTTAGCTATCGATTGATTGATCATCTTGTCACTCCCTATTTTACTAATCACGCAGTTAATAGTATACAGAAATTTAAAACAGTTTAATAGTCCTACACTATTACAATAAACACCTGTGGACACAGAATAAAGGGCAGAAAGGTAGAAAACGTTTTACGAGGCTTTGGGGCAGATACATTATAGAGGAAGAATTGGGCGCGAAAATAAAAAGGCAAAAATAAAGCAAGATATTTAAAGCAGAAATTAAATAAAACAAAAGTTAAATAAAGGCAGAAATTAAATAAAACAAAAATTAAAGGCATGCGACATACACTGGAATAGGAGATGAGAAGAGAAATTCGCGGTAATGAAGAAATTCAATGTTTGAAAACAATGTGGGGTGCTCATGGTGATAAACCTTAAATCTTAAAGGTTAACCTAATTAGTAAACCTAAACCTAATTAGTAAACCTAAACCTACTTAGTTATTAAACCTAAATCTAAATTATTAAACCTAATCAATTATTAATCCTAAAAATTTAAATTAAAAAAAAACTAATTATTAAACCTAATTAATTATCAATCTTAAATTAAAATGAAAGAAAAAAAAACTAAAGTTATTGACTAATTCAACTAATAAATTAAAAATCTAATTAAAAACAAATTTTGTTATTTATAAAGAAAAGTTAAGTTTTATTTTTTATCTTTAAAAGAATTAAAGAAAAGAAGGATAAAAGAAAATAACTATAAAGATAAAAGTAATAAAAGAATTAAAAAAAACCTGAGGGAGTAATCTGGTGCAGCAAGCTTGGAGAGTTCATGGTGGATCTTCATCCGGGCGCGCGTTGGATCTTTTGGTGGCAGGATCTAATGGTTCTGGATGGAAGGCGTATCGTGTATCCACGAGATGATGAACGCTGGATCTGTAAATAGAGAAAATCAAATAAGGTAAGTAAAAAGACGTTGGGAGCAAGAATCATATCCCCAACCTCGGGCATCAGCAGCGTTCCCTTTTGCCACTCAGCCATGTTTACCTTATTGTCAAAGGACTAACGAACAAATTACATAATCGATTTAAAAGAAAACCAAAAATTGAAAACAAACGCGCGCGCTGGCCACCCCCCTTTGTCTTCAACCTTTCGTTTTTTCCCCAGGGGCTATACCTACGGACAAACCGTTGGTAAAACCTCTACCTACGGATTGCGCGTGTAGCCACATGTTCTGACCGTCTAAACCTGCAAATTATCATCAGTAAACACAACCCAATGGCCCAGATCAATCTTAAACCATCTCACGAACCGAGTGGACCTTTCAATTTAACCTGAAACCGGCTTTGATCAAGATCCCTTTTTCTGAAAAATCCGAACCCTAACAATGGTGTATGACCATATCTGTACCAAAACTCAAATCAAGCAACCCAGAAACATTATATAGATCCTCAGCATCATGAATATATATTCAAAACACATTTATGATGTATACATGAACAAGATCAAAGATTAAAATGAATAGGCAAACCATAAACGTGGCGACGACGATTCTTGATGCCTTAGGCGTTTATGATAAGCGTATTAGCTTCAGAGAGTTCCGAGAGAGCCCTTTGGATCCTTGGAACGGTTTGATTCGTCCTCAACACCCCTCTGCTACCTCTCTTTCGTGTCACGATTTTGAAGAGAGTCTTGCATCACGGTTTTTTCTCTTTTCCTACAAAAACATAGAACAAAAGAAACTATACGAGATACAGTAGAATTGCAACTAAACAAAATACAGTGAAATTGTGTTGTGTTATTAGTATGAATGAAGTATGATATAGGTTGAGGAATGTGTTTAAGAATTTGTAATGGTGTTTGAAAATAAGTATGGTTTAGTTGATAAGTTAGTGAAGATTTTGGTATATACAATGCTGGATATTGTTTCAGAGAGAAAATTGAATGTATTGAGTATGTGATTGGAAATTTGTTTTCGGTTCAGTGATGTAGATGTAATGAAGAGGAAAACTGATTTTTGTGTATTGGTCTGTGCAAGTCTGGTGAGTGAAGGAAATTGAAGCAGGTTTCTACTGTAACCAAATTGTGAAGGCAAAGTGGAGGAACAGAGTGTGGATCGTGGAAAAAAATTTAGGATTAGTCCCTAAACCTAATTAGTATATATAATAGATATTAGGTTTAAAAACACAAAATCAAATGGACTCTAATTGATTAAAATAACCAAAAGCCCAAGATTTTTGTTTGAGATTTATGACTATATTTTAACCAATTAACAAAATTAACTTAAAATACAAAAAAAGAAAAATCTTTTTCAATCTTTTTCTTTATTTTGTGATTTTTGAATATAAGATAAAAAGAAAAAAATACTATTTTGTAAGAACCTAATTACCAAACCGCGCAAATTAGTTAAAAATAAAATAATAATAAAAAATAAAAATAAAAATAAAACAGATACAAAATTTTTGTGATTTTAAAAAAAGTAAAAATAAGATAAAGTTAGTAATTAAAAGGGAAAATTGTGAGTAGTGGATTCGAACTTGTGACCGTATACCTGCAAGCTTTACTTCCTTACCAATTGCGCCGTGTTATTTGATCGAAATAAAATGACAATTTTGATTATGTGAGGGCAAATTTTGGGTTATGACAGCTGCCCCTGTTCAATCTTCTTATATCTGAAGATGTAGATTGGCATGTGTGCCTGTCAGAATCTAAAGGTAGAAGAGGATTGAACACTAGAATACCAAGAAATTTGCCCTAGCTGAAGTAGGGACTTTTGTCGAAAATGGGCTTGAAGATGCCATCCAGGTGTGTGGAGAAGATGTATGATTGAGATGGGCTTGAAAATGCCATTCAACTTGATATACTTGAGAGTCGGAATACATCGTACGTCAGACCGTTTCTGAGAGATAGATTTAGGTTGAGTCGTACGTTAGACTGGGTCTAGTTTGCATCAGCAGATGTTTGGAAAACCGTGCGTTAGGCTGAAGGATAACTCGTGCATTAGACTAATCCAAATTGCATCAGTAGATGTCTGGAAGGTCGATCCCGTCAGCACCGTTCGTAGTAGCTGGATTAGATCTTTGAAAGATGATCATGTCTACACCATTCGTGATGATAGAATTAGATCTCTTATCGTGTCAGCACCGTTCGTAGTAGCTGAATTAGACTGAGGAGGTAATTGATCGTGTCCACACCATTCGTGATGATGGAATTAGATCTCTGAGAGTCGATCGTGTTAGTGCCATTCGTAGTAACTGAATTAGATCTTTGAGAATGATCGTTACGGAACCGTCCGAGGTTACCGCTCTTAGATTTTGAAAGTTGATCGTTGTGGAACCGTCCGAGGTGTCCGCTTTATAAATGTTTAATCATTACGGAACCGTCCGAGGTTTCCGCTGAAAAGTTGATTGTTTAAGGAACCGTCTGAGGTATCGACTTAAATTTGAAGGTAGATTGTTTAAGGAACCGTCCGAGGTATCGACTTAAATATGAAGGTAGATTGTTTAAGGAACCGTCCGAGGTATCGACTTAAATCTGAGGGTAGATCATTAAGGAACCGTCCAAGGTATCGACTTAGATCCAAAGGTAGATCATTAAGGAACCGTCCAAGGTATCGACTTAGATCCAAAGGTAGATCATTAAGGAACCGTCCAAGGTATCGACTTAGATCCGAAGGTAGATCATTAAGGAACCGTCCAAGGTATCGACTTAGATCCAAAGGTAGATCATTAAGGAACCGTCAAAGGTATCGACTTAAATCTGAGGTAGATCATTTAGGAACCGTCCAAGGTATCGACTTAGATCCGAAAGTAGATCATTAAGGAACTGTCCAAGGTATCGACTTAGATCCAAAGGTAGAAGTTGTTTATTTGACTGCAGCAATAACCTAAAAAAGCAAAGTTAGTTTTTTATGCCATGTCATGATGCATGTAATGCGTTTATGTGACGGGATTCTCAAAATAAATGAGAATCTTGCATGTTATGTACGCATTTGTCACGATGCATTATGTATTATGTATGAACATATATGCAATTGTATGAATATGTTTATGATTTATGACGTATGACTATGATTTATGCTATTTGACACATCTTGATTGAGAAGGTGGATCTCCGTGTCATTGTAATTTTGATGTTTGATCCTATCTTGAGGATGCTCAGCTGGGGATTTATGATTTCTGCTTGGGGATGATCAGTAATTTGATGTACCCTGATTGGGGATTAGAGATATTAATACACCATTTGGAGAAGAGCAAAGTGTTGGAGAACCGGTATTGTTGAAGATGTAAACTCTGTTGGGGAGTCATGTCTTTGTCGGGACGAGTATGTTTGAAGATATCTTCTTGAGAATTGCTCTGTGGGGATATGATCTTGTAAAGTCGGAATTGTGGGAAGGCATGGATGCCTTGAACATTGCCCGCCGTATTATAGTAACTACCATTCCTGGATTTGATTAGTACACACCGCTAAGTATTGACCAAGATGTCAAACTGGACTTGCGTAGATTTGCCTCTGCTAGTAAGGACTTTTTTGGAAAGATTCGCCTCGCGAGGAACTTGTGAGATGTGTACTCTGGGTGACATGCCCCTAGTACTTAGTATGATGCCCCTGACTGATCGGGAAGTAGCTTCAAACCCATTTGGGTGCATGCTCCTGATTGTTTGATACTTCTAAGAGATTTTTTGAAACTCGACCTGATTGCCCCCAGATTGATTGGGCAAACGTGCCATGCCCCTTCTATACATAGGAGACATTGCTTCTTTGGAGTAATCTTGTCTGTCGGGATAACTTTCAGTCATTAGTTGTACCCTGTTGCAAGTTCTTTCTGATGCTAACATTTGAAATTATGTAGCAGAATATGTTTAATAATGAATTCATGAGATGCAATGCATATGTTTGTCTTGAGTTTTTGGAAAACATTAAAACAAAAGATGTAAAAGCGTTATATTTGTAAAAACATGCTATTTGTAACAATGTGATGTTTGTAAAAATAGGATATTTGTAAAAAATGAAATATCAACTCAACATTTTTGGTAAACCTTAAGGAGTCAGGATACCTTTTCGGTGACAGTATGCTTTCGAACTAACCATGCTTCAATTAGGACTTTCAAGGGTTGTAACGTGGCTTGGTTCACGGTTTAAGAAACAAAGGATAAAGGCTCAAAATTTGATTGTACCCACCCCTCTTCGTGATGATCTTCAGTCCTAAGCTCAGTTAATTCAACATGTGCATTCAGGTTCCAAGAGACTTTTGGATTTGCGCCTTTGATAATGTTGATGGTTCACAAGCAAAGAGAACTTTTGAGATGGCAGTCACTTCTTCCTTTTGGTAGTCACAACATTGTGTTGTTCAGGAATTTATTGACTTCTCTTTTTTCATCTTTTTGATATCCCTAACTTTTTCCTGAACTGTCTATTTTGAGCTTACAGTCAGCGGGATGCCTTGATTTTTGCCTAAGTCTTCTTTTTGATTTTTTGACTTAGCAGGCTTTTCTTTGTATGTATGTTTTTCATCATTTTATTATTTTTTGAAAGATATTGACTGCCTTACTAAATGATTGATGAACCATCATTGGCTTTTGATTGACATCTCCAACACTTCTTTGATGTGTGCGGATGAACGCTTGTGATTGAAACCTTTGTTAAAAGGAGTACCGAATGATTCTCTTAAAATAGAATGCACAGCCAAATTAACTGAGAACTACCCTGCCCCAGGTTATGATCAAGGGTTTTAATTAGTACAAGAAAGAAACTTCTACTTCTTAGGCTCAAAGGGGTTGAAGAGGGATTAACATCCTTATATCTCCACTGTTTAGGAATTGAAACAATGCCTGTACATCGTCAGCATAGTCCGCTCAAAAGCATACTGTATGAGACTGCGGTATCGTTTTCGTCATCCTCCCTCAAAAGGTATACAACTTTAGCAGGAGTTGAGTATCATAAAACATATGCAAAGTAAAGACACAATTTAAAATGAGTGATAGCGAAATAAATTATTCAAGACAAACATATGCAATGCACTGATGATGATTATTAAGACAGATAATGTCTATCATAAGAAAAATGTTTAAACAAACAGAAAAGAAATATGCAAATAAAAGTAGATCTAATGATCCAAAAGTTCGTCCGTCTAGACGTCAATTAGTATTGTCATGACTAGGCATAAGAGCGGTGATCACCACAGGAGTTTTCAGGAGGGTTGAATTTGATTTATCTGTCATTAATCAGACCTTGGATCTTATTCTTCAATGTCCAACAATTGTTTGTGTAATGTCCATGACTGTTGGAATGGTATGCGCGCCTCAGGATGAGTTTATAGCCAGGAGTGTAGGCGGTAGGATTCTTAGGAGAGTCCCCCAGAGTAATCAATTTGATCTTCAACAGATGTTGTAATGCTTGAGCCGACGATATATTGATTTTGGTGAATTGACACTTAGGTGCATCTGGCTTGCATCGTTGTTGTGGAACTGGTGTAGAGATTCAGAGTATCAGGGGTTCGAGCTTCTGGAATGTGTATCTGATAGGAATGTTTCAGAAGTCTGGGGGTCAAGCTTCCAGAATGTTCATCTGATTGGAACTTTCAGAATGTACGGGGTTCGAGCTTCCGGAATGTATATCTGATTGGAATGTTTCAGAAGTCTGGGGGTCAAGCTTCCAGAATGTTCATCTGATTGGAACTTTCAGAATGTCCGGGGTTCGAGCTTCCGGAATCTATATCTGATTGGAATGTTTCAGAAGTCTGGGGGTCAAGTTTCCAGAATGTTCATCTGATTGGAACTTTCAGAATGTCCGGGGTTCGAGCTTCCGGAATGTATATCTGATTGGAATATTTCAGAAGTCTGGGGGTCAAGCTTCCAGAATGTTCATCTGATTAGGATTGATTTGTAAATGGTATTTTTCTGACCAGTTGGTCGACCTGAAAGGTAAAGTTAGTTTTATGTGATGTTATGAATGCAAATGCAATCTTTTCAAGGATCTTTAGGAATTTAGTTAGCAACATTAGAAAATAGTTTGGTCGCGTCTTTGTCTGAAGAATTCTGACTTTTTTCTTTGAATGTCTTTCTTTGATAATCAAGCTCACCATATCCAGTGGGTCATAGCCTCTGATTCAGGATATCTCTGAATTTGAAGGTACATGGCTGAAGGAAAATAAATCCTCTTGCCTCTTGATAGGTACTGAGCCTTTGAATTGGAAGGCATAAGGCCACAGGACAATAAATCCTTTTGCCCCTTGATAGGTGCGGTGTCTTTGATTTGGAAGACAAATGGCCAGAGGAAAGTAAACCCTCCTGCCCCTAGATAGGAATTCCGTCCTTGATAAGAGCACATGAAATTGTGCGCCCTAAATCCCTAAGATCCTTGAAAGGGTTAGTTTACATGTGATGTTATGATGTTATGCAGATGCAATGCCTTAAGTAAAGCATAAGGTCAAATTGTCCTACAGGGAAATCCTGCAAGGAAATAGAAAGTTAAAGCATAAGGTAATGAGGACGAAAAGTCCTACGAGCAAATCCTGCAAGGAAATAGAAGGTTAGAGCATAAGGTAGTGAGGACGAAATGTCCTACAAGAAAATCCTGCAAGGAAATAGAAAGGTTAGGTAACAAACAAGTCACACAAGAGTCCTTAAGTTTAAAGGTTTGCATGAAGTCTGACCAGGTAACTACCCTTCCCCAAAGGCACTTCTAAGGATAAGGATAATATCAGCAACGGGTTCTACCAAGTTACTCAGAATTGTCAGCCCCTCCAAAGCACCCTCGAACATGGTACATGCATACCACGCAATGATACTTTGAGAAAGAACCTATCTGAGTTGTAGTATCAGGTAGCGACTATGCCCTTAACATACATCAAGAGTAGTCCCCCCACTACGTTCCTAAAGGCCAAGATGGGTTAAAGGTGACTAAAGGTCCTTAAGCTCCGACTCACCTACAGATATCCACACGAACCTCTCTCATGCAAAAGAGGCATGCGAACACCCATAGAGGCCTAACTTAAGCGTGAACTCTCATATTGACCAATCCCAAGCATACACAAGGGAGGTCGCCATGACTATGCCACTCCTATCTTAAGGTGCACTCGAATCCGGGTATAGGATTCATCTTCCATTCAATACCCAAAACAACCTTGAAAAGTAAAGCAAGCAAAGCAAACATTAAGTGATCCTAAACTTTAAGGTAACCCCTCTTTTAATCGAATATATCCCCAGCAGAGTCGCCAGTTCTGTAATACGGTGAACTGACTTTTATTTGAAATGTCGCGGTAAGCAAGAGTCGCCACCGACTTTTATTTTATCCAAATTAATTAGAAAGGCTAAAAGAACAGGAAAAACCTTTTAAATAAAATAGGGTTCGGGGGGTAATTTATACAAAGGGAAGGTGTAAGGCGCCCTTTGCATCCATGGTTATCCATGGGCTCTTAATTGCTTAGCTCACTTGTTTGTTTGTTTGAAAAGTTTGAAGTGTCGTGTGTGAATAGTAAAAGGATTTCGTTAAGGACTTTAGCTTGTAAATAAGCGTAGCCTTGTTTTGAAATTGTTTTGAAATTATTTTGAAATAGGAGGTGTGAAAAGTATTTTGTTTTGAATATGAGCAAGCAATTAAGAACTACCTACCCTAAGATCGTATTTCGTGTTTGTAGCAACCTGCCCTAAAAATTGAAGATTTTAGAGTCGCCACCTATTCTGAAGGGCGAATAGGAAACCCTACGCAGTTAAGAGATCCAGGGTAAGTTATTATAATCAGGTCGAGGGAAGGTGTTAGGCACCCTCAACCCTTTCCTATTGGCTTTGAATCTAAGGGTCAAGTTTTTTATGGCTAAAAGTTAAAGTTAATAGCTAAGGAATTGAATAGGGGAAAAATTGAGATTTTAGGGAGGGGGACTCGCCTTGGTTATCCAAGTGCCTACGTATCTCCTTAGGGAGAATCAGAGTCAACATAGTTCGGGCACAGGGTTGTACGCCTTAGAATTAGAGTTTGAATGTGTTGACGGTATTTTGAATTACCGTTTCGCAGTTTTGAAAAAGCATTTTGAATTACCTTCATGGTTTCGCAGTATCGAAGAGATGAAAATCTGTGGTTTGTAGTTTGATGTGTTTTAAGTGTTTGGGCGTACAACCCTGATTTGATTTGGCACCGTTAGTTGCAGTGATCAATAGGTTTGATCATTATAGTTAACGGATTAATGGGCATTGCTGGTTACTCGGATCGATAGATTGATCGTCGCGGGCAGCAAATTAAAATGTATTTTAATTTGTGTATTTTTATCTCTCGTCTAAAGCGACTAATAGCTTTAGTCGGGTCGAGGAGAGAATTAATAAGAGTTAATTAAATTATTAAATAATTCTTTTATCTCTCGTCTAATGCGACTAATAGCTTTAGTCGGGTCGAGGAGAGAATTATTCAAGAATTAATGTCCTGCCAAATGGGCAATGGGATTGGGCGAACCCTAATGGGTGAATAAACCTTTTTAGGTTTTTTGTGATTTTTGTAATTAAAAATGATTAAATCAATTAAGTCGAATAGTCGACATAATCGAATAATCGGGAGAAATTATAATCCTAATCTTAATCCTATTTTTATTACTTTAATCCTAATTTTATAAATCAATTAAATCTAACTATAAATAATTACATCTAATCAAAATAATTAAATAAACCATACTAATTAAATAAACCCAAAAATATATATAAGGAACCTGGTTTTAATTGTGTGTGGGTGTTGCACCCCAAAATTTGCCCATTTATTTATTTCCCAATTGGCCTCACCTTACATTCATGTGCATACCTCATCTAGGACATTCATCCATTACATTCATCTATATCACGATTACTGCTCAAGAAAATTGACAAAAGAGGCTGAGGTTGAGGAAATTCTTGGTTAAGAAGAATCAGATCCGAGGTCTTATTGAAGAGGATCATTTCCATTGGTATACTCCTAAAATCAGGGCTTCATCATTTCCAAGTCAAAGCTTTGATTCAAAGATACAATTCTCAAGTTCATCAGGATTTCCAATTAGGGCTTTGACCAAAGTCAACCCTGTTGACTCTTTGGTCAAAATTTAATCAGGAGATGATTTTTGGATATGAAAAAGTGGTTGCTTTGAAGAAATATTCATTGAAGCTTCTTTGGTTGAGAATTGATTGAGAATTGGGTCAGAAACGATTTAATCGGGGAATTCATCTAGAATCGGAGAAAATCAGAACAGTTGACTTTTTTAGTCGAAATCAAGGTTAATATTCAAGTGTTGACTTTTGGTGGGAAAATCGGTCAAAGAAAGTCAAAGAAATAATAAAATCAAGAGATTATCAAAGTTGCCAAAAATGGAAAGTTAGTTGAATTTGAAATCTTCCATAAGTGGAAAGTCTTAACTTAGAAAAATTCTTTGGGTTTTCAAGATGATTGTGCAGCTAACTTCAGCACCAATATACACGTGGCAGATGGAAAAATTTCAAGACAAGGTCAAGATCAAAAATATTCTACTCATGGCATACTACAATTTTGTAGTTGAAAACTTTTCGATTCGAGGTCTATATTGTGAGATATGAAGTCATGAAATTGGAAAAATAACACTGAATGCAAGACAAGCTGCTAGGCAAATTTCTGGTCACGCGCAAGCATTTTCACAAGCACGTGGCGTGCTGTTTTTTGGTCTGATTCCAAGGAGATGCAAGCATCCAATTGACTCAAATTCAGCGTCAATCTACTCCCCTCCATGTTTTCTTTCAATTGGCGCTAAGATCATGGCTTTTGGACTTGTGGTTAGCAAATTATAAAGTCTTAAAGTTGTGCCCCTACAAAAACTCGTTTTGGCAAGGAACCCATGACCAAGAGTAAGTCACGTGCGCCAGGAACATGCAGTCGTATACCATCATTTGGCAAGCCGTTTTTGAATAAGTTGCAAGTGTGTTCTCTGCAATTTTCCAACATGAAACTTGCTCTATCAAACACTATCTTCCATTTGATCACAATTATAGACTAATCGGATGCTTATACTGTGAGTTATGTCAGCACAAAGTCCACTAGTTGGAATGGTTTAAATAGCAAAGTTCATTAGCATGAGGTGATTACTAGCACCACAATATCATCCCTTGCCACCTTTTACCATAATAGCCATGCAATATCCTGAGAATAAAAAGCTTACACAGAACTTAACTCCAACTGAACAACCCTTGTGCATTAAGTTTGAGCAATGATCCAATACAACACACACACCATAAGCTCCACATCACCACACTATATAAAGAACCAGGCCTTCACAAATCAAAGGACACACTCTCATTTTTCCAACTTCACATACCTCATCCTCCAATTCTCTCTCGGGCTCTTCTCTCCTCTCTCTCCATAACCGTTTCTCTCACCTCTAACTACCATTAACGAATGGTGCAACCACCACAACTACCTCCATTCTCTCTCCTTTCACTCTTCTCTTTCACGCTCATCTCAACCACGTAACCACCATGCAGCCACCACGTAACCGCCATGCAACAACCACAAAACTCCCCTAACCGTTTCTCTCACATCTCTAACCGCCATAACCTCTCCATCAACTTCATCTTCATCATCCTCATCCCCTCTCGCTCTCGCTCTCAAGAAGAAGAAAGAAAGAGTTAGTTCGTGGAAACCGTCCTCCTTCTATAGTGTATCAAGATTCGGAACCGGGATTAACGCCGAAGCAATCTCGGTGAATATTGCAGAAGAGTTTTCTAATACTTCTTCAAGAGTTCAGTAGCGGTTAGTTTTCCAAAGTTTCGCACGGTTCGTCATCAAGTAAGCCTTGAATCCCTCTCAGCATGTTAGCAACATAATTAGGTCCACATATTGACGCAATTGTACTCATCTCTGTGCATGCCTCGTTTTGAAAGTTCGGTTCGTGTTTGCTCGTATAATTCGTGTATTTGAATTCTGTGAATGAATGTGAACCTGCTGCTATGCTTAGTGTGCTTTGTAGTGAATTTTATTCATATTAGGGCTTTGAGTTTGTGTTCGTTTTGAATGATAGAGAAAGATTTAGAGGAAACTAATGGTGGATTCGTGATCTATGCAAAATTCCGAGCCAGAAGGTGGTCGTAGTTGTTATTTCTGGGCGCGTTTTGGTCTCGCCGGCAGCGGATGCGGCTGAGGAAGACGACCGGAGCTGAGCTCCGGTGTCTGAAGTTTGTTATTTTGGTTTCCTCCGTTTGCATATGTGGCGCCATGTCATTGGTTCCATTTTCCAACTTTGTTGACTTTTTGTTTTATTGTAATCATTGGGAATTGATGTGTGTGGCTCTGATTGGCTGGTTCAGTTTTTGTCCTCACATGATTTAAAATTTTGGCTGACCCATTGATACAAGGTCTTTCATGTATGCTTTATGTCACGTTTTATTTTTCTTATACCACATAATAAATAAATGCTGAATAATAGAAAAATGATTCAATGAAATAAAATATGGGCTACACATTTTCATCTTTGGGCCCAGCGCGTTTTGCTTCGTATACCCCTGGTTTGGGCCCAAACGCGCCAATAACTAAGAATCAGTTCATTCCTGTTTTACTCTCACACCCCCATGCTGGCAGTTAATAAAACAATAAAAATAGTTCTTCTTTTTTCTATTGATTGTTAATTGATTTTTGCCTAAAGAGGAAATGTGACAAAAAATAGTTTTTTAGACTAATTAGAATTTTTGGAGTAATGTTTTTTAATTAGAATTTTAATTGGTGATTTCTTTGAATTTTGATTGGTTGATAAATAATAAAAATACTTAGTTGTTTTTTAGTTTTAGTTCTTAAAAATAGTATTGTTTGTGAATAGTTTCTTTAATAGTTTAGAGTTTTATTTCTCTTATTTTTGTGAGTATCTTTTATATTTTGTGAAATGCCTAAAACGCCCCTAGTTGTTAAAACAACTCTATTCTTAGCTAATTTCCCCTTTAGATTTTAGTTTAGATTTTAAATAGGAATTAGAATAACTCTAGGTTTAGAAAATAGGCTAGCCCCCCTCTTTTTCATTCTTTTTCTTTTCAACATTAAAACACTAATAAATAGTTGAATAAAATCCCTTTAAAAAATACCAAGAAAACACTTTAGATATTAATAATCAACTATAACCTCCCTTGCTTAAGGGAATGTTCGAGTGCTTGGATCTCCCTTGCTTAAGGGTCCCATTCAGGCGTAAGTTCCCAACTTCTAAAAAAAACACAAATCAAAGAGTAACTCGAGTTTCCCTTGCTTAAGTGATTTCCTCGAAACGCTCAAACTCTCTTCTACTTCTCTCCCTCGTGGCATTCTTAAGAACATGTTGAATCCATTCCATAATTAGGCGTGTAAGTCTCCAAAGGTCGAGCATCGTGGAGTGCGACTTTAACCTCTGTTCACCTAAAAACACAAAAACATAGAAAGTATAGAGCCGAACTACGATCGCTCTGATTCCTTGTAAGGGATACGTAGGCATTGGGTCGCGGGGCCTAAGCGAGCACACTTGTAAATAATTCCTTCTTTTCCCCGTGTTTCTTTTTCATTCATTTGCATTTAGTTTTAGACATTAGACACCCTTTAGATAGGAACAAACATAGGTGGATACCATCGAGTACGAGGGGTGCTAATACCTTCCCCTTGCGTAACCGACTCCCGTACCCTGTTCTCTGGTCGAAAGACCTTGTTCTTATTCTGAGTTAGGTTATCTGGTATTCCTTTCCCTTATGGGATAAATATATTAGTGGCGACTCTGATCCATTTTTCGCGGTAGCGACAGTGGGCAAGCTGAATGTTCATAATATGCTCCTTCATCTGGGTGCGCTAGATCTAAGAAGCAGACGATCCAGTGGTTGAGCATTGAGGGTGTATGATGTGCATGCTGCGCCTGTCTACATGAGATTCGTGAATAGCAATGCATGAAAAAAATAATTGTGGAAGCCTGGGTTCGAACCCAGGTTCCAATACTTGTTCCTTACACTCTCTAGCCAATTGTGCTACTTTCACACGCTGTTAGCAACCTGGGGCATGAATATTAAATACAGAAACAAATATAATTTATGGGAAGTCAAACAAGCCTGCGTGTGGGACCCAATAGCCCTTGGAATGGCCAATCAAGAGGAAGGCAAGTGGGGAGACTCTTTGACCACCTAACCCGTGTCTGCCACGCATGAAGAGAGAGGTTGCAGCGATTGACCAACCAATAGACGCTCGCCACGTGATCACGTGTTTACCCTGCAACTGAATCACCACCGGAACAGTGACGTTCCGTCACCTTCTCCGACGAATCCAGTAATCGCGCCTGCAAAAATCAGCCAAACACAAAACAAAAACCACCCAGATCCACTATATGGGACTCGACGACTCTAATGGACCGATTAGTTTTCCATGAAACGGCCTACAACCATGGTTTTGAAGCTTCCTCGAAACCTTGCCCTAACAATGGCAAGTCTCAGTTCCGATCCTAAAACTCATGGGTAATTCATCCAGATTGTTCCCAATAAGTTCCTGAAACCATAAGAAACACCGAAAAGCATTAAAAACTTATGAATTAGCAGAAACAAAATTGAGAATTATACCCAACCAATGCACTCGAACTGAGGGAGTTCTGGGCACGCTCCTCCTTGCTTAAAGACTCAGAACGTCTCCTGGAAGGCTCAAGAGTATGAATCAAGCCTTGGTTTGACTTGAGGACGCCTAGGAATTGTTTCTTCGAGTTGCCCTAGTCTCTTTGATTTTTTTGGAAACTTAGAATAGGGTTTGACTCATATTTTTGTCCCCCCTTTTGCTGCTGACTATTTTTAGCATATATATGTGTATTTTAGGGTTTCTATGGGCTTGGATTATCACTTACCAAGAGAAAAGAAAATTTGAATAAATAACATGCTTTTTTCCTTATTTTTTTCTCTAATATTTCTCTACCATCAACCCAAACAAATTTCAATGATATTATGATCATGACTTGCTTGAAAAATAATCCTTGTGCATTCTTTTAAAACATCTCCATCATTTTATCTAATTTAAATTGAATTTAATTGACTAGAATTCAATATAAAAGAAATAACAGTAATAAAAAATGGAAGAATGGATTTAGAGGTCTTTATATGTGTCATGGAGGTGTTTGAAATATGTGAGAGACCTTGAGATCCATGTTAGGCCTTGGGGATTCAAAATCCTTTGATGAATTGCAAACCCTAACTTTGAGAACCTCGATTAGGATATTGTTGCTTGAGAAGAACCCTTGAGCCTTGAGTTTGCAGATGCATAGAGGAGGGCAAATTTTGGGGTATGACAGCTGCCCCTGTTCAATCTTCTTAAACCTGAAGAGTCAGATAGGCACGTCTTCCTATCGTGATCTAAAGGTATAAGATGATTGAACACTGAGAATGCCCTGAAATTTGCACTTGTTGGGAAGAAGTTCTGTGGGAGATGGGCTTACAGATGCCACCCAAGGTGAATACCATTCTTTCTCTTTCTTCTCTTTTTTTTGTTGCTATGAAGCAGACGCTCTTTTTTTTTTTGAAGGAGCTACGCATTTAGATCGTAGCGTGGCCTAAAAAGGCAACTTTGACTTTATGCAATGTTTATGATGCATGCGATACATGATGCAGTGAACTTCTCAAAATAAATGAGAGTGATGTATGTATATGCATTATGTATGAATGATGTATGTTAGTTGAATGATGCATGATTGTCAGTTGAAGTATGTTAGTAAGTTTGGAAAAGAAAGATAAAACCTTGTTGTGTTATTGATGATGTTTTGGAGAAGATCACTTCCGAGGTACTAACGTGATAAACCCAATTGAGAAACCTTTTGAAAATCTAGTTGTAAAACCCTTTGTGAAACCCCTTTGTTTTTGCGAAGTAGATCACTACCGAGGGACTAACGTGATAAACCCCATTGAAGAACCCTTCGTAAAACCCTTTGATCACTCCCGAGGGACTAACGTGATGGGTAAACGTAACTATCAATAGCGACGACTCGCAGTTTGTGAACCCCACTTACTATAGTTCTAGTAAGTTTCCGTAGTTTGTGAACCCCAAAAGGATCACTTGCTATAGCTCTAGCAAGCTCACCTGCACCAATAGGATTACTTGTCATAGCTCTGACAAGCTCACCTGCACCATTTGGATCATCTGCCCTTGTTCGGACAAATTTCACCTGCACCATTTGGATCATTTGCCCTGGCTCGGACAAATTTCACCTACACCATCTGGATCATTTGTCATAGTTCTGACAAGTTCACCTGCACCAATAGGAGTCACTTGCCCTGGTTCGGGCAAGTTTACCTGCATAAGAGGAATCATTTGCTATAGTTCTAGCAAACTTTACCTGCATGAAAAAGATTCACCTATTTGGAGAACTGTTTGAGAGACAGGGAAAATAAATCCCTATTTTTGCAAAGAGACGTAACTCTATATCACTGCCAAGGGACTAATGTGATACGAATCGTCGAGAAGATTTGAAAGGAGATCACTGCCAAGGGACTAACGTGATATGACATAACTTATTGCTGCTCAGGGACTAACGCAATAAGTCATGGTTGGGATTGAAATTGAAAATTGAAATTGGAATAGGATTTGAAATAGGATTGAGATAGGATGTAACAGGCAGCCGGGAGCTGACTACCAGACGGTAACTGACTACCAAACGAGAATTGGATTTAATATAACAGTCAGACGGGAACTGACTACCAAACGAGAATTGGATTTGATGGTTTTCCAGGACGAGAACTGGACTTTGCAAGGATTTGCCAGGATGAGAACTGGACTTTGTAAGGATTTGCCAGGACGAGAACTGGACTTTGTAATGATTTGCCAGGAAGAGAACTGGACTTTATAATGATTTTCCAGGACGAGAACTGGACTTTGTAATGATTTGCCAAGACGAGAACTGGACTTTGTAGTATGTGAATGCACTAGATGATATGCATATACTAATGCGTATGTATGCATGCTGATGCTGATGTCAATCTTGAGATTTTATCTCCTTATTGAACCTGTTTAGACCATATTTGCACCTACACCACGGCTATGCTTATGTCGGCTTGGTAATGTGGATAATGCTTATGCACATGCGTATGCATAGATTGTTTATGGGTGAAATGAACAACAAGGTTGCTATCATCGGTAGGGTTACCGGGATACATCAATCAGGTGATCGTGTGAATATCTCCGTGAGGTTGCTATCATCAGTAAGGTTACTGGCATCGGTAAGTTTACCGGAAAGCATCAATCAGGCGATTGGGAAGAATATCTCAGTAAGGTTACTGGCATCGGTAAGGTTACCGGAAACATCAATCAGGTGATTGGGAAAAATATCTCAGTAAGGTTACTGGCATCGGTAAGGTTACCGGAAGCCTCAATCAGGTGATTGGAAATACACCAACAGTAGGATTACTGTCATCGGTAAGGTTACCGGGAAGCAGGTGGATAGTATAGCTTAGCACCAGAGTTTTGATCGGATGTCTTGATGTATGAGATAATGCTTATGCTCATGCATATGTTGATTAATGTAATGAGTGGAACGAAGCAATGTCTTCTATAAGACTACCTGAAAAGGTCTTCGGAATGGATGTGAATGTTTGTCTTAAAGAAGACTATCTGAAAAGATTTTTGGAAATGACGACGCTCGTCTTAGCAAAGACTACCTAGAAAGGTTCTTTAGAAAAAGACTGCCTTAAAGAAGACTACCTGAAGAGGTTTCTGGAAAGAGGATGTCTTAAAGAAGACTACCTAAAAAGGTTCCTAGAAAAAGACTGTCTTAAAGAAGACTACCTGAAGAGGTTTCTGGAAAGACGATGTCTTAAAGAAGACTACCTGAAAAGGTTCCTAGAAAAAGACTGTCTTAAAGAAGACTACCTGAAGAGGTGTAATGTATCAACCCATGTATGTAATGCATTATTTATGTATTTGCATGATGCTCCAATGCTAGGTTGTTGGTAACGAAGAGCGTATATAGCTTGCTAAAGTTGTAAGGTTGTTGGATGCTAGCGCGATTTCCCACTACATGCTTTTGAACTTTGATGATCGTAGTTAGGAGAGAGATTGGTTCGAGGTTGTAAAGTGTGAGAATTCCTTTTCCTTTTGCCATGCGTCTTGCCCCAGTTTGGTTTTTCGAAATACTCCACGCCTTTAACCTTTAGAGGTTCTCCACGCCTTTAACCTTTGGAGTTTCTCCACACCTTTAACCTTTTGAAGTTCCTCACACCTTTGAGGTTTTCTTTATGGATTTGATATCCAATGCCCCAGTATTTATTGGAAAAAGACGCCTATGATCTCCAAGCCATGAAGGAAGTGCCCCGAGAAATAACCTTGTCATATGCTTCGACGTTTGAATTGAAGGGTATGCCCTTGATCTCCAGGATATGGAGGACTATCCATAGTGTTCTATCCTTTTGAATTTGAACTCTTCCCATGTTTGACATGCCCCTGATTGTTATTGCTTCGAGGTGTGCCCCGAGTCGATTGAACCTTAGGAAGAGTGCCCCTAGTGAATAGGATGTTTGATTGCATGCCCTGTGATCTTTGAAATTTTGCCCCTGTTTAGGAGAACCCCCTAGATGTGATTCTCCCCATTCCAGAGTCTTTATTCGAAATGATCGTCTTTGATTAACCCATTTCGAGATCTCCTCGATGCTAAGTGTATACTCGCAGATGACGTTGTACTATTTGAGAAGTAACTGCAATGCAATGTGTATGCAAGTTTTGAAATCGAAGTCCGTTATGAATTAGGACTAGATGGTTTTGAAAAGAATGCTTGAAGAAGCACAGTGGTTAGAGATAGTTTTACCAAACTTTAGGAGTCAGTATAACAGAATCTTGCTTAATATGCTTTCATAGTTAACCTTGCCTCAATTAGGACTTTTGAATGCTGTAACTTGGCCTGGTTCACGGTTTTAAGAAACAATGGATATAAGGCTCAAAGTTTATTTACCCCACCCCTTTCTCCTTAATGTTCTCCAGATCCTAAGATTCGCCTAATCCAATGAATGTGCTTTGTTTGTAAGAAAATCAGCTTTGATGTTAAGCAGAAACCTTAGTAGAGATCCAAGCATTGATGAAAATGTTGTGAAGATCCAAGCATTGATGTGAAGCATTGATGATTTAGCAGTCACATGATTATCCTTTGTATTTCGCCTTTGTTTTGATCCCTTATTTTGCCTGAACCAACTCCTTTGAGTTTGATCCACCGGGATGCCCTAATTTTTGCCTAAGTCTTTTTTGTTTTCTTTTATAGAATTTTCCATTTTGACTTAGCAGGCGTTTTTTTCTTTTTTTTTGAATACTCCGTTGGAAATATTAATCCTTGGATATTGAATGTTGCGACTGCTATGTTAATTTTGTTTTGTAAGCTTCACCTTTGATACTTCCTCGATCTTGAATGATGTAATGAGGAAGAAGATTGTTGTGAATGTTATCTCCATTGCTCCCTCAATCTTGGATGAATGCGAGGAAGAAGATATGCTTGAACCTTTGCTTGAATCCTTGCTTGGATGGATTGATTCTCTTGACAACCAAAGTACACCATTGAATTAATCGAAATCTACCCTGCCCCTGGTTAAAATCAAGGTTTATTTGAAAAAGTAGAAACAAACTCCAACTCCTGGCTCGAGGGGGTGACGAGGGATTAACATCCTTATATCTCCACTGTTTGGGAATTGAAACAATGCATGTACATCCTCGGCTCGGTCTTACCTCGAAAGCATACGTTTAGCGGGACTTAGTTATTTGTATTTGTCATTCTCCCTTAAGTTTGTTAATAACCCTAAATTTGAAATTGAAAATAGAAGTGTGCGACTGGAACGTCGTGGTAGTGAGCGGATGAATTGATTCCAAAACCTGCATGGTCATCCCATTAGAATTGCTAATTCGAAGGTACAACTTTTATCCTGAATAACACTTAGCAATCGTAGGGGTCGAAATTCCGACATGATAAACACCTCTTGATCCTAGGGACAAATCTCCTTTGTAGATCCATTGACCTTGTTTTACTCCTTAGTTGATGAACTTATAGAAGTCAGGGGTAACCTCGAGTTCTCCTTAGACATGTCAAACCTGTTGGGAATAAATCGTTAGCGGTGGGTTTTTGTCGTATCGGAACTTCATGAGTTTCCTTTGACTGAACCTCTTTTGCTTTTCCTAAGGATAGTATCACACCATTCGCAATCTTCGGAGTTCGTGGGTTGACGAATAAAACCTATGGCCCTTTTGCCCATTGGTATGGAGTTAGCATATGTCGCATTCCCTCCATCGTAGTCTCGCATTTTTGTTCAGGGTATTGCCCCAGTTGGATTAATCCTTGCCCCAGGCTATCGTAGAGCGTCCTTGTAAGTTTGCTATGTTCGTAGATGAACCCCCTTATGACTAGATACCCCTTGAGTGTATCTATGAGGGAACTTCTTTGTTGAACTAATCCATGCTCGACGATAGCCTTTGTTGTATTTATAATCCGGTTGCGAAAAGGCATGGACATGCAGAAGGCATGGTGAGAGGCGTCCTCTTCTCCTTAGTAATACTAAGATCATTTTCAATAATTTATCCTCCTTTCTCCATAGTTTTTGATCCTTCGATTTTTCTCCCTGAGTCTCGGGAAATCGACTATCACGGTAAATGTGGGTGCGGGCGAAGATATGAATGCAAATGTAAGCTTAAATGTATGAATGCATGGAAATGCAAATGTATGAACGCATAGAAATGCAAATGCACGCGTATGCGAGAGACTCCTTGTATTATAGCTTCTTGTATGCGGTGCAGACGTGTGACGTATAATCTTAGGGATAACATTAGAGGCGATATTAGACCCTAGTGAAATTCTTGCAAGAAAGATGTTATGACACGCCAATGGAAATCCCTTATATTAGGGAGTATGCAGAAGGTAGCGGATGGTGACCGTTCAAGACAGTCGCCAAGTCTCATGGCCATCGAGAGGCCGATAGACGTGTACCAATGAAGTTGTCCCTCGTGGGAAGGTTCTCTATGCGGAACGCAACCTATCTAAGGACGATATTGAACGATGAGAAATCCCTACAGTCTAGGGATTGAAGATGTATAGAGGAAATCCAAGACCCTACAAGCTAGAGGGTGCGGGAGCAAACACGGGTTGACCGTTTAAGACAGTAACCAGCTCTCATGGCCATCGCGTGGCCAATCAACGTGCATTAATGAGGACGTCCTTCATGGGAAGGACACGTCGTTGTAAAAACACTTGGACGTAAAAGAAAAATCCCTACAGGCTAGGGAATACGTAGAAGTAAGCACGGGGTGACCGTTCAAGACAGTCACTGAATCGCATGGCCATCGAGAGGCCAATTGACGTACGTAAACGAAGATGTCCTTCGTGGGAATGACACGTAGTTGTAAGCATACAAAGGTATAAGAAGAAAATCCCTACAGGCTAGGGAATGCATAGATGCAGGCGCGGGGTGATTGTTCATGACAGTCACTAAGTCTCATGGCCATCGAGAAGCCAATCAACGTGCGTAAATGGAGGTGTCCTTCGTGGGAAGGACATAGTCTTAGAAATGGGGTCCCTGCAGACCAGGGAACATGTAGGAACACCTGCAAAAATAAAATTGCAAGACATCCGCAGTATATAAATTGCATATATATAATAAGCACGTAAGCACATAAGTCCTAGGTTCATAGGTTCGACGTAACGGCTTAGGGTGCCTATCCTTCCCAATGGTATGTTCTAGAAGGTCTCATGGGGTCGTTCGTAGCCTCCGAGACTTTTTGTCTCTTTTGGTTTTAGAACAACTCATTTATCCATGAGGTTCAAGTTTTAGGGGTAGGTTCCCAGAGAGATCAGCCAAATACCAAGTCCAGCCCTCAACAAGGTCGAGCCTCGTATCAGACCTTTCCGGATATTCAACCCACTCTGAGTGGAATTATAATAAGACTCGTAGGCGATATATTTCTCCTCTGGTCTTAAATATAATTCCCACGCTCAGGTTTAACACAATTTATAATATCCCAATAAAATACAGTAAAACAAGTAATTAAATAAACATTTGTAAATTACAGTAAAAGTTACTGTAAATAAAAACCGTAAATAAATAAATAAATTAAATTAAATTTAAATATTTATAAGAACCTGATCCCCAAATCCTGCCGTTTGTAGCTCCAAAAGATGCAGTACAATAATAAATATTAAAGTGGACAAATATTTATTTAAATTGTCGTAAGAATTGATTGTAAACGGAAATTGTAAATAAATAAATAATTAAAAAAAATTAAATATTTAAAAAAATGAAAACCTAAATCCTAATCCAAACCCTAATTTTGGCAAATTAGCCAAACCCTAAAAATTTCGCTAAAAACCTAAAAGTTTGCCAAAACCCTAAACCTTGTCTAAACCTATAGGAGCATAATAATTCACCATTATAATTTTATCCCCAGCAGAGTCGCCAGCTGTAGCAACCTGCCCTAAAAATTGAAGATTTTAGAGTCGCCACCTATTTTGAAGGGCGAATAGGAAACCCTACGCAGTTAAGAGATCCAGGGTAAGTTATTATAATCAGGTCGAGGGAAGGTGTTAGGCACCCTCAACCCTTTCCTATTGGCTTTGAATCTAAGGGTCAAGTTTTTTATGGCTAAAAGTTAAGGTTAATAGCTAAGGAATTGAATAGGGGAAAATTTGAGATTTTAGGGAGGGGGACTCGCCTTGGTTATCCAAGTGCCTACGTATCTCCTTAGGGAGAATCAGAGTCAACGTAGTTCGGGCACAGGGTTGTACGCCTTAGAATTAGAGTTTGAATGTGTTGACGGTATTTTGAATTACCGTTTCGCAGTTTTGAAAAAGCATTTTGAATTACCTTCATGGTTTCGCAGTATCGAAGAGATGAAAATCTGTGGTTTGTAGTTTGATGTGTTTTAAGTGTTTGGGCGTACAACCCTGATTTGATTTGGCACCGTTAGTTGCAGTGATCAATAGGTTTGATCATTATAGTTAACGGATTAATGGGCATTGCTGGTTACTCGGATCGATAGATTGATCGTCGCGGGCAGCAAATTAAAATGTATTTTAATTTGTGTATTTTTATCTCTCGTCTAAAGCGACTAATAGCTTTAGTCGGGTCGAGGAGAGAATTAATAAGAATTAATTAAATTATTAAATAATTCTTTTATCTCTCGTCTAATGCGACTAATAGCTTTAGTCAGGTCGAGGAGAGAATTATTCAAGAATTAATGTCCTGCCAAATGGGCAAGGGGATTGGGCGAACCCTAATGGGTGAATAAACCTTTTTAGGTTTTTTGTGATTTTTGTAATTAAAAATGATTAAATCAATTAAGTCAAATAGTCGACATAATCGAATAATCGGGAGAAATTATAATCCTAATCTTAATCCTATTTTTATTACTTTAATCCTAATTGTATAAATCAATTAAATCTAACTATTAATAATTACATCTAATCAAAATAATTAAATAAACCATACTAATTAAATAAACCCAAAAATATATATAAGGAACCTGGTTTTAATTGTGTCTGGGCAAGCTGAATGTTCATAATATGCTCCTTCATCTGGGTGCGCCAGATCTAAGAAGCAGACGATCCAGTGGTTGAGCATTGAGGGTGTATGATGTGCATGCTGTGCCTGTCTTCATGAGGTTCGTGAATAGCAATGCATGAAAAAAATAATTGTGGAAGCCTGGGTTCGAACCCAGGTTCCAATACTTGTTCCTTACACTCTCTAGCCAATTGTGCTACTTTCACACGCTGTTAGCAACCTGGGGCATGAATATTAAATACAGAAACAAATATAATTTATGGGAAGTCAAACAAGCCTGCGTGTGGGACCCAATAGCCCTTGGAATGGCCAATCAAGAGGAAGGCAAGTGGGGAGACTCTTTGACCACCTAACCCGTGTCTGCCACGCATGAAGAGAGAGGTTGCAGCGATTGACCAACCAATAGACGCTCGCCACGTGATCACGTGTTTACCTTGCAACTGAATCACCACCGGAACAGTGACGTTCCGTCACCTTCTCCGACGAATCCAGTAATCGCGCCTGCAAAAATCAGCCAAACACAAAACAAAAACCACCCAGATCCACTATATGGGACTCGACGAATCTAATGGACCGATTAGTTTTCCATGAAACGGCCTACAACCATGGTTTTGAAGCTTCCTCGAAACCTTGCCATAACAATGGCAAGTCTCAGTTCCGATCCTAAAACTCATGGGTAATTCATCCAGATTGTTCCCAATAAGTTCCTGAAACCATAAGAAACACCGAAAAGCATTAAAAACTTATGAATTAGCAGAAACAAAATTGAGAATTATACCCAACCAGTGCACTCGAACTGAGGGAGTTCTGGGCACGCTCCTCCTTGCTTAAAGACTCAGAACGTCTCCTGGAAGGCTCAAGAGTATGAATCAAGCATTGGTTTGACTTGAGGACGCCTAGGAATTGTTTCTTCGAGTTGCCCTAGTCTCTTTGATTTTTTTGGAAACTTAGAATAGGGTTTGACTCATATTTTCGTCCCCCCTTTTGCTGCTGACTATTTTTAGCATATATATGTGTATTTTAGGGTTTCTATGGGCTTGGATTATCACTTACCAAGAGAAAAGAAAATTTGAATAAATAACATGCTTTTTTCCTTATTTTTTTCTCTAATATTTCTCTACCATCAACCTAAACAAATTTCAATGATATTATGATCATGACTTGCTTGAAAAATAATCCTTGTGCATTCTTTTAAAACATCTCCATCATTTTATCTAATTTAAATTGAATTTAATTGACTAGAATTCAATATAAAAGAAATAACAGTAATAAAAAATGGAAGAATGGATTTAGAGGTCTTTATATGTGTCATGGAGGTGTTTGAAATATGTGAGAGACCTTGAGATCCATTTTAGGCCTTGGGGATTCAAAATCCTTTGATGAAATGCAAACCCTAACCTTGAGAACCTCGATTAGAATATTGTTGCTTGAGAAGAACCCTTGAGCCTTGAGTTTGCAGATGCATAGAGGAGGGCAAATTTTGGGGTATGACAGTGTTCTTTAAGTCTTTCGGGCGAAAGGGTCTATCCATACCATGAGAGGGCAGGAAATCTTTCAATTGGATTTGCGGGTCATCGAAGGGTCATCATGGATAATCGTTCGCCACAAGACTGTCCCATGCCATAAAGAGGGCAGGTAGTCTAAGGGAAGGATATAATAGTCATTTAGGCAACAGTAAGGATACCTTAGCAATCGAAGGAACTATCACCATTTAATCGAGGGACGAGATCATATTTATCGTAGGCAACTCGAAGGGACTATGATCTTTTATCGGAGGGACATGGTGATTTTGGAATCGAAGGCAGCAAGCTAAGGTATCCCTATATTCGAAGGGACTTGACTATTTAATCGAAATCGAAGGCAACAGGCAACAAGAGGGGAAACCTTAGAGGTGAGTGTGTGTAGCAATCATGTGTGTTGGATTTAGTTATTTATGTTTGAATTAAGGTTAGCTATCGATTGATTGATTATCTTGTCACTCCCTATTTTACTAACCACGCAGTTAATAGTATACAGAAATTTAAAACAGTTTAATAGTCCTACACTATTACAATAAACACCTGTGGACAAAGAATAAAGGGCAGAAAGGTAGAAAACGTTTTACAAGGCTTTGGGGCAGATACATTTTAGAGAAAGAATTGGGCGCGAAAATAAAAAAGGCAAAAATAAAGCAAGATATTTAAAGCAGAAATTAAATAAAACAAAAGTTAAATAAAGGCAGAAATTAAATAAAACAAAAAATAAAGGCATGCGACATACACTGGAATAGGAGATGAGATGAGAAGAGAAATTCGCGGTAATGAAGAAATTCAATGTTTGAAAACAATGTGGGGTGCTCATGGTGATAAACCTTAAATCTTAAAGGTTAACCTAATTAGTAAACCTAAACCTACTTAGTTATTAAACCTAAATCTAAATTATTAAACCTAATCAATTATTAATCCTAAAAATTTAAATTAAAAAAAAAACTAATTATTAAACCTAATTAATTATCAATCTTAAATTAAAATGAAAGAAAAAAAAACTAAAGTTATTGACTAATTCAACTAATAAATTAAAAATCTAATTAAAAACAAATTTTGTTATTTATAAAGAAAAGTTAAGTTTTATTTTTTATCTTTAAAAGAATTAAAGAAAAGAAGGATAAAAGAAAATAACTATAAAGATAAAAGTAATAAAAGAATTAAAAAAAACCTGAGGGAGTAATCTGGTGCAGCAAGCTTGGAGAGTTCATGGTGGATCTTCATCCGGGCGCGCGTTGGATCTTTTGGTGGCAGGATCTAATGGTTCTGGATGGAAGGCGTATCGTGTATCCACGAGACGTTGAACGCTGGATCTGTAAATAGAGGAAATCAAATAAGGTAAGTAAAAAGACGTTGGGAGCAAGAAACGAACCCCCAACCTCGCGCATCAGCAGCGTTCCCTTTTGACACTCAGCCATGTTTACCTTGTTGTCATAGGACTAACGAACAAATTACATAATCGATTTAAAAGAAAACCAAAAATTAAAAACAAACGCGCGCGCTGGCCACCCCCCTTTGTCTTCAACCTTTCGTTTTTTCCCCAGGGGCTATACCTACGGACAAACCGTTGGTAAAACCTCTACCTACGGATTGCGCGTGTAGCCACATGTTCTGACCGTCTAAACCTGCAAATTATCATCAGTAAACACAACCCAATGGCCCGGATCAATCTTAAACCATCTCACGAACCGAGTGGACCTTTCAATTTAACCTGAAACCGGCTTTGATCAAGATCCCTTTTTCTGAAAAATCCGAACCCTAACAATGGTGTATGACCATATCTGTACCAAAACTCAAATCAAGCAACCCAGAAACATTATATAGATCCTCAGCATCATGAATATATATTCAAAACACATTTATGATGTATACATGAACAAGATCAAAGATTAAAACGAATAGGCAAACCGTAAACGTGGCGACGATGATTCTTGATGCCTTAGGCGTTTATGATAAGCGTATTAGCTTCAGAGAGTTCCGAGAGAGCCCTTTGGATCCTTGGAACGGTTTGATTCGTCCTCAACAACCCTCTGCTACCTCTCTTTTGTGCCACGATTTTGAAGAGAGTCTTGCATCACGGTTTTTTCTCTTTTCCTACAAAAACATAGAACAAAAGAAACTATACGAGATACAGTAGAATTGCAACTAAACAAAATACAGTGAAATTGTGTTGTGTTATTAGTATGAATGAAGTCTGATATAGGTTGAGGAATGTGTTTAAGAATTTGTAATGGTGTTTGAAAATAAGTATGGTTTAGTTGATAAGTTAGTGAAGATTTTGGTATATACAATGCTGGATATTGTTTCAGAGAGAAAATTGAATGTATTGAGTATGTGATTGGAAATTTGTTTTCGGTTCAGTGATGTAGATGTAATGAAGAGGAAAACTGATTTTTGTGTATTGGTCTGTGCAAGTCTGGTGAGTGAAGGAAATTGAAGCAGGTTTCTACTGTAACCAAATTGTGAAGGCAAAGTGGAGGAACAGAGTGTGGATCGTGGAAAAAAATTTAGGATTAGTCCCTAAACCTAATTAGTATATATAATAGATATTAGGTTTAAAAACACAAAATCAAATGGACTCTAATTGATTAAAATAACCAAAAGCCCAAGATTTTTGTTTGAGATTTATGACTATATTTTAACAAATTAACAAAATTAACTTAAAATACAAAAAAAGAAAAATCTTTTTCAATCTTTTTCTTTATTTTGTGATTTTTGAATATAAGATAAAAAGAAAAAAAATACTATTTTTTAAGAACCTAATTACCAAAACGTGCAAATTAGTTAAAAATAAAATAATAATAAAAAATAAAAATAAAAATAAAACAGATACAAAATTTTTGTGATTTTAAAAAAAGTAAAAATAAGATAAAGTTAGTAATTAAAAGGGACAATTGTGAGTAGTGGATTCGAACTTGTGACCGTATACCTGCAAGCTTTACTTCCTTACCAATTGCGCCGTGTTATTTGATCGAAATAAAATGACAATTGTGATTATGTGAGGGCAAATTTTGGGTTATGACAGCTGCCCCTGTTCAATCTTCTTATATCTGAAGATGTAGATTGGCATGTGTGCCTGTCAGAATCTAAAGGTAGAAGAGGATTGAACACTAGAATACCAAGAAATTTGCCCTAGCTGAAGTAGGGACTTTTGTCGAAAATGGGCTTGAAGATGCCATCCAGGTGTTTGGAGAAGATGTATGATTGAGATGGGCTTGAAAATGCCATTCAACTTGATATACTTGAGAGTCGGAATACATCGTTCGTCAGACCGTTTCTGAGAGATAGATTTAGGTTGAGTCGTACGTTAGACTGGGTCTAGTTTGCATCAGCAGATGTTTGGAAAACCGTGCGTTAGGCTGAAGGATAATTCGTGCATTAGACTAATCCAAATTGCATCAGTAGATGTCATGAAGGTCGATCCCGTCAGCACCGTTCGTAGTAGCTGGATTAGATATTTGAAAGATGATCATGTCTACACCGTTCGTGATGATAGAATTAGATCTCTTGTCGTGTCAACACCGTTCGTAGTAGCTGAATTAGACTGAGGAGGTAATTGATCGTGTCCACACCATTCGTGATGATGGAATTAGATCTCTGAGAGTCGATCGTGTTAGTGCCATTCGTAGTAACTGAATTAGATCTTTGAGAATGATCGTTACGGAACCGTCCGAGGTTACCGCTCTTAGATTTGAAAGTTGATCGTTGTGGAACCGTCCGAGGTGTCCGCCTTATAAATGTTTAATCATTACGGAACCGTCCGAGGTTTCCGCCGAAAAGTTGATTGTTTAAGGAACCGTCTGAGGTATCGACTTAAATTTGAAGGTAGATTGTTTAAGGAACCGTCCGAGGTATCGACTTAAATATGAAGGTAGATTGTTTAAGGAACCGTCCGAGGTATCGACTTAAATCTGAGGGTAGATCATTAAGGAACCGTCCAAGGTATCGACTTAGATCCAAAGGTAGATCATTAAGGAACCGTCCAAGGTATCGACTTAGATCCAAAGGTAGATCATTAAGGAACCGTCCAAGGTATCGACTTAGATCCGAAGGTAGATCATTAAGGAACCGTCCAATGTATCGACTTAGATCCAAAGGTAGATCATTAAGGAACCGTCAAAGGTATCGACTTAAATCTGAGGTAGATCATTAAGGAACCGTCCAAGGTATCGACTTAGATCCGAAAGTAGATCATTAAGGAACCGTCCAAGGTATCGACTTAGATCCAAAGGTAGAAGTTGTTTATTTGACTGCAGCAATAACCTGAAAAAGCAAAGTTAGTTTTTTATGCCATGTCATGATGCATGTAATGCGTTTATGTGACGGGATTCTCAAAATAAATGAGAATCTTGCATGTTATGTACGCATTTGTCACGATGCATTATGTATTATGTATGAACATATATGCAATTGTATGAATATATTTATGATTTATGACGTATGACTATGATTTATGCTATTTGACACATCTTGATTGAGAAGGTGGATCTCCGTGTCATTGTAATTTTGATGTTTGATCCTATCTTGAGGATGCTCAGCTGGGGATTTATGATTTCTGCTTGGGGACTATCAGTAATTTGATGTACCTTGATTGGGGATTAGAGATATTAATACACCATGTTGGAGAAGAGCAAAGTGTTGGAGAACCGGTATTGTTGAAGATGTAAACTCTGTTGGGGAGTCATGTCTTTGTCGGGACGAGTATGTTTGAAGATATCTTCTTGAGAATTGCTCTGTGGGGATATGATCTTGTGAAGTCGGAATTATGGGAAGGCATGGATGCCTTGAACATTGCCCGCCGTATTATAGTAAATACCATTCCTGGATTTAATTAGTACACACCGCTGAGTATTGACCAAGATGTCAAACTGGACTTGCGTAGATTTGCCTCTGCTAGTAAGGACTTTTTTGGAAAGATTCGCCTCGCGAGGAACTTGTGAGATGTGTACTCTGGGTGACATGCCCCTAGTACTTAGTATGATGCCCCTGACTGATCGGGAAGTAGCTTCAAACCCATTTGGGTGCATGCTCCTGATTGTTTGATACTTCTAAGAGATTTTTTGAAACTCGACCTGATTGCCTCCAGATTGATTGGGCAAACGTGCCATGCCCCTTGTATACATAGGAGACATTACTTCTTTGGAGTAATCTTGTCTGTCGGGATAACTTTCAGTCATTAGTTGTACCCTGTTGCAAGTTCTTTCTGATGCTAACATTTGAAATTATGTAGCAGAATATGTTTAATAATGAATTCATGAGATGCAATGCATATGTCTGTCTTGAGTTTTTGGAAAACATTAAAACAAAAGATGTAAAAGCGTTATATTTGTAAAAACATGCTATTTGTAACAATGTGATGTTTGTAAAAATAGGATATTTGTAAAAAGTGAAATATCAACTCAACATTTTTGGTAAACCTTAAGGAGTCAGGATACCTTTTCGGTGACAGTATGCTTTCGAACTAACCATGCTTCAATTAGGACTTTCAAGGGTTGTAACGTGGCTTGGTTCACGGTTTAAGAAACAAAGGATAAAGGCTCAAAATTTGATTGTACCCACCCCTCTTCGTGATGATCTTCAGTCCTAAGCTCAGTTAATTCAACATGTGCATTCAGGTTCCAAGAGACTTTTGGATTTGCGCCTTTGATAATGTTGATGGTTCACAAGCAAAGATAACTTTTGAGATGGCAGTCACTTCTTCCTTTTGGTAGTCACAACATTGTGTTGTTCAGGAATTTATTGACTTCTCTTTTTTCATCTTTTTGATATCCCTAACTTTTGCCTAAACTGTCTATTTTGAGCTTACAGTCAGCGGGATGCCTTGATTTTTGCCTAAGTCTTCTTTTTGATTTTTTGACTTAGCAGGCTTTTCTTTGTATGTATGTTTTTCATCATTTTATTATTTTTTGAAAGATATTGACTGCCTTACTTAATGATTGATGAACCATCATTGGCTTTTGATTGACATCTCCAACACTTCTTTGATGTGTGCGGATGAACGCTTGTGATTGAAACCTTTGTTAAAAGGAGTACCGAATGATTCTCTTAAAATAGAATGCACAGCCAAATTAACTGAGAACTACCCTGCCCCAGGTTATGATCAAGGGTTTTAATTAGTACAAGAAAGAAACTTCTACTTCTTAGGCTCAAAGGGGTTGAAGAGGGATTAACATCCTTATATCTCCACTGTTTAGGAATTGAAACAATGCCTGTACATCGTCAGCATAGTCCGCTCAAAAGCATACTGTATGAGACTGCGGTATCGTTTTCGTCATCCTCCCTCAAAAGGTATACAACTTTAGCAGGAGTTGAGTATCATAAAACATATGCAAAGTAAAGACACAATTTAAAATGAGTGATAGCGAAATAAATTATTCAAGACAAACATATGCAATGCACTGATGATGATTATTAAGACAGATAATGTCTATCATAAGAAAAATGTTTAAACAAACAGAAAAGAAATATGCAAATAAAAGTAGATCTAATGATCCAAAAGTTCGTCCGTCTAGACGTCAATTAGTATTGTCATGACTAGGCATAAGAGCGGTGATCACCACAGGAGTTTTCAGGAGGGTTGAATTTGATTTATCTGTCATTAATCAGACCTTGGATCTTATTCTTCAATGTCCAACAATTGTTTGTGTAATGTCCATGACTGTTGGAATGGTATGCGCGCCTCAGGATGAGTTTATAGCCAGGAGTGTAGGCGGTAGGATTCTTAGGAGAGTCCCCCAGAGTAATCAATTTGATCTTCAACAGATGTTGTAATGCTTGAGCCGACGATATATTGATTTTGGTGAATTGACACTTAGGTGCATCTGGCTTGCATCGTTGTTGTGGAACTGGTGTAGAGATTCAGAGTATCAGGGGTTCGAGCTTCTGGAATGTGTATCTGATAGGAATGTTTCAGAAGTCTGGGGGTCAAGCTTCCAGAATGTTCATCTGATTGGAACTTTCAGAATGTACGGGGTTCGAGCTTCCGGAATGTATATCTGATTGGAATGTTTCAGAAGTCTGGGGGTCAAGCTTCCAGAATGTTCATCTGATTGGAACTTTCAGAATGTCCGGGGTTCGAGCTTCCGGAATCTATATCTGATTGGAATGTTTCAGAAGTCTGGGGGTCAAGTTTCCAGAATGTTCATCTGATTGGAACTTTCAGAATGTCCGGGGTTCGAGCTTCCGGAATGTATATCTGATTGGAATATTTCAGAAGTCTGGGGGTCAAGCTTCCAGAATGTTCATCTGATTAGGATTGATTTGTAAATGGTATTTTTCTGACCAGTTGGTCGACCTGAAAGGTAAAGTTAGTTTTATGTGATGTTATGAATGCAAATGCAATCTTTTCAAGGATCTTTAGGAATTTAGTTAGCAACATTAGAAAATAGTTTGGTCGCGTCTTTGTCTGAAGAATTCTGACTTTTTTCTTTGAATGTCTTTCTTTGATAATCAAGCTCACCATATCCAGTGGGTCATAGCCTCTGATTCAGGATATCTCTGAATTTGAAGGTACATGGCTGAAGGAAAATAAATCCTCTTGCCTCTTGATAGGTACTGAGCCTTTGAATTGGAAGGCATAAGGCCACAGGACAATAAATCCTTTTGCCCCTTGATAGGTGCGGTGTCTTTGATTTGGAAGACAAATGGCCAGAGGAAAGTAAACCCTCCTGCCCCTAGATAGGAATTCCGTCCTTGATAAGAGCACATGAAATTGTACGCCCTAAATCCCTAAGATCCTTGAAAGGGTTAGTTTACATGTGATGTTATGATGTTATGCAGATGCAATGCCTTAAGTAAAGCATAAGGTCAAATTGTCCTACAGGGAAATCCTGCAAGGAAATAGAAAGTTAAAGCATAAGGTAATGAGGACGAAAAGTCCTACGAGCAAATCCTGCAAGGAAATAGAAGGTTAGAGCATAAGGTAGTGAGGACGAAATGTCCTACAAGAAAATCCTGCAAGGAAATAGAAAGGTTAGGTAACAAACAAGTCACACAAGAGTCCTTAAGTTTAAAGGTTTGCATGAAGTCTGACCAGGTAACTACCCTTCCCCAAAGGCACTTCTAAGGATAAGGATAATATCAGCAACGGGTTCTACCAAGTTACTCAGAATTGTCAGCCCCTCCAAAGCACCCTCGAACATGGTACATGCATACCACGCAATGATACTTTGAGAAAGAACCTATCTGAGTTGTAGTATCAGGTAGCGACTATGCCCTTAACATACATCAAGAGTAGTCCCTTCACTACGTTCCTAAAGGCCAAGATGGGTTAAAGGTGACTAAAGGTCCTTAAGCTCCGACTCACCTACAGATATCCACACGAACCTCTCTCATGCAAAAGAGGCATGCGAACACCCATAGAGGCCTAACTTAAGCGTGAACTCTCATATTGACCAATCCCAAGCATACACAAGGGAGGTCGCCATGACTATGCCACTCCTATCTTAAGGTGCACTCGAATCCGGGTATAGGATTCATCTTCCATTCAATACCCAAAACAACCTTGAAAAGTAAAGCAAGCAAAGCAAACATTAAGTGATCCTAAACTTTAAGGTAACCCCTCTTTTAATCGAATATATCCCCAGCAGAGTCGCCAGTTCTGTAATACGGTGAACTGACTTTTATTTGAAATGTCGCGGTAAGCAAGAGTCGCCACCGACTTTTATTTTATCCAAATTAATTAGAAAGGCTAAAAGAACAGGAAAAACCTTTTAAATAAAATAGGGTTCGGGGGGTAATTTATACAAAGGGAAGGTGTAAGGCGCCCTTTGCATCCATGGTTATCCATGGGCTCTTAATTGCTTAGCTCACTTGTTTGTTTGTTTGAAAAGTTTGAAGTGTCGTGTGTGAATAGTAAAAGGATTTCGTTAAGGACTTTAGCTTGTAAATAAGCGTAGCCTTGTTTTGAAATTGTTTTGAAATTATTTTGAAATAGGAGGTGTGAAAAGTATTTTGTTTTGAATATGAGCAAGCAATTAAGAACTACCTACCCTAAGATCGTATTTCGTGTTTGTAGCAACCTGCCCTAAAAATTGAAGATTTTAGAGTCGCCACCTATTCTGAAGGGCGAATAGGAAACCCTACGCAGTTAAGAGATCCAGGGTAAGTTATTATAATCAGGTCGAGGGAAGGTGTTAGGCACCCTCAACCCTTTCCTATTGGCTTTGAATCTAAGGGTCAAGTTTTTTATGGCTAAAAGTTAAGGTTAATAGCTAAGGAATTGAATAGGGGAAAAATTGAGATTTTAGGGAGGGGGACTCGCCTTGGTTATCCAAGTGCCTACGTATCTCCTTAGGGAGAATCAGAGTCAACATAGTTCGGGCACAGGGTTGTACGCCTTAGAATTAGAGTTTGAATGTGTTGACGGTATTTTGAATTACCGTTTCGCAGTTTTGAAAAAGCATTTTGAATTACCTTCATGGTTTCGCAGTATCGAAGAGATGAAAATCTGTGGTTTGTAGTTTGATGTGTTTTAAGTGTTTGGGCGTACAACCCTGATTTGATTTGGCACCGTTAGTTGCAGTGATCAATAGGTTTGATCATTATAGTTAACGGATTAATGGGCATTGCTGGTTACTCGGATCGATAGATTGATCGTCGCGGGCAGCAAATTAAAATGTATTTTAATTTGTGTATTTTTATCTCTCGTCTAAAGCGACTAATAGCTTTAGTCGGGTCGAGGAGAGAATTAATAAGAGTTAATTAAATTATTAAATAATTCTTTTATCTCTCGTCTAATGCGACTAATAGCTTTAGTCGGGTCGAGGAGAGAATTATTCAAGAATTAATGTCCTGCCAAATGGGCAATGGGATTGGGCGAACCCTAATGGGTGAATAAACCTTTTTAGGTTTTTTGTGATTTTTGTAATTAAAAATGATTAAATCAATTAAGTCGAATAGTCGACATAATCGAATAATCGGGAGAAATTATAATCCTAATCTTAATCCTATTTTTATTACTTTAATCCTAATTTTATAAATCAATTAAATCTAACTATAAATAATTACATCTAATCAAAATAATTAAATAAACCATACTAATTAAATAAACCCAAAAATATATATAAGGAACCTGGTTTTAATTGTGTGTGGGTGTTGCACCCCAAAATTTGCCCATTTATTTATTTCCCAATTGGCCTCACCTTACATTCATGTGCATACCTCATCTAGGACATTCATCCATTACATTCATCTATATCACGATTACTGCTCAAGAAAATTGACAAAAGAGGCTGAGGTTGAGGAAATTCTTGGTTAAGAAGAATCAGATCCGAGGTCTTATTGAAGAGGATCATTTCCATTGGTATACTCCTAAAATCAGGGCTTCATCATTTCCAAGTCAAAGCTTTGATTCAAAGATACAATTCTCAAGTTCATCAGGATTTCCAATTAGGGCTTTGACCAAAGTCAACCCTGTTGACTCTTTGGTCAAAATTTAATCAGGAGATGATTTTTGGATATGAAAAAGTGGTTGCTTTGAAGAAATATTCATTGAAGCTTCTTTGGTTGAGAATTGATTGAGAATTGGGTCAGAAACGATTTAATCGGGGAATTCATCTAGAATCGGAGAAAATCAGAACAGTTGACTTTTTTAGTCGAAATCAAGGTTAATATTCAAGTGTTGACTTTTGGTGGGAAAATCGGTCAAAGAAAGTCAAAGAAATAATAAAATCAAGAGATTATCAAAGTTGCCAAAAATGGAAAGTTAGTTGAATTTGAAATCTTCCATAAGTGGAAAGTCTTAACTTAGAAAAATTCTTTGGGTTTTCAAGATGATTGTGCAGCTAACTTCAGCACCAATATACACGTGGCAGATGGAAAAATTTCAAGACAAGGTCAAGATCAAAAATATTCTACTCATGGCATACTACAATTTTGTAGTTGAAAACTTTTCGATTCGAGGTCTATATTGTGAGATATGAAGTCATGAAATTGGAAAAATAACACTGAATGCAAGACAAGCTGCTAGGCAAATTTCTGGTCACGCGCAAGCATTTTCACAAGCACGTGGCGTGCTGTTTTTTGGTCTGATTCCAAGGAGATGCAAGCATCCAATTGACTCAAATTCAGCGTCAATCTACTCCCCTCCATGTTTTCTTTCAATTGGCGCTAAGATCATGGCTTTTGGACTTGTGGTTAGCAAATTATAAAGTCTTAAAGTTGTGCCCCTACAAAAACTCGTTTTGGCAAGGAACCCATGACCAAGAGTAAGTCACGTGCGCCAGGAACATGCAGTCGTATACCATCATTTGGCAAGCCGTTTTTGAATAAGTTGCAAGTGTGTTCTCTGCAATTTTCCAACATGAAACTTGCTCTATCAAACACTATCTTCCATTTGATCACAATTATAGACTAATCGGATGCTTATACTGTGAGTTATGTCAGCACAAAGTCCACTAGTTGGAATGGTTTAAATAGCAAAGTTCATTAGCATGAGGTGATTACTAGCACCACAATATCATCCCTTGCCACCTTTTACCATAATAGCCATGCAATATCCTGAGAATAAAAAGCTTACACAGAACTTAACTCCAACTGAACAACCCTTGTGCATTAAGTTTGAGCAATGATCCAATACAACACACACACCATAAGCTCCACATCACCACACTATATAAAGAACCAGGCCTTCACAAATCAAAGGACACACTCTCATTTTTCCAACTTCACATACCTCATCCTCCAATTCTCTCTCGGGCTCTTCTCTCCTCTCTCTCCATAACCGTTTCTCTCACCTCTAACTACCATTAACGAATGGTGCAACCACCACAACTACCTCCATTCTCTCTCCTTTCACTCTTCTCTTTCACGCTCATCTCAACCACGTAACCACCATGCAGCCACCACGTAACCGCCATGCAACAACCACAAAACTCCCCTAACCGTTTCTCTCACATCTCTAACCGCCATAACCTCTCCATCAACTTCATCTTCATCATCCTCATCCCCTCTCGCTCTCGCTCTCAAGAAGAAGAAAGAAAGAGTTAGTTCGTGGAAACCGTCCTCCTTCTATAGTGTATCAAGATTCGGAACCGGGATTAACGCCGAAGCAATCTCGGTGAATATTGCAGAAGAGTTTTCTAATACTTCTTCAAGAGTTCAGTAGCGGTTAGTTTTCCAAAGTTTCGCACGGTTCGTCATCAAGTAAGCCTTGAATCCCTCTCAGCAAGTTAGCAACATAATTAGGTCCACATATTGACGCAATTGTACTCATCTCTGTGCATGCCTCGTTTTGAAAGTTCGGTTCGTGTTTGCTCGTATAATTCGTGTATTTGAATTCTGTGAATGAATGTGAACCTGCTGCTATGCTTAGTGTGCTTTGTAGTGAATTTTATTCATATTAGGGCTTTGAGTTTGTGTTCGTTTTGAATGATAGAGAAAGATTTAGAGGAAACTAATGGTGGATTCGTGATCTATGCAAAATTCCGAGCCAGAAGGTGGTCGTAGTTGTTATTTCTGGGCGCGTTTTGGTCAAGCCGGCGGCGGACGCGGCTGAGGAAGACGACCGGAGCTGAGCTCCGGTGTCTGAAGTTTGTTATTTTGGTTTCCTCCGTTTGCATATGTGGCGCCATGTCATTGGTTCCATTTTCCAACTTTGTTGACTTTTTGTTTTATTGTAATCATTGGGAATTGATGTGTGTGGCTCTGATTGGCTGGTTCAGTTTTTGTCCTCACATGATTTAAAATTTTGGCTGACCCATTGATACAAGGTCTTTCATGTATGCTTTATGTCACGTTTTATTTTTCTTATACCACATAATAAATAAATGCTGAATAATAGAAAAATGATTCAATGAAATAAAATATGGGCTACACATTTTCATCTTTGGGCCCAGCGCGTTTTGCTTCGTATACCCCTGGTTTGGGCCCAAACGCGCCAATAACTAAGAATCAGTTCATTCCTGTTTTACTCTCACACCCCCATGCTGGCAGTTAATAAAACAATAAAAATAGTTCTTCTTTTTTCTATTGATTGTTAATTGATTTTTGCCTAAAGAGGAAATGTGACAAAAAATAGTTTTTTAGACTAATTAGAATTTTTGGAGTAATGTTTTTTAATTAGAATTTTAATTGGTGATTTCTTTGAATTTTGATTGGTTGATAAATAATAAAAATACTTAGTTGTTTTTTAGTTTTAGTTCTTAAAAATAGTATTGTTTGTGAATAGTTTCTTTAAAAGTTTAGAGTTTTATTTCTCTTATTTTTGTGAGTATCTTTTATATTTTGTGAAATGCCTAAAACGCCCCTAGTTGTTAAAACAACTCTATTCTTAGCTAATTTCCCCTTTAGATTTTAGTTTAGATTTTAAATAGGAATTAGAATAACTCTAGGTTTAGAAAATAGGCTAGCCCCCCTCTTTTTCATTCTTTTTCTTTTCAACATTAAAACACTAATAAATAGTTGAATAAAATCCCTTTAAAAAATACCAAGAAAACACTTAAGATATTAATAATCAACTTGAACCTCCCTTGCTTAAGGGAATGTTCGAGTGCTTGGATCTCCCTTGCTTAAGGGTCCCATTCAGGCGTAAGTTCCCAACTTCTAAAAAAAACACAAATCAAAGAGTAACTCGAGTTTCCCTTGCTTAAGGGATTTCCTCGAAACGCTCAAACTCTCTTCTACCTCTCGCCCTCGTGGCATTCTTAAGAACATGTTGAATCCATTCCATAATTAGGCGTGTAAGTCTCCAAAGGTCGAGCATCGTGGAGTGCGACTTTAACCTCTGTTCACCTAAAAACACAAAAACATAGAAAGTATGGAGCCGAACTACGATCGCTCTGATTCCTTGTAAGGGATACGTAGGCATTGGGTCGCGGGGCCTAAGCGAGCACACTTGTAAATAATTCCTTCTTTTCCCCGTGTTTCTTTTTCATTCATTTGCATTTAGTTTTAGACATTAGACACCCTTTAGATAGGAACAAACATAGGTGGATACCATCGAGTACGAGGGGTGCTAATACCTTCCCCTTGCGTAACCGACTCCCGTACCCTGTTCTCTGGTCGAAAGACCTCGTTCTTATTCTGAGTTAGGTTATCTGGTATTCCTTTCCCTTATGGGATAAATATATTAGTGGCGACTCTGATCCATTTTTCGCGGTAGCGACAGTGGGCAAGCTGAATGTTCATAATATGCTCCTTCATCTGGGTGCGCTAGATCTAAGAAGCAGACGATCCAGTGGTTGAGCATTGAGGGTGTATGATGTGCATGCTGCGCCTGTCTACATGAGATTCGTGAATAGCAATGCATGAAAAAAATAATTGTGGAAGCCTGGGTTCGAACCCAGGTTCCAATACTTGTTCCTTACACTCTCTAGCCAATTGTGCTACTTTCACACGCTGTTAGCAACCTGGGGCATGAATATTAAATACAGAAACAAATATAATTTATGGGAAGTCAAACAAGCCTGCGTGTGGGACCCAATAGCCCTTGGAATGGCCAATCAAGAGGAAGGCAAGTGGGGAGACTCTTTGACCACCTAACCCGTGTCTGCCACGCATGAAGAGAGAGGTTGCAGCGATTGACCAACCAATAGACGCTCGCCACGTGATCACGTGTTTACCCTGCAACTGAATCACCACCGGAACAGTGACGTTCTGTCACCTTCTCCGACGAATCCAGTAATCGTGCCTGCAAAAATCAGCCAAACACAAAACAAAAACCACCCAGATCCACTATATGGGACTCGACGACTCTAATGGACCGATTAGTTTTCCATGAAACGGCCTACAACCATGGTTTTGAAGCTTCCTCGAAACCTTGCCCTAAAAATGGCAAGTCTCAGTTCCGATCCTAAAACTCATGGGTAATTCATCCAGATTGTTCCAATAAGTTCTTGAAACCATAAGAAACACCGAAAAGCATTAAAAACTTATGAATTAGCAGAAACAAAATTGAGAATTATACCCAACCAATGCACTCGAACTGAGGGAGTTCTGGGCACGCTCCTCCTTGCTTAAAGACTCAGAACGTCTCCTGGAAGGCTCAAGAGTATGAATCAAGCCTTGGTTTGACTTGAGGACGCCTAGGAATTGTTTCTTCGAGTTGCCCTAGTCTCTTTGATTTTTTTGGAAACTTAGAATAGGGTTTGACTCATATTTTCGTCCCCCCTTTTGCTGCTGACTATTTTTAGCATATATATGTGTATTTTAGGGTTTCTATGGGCTTGGATTATCACTTACCAAGAGAAAAGAAAATTTGAATAAATAACATGCTTTTTTCCTTATTTTTTTCTCTAATATTTTTCTACCATCAACCCAAACAAATTTCAATGATATTATGATCATGACTTGCTTGAAAAATAATCCTTGTGCATTCTTTTAAAACATCTCCATCATTTTATCTAATTTAAATTGAATTTAATTGACTAGAATTCAATATAAAAGAAATAACAGTAATAAAAAATGGAAGAATGGATTTAGAGGTCTTTATATGTGTCATGGAGGTGTTTGAAATATGTGAGAGACCTTGAGATCCATGTTAGGCCTTGGGGATTCAAAATCCTTTGATGAATTGCAAACCCTAACTTTGAGAACCTCGATTAGGATATTGTTGCTTGAGAAGAACCCTTGAGCCTTGAGTTTGCAGATGCATAGAGGAGGGCAAATTTTGGGGTATGACAGCTGCCCCTGTTCAATCTTCTTAAACCTGAAGAGTCAGATAGGCACGTCTTCCTATCGTGATCTAAAGGTATAAGATGATTGAACACTGAGAATGCCCTGAAATTTGCAATTGTTGGGAAGAAGTTCTGTGGGAGATGGGCTTACAGATGCCACCCAAGGTGAATACCATTCTTTCTCTTTCTTCTCTTTTTTTTGTTGCTATGAAGCAGACGCTCTTTTTTTTTTTGAAGGAGCTACGCATTTAGATCGTAGCGTGGCCTAAAAAGGCAACTTTGACTTTATGCAATGTTTATGATGCATGCGATACATGATGCAGTGAACTTCTCAAAATAAATGAGAGTGATGTATGTATATGCATTATGTATGAATGATGTATGTTAGTTGAATGATGCATGATTGTCAGTTGAAGTATGTTAGTAAGTTTGGAAAAGAAAGATAAAACCTTGTTGTGTTATTGATGATGTTTTGGAGAAGATCACTTCCGAGGTACTAACGTGATAAACCCAATTGAGAAACCTTTTGAAAATCTAGTTGTAAAACCCTTTGTGAAACCCCTTTGTTTTTGCGAAGTAGATCATTGCCGAGGGACTAACGTGATAAACCCCATTGAAGAACCCTTCGTAAAACCCTTTGATCACTCCCGAGGGACTAACGTTATGGGTAAACGTAACTATCAATAGCGACGACTCGCAGTTTGTGAACCCCACTTACTATAGTTCTAGTAAGTTTCCGTAGTTTGTGAACCCCAAAAGGATCACTTGCTATAGCTCTAGCAAGCTCACCTGCACCAATAGGATTACTTGTCATAGCTCTGACAAGCTCACCTGCACCATTTGGATCATCTGCCCTTGTTCGGACAAATTTCACCTGCACCATTTGGATCATTTGCCCTGGCTCGGACAAATTTCACCTACACCATCTGGATCATTTGTCATAGTTCTGACAAGTTCACCTGCACCAATAGGAGTCACATGCCCTGGTTCGGGCAAGTTTACCTGCATAAGAGGAATCATTTGCTATAGTTCTAGCAAACTTTACCTGCATGAAAAAGATTCACCTATTTGGAGAACTGTTTGAGAGACAGGGAAAATAAATCCCTATTTTTGCAAAGAGACGTAACTCTATATCACTGCCAAGGGACTAATGTGATACGAATCGTCGAGAAGATTTGAAAGGAGATCACTGCCAAGGGACTAACGTGATATGACATAACTTATTGCTGCTCAGGGACTAACGCAATAAGTCATGGTTGGGATTGAAATTGAAAATTGAAATTGGAATAGGATTTGAAATAGGATTGAGATAGGATGTAACAGGCAGCCGAGAGCTGACTACCAGACGGGAACTGACTACCAAACGAGAATTGGATTTAATATAACAGTCAGACGGGAACTGACTACCAAACGAGAATTGGATTTGATGGTTTTCCAGGACGAGAACTGGACTTTGCAAGGATTTGCCAGGATGAGAACTGGACTTTGTAAGGATTTGCCAGGACGAGAACTGGACTTTGTAATGATTTGCCAGGACGAGAACTGGACTTTATAATGATTTGCCAGGACGAGAACTGGACTTTGTAATGATTTGCCAAGACGAGAACTGGACTTTGTAGTATGTGAATGCACTAGATGATATGCATATACTAATGCGTATGTATGCATGCTGATGCTGATGTCAATCTTGAGATTTTATCTCCTTATTGAACCTGTTTAGACCATATTTGCACCTACACCACGGCTATGCTTATGTCGGCTTGGTAATGTGGATAATGCTTATGCACATGCGTATGCATAGATTGTTTATGGGTGAAATGAACAACAAGGTTGCTATCATCGGTAGGGTTACCGGGATACATCAATCAGGTGATCGTGTGAATATCTCCGTGAGGTTGCTATCATCAGTAAGGTTACTGGCATCCGTAAGTTTACCGGAAAGCATCAATCAGGCGATTGGGAAGAATATCTCAGTAAGGTTAGTGGCATCGGTAAGGTTACCGGAAACATCAATCAGGTGATTGGGAAAAATATCTCAGTAAGGTTACTAGCATCGGTAAGGTTACCGGAAGCCTCAATCAGGTGATTGGAAATACACCAACAGTAGGATTACTGTCATCGGTAAGGTTACCGGGAAGCAGGTGGATAGTATAGCTTAGCACCAGAGTTTTGATCGGATGTCTTGATGTATGGGATAATGCTTATGCTCATGCATATGTTGATTAATGTAATGAGTGGAACGAAGCAATGTCTTCTATAAGACTACCTGAAAAGGTCTTCGGAATGGATGTGAATGTTTGTCTTAAAGAAGACTATCTGAAAAGATTTTTGGAAATGACGACGCTCGTCTTAGCAAAGACTACCTAGAAAGGTTCTTTAGAAAAAGACTGCCTTAAAGAAGACTACCTGAAGAGGTTTCTGGAAAGAGGATGTCTTAAAGAAGACTACCTGAAAAGGTTCCTAGAAAAAGACTGTCTTAAAGAAGACTACCTGAAGAGGTTTCTGGAAAGACGATGTCTTAAAGAAGACTACCTGAAAAGGTTCCTAGAAAAAGACTGTCTTAAAGAAGACTACCTGAAGAGGTGTAATGTATCAACCCATGTATGTAATGCATTATTTATGTATTTGCATGATGCTCCAATGCTAGGTTGTTGGTAACCAAGAGCGTATATAGCTTGCTAAAGTTGTAAGGTTGTTGGATGCTAGCGCGATTTCCCACTACATGCTTTTGAACTTTGATGATCGTAGTTAGGAGAGAGATTGGTTCGAGGTTGTAAAGTGTGAGAATTCCTTTTCCTTTTGCCATGCGTCTTGCCCCAGTTTGGTTTTTCGAAATACTCCACGCCTTTAACCTTTGGAGGTTCTCCACGCCTTTAACCTTTGGAGTTTCTCCACACCTTTAACCTTTTGAAGTTCCTCACACCTTTGAGGTTTTCTTTATGGATTTGATATCCAATGCCCCAGTATTTATTGGAAAAAGACGCCTATGATCTCCAAGCCATGAAGGAAGTGCCCCGAGAAATAACCTTGTCATATGCTTCGACGTTTGAATTGAAGGGTATGCCCTTGATCTCCAGGATATGGAGGACTATCCATAGTGTTCTATCCTTTTGAATTTGAACTCTTCCCATGTTTGACATGCCCCTGATTGTTATTGCTTCGAGGTGTGCCCCTAGTCGATTGAACCTTAGGAAGAGTGCCCCTAGTGAATAGGATGTTTGATTGCATGCCCCTGTGATCTTTGAAATTTTGCCCCTGTTTAGGAGAACCCCCTAGATGTGATTCTCCCCATTCCAGAGTCTTTATTCGAAATGATCGCCTTCGATTAACCCATTTCGAGATCTCCTCGATGCTAAGTGTATACTCGCAGATGACGTTGTACTATTTGAGAAGTAACTCCAATGCAATGTGTATGCAAGTTTTGAAATCGAAGTCCGTTATGAATTAGGACTAGATGGTTTTGAAAAGAATGCTTGAAGAAGCACAGTGGTTAGAGATAGTTTTACCAAACTTTAGGAGTCAGTATAACAGAATCCTGCTTAATATGCTTTCATAGTTAACCTTGCCTCAATTAGGACTTTTGAATGCTGTAACTTGGCCTGGTTCACGGTTTTAAGAAACAATGGATATAAGGCTCAAAGTTTATTTACCCCACCCCTTTCTCCTTAATGTTCTCCAGATCCTAAGATTCGCCTAATCCAATGAATATGCTTTGTTTGTAAGAAAATCATCTTTGATGTTAAGCAGAAACCTTAGTAGAGATCCAAGCATTGATGAAAATGTTGTGAAGATCCAAGCATTGATGTGAAGCATTGATGATTTAGCAGTCACATGATTATCCTTTGTATTTCGCCTTTGTTTTGATCCCTTATTTTGCCTGAACCAACTCCTTTGAGTTTGATCCACCGGGATGCCCTAATTTTTGCCTAAGTCTTTTTTGTTTTCTTTTATAGAATTTTCCATTTTGACTTAGCGGGCGTTTTTTTTTTTTGTTTTTTTGAATACTCCTTTGGAAATATTAATCCTTGGATATTGAATGTTGCGACTGCTATGTTAATTTTGTTTTGTAAGCTTCACCTTTGATACTTCCTCGATCTTGAATGATGTAATGAGGAAGAAGATTGTTGTGAATGTTATCTCCATTGCTCCCTCAATCTTGGATGAATGCGAGGAAGAAGATATGCTTGAACCTTTGCTTGAATCCTTGCTTGGATGGATTGATTCTCTTGACAACCAAAGTACACCATTGAATTAATCGAAATCTACCCTGCCCCTGGTTAAAATCAAGGTTTATTTGAAAAAGTAGAAACAAACTCCAACTCCTGGCTCGAGGGGGTGACGAGGGATTAACATCCTTATATCTCCACTGTTTGGGAATTGAAACAATGCATGTACATCCTCGGTTCGGTCTTACCTCGAAAGCATACGTTTAGCGGGACTTAGTTATTTGTATTCGTCATTCTCCCTTAAGTTTGTTAATAACCCTAAATTTGAAATTGAAAATATAAGTGTGCGACTGGAACGTCGTGGTAGTGAGCGGATGAATTGATTCCAAAACCTGCATGGTCATCCCATTAGAATTGCTAATTCGAAGGTACAACTTTTATCCTGAATAACACTTAGCAATCGTAGGGGTCGAAATTCCGACATGATAAACACCTATTGATCCTAGGGACAAATCTCCTTTGTAGATCCATTGACCTTGTTTTACTCCTTAGTTGATGAACTTATAGAAGTCAGGGGTAACCTCGAGTTCTCCTTAGACATGTCAAACCTGTTGGGAATAAATCGTTAGCGGTGGGTTTTCGTCGTATCGGAACTTCATGAGTTTCCTTTGACTGAACCTCTTTTGCTTTTCCTAAGGATAGTATCACACCATTCGCAATCTTCGGAGTTCGTGGGTTGACGAATAAAACCTATGGCCCTTTTGCCCATTGGTATGGATTTAGCATATGTCGCATTCCCTCCATCGTAGTCTCGCATTTTTGTTCAGGGTATTGCCCCAGTTGGATTAATTCTTGCCCCAGGCTATCGTAGAGCGTCCTTGTAAGTTTGCTATGTTCGTAGATGAACCCCCTTATGACTAGATACCCCTTGAGTGTATCTATGAGGGAATTTCTTTGTTGAACTAATCCTTGCTCAACGATAGCCTTTGTTGTATTTATAATCCGGTTGCGAAAAGGCATGGACATGCAGAAGGCATGGTGAGAGGCGTCCTCTTCTCCTTAGTAATACTAAGATCATTTTCAATAATTTATCCTCCTTTCTCCATAGTTTTTGATCCTTCGATTTTTCTCCCTGAGTCTCGGGAAATCGACTAGCACGGTAAATGTGGGTGCGGGCGAAGATATGAATGCAAATGTAAGCTTAAATGTATGAATGCATGGAAATGCAAATGTATGAACGCATAGAAATGCAAATGCACGCGTATGCGAGAGACTCCTTGTATTATAGCTTCTTGTATGCGGTGCAGACGTGTGACGTATAATCTTAGGGATAACATTAGAGGCGATATTAGACCCTAGTGAAATTCTTGCAAGAAAGATGTTATGACACGCCAATGGAAATCCCTTATATTAGGGAGTATGCAGAAGGTAGCGGATGGTGACCGTTCAAGACAGTCGCCAAGTCTCATGGCCATCGAGAGGCCGATAGACGTGTACCAATGAAGTTGTCCCTCGTGGGAAGGTTCTCTATGCGGAACGCAACCTATCTAAGGACGATATTGAACGATGAGAAATCCCTACAGTCTAGGGATTGAAGATGTATAGAGGAAATCCAAGACAATACAAGCTAGAGGGTGCGGGAGCAAACACGGGTTGACCGTTTAAGACAGTTACCAGCTCTCATGGCCATCGCGAGGCCAATCAACGTGCATTAATGAGGACGTCCTTCATGGGAAGGACACGTCGTTGTAAAAACACTTGGACGTAAAAGAAAAATCCCTACAGGCTAGGGAATACGTAGAAGTAAGCACGGGGTGACCGTTCAAGACAGTCACTGAATCGCATGGCCATCGAGAGGCCAATTGACGTACGTAAACGAAGATGTCCTTCGTGGGAATGACACGTAGTTGTAAGCATACAAAGGTATAAGAAGAAAATCCCTACAGGCTAGGGAATGCATAGATGCAGGCGCGGGGTGACTGTTCATGACAGTCACTAAGTCTCATGGCCATCGAGAAGCCAATCAACGTGCGTAAATGGAGGTGTCCTTCGTGGGAAGGACATAGTCTTAGAAATGGGGTCCCTGCAGACCAGGGAACATGTAGGAACACCTGCAAAAATAAAATTGCAAGACATCCGCAGTATATAAATTGCATATATATAATAAGCACGTAAGCACATAAGTCCTAGGTTCATAGGTTCGACGTAACGGCTTAGGGTGCCTACCCTTCCCAATGGTATGTTCTAGAAGGTCTCATGGGGTCGTTCGTAGCCTCCGAGACTTTTTGTCTCTTTTGGTTTTAGAACAACTCATTTATCCATGAGGTTCGAGTTTTAGGGGTAGGTTCCTAGAGAGATCAGCCAAATACCAAGTCCAGCCCTCAACAAGGTCGAGCCTCGTATCAGACCTTTCCGGATATTCAACCCACTCTGAGTGGAATTATAATAAGACTCGTAGGCGATATATTTCTCCTCTGGTCTTAAATATAATTCCCACGCTCAGGTTTAACACAATTTATAATATCCCAATAAAATACAGTAAAACAAGTAATTAAATAAACATTTGTAAATTACAGTAAAATTACTGTAAATAAAAACCGTAAATAAATAAATAAATTAAATTAAATTTAAATATTTATAAGAACCTGATCCCCAAATCCTGCCGTTTATAGCTCCAAAAGATGCAGTACAATAATAAATATTAAAGTGGACAAATATTTATTTAAATTGTCGTAAGTATTGATTGTAAACGGAAATTGTAAATAAATAAATAATTAAAAAAAATTAAATATTTAAAAAAATGAAAACCTAAATCCTAATCCAAACCCTAATTTTGGAAAATTAGCCAAAACCTAAAAATTTCGCCAAAAACCTAAAAGTTTGCCAAAACCCTAAACCTTGTCTAAACCTATAGGAGCATAATAATTCACCATTATAGTTTTATCCCCAGCAGAGTCGCCAGCTGTAGCAACCTGCCCTAAAAATTGAAGATTTTAGAGTCGCCACCTATTCTGAAGGGCGAATAGGAAACCCTACACAGTTAAGAGATCCAGGGTAAGTTATTATAATCAGGTCGAGGGAAGGTGTTAGGCACCTTCAACCCTTTCCTATTGGCTTTGAATCTAAGGGTCAAGTTTTTTATGGCTAAAAGTTAAGGTTAATAGCTAAGGAATTGAATAGGGGAAAAATTGAGATTTTAGGGAGGGGGACTCGCCTTGGTTATCCAAGTGCCTACGTATCTCCTTAGGGAGAATCAGAGTCAACGTAGTTCGGGCACAGGGTTGTACGCCTTAGAATTAGAGTTTGAATGTGTTGACGGTATTTTGAATTACCGTTTTGCAGTTTTGAAAAAGTATTTTGAATTACCTTCATGGTTTCGCAGTATCGAAGAGATGAAAATCTGTGGTTTGTAGTTTGATGTGTTTTAAGTGTTTGGGCGTACAACCCTGATTTGATTTGGCACCGTTAGTTGCGGTGATCAATAGGTTTGATCATTATAGCTAACGGATTAATGGGCATTGCTGGTTACTCGGATCGATAGATTGATCGTCGCGGGCAGCAAATTAAAATGTATTTTAATTTGTGTATTTTTATCTCTCGTCTAAAGCGACTAATAACTTTAGTCGGGTCGAGGAGAGAATTAATAAGAATTAATTAAATTATTAAATAATTCTTTTATCTCTCGTCTAATGCGACTAATAGCTTTAGTCGGGTCGAGGAGAGAATTATTCAAGAATTAATGTCCTGCCAAAGGGGCAATGGGATTGGGCGAACCCTAATGGGTGAATAAACCTTTTTAGGTTTTTTGTGATTTTTGTAATTAAAAATGATTAAATCAATTAAGTCGAATAGTCGACATAATCGGATAATCGGGAGAAATTATAATCCTAATCTTAATCCTATTTTTATTACTTTAATCCTAATTTTATAAATCAATTAAATCTAACTATAAATAATTACATCTAATCAAAATAATTAAATAAACCATACTAATTAAATAAACCCAAAAATATATATAAGGAACCTGGTTTTAATTGTGTGTGGGCAAGCTGAATGTTCATAATATGCTCCTTCATCTGGGTGCGCTAGAACTAAGAAGCAGACGATCCAGTGGTTGAGCATTGAGGGTGTATGATGTGCATGCTGCGCCTGTCTACATGAGATTCGTGAATAGAAATGCATGAAAAAAATAATTGTGGAAGCCTGGGTTTGAACCCAGGTTCCAATACTTGTTCCTTACACTCTCTAGCAAATTGTGCTACTTTCACACGCTGTTAGCAACCTGGGGCATGATTATTAAATACAGAAACAAATATAATTTATGGGAAGTCAAACAAGCCTGCGTGTGGGACCCAATAGCCCTTGGAATGGCCAATCAAGAGGAAGGCAAGTGGGGAGACTCTTTGACCACCTAACCCGTGTCTGCCACGCATGAAGAGAGAGGTTGCAGCGATTGACCAACCAATAGACGCTCGCCACGTGATCACGTGTTTACCCTGCAACTGAATCACCACCGGAACAGTGACGTTCCGTCACCTTCTCCGACGAATCCAGTAATCGCGCCTGCAAAAATCAGCCAAACACAAAACAAAAACCACCCAGATCCACTATATGGGACTCGACGAATCTAATGGACCGATTAGTTTTCCATGAAACGGCCTACAACCATGGTTTTGAAGCTTCCTCGAAACCTTGCCCTAACAATGGCAAGTCTCAGTTCCGATCCTAAAACTCATGGGTAATTCATCCAGATTGTTCCCAATAAGTTCCTGAAACCATAAGAAACACCGAAAAGCATTAAAAACTTATGAATTAGCAGAAACAAAATTGAGAATTATACCCAACCAGTGCACTCGAACTGAGGGAGTTCTGGGCACGCTCCTCCTTGCTTAAAGACTCAGAACGTCTCCTGGAAGGCTCAAGAGTATGAATCAAGCCTTGGTTTGACTTGAGGACGCCTAGGAATTGTTTCTTCGAGTTGCCCTAGTCTCTTTGATTTTTTTGGAAACTTAGAATAGGGTTTGACTCATATTTTCGTCCCCCCTTTTGCTGCTGACTATTTTTAGCATATATATGTGTATTTTAGGGTTTCTATGGGCTTGGATTATCACTTACCAAGAGAAAAGAAAATTTGAATAAATAACATGCTTTTTTCCTTATTTTTTTTCTCTAATATTTCTCTACCATCAACCTAAACAAATTTCAATGATATTATGATCATGACTTGCTTGAAAAATAATCCTTGTGCATTCTTTTAAAACATCTCCATCATTTTATCTAATTTAAATTGAATTTAATTTACTAGAATTCAATATAAAAGAAATAACAGTAATAAAAAATGGAAGAATGGATTTAGAGGTCTTTATATGTGTCATGGAGGTGTTTGAAATATGTGAGAGACCTTGAGATCCATTTTAGGCCTTGGGGATTCAAAATCCTTTGATGAAATGCAAACCCTAACTTTGAGAACCTCGATTAGGATATTGTTGCTTGAGAAGAACCCTTGAGCCTTGAGTTTGCGGATGCATAGAGGAGGGCAAATTTTGGGGTATGACAGTGTTCTTTAAGTCTTTCGGGCGAAAGGGTCTATCCATACCATGAGAGGGCAGAAAGTCTTTCAATTGGATTTGCGGGTCATCGAAGGGTCATCGTGGATAATCGTTCGCCACAAGACAGTCCCATGCCATAAAGAGGGCAGGTAGTCTAAGGGAAGGATATAATAGTCATTTAGGCAACAGTAAGGATACCTTAGAAATCGAAGGGACTATCACCATTTAATCAAGGGACGAGATCATATTTATCGTAGGCAACTCGAAGGGACTATGATCTTTTATCGGAGGGACATGGTGATTTTGGAATCGAAGGCAGCAAGCTAAGGTATCCCTATATTCGAAGGGACTTGACTATTTAATCGAAATCGAAGGCAACAGGCAACAAGAGGGGAAACCTTAGAGGTGAGTGTGTGTAGCAATCACGTGTGTTGGATTTAGTTATTTATGTTTGAATTAAGGTTAGCTATTGATTGATTGATTATCTTGTCACTCCCTATTTTACTAACCACGCAGTTAATAATATACAAAAATTTAAAACAATTTAATAGTCCTACACTATTACAATAAACACCTGTGGACAAAGAATAAAGGGAAGAGAGGTAGAAAACGTTTTACAAGGCTTTGGGGCAGATACATTATAGAGAAAGAATTGGGCGCGAAAATAAAAAAGGCAAAAATAAAGCAAGATATTTAAAGCAGAAATTAAATAAAACAAAAGTTAAATAAAGGCAGAAATTAAATAAAACCAAAATTAAAGGCATGCGACATACACTGGAATAGGAGATGAGAAGAGAAATTCGCGGTAATGAAGAAATTCAATGTTTGAAAACAATGTGGGGTGCTCATGGTGATAAACCTTAAATCTTAAAGGTTAACCTAATTAGTAAACCTAAACCTAATTAGTAAACCTAAACCTACTTAGTTATTAAACCTAAATCTAAATTATTAAACCTAATCAATTATTAATCCTAAAAATTTAAATTAAAAAAAAACTAATTATTAAACCTAATTAATTATCAATCTTAAATTAAAATGAAAGAAAAAAAAAACTAAAGTTATTGACTAATTCAACTAATAAATTAAAAATCTAATTAAAAACAAATTTTGTTATTTATAAAGAAAAGTTAAGTTTTATTTTTTATCTTTAAAAGAATTAAAGAAAAGAAGGATAAAAGAAAATAACTATAAAGATAAAAGTAATAAAAGAATTAAAAAAAACCTGAGGGAGTAATCTGGTGCAGCAAGCTTGGAGAGTTCATGGTGGATCTTCATCCGGGCGCGCGTTGGATCTTTTGGTGGCAGGATCTAATGGTTCTGGATGGAAGGCGTATCGTGTATCCACGAGATGATGAACGCTGGATCTGTAAATAGAGGAAATCAAATAAGGTAAGTAAAAAGACGTTGGGAGCAAGAAACGAACCCCCAACCTCGCGCATCAGCAGCGTTCCCTTTTGACACTCAGCCATGTTTACCTTGTTGTCATAGGACTAACGAACAAATTACATAATCGATTTAAAAGAAAACCAAAAATTGAAAACAAACGCGCGCGCTGGCCACCCCCCTTTGTCTTCAACCTTTCGCTTTTTCCCCAGGGGCTATACCTACAGACAAACCGTTGGTAAAACCTCTACCTACGGATTGCGCGTGTAGCCACATGTTCTGACCGTCTAAACCTGCAAATTATCATCAGTAAACACAACCCAATGGCCCAGATCAATCTTACGGAATGTGTTTAAGAATTTGTAATGGTGTTTGAAAATAAGTATGGTTTAGTTGATAAGTTAGTGAAGATTTTGGTATATACAATGCTGGATATTGTTTCAGAGAGAAAATTGAATGTATTGAGTATGTGATTGGAAATTTGTTTTCGGTTCAGTGATGTAGATGTAATGAAGAGGAAAACTGATTTTTGTATATTGGTCTGTGCAAGTCTGGTGAGTGAAGGAAATTGAAGCAGGTTTCTACTGTAACCAAATTGTGAAGGCAAAGTGGAGGAACAGAGTGTGGATCGTGGAAAAAAATTTAGGATTAGTCCCTAAACCTAATTAGTATATATAATAGATATTAGGTTTAAAAACACAAAATCAAATGGACTCTAATTGATTAAAATAACCAAAAGCCCAAGATTTTTGTTTGAGATTTATGACTATATTTTAACCAATTAACAAAATTAACTTAAAATACAAAAAAAGAAAAATCTTTTTCAATCTTTTTCTTTATTTTGTGATTTTTGAATATAAGATAAAAAGAAAAAAAATACTATTTTTTAAGAACCTAATTACCAAAACGCGCAAATTAGTTAAAAATAAAATAATAATAAAAAATAAAAATAAAAATAAAACAGATACAAAATTTTTGTGATTTTAAAAAAAGTAAAAATAAGATAAAGTTAGTAATTAAAAGGGAAAATTGTGAGTAGTGGATTCGAACTTGTGACCGTATACCTGCAAGCTTTACTTCCTTACCAATTGCGCCGTGTTATTTGATCGAAATAAAATGACAATTGTGATTATGTGAGGGCAAATTTTGGGTTATGACACTATGCTTATGAGGTTTTGGTGTGATTTTGAATGAAGTTTGGACCTCTATTTATAGGCCAAGGGTTAAATGCAAATGGTTAAAATGACTTAACCATGGTTAAACTTCCAAGCTTCTTATCTCCTTCCATTCTGATCTTCAAATCAGAAAATATCTCTCAATTATTGCATTGATGTATCATTACTTGCATTATAGGTCATATAGTGTTGAATCTTAGTGAAAATGGTTTGAAATTTCATGCATAATGTTCACTAATGTCAAAATTCAAAACCATAGCTATGCTTCATATTTTTTCATGCTCTTGGACATTTTGGAAAGCTCGTGTTATGTACTTCAAAACCCTAGTTGAAAGTTTCTTCAAGACCTTTAAGGAAATGAGTGAAAAAGATCCATGAACTTTGAAGAAAGTGAGATTTTAAGTGCATTTTTCAAAAGATACCATCTTTGAAGCTCCATATCTCTTAAATGGTTGATCTTTTGGAAAAACATTTTATGTGACAAAGTTGTTTATTGGATCAAAATCTACAACTTTCATGTTGGAAGTTTTTTTCAGTTTGTAGGTGAAATTTTGAGTTATTCCCTTCCAAAGTTTGGAAAAAACCATTGAAAAACACTTGCAAAATTTTCTAAGTATGAAAGTCAAACTTTTGACTTTTTGATTCTTGATTGATTTTCTTGATTTTCCTTGATCAAATGACTTCATATATCATATATTTATGATTTAAAACTTCAAAAGTCATGGTTGACCAAAATTTCCAAAAAGTCAATGGTGATCTTGTACAGTTGACTTTTTCAGACGAATCGCGTTTCTGGAGATTTCAAATGAACCAAGCTATCCTTACCAAATGAATGGTATGAATGGATCACATTGAGATATTGGAGGATCTTGAGCCATAGTTTAAGTTGTGGCACCATGTTCTGATTAAAAAGTCAGTGGTTCAGGTGAATTAGGTCAAAAACCCTAATTGTCGACCTGATGAGATTGATGACTGTGGATCTTGAATTGATATACAATTTCCATTGGATATTGCCATAGGGATTATTTGAAGATGATTGAAACCTTTGAATGATCCCCTGGAGCTTTTTAGGGTCTCCCAAATGTGATCCCTGATTTCAGTCCCTGATAGTTCAAAACCCTAATCTGATGATTTGAAATTTCACTGTTGATCAATCCTTGTGTGAGATGTCTTGAGTCAATAGATTAGGTCAAAATGATGTACTTGGGGTCTTGAGGTCATGTCCCAAGTCATTAGGTCAAATCCTGAGCAAAAGTCAGGAGTTTACTGTCTTCAGTAAAAACCCTAATCTGGTTGATTCAGAACTTTTGAGCTTGTTGAAATGAATCTTCGAGGACCAAATGTTGACTGTTGATGAAGATGGTTCATTTGAGATGAAGGGGGAACAAAACCCTAATTGATTGTTACTTGTACTGATGAGTGATTTCTTGATTAAACCCTGCTGAGTCACAAGCAGCAAACACAAGCTATGCAATTTGTTAGAGATGCAAATGATGCATATGCAAATGATATGAGGTGGTATCTTAGGTCAAAAATTGGGGTATGACAATATCTAGTAGAAACCAGAATGATCTACGACTCTCTTTGGAAATCCACAATCCCGCCATTAGGTATTTCCACATGATACTAGCTTTTACACTTCTTGGAAAACCTTTATGTGATAACTCGGTGACTAAGGATGAGCTGTGCATTATGATGTGTGTTTTCCAATCTAGACCAGTTGTAGGAGTATCATTTATGCTTTCTAGGATGGCCGTTCTAGCCTAAGACACCATTGGTCCTATCCTTGTAGGTGGTCTTGTCAGAAAGATCGCCCGTGCCCTGTCCTTAAGAGCACCGCTTGCTAGATTGATTCCATATGGAGGATTCAAATCCATGGACATCGAGTTTTGCTTCAACAAAAGCCTAATTAGCAAGTATGATTCTCCACCTTATCAGCTTCTAGAGAACTATGAGCCCGTTCATCATTTTGCCTTACCTTGCATTAGGTTCACAAGTGTTCACAAGAAAGAAAACTGGCTATATGACTTGGAAGGACAAGGTGAAAATGATCTCGAGGAGGAAAAAAGTTATCCGATGACACCAACTGGCTACCATGACATTGATGTTACCCCTGATGAGGATGTGCTTATGGTTGACCATACTGCTGCTATTAAGATCCTTCAGAACGATGTTGTTGTACTTCGTACCGACTTAGGGAGACTCCGAGGAGATTTCCACGAATTTATGGATTTGGTCACGGCAAATCTCGAAAGTTTATATCAACATTTTTAGTTCGTCCCTTCTCCGAAAAGTGGCTAATTGAAGACCTCTAGTTTAGATTTCTAACTATTACATTTTGACAATGAGGACATCGTCTAGTTTAAGTGTAGGGGAAGGAAATACTTAGTTAGGATTTATCGTTTTAGTAGTTTTAATTTTCAGTTTTTCAATTTCAGTATTTTAATTAGTTAGTATTTTTATTTTTAGACAAAAATTTTAATTCCAAGTTTTTGATTTTAATGAAATTCAGCAGTTTTCTTTATTCTGGTTTTTATTTTTCTCTGCTTTATTTCATCTGCTAAATCCCTACTGTGTGTGTGAGCATTATAATATTTGCTGCTATCTGCTATAGTTTAAAAATAAATATTGCTGCACTGCTATATCTATTGAACACAACACAATTTTAGTCTGCTACCTATACTCTACTCTGCTACTGTTATAAAAATTATACTGGTATAGGCTATTTATTTATTTTGGGTACTGAGAATTATATACGCACCCCATTATATACTTTGACTACCAGTCAAAGTTACTTATGACATTTAAATGATGGTCCAATAGCATGGCATGCAACTTGGTCAAAGAATCTCTGCACACGCTGCAACACACAAAGTGGTCTCACACATGCATGTACATGCATGTGCTGCCGTCCGTCACAAGGGACCCTACGTCGACCGTCCCACTCACCAAAGTGACGTCCGTCACTTTCCTATAAGTGCAGGAACGCACTTGCTTCGTTCCCACTCCAAAAAATTTCTCTGCTTTCTCTGTGATATTCAAACTTCCACTGAGTGCTCATTTATTCAAATTTTCTTCTCATCTTCCTTTCAAACTTCACATTTATTTCCATTTACTACTCATTCAATCCATTTCCAACTTTCACACCCCTATATAATCTCACTGCAACAACAGAACCATAACCATCCTTCTGCTTTTTCCTTTACAAAACTTTTCCATACTTTCTGCAGAACAATTGTTATGGCCAACCTCAACAATCAAAATGAAACCGAGTTCCCTGGTGTCATTTTCTGGAACGGAGAAGCGGGTGAAATTCAACGCAAACGTTATCGAAGTTTCTCTCAGAGAGGGGTGGTGTCATCAAGATTCGCCCATATCGAAAGTTTGTGAAGTTTGGGGGTTCGACAACGGTGTGCGAATATTTCTCAATAAAACGGGTTTAGCATTCGTAAGCACACTGGACTTCCCCACATACGAGGCGTTAACCTTGGAGTTTCCAAGTTCGTATATTTATAACACATCCACCGACGCTTCTCACAACCTCATCGGAACCGCTACCTTCCAACTATTCAACCGAGAGTACACCATGGATCAAGACAAACTAAGTGTGATCTTTCAGTTCACACGTGTTGAGGGAGTCAATTATAGAATTCCGCCCGAGCTTGACTGGCAAAGAACATCGAATGATATATGGCAACGTATGTACAGTAACGAAAATGTCGCTCCCGACATGCGCTTTTTTTCTCAAATTCATAATTCGGTCATGCGTTACTTCCACCGCATTTTAGCCAATACTATCTTCGGAAGGACCAACAACAACAAAGTCAATGGCAAGGAGTTATACTTCTTTTATTGTGCTTTTGCCAACCATCGGATCAACGCTAGCACTTTCCTCATGTCTCACATTCAAGCTCTCGTGCCAAGAGAAGGAAACACACCATTCTATGTAGGATGGCTTGTCACTGGTATAGCTCGAGCCATCGATCTAAATGATAGGCTATAAAATCTACCTTCTCTACCAGCCGTTTTTATGGATATCAACAACTGCAGAGTTGGTCGCCTCATCAAGGCAAGACCGGACGGAGAATTCAACCTCATGGTGCGAAACAGGGAAGTTCGTAGTGTGATATTTCCAAACAGCGAGATCACCAGGATAGACCGCAGAAACAACTGGATCTATGATCTCGACGCACCTGCTCCTGGTGAGAACATTCAAGATAATCAGAACAATGCAGATAATGTGGATGAGATTGAACACGAAATGGATCAAGAAGAGCCTCAACCCAATGAAAACCCCCAACCCAATCCTGAAAATGTTGCTGGATCATCTGGACATCAACCTCAGAGAAGGAATCAACCAGTCACACTGGATGATGTGTATAGAGAGATGATACGCAACCACGAGCAAGAAACTCAATGTCATCAGAGGATTGAGGCGGGGCAGAATGATATGATGACGCTGATGCGTCAAATGCAAAGGGATCAACACGATTATGCATATTGGAATGATCAAAGCATTGCAAACCTCACGGAATAAATGCATTGTTTGGCATACCGTGTTGAAGGCTTACATGAGTATGTGTATCATGCTGGGATAGTTCCGCCTAGAGACGACGATAAAGGACGAAGGGGAGGTAGAGCACGTGCACGAGGCCGAGCACGCGTTCAATTGATTATATTTTAAAACAAGGATTTGAATTTTCCAAACCAAAAAAACGCGCCAAGAACACAACCCCAACTGAAATTTGAAAATCTTTAAAACTTTGTTGTTTTGATCAAGTAAAGGGTCTATCTCACTAGGTTTTTCACGAGAAACATGATGGTGGCCTCATAATTCATTTATTTTCAATCTAAGGTAATCAATTTTGTGATGAACATGAAGAACCCTAAAACTGAAATTCAATAAGAAATCGTGTGTATGCAAGTTATGATGCAATTGATTGAGGGTTAATGATCCTCATAGGTGCAGAAACAAGATGGTATATCAATATTTCGTTTATGATGCATGTATGTATGAGTTTGAAGTTCATGAGGCTTACCTTCAAAAACGACAAAATTGGAGATTGAATTCTTCAATAGAAGTGTTACAAATGCTGTTTGATGACCTGGATAGCTTAAATGATGATTATGGAAGGTGTCAGGATGCTTGGAACAACCTGAATTCATCTGAGCATGGTCATGGAACCCGATCTGCAGAGCTTTGGAGTATGAATCGAATTTGAAGATTCAGAGGTTACAGGTCATGAATGATGGTTGGGATAGCTCACATATGGTATATGGAATGTGTTTGGATGATTAGCTTGGACAGAATTGGCCTGGAATTGATTTTGGCATGATAAGGCTAGTGTTATGCATAGTTGGGAAGTGAGGTAGTGATTCTGAGTTCTTGGTGTTTTTGGGAGGTTTCAATGGTTCAAACAACTTCCATATGATATTTGGGAAGTGTTAGAAGCATCACTTTGCCTAGAACTTCAAAGGTTTAGAGGTTGAGAATTTTACCTCTTTGAAAACTATGAAACTTGCAATTCAAGAAAGGAAGAGAAAACCTATGCTTATGAGGTTTTGGTGTGATTTTGAATGAAGTTTGGACCTCTATTTATAGGCCAAGGATTCTGAATACAAAGCCTTGCAAGTTGATCAAAGAATGGTGATTTGGCATTTGGAGATAAAATGGAATCTTTCACATTAAATGCAAATGGTTAAAATGACTTAATCATGGTTAAACTTCCAAGCTTCTTATCTCCTTCCATTCTGATCTTCAAGTCAGAAAATATCTCTCAATTATTGCATTGATGTATCATTACTTGAATTATAGGTCATATAGTGTTGAAACTTAGTGAAAATGGTTTGAAATTTCATGCATAATGTTCACTAATGTCAAAATTCAAAACCATAGCTATGCTTCATATTTTTTTCATGCTCTTGGACATTTTGGACATTTTGTCATACCCCAATTCTTGATTGATTTTCTTGATTTTCCTTGATCAAATGACTTCATATATCATATATTTATGATTTAAAACTTCAAAAGTCATGGTTGACCAAAATTTCCAAAAAGTCAATGGTGATCTTGTACAGTTGACTTTTTCAGACGAATCGCATTTCTGGAGATTTCAAATGAACCAAGCTATCCTTACCAAATGAATGGTATGAATGGATCACATTGAGATATTGGAGGATCTTGAGCCATAGTTTAAGTTGTGGCACCATGTTCTGATTAAAAAGTCAGTGGTTCAGGTGAATTAGGTCAAAAACCCTAATTGTCGACCTGATGAGATTGATGACTGTGGATCTTGAATTGATATACAATTTCCATTGGATATTGCCATAGGGATTATTTGAAGATGATTGAAACCTTTGAATGATCCCCTGGAGCTTTTTAGGGTCTCCCAAATGTGATCCCTGATTTCAGTCCCTGATAGTTCAAAACCCTAATCTGATGATTTGAAATTTCACTGTTGATCAATCCTTGTGTGAGATGTCTTGAGTCAATAGATTAGGTCAAAATGATGTACTTGGGGTCTTGAGGTCATGTCCCAAGTCATTAGGTCAAATCCTGAGCAAAAGTCAGGAGTTTACTGTCTTCAGTAAAAACCCTAATCTGGTTGATTCAGAACTTTTGAGCTTGTTGAAATGAATCTTCGAGGACCAAATGTTGACTGTTGATGAAGATGGTTCATTTGAGATGAAGGGAGAACAAAACCCTAATTGATTGTTACTTGTACTGATGAGTGATTTCTTGATTAAACCCTGCTAAGTCACAAGCAGCAAACACAAGCTATGCAATTTGTTAGAGATGCAAATGATGCATATGCAAATGATATGAGGTGGTATCTTAGGTTAAAAATTGGGGTATGACAGATGCCCCTATTTAAGTTTCTTCAACCTGAGATATGAATATTGAAAATCTTCGTTTTGATAGGGTGGAAGAGACTTAAATATCTGAAGACTCAAATTGTGGACCTAAGATACCAAAATTGCGAATGATGCAAGGATGTCTTTACCGAGGGGATATCAAGAACTGACTCCACTGGGGAAAAGAGATCGGGAAGGATGTCTCAATCCGTTTTTGAAAGAGAATCCGTTTTTCTTTTTGGGAAAGCAAATGTATGCTTCACCGGGGAATGATAGCTTTGTAAGAAAAGCTTACCTATCAAGATTACCGACTATCAGCATAGGGATAGACTTGTTAATAATGCGAAGGTGAAAGGTATGAAACTGTATTACCGACTATCAGCATGGTGATAGACTTGACATGGTAAAAAGAGTTTCAAAGGTTCGGTTAATATTACCGACTATCAGCATGGTGATAGACATGTTAAATAATATAACCAGAACAAAAAGGTTACCGACTACCAGCCTCGTGATAGCGGTTTTGAAGACATGATCAATTATCAGCCGAGTGATAAAATGATTCTGGAGACTTTGCTAGGGAAATTACTGGTTATTCAGCCTTGTGAACAGTAATAAGGCCCTGATTGTCAAATGGTCTTCATGATTGATTTCCTAGAGAGGAAAAGTCTTTTGAAAGAGACATAAGCTGCTCAGATGATAAGGCTATTGCTTATGGTTCTATTTATCACGACTCTGTTTGAGGAATCGGAACTTGAATCTTTGGTAAAGACAAGGTTCTATCCAAGAATGAATTGGAAAGAAACAGTTAAACAAGATTTTGTACCCAATGAGGAATGAACTCGAATGGATATTTTCTCCTTTGTTTTGAGAGGAGAAACTAAAGCAACCTTCTTCCACGAGGAATGATCTCAGTGGGGAACTGGAGAAAGAAGATGTTCTTTCTGCTTATGGGTGACAACCTACTGGAGAGATGACACGCCCGTACTTGTTTCTTTTCTTTCTTTCCTTTTTTTTCTTCTTCTTTTCTTTTTTCTTTTCTTTTTTTGGGATAGATATATCCTAAACAAGTGATTTTAAAGCAGACATTGAAAAATGCAAGAATGCATAAATGATGCAAATATGTATGAATGATAAATGTTATGAATGTCGCATGCATGCTGACGATACTGATAGACAAAGAAGTATATACTGGAGACGGACCAACGTTGCAATACAACCAGATACTTGGCAAATATTCTTCAACACGGTGTAGATAACACAGGTGATGAATGGTGCTGCATGCTTTAAACTTCTCTGGGGAAGATAAGCATCTTTTCTTATTGAGATGGAAGAACTTCTTCATTGGAGATGAAAGAACTTCTTCACTGGGGATAAAAGAACTTCTTTACCGCGAGGGGAAATTGGCGTAGGAATTCTTTTTGGGATAAGAATACCGTTGTCTCATAATCTCTTTTGAGGAAAAGAACAATTCTCAGGGAGAATCCTTTTGTTCATCCTATGGAGACAGCTGTTGATGTTCCTTCTGTTGTTCACAACTCAAAGGAAAGTTTCGCTTTTATTTTGAAAAGAAAGGAAAAGTAAATTCATTTAAAACTTATTTTTTTCTTTTTTCTTTCAAAAGTGAATAACACAATTAAAGCGTCATTTTGCAAGCTAAAAGAAATTAGAGATTGCAAACAAATGGGCACAAGGCTCAAATTTATTTAATAGGATGGTAATCAGCTAAAGGCGTGATTCCATGGAGTATTTACAAAAGTTGGAAATGGTAATATGCGGAAAAGGCTATATTGAAAGCAATAACCACTATTCTCCCTAACAACTTTGAGTTCCAACTGTGCTTGTCGCTTCAGATTGGCGATGATTTGATTGAAGATCCTTTGATGAAAAAGACTCTTCAGGTGACGAAGTACGGACTGATGCAGTTACTTTGTCATAAATCCTTAATTTTTGCCTAGATTGCCCTTTCAGGTTTTCAATCTACCAGGATGAATTTTTTCTGTTTATTGTCTCTAATTTTTGCCTGGACCGCCCTTTCGGGTTTTCAATCCACCGAGACGCTCATTTTTGCCTAAGTCGCCCTTTGCGGGTTTTCGACTTACCGAGCTGTTCTTTTGTCTTTTTTAGACAAAGTATTTCTTGACTGCATCAGCATTCACAGGATGTGGGAGTTCATCACCATCCATGGTTGCAAGAGTCATGGCGCCGCCAGAAAATGTTCTTTTGACAACATACGGGCCGTCGTAATTAGGAGACCATTTGCCCCTAGAATCCGTTTGAAAAGACAAGATCTTTTTAAGCACGAGGTCACCTTCTTGAAATTCACGAGGTCTAACCTTTTTATTGAAGGCTTGTTTCATCTTTGCTTGGTATAACTGTCCATGGCATAGAGCAGTCATACGTTTTTCTTCGATTAAGTTCAACTGATCGTATCTGCTTTGACACCATTCAGCCTCTGATAACTTAGTCTCCATGAGGACTCTCATTGATGGGATTTCCACTTCTACGGGGAGCACGGCTTCCATGCCGTATACTAGAGAAAAGGGAGTTGCCCCTGTTGAAGTACGCACTGAGGTACGGTACCCATGTAAAGCAAATGGCAACATTTTGTTCCAGTCTTTGTAAGTGACGACCATTTTCTGGACGATCTTCTTAATGTTCTTGTTAGCAGCTTCAACAGCGCCGTTCATTTTTGGTCTGTAAGGAGAAGAGTTATGATGCTCAATCTTGAATTCCTCACACAATTCTTTCATCATTTTGTTGTTCAAGTTTGAACCATTGTTAGTAATGATCTTACTTGTAACACCATATCGGCAAATGAGGTTGTTCTTGATAAACCTCACAACCACATGTCTTGTAACGTTGGCGTAAGATGCTGCTTCGACCCATTTGGTGAAGTAATCAATTGCCACTAAGATGAAACGATGACCGTTTGAAGCTTTCGGTTCGATCATTCCGATCATGTTGATACCCCACATGGAGAAAGGCCACGGAGATGATAGGACGTTGAGTAGAGTCGGTGGCACATGGATCTTATCTGCGTAGATCTGGCACATGTGACATCTCTTCACGTGTTTATAACAGTCAGATTCCATTGTCAACCAATAGTATCCTGCTCTTAAGATCTTCTTGGACATTGCGTGCCCATTTGAATGGGTTCCAAAGGACCCTTCATGCACTTCATGCATTAACATGTCTGCTTCGTGTCTGTCCACGCATCTGAGCAAAACCATGTCGAAGTTTCTTTTGTATAGCACATCTCGGTTCAGGAAGAAACTGCCAGAAAGTCTCCTTAGAGTTTTCTTATCTTTGTTTGATGCCCCAATTGGGTACTCTTGAGTTTGAAGGAAGCGTTTGATGTCGTGGAACCACGGTTTATCATCGATGACTGCTTCAGTTGCAAACACATAGGCGGGCCTTTCAAGGCGCATAATTCTGACTTTAGGCATATCATTCCAATGATTGACTTTGAACATGGAAGATAGAGTAGCCAAGGCATCTGCCATTCGATTCTGATCTCGAGGTATATGATGCAATTCAACCTTGTTGAAGAAAGTCAAAAGACGTCTTGCATAGTCTCTATAAGGAATCAAGCCAGGGTGGTAAGTTTCCCACTTGTCTTTGATTTGGTTGATCACAAGGGCTGAATCTCCATATATGTCTAGGATCTTGATCCTTAGGTCAATGGCTTCTTCGAGACCCATGATACAAGCTTCATATTCTGCGACGTTGTTGGTGCAATCAAATAGCAATCTGGCGGAGAATGGGATATGAGTACCCTTGGGAGTGATGATGACTGCCCCAATTCCATTGCCAAAAGCGTAAACTTCTCCATCGAAAATTAGGCCCCATCTTGATCCAGGATCAGGACCTTCTTCAGGTAACGGTTCTTCACAATCTTTCATCTTCAAGTACATGACATCTTCGTCAGGAAAGTCAAACTTGAGAGATTGATATTCATTAATTGGTTGATGCGCCAAGTGATCGGAGAGAATGCTTCCTTTGACCGCTTTTTGAGCATGGTACTTGATGTCATACTCAGATAACAGCATTTTCCATCGGGCAATCCTTCCTGTTAAGGCAGGTTTTTCAAAGACGTACTTGATCGGATCCATTTTGGAGATTAACCAAGTAGTATTGTTGATCATGTACTGGCGGAGACGTTTTGAAGCCCAAGCCAAAGCGCAACATGTTTTTTCGAGCATGGAGTAACGAGACTCACAATCTGTGAATTTCTTACTCAGGTAATAGATAGCATGCTCCTTCTTACCGGTTTCATCTTGTTGTCCAAGCATACAACCCATGGACTCTTCCAACACGGTAAGGTACATGATTAGTGGTCTTCCTTCAACCGGAGGAATCAATATTGGTGGTTCTAACAGGTATTCTTTGATATTGTCGAACGCTTTCTGGCAATCTTCAGTCCATACAACCCCTTGATCTTTGCGGAGAAGCTTGAAAATTGGCCCACAAGTAGCAGTCATCTGAGAGATAAATCTGGAGATGTAGTTCAATCGTCCGAGAAATCCTCTTACTTGCTTTTCAGTTTTTGGTGCATGCATCTCTTGAATAGCTCTGACTTTATCGGGATCTACTTCAATACCTCTTTGGCTGACAATGAAACCCAAGAGTTTTCCAGATCTAACCCCAAAAGTACATTTGTTAGGATTCAAGCGAAGCTGATATTTCCTTAGTCTTTGAAACAACTTCAAAAGGTATTCAATATGTTCTTCTTCTATGCTGGACTTGGCTATCATGTCGTCCACATAAACTTCAATTTCTTTATGCATCATGTCATGAAAGAGAGTAGTCATTGCCCTTTGGTAAGTTGCGCCTGCATTCTTTAATCCAAACGGAATCACTTTGTAGCAAAAGGTACCCCATGGGGTGATGAAACATGTCTTCTCCATGTCTTCGGGAGCCATCTTGATATGATTATAACCAGAGAACCCGTCCATGAAGGAAAAGACATTGAACTTAGCGGTGTTATCAACCAGCATGTCAATATGAGGTAATGGAAAGTCATCTTTTGGACTGGCTTTGTTCAAGTCGCGGTAGTCAACACACATTCTGACTTTACCATCTTTCTTCGGAACTGGCACTATGTTGGCTAACCATTGAGGATACTCAGAGGTGACAAGAAAACCTGCATCGAGTTGCTTTTGAACTTCTATTTTGATTTTGTTAGCCATATCAGGGTGAGTCCTTCGCAATTTCTGCTTAACCGGCGGACATCCTGGCTTCAATGGCAAGTAATGCTGCACAATATTGGTATCCAACCCAGGCATGTCTTGGTAGGACCAGGCAAATACGTCAACATATTCTTGGAGAAGATCTATCAACTTACTCTTGATATCAGCATCAAGCAGCGATCCAATGGTCACTTCTTTTTTGTCTTCTTCAGAACCCAAGTTGATCTTTTCTAGAGGCTCTTTGTGAGGCAGAATGGCTCTTTCCTCGTGCTTAAGTAATCGAGAGATCTCGTCTGGGATCTCTTCTTCTTCCTCTTCTTCGGCTTCGAACACAGGAAACTCAAAGTTGGGAGAGGGCATAGGGTTATTGCATTCAATGGGTTTTTCAATAGTAAATCTGCACATATGATTTATATTTAGAAAATTTATGAATGCAAGAGTGTATGCAGATTTTTTTTGAAAAGTTTTTTTTGGTTTTTTAGGATTACCATTTCCAGAAAAAAGCAAAAAAATAAAACACATAGTGTAGGGAATTCAAAATGACACTTTATTTATGATTCATTTTTGAAACAAAGCCCTAAACACAAACTCATTTGTCTTGGGCAGGACAAAGAGGGAAACTTTTAAAACAAAGCCCTATACACAAAGTTATTTGGGCGGAACATTTAAAAGCAAAGCCCTATAAAACATCTCTCTGCTTTGGGCAAGGCAGGAGGTCAAAATAACAGCGAGGTGATTACTTTGAGCGGGGAACAACATTCGGAACGTCGACAGCTTTCCAATAGCAACGAACTCCTCTGTGTATTATGTATTTAGGAAAATTTTCCTCAGAATTATCTTCAGTATTGACATTGACCGTTGGTCGAGCAGGATTTGAAGGTCTTGGTTTGTCCCCCTTGTTCTTTGTAGAGTTGAAATGGTCTTCTTCTACTTCTTGAAGAGCATAAGATGAATCACAATCTTCAGAATTTTCAGGATGTAATTCCCAATCCTCAGGATGAAGAGACTCATTGTCAGAGACACTTTCTGAGTCAACTGCGGGGCCATCTTCCCCTTCATCTTCAAAAATGGCATTTACGTGATAATAACCATCTTCAGGATTATAAATCTTGGTAGATGCGTTGAAGTTGAAATTTTCAGTAATTTCAGGTTGTTGTGCAAATTGAGGGTATTTGTAGGCCTCTTCTGGTTGACTGTTATATTCAAAGGGATCTCCCCATCCAGTTGGTTGGATGTCTTCAATCGAAATCTTTGAACTTTCAGGTGCAGTGTATTTCACCATATAGTCAAACTTGCCACTTGGTTGTCCCAAGGTGTCCCAGACCTCTGCAGGAATAGGCAGAATTTCATTAGCACTTGTTTTGACTTTGCCTCTGGGTTTCTCTGAAGGAGGATAGAACGGTGCATACGGTTCTTCCTGAGATATGTATCCCAAGTCATTGAGATAACATTTCCATTCTGCTTCAGGATCGGGCAGACCTTCTTCGATGCATTCTTCAATAAGGACATTAACCTCTTGAGGAATTAGGTTAAGGAACCCTCCACTATGGAACGTTTCTTTGATCGGACGAAGGGTTTCATCCTTCTTGGTGCAGTTTGAGAACATCGGTGAACATCCGAGTCCTGCTCTGGTTTCATTCTTGGTAGGGATCACAACTTGCCCCCAGCCAGTGGTAGTTCCATCTTTTACTACTTTTACTGCCTCTTAGTAAGAAGAGATTGATGCTTTCCTTTTGGAAGATTCGTCTTCTAAAGAGAGACCTTGGAACTGCGTTCCTTCCGCATTATCAGCAGTAATAAAAGAGAAATTGGACAAATGGCTCACCATCAAGGCTTGCTCCCCACTTATTGTTACCAATTTTCCGTTTGTTACAAATTTTAACTTTTGGTGGAGCGTAGAAGTTACTGCCCCTGCTTCATGGATCCATGGTCGTCCTAACAGACAGCTATAAGCAGCTTGAATGTCCATGACTTGGAAGGTGATCTGAAATGTATGTGGACCAATTGTCATGGGAAGGTCGACTTCGCCAATAACAGATTTTTGCGATCCATCAAATACTTTGACTACTACACCACTGAACTTCATAGGCATTCCTTGGTAGGATAAACGAGCAAGAGTCGTCTTCGGCATCAAATTCAAGGAAGATTCGGTGTCTACCAGCACGTTGGACAAAGAGTCTGACTGACAGTTCATAGAAATGTGTAGAGCAAGATTGTGATTTCTGCCCTCCTCGGGGAGTTCTTCATCACAGAAGCTTAAATTGTTGCAAGCTGTTATGTTGGCTATTATCCCATCAAAATGGTCAACAGCCACATCATGATCCACAAAAGCTTGATCCAAGACTCTCATCAGGGCTTCCCTGTGGGCTTCTGAGTTTAAAAGCAATGAAAGTATTGAGATCTTTGAAGGAGTCTGCGTAAGCTGATCCACAATCTTGTATTCGCTTCTTTTGATAAGCTTCAAAATTTCATCAAAGTCAGGATTGACATTGGTTCCACTGGATTGACCAACATCAGTGTTTGTATTACTAACAGGAGTTCCCACAAGATCCCCCACTAGTGTATCGACAGGATTTTTCCTGGTTGCAGGAGCAATAGGCTGCTTTGAAGGCAATGGAGTGTACACACGTCCACTTCTTGTTACTCGACTCACATCAGCGATATTTACGACAGATGAAAGAGTAGGTATGGGAACTTCTTGTCCATTCTTTATCATTGTTGCGTTGTAGTTGTATGGAACTGCCTTGTCAGAGTCATAAGGAACAGGTCCAAGTAGACAAATGATCAAAGGAGCAACAGGAACCCTTGGCTTGTTGTAGGTAACTTCTATGCGCTCAGGCATGTTGAAATGAGGAACGATGACGTTAACTTTAGGCATTTCCGAGTTGATATCTGAGACTAAAAGCTCATGCGGATAACATCCTATCATGTTAACTTCATCTTCATTCCTATTTCTGTAGATCTGAATAGTACCATTATCTAGCAAAACTTGAAGATCTCTTCTTACAATCGAACATCCGTGAGGATCTACGCAACATATGCTACAGGAACCGTAGTGATGCTGGCAAAAATTCTGCCCTTGACAGAGAGTGGCGTGCATTTGTACCAAATTTGCTCTTGAGAAATTGATGTTATAGATTCGGTATGGACCAGGACATCCATACACCATGTTTACAACATGCCCTCCATGATTGGGCAGCGGATTTGCTTGCACATTTGGACTCAAATTTCTGAAAGAGAGGAGATTAGATCTAACCAACCTCTGAACTTCATATTTCAAAGCTATGCAATGCTCAAGATCATGGCCAGGTGCTCCTTGATGATAAGGGCATGAGACCTCAGCTTTGTACCACCATGGTAGTTTCTCAGGTACCGGTGGTGGTGCTTTAGTTTGAACAAGACCTCTTTCAATCAAGGCAGGGTACAATTCTGTGTAGGTCATCGGAATCGGATCGAACTGTGGAGCTCTTTGTACACGATTCTGATTGTTGTTGACCTGTTGAGCCTGTTGTCGAGGCTGTTGTTGTTGAAATTGCGGGGTAAATCCCGGATTCGGTGTTGTATTAACGGCTGGAGCGATAACAGCTACCTGTTGTTGACGATTGACATTTCCTCTTGGCCTCCCTTGGGATACCATGTCAACACTTTGTTCTTTCTTCTTTGGGAAACCACTTCCGAACTTTTTGGTTTCGCTTGAAGATCCACCTTCTTTAGTTAGACGTCCGGTTCGGACTCCTTCTTCTAGACGCATCCCCATGTTTACCATTTCGGTGAAATCACTTGGAGCACTAGCAATCATGCGTTCATAATAAAACGGACTGAGAGTATTCAAGAAGATCTTTGTCATCTCTTTCTCTTTTAACGGTGGATTAATCTGAGCAGCAGTTTCTCTCCATCGTTGGGCATATTCTTTGAAAGCTTCATGATCTTTCTGAGCCATGGATCGGAGCTGATCTCTGTCTGGAGCCATATCCGAGTTGTATTAGTATTGTTGGACAAAGGCCTCACCTAGGTCGTTGAAAGTTCGAATGTTAGTGTTATCCAATCCTGTGTACCACTTCAGTGCGGCACCAGTCAAACTGTCTTGAAAGTAATGGATGAGCAACTGATGAATATCTGCATAAGTAGACATCTTTCTGGCATACATTACGAGATGGCTTTGTGGACAAGAACTACCTTTGTACTTCTCAGAGTCTGGGACCTTGAATTTAGCTGGTATTTGTACACTGGGAACCAAACATAGCTCCTGGGCATTCTTTCCAAACAAATCTTCCCACGAATAGCTTTGACTTCCAGTTGAATCTTGTTGAATTGTTCTTGGAGATCTTCCACACGGTTACGCTGATTTGTGCTATCACCTTGATCATGGTAAATCTCGTTGTCTCCGTAAGGAACAGTGTGAACCATAGGAGTAGCAACCGTCATAGTGGGTTGAGAGAGTGCCATAGTGATTTGAGAAAAAGTTACCCCCTGATGTGGAGTGAACACTGAACCTTGTGTAGCAGGCGCTTCAGTTGTGGTTGTTTGAACCCCCGAGAAATTATGGCGGAAACCTGCACCAAAGCTGAAAGGCATGCTCCAACCTTCTGGCATGGAGAAAGATGGAATGCTGAATGCAACTGTAGAAATTTGAGTAGTGGTCTCGGATATCACCGTTGCTTGAGTGTTGGGTGGTGGCTGCTGATTGTGTGCGGCCATTAAGGAGTCAACCAGAGTAGTGAGACTTTCCAACTTTTCTTGAAGGGTGGTCACTGTACCAGGGAGCTCAATATTCTCTTGTTCAGAGCTTTCCATCACTCTTCTTTTGCTTGAACGAGTATTGTATCTGTGATCTGATTGCGAGCGCGGTCGAGAAACTTTGAGACGCGACAGCTTGACGATCTAATGGAGAAAGATCCAAAAGATGAGACTCTATACAACAGACTCGATATGCAAAATGATGTATGCAAAAAGAAGTTTATGATTTTTCCAAACATTTTAAAGATTATTTCCTTGCAAACATTTGAACACAAACTATTATTTTATTGAAATATGGGAAAATGTTACAACATTGGAGCGTAGCTCCTTACAGAAGCAAATGATAAATAAAAGCTAAACAATCCTAAGCATCCTCATCGGATGAAGAACCAAATGCGTTATGCAGCTTGAGCTTCATGATTTCTTTCCCATAGTAAGTTTTCAACTCGGCCTTTTCGGTCCTCAGTTTGTCAACAACATTCTTCCAGTTGTCAGGCGTTGGAGCGTTGCTTGTTGAACCTTCAAGCTTTTTCTTGCTTTCTTTGATGTACCTCCTGATTGCAGCGTCTTTCCGACGGATTTTCTCATCTTTACTCATGAGCCATCCATCTTGACAGTAGAGGGTTTCTTCGTGATCTTTCACCCGTTTCTTCAACTTTCTGTTTTCCACATTAGTCTTACGAAACTTTTTTTCCCAAGCGTCTTTTTCTAACCTCATATTGGCTAGAGTCTCTTGGTATTCTTCTATAGTGTCAGTGGGAATGTTGGGTAGTTGAGATATCACAGGGAACATGGGTTTTTCATAATCATAAGGCATTTGAAACTCCCTTGCTCTTTTCTTTACCCAATAGGTGTAGGCGTCCATAGCAATGCAGTTTCTTACCCCACCTTTTTCTTTCCTTCGGATGTCATACCAAGCTCTTACCATTCTTGTCTTCAACCTTTGAGGATCCTCCCCTTCTCGGTAAAAGTAGCATTCCACTGCGAGACCAATGGGTTTAGCTGAATTTGCATACCCGAGTTGTCGTCGGGCTAGGACCGGATTGTAGTTAATTCCTCCTTGTGTACCAATGAGGGTGTCATACCCTAATTTTTGACCCCCCTGAGATGACATATCTTCAGGATTTTCATCAAGTCAAAGTAAGTACCCAGAGCAGTCTGACATTCAATCAAGGGTGTTCAAAGACCAGAAAGCTCAGGTAAAGGATCAATCAATAGAAGGATTAGTCTCTAAGACTCAGGAGCTTCATTATTTCACCTATGATTGATTAGACACCCAGTCATCTAAGTACAGAGTTACTCAGGTCACCAGACTAGGGTTTTTTTGAGCCTATCAAGGACTAAACTCAGGGATCACCTTTGGGAAACCCTAAAAAGCCCTAGGGGACCATTCAAAGACATCAATCATCTTCAAATAACTCATATGACAAGATCCACTGGACATTACACCTCAATTCAAAGTCTACAGTCATCATTGTCCTCTGGTCGACAATTAGGGTTTTTGACCTAATTCCCCAAGATAGTTGACTTTTTAATCAGGGCATGGATCCAAAACTCAAGACATGATTCAAGAGTCTCTACTAACTCATTATAATCCATTTACATCATTCATCTGAGGAAAAGATCTTGATTTTACACAAAAGTCCAAAATCTCACCATATTTGGAAAAAGTCAACTGTATGGGATCACCATTGACTTTTGAGATTTTTGGTCAAACCATGGCTTTCAAGGATCAATATCATCAATATATGGATATTAAAGTCATTTGACCAAAGAAATTCAAAGAAATTCATCAAGGAGCGAAAAGTCGGGAATTAGGGTTTTTTGAGGCATGGTGAGAACTCAAAATTTCACCTACACAACTCAAAAAACTTCCAACATGAAAGTTGTAGATCTTGCAAAATAAAACAACATCTTACAAAGGAACTTTTTTCAAAAGATCAATCATTTAAGAGTTTTGGAAATTTTGGAGTTTTAAGTCATAAACACTTAGAAATTTTTCTAAGTGTTTTAACCTAGTTTTCTTCCAACTTTGGCCTCATTTTTCACAAATTTGCCAAAGGATTTTGAAGAAACTCCAAACTAATTATTTGAAGTAGATGTTTAGGGCTTTCCAAATTGTGTGCAACCTTCTCCAAATTCATTTTGAGCTAAGAGTTATGCTTGTTCAAAGTTGGCCTCATGAAGTGAAATTATAGGTCATGCATCATTTTGGAACTTTGAAATTTTGTGCACATGACCTCAAATATGGATGCTACACGACCCATAACACATCTGAAAACATGCCATGCATTCATTTTCACCATGCCATGATAATTGAAGAAGATTCTAAAAACAAGAACATGTGATTATGTAATGATTACATTTAGGAATTTATGGCAAATTGATGAATCACCCAAGGAATCTTCTCACCAACCAATTAGAGCTCATTTCTGTCTCAGAATTGTCCCCTAAGATCAAACAAAATCGAGGGCTAGGGGATTGATCAAATGGAATCAAATTCTCATCATTGCATAAGAGATATTTGCAAACTTCCTTCATGCTTAAGAAACCAAATTTCTTTCATTAAGCAAACTCACCACAGCCAATTGATCTGCATTCATTTGCCTATAAATAGGAGGGCATACTTCAGTAGAAAAACACACCAAAGCAACCATATTCCTTGCTTTCTCTTTCTCTTCTCATGCTTATTGTTTTTCAAAGTTCTTTGGCAAGAAGAATCGTTTTCTTCAAACCAGAGCTTATCTTTGGAAAGTAAGCATTCTAACATCTCAAGGGAGGTCATTTGAGGTGATCCAAGCACCTGGATCACTTCTGTAAGTGGAGGAACACCATTGTTGCTCTCACTTTGGAGCAGTTGCAGTTGGAGGTCCATAGTGCAATTCAGAAGGTTTCCAATCAAGCCAAGCATCCAGGCACGTTCCATAGGAGGTGGTGAAGCTGTTCAGATGGCTGCAGCTCATCTGTAACTCAAGAATCATCACTCTCCATGTTCACTTGAAGCTCAAATCGAGGGAGGTCCATAGAACAATTCAGGAGGATTGAGGTTACAACAAGCATTCAGTTAGCATCACTGAGTCACAAGGAAGCTTTTGGGATCATTCATACAAGCCAGTTGCTCTCTATCATCTTCACGACCTCCATTTTCAGAGGTAAGTTTCTGAACTCCACCTCTTTAATTTAAGCATTCTTTAAGAAATAGCTCGATTCTATCTTGTTCAGCATCATCAGAGGATTGAAAACCCTCTATCATCATTCATTTATCTTTCAGTATAGTCATTTAATTTGATTTTTAAATTTTAGGGTTCTTCACGATTTCTGGTAAATTAGTTAGATGTAGTTAATATAAATATATATTAGTTACATGTTTAGAATCGTGAGTGAATTTAGAGCAAGTTTCATGTTTACACCTGGACCATTGGTTGAGATTTGAGAGAATCAGAATTTCAAAAATGTTGGAGCTTGAGGTTGAAGACGAAGATGGAGGGTGGCGCCATTTTTTAAGTCTCTGAACAGAGTTTATTTTATATTTAATGATATGCGTTTCATAAACGAATGAATAACTTGCCCCAGTGGCCACACATGCGCTCTTAGTCTCCTCATGCCCAAAGTCTGGGGTTCGAATCCCCCTCGCCCCAGACTTTTTGATTCTTTTATTTTTCAATGGTTTATCACTTGTTTTGAAACATAACCAAATGAGTGAGAGTTGCTATCACCATGCGCGCGTTGGCTCAGTGGTGTGGTTTTGGGTGTGTGACCTAAAGGGCGTGAGTTCAAGCCTTGGTGGAGACATTTCTAATTTTTTTATCACTTTTCACACCTATTCTCTTCACAACTTCACATGATTATTTAACCTATCAAATTAAATCATTTTCACTTCATTTTTCACACACTTTTTATTTAATATACCTATTTTGTGAATAATCAAAAAAATCATAAAAATATTATTTATTTCATGTATTTTAATTAGGTTTAACATAGTATGTTTTAAAGTGTTTTCTTAAAAACTTTAAATATATATATTCATTTTGTTTTAACCTAATTATTTTAAAAATAAGTTTATGATAAAACCCTAATTGTTTAGGTCTTAATTAGGCATAGATCTTTATTCTTTACCTTAATTAAGTTGACTTTTTGTCAATTTTCAAAACTGTTTTCAATCTCCGTTTAAATCAAATGATTAAGGTTTTCAAACAACAAAACCTTATATCATTTCAAATCATTTTCAAAACTGCTTTTGTAACCAGTACTGTAAAGTACTGGGCCTCTAATAGAGTGTAAGTCCCAAACATCTTCTCTTCTTAGCTTGTTTTCAAAACTGTATTTTCAAAATCTTCTTTCTGTTTTCAAAACATTCTTCTGGTATTTGAAGGGCATTATTCCCGGTGAAACTCTTTAGATACCTATGTGACCTTTGTCCATCTTCACTTCTTCTGTTTTCAAAAACCCTTAACTGTTTATAATAAATATTCAATTGTTATCAACAAAACAACAAATTACTGTTGAGGCTCTGTATATACTTCTTCAATGGCCTCCACTCCATCCAGGTTAGGCTTTACAAGCTTTCCATTTACAGTCTTTATTTAAATTACTGTCAAATATAAACTGTGCATATATATTAGTTTAGAACTACGTTTGAGTGTAAACCCTAGGACAGTTAAACTATATATATATATTATAGGAATATGACCTAGGATTGAGAATGTCTTCCCGGTGAAGGCTCTTTCCTAATTAGAGATCTGTAGTTCAAACCCCCAAGATGAATTATTCCCGGTGAAACATCTTGGCAAAAACCTTAGAATCCAAAAAAATAGGACACATCCACCCAAAGAGGAATTATTCCCGGTGAAACCTCTTACCCATTTGCTTAGAGCCAAAATAAGTTCAAAACTACATAGCTTTCTCTTGTGCTATAACAAGGACCCTCGATTAGCCTCCTCTTGGGCTTTGTACAAGGACCCACAGGCTTCTTAAAAGCATTTCCAGCTTCCTCTTGAGCTTGTATACAAGGACCCATCAGGTTTCTTATAAACATAGGAACAGGTCTTTAGTCACCTTTTAGCCTACCCTGGTGAGTTTCTTCCAATTTAAACCAGACTTTAAACAAGCTAAGATTGTCTCAATTTTACATTGAGTACCCCTTTTGGAATGAGAGACATGGACAGTCTCTGTCACCCTTATCTTCATCAATTTTCCTTAGCAGAGTCTAGGATCCACGTTTGATCATCCTCAGCATGTGTCAGCCTTCATCTTGGGCTTTAAACAAGAAGTCTCTACTAGATAATCTTTCTGCCATCATTTTAACAAAAACCCCTGGAAAGGGTTAGCCTCCAAAGTCAATTAAAAACAATCTATCATTTCAGTCAAAAACCCCTGGAAAGGGTTAGCCTCCAAAGTCAATTAAAAACAATCTATCATTTCAGTCAAAAACCCCTGGAAAGGGTTAGCCTCCAAAATTAATTAATAAAAAATGTCAAAAAAACCAATTAATTCATTCTCTTAGGAGATAATTTCCCCAAAAGAGTCAAAACCCCTGGAAAGGGTCAGCCTCCAAAAACATTATAAAGTCAGTCTTTTAACAGACAAATTCACCACCTGAGTCAAAACCCCTGGAAAGGGTTAGCTTCCAAAGAAAAACAGTCTTTTAATAAATAAAATCTCCTCAATAGAGTCAAAACCAACAAAAACAGTTAGCCTCAACCTTGGGCTTCATACAAGGCACCAAACAATAAAACTCCCATGTCAAGAGTCAGCCTCAACCTTGGGCATTGTACAAGGCAGATAATAGAGTCTCCCCCGGTGAGTTCTTCATCATTCAGTAGCTACAACCTTGGGCTTTGTACAAAGGCAGTTTAAACCATACTTTCATGTGTCAAAGATTCCTAACATCTAGGATCTTTTCCCATAGAGTCATCCATACTCCATTCATTTAAAAGAGTCTGCCACAACCTTGGGCTTTGTACAAGGCAGAAAATAATGTTTTCCGTAGCTAGAGTCAGCCATAACCTTGGGCCTTGTACAAGGCACACAAAATAGAGTCATTCATAGTCTCAAAAATTCAGTTATCTTCAGCAGTCAGCCACAACCTTGGGCTTTGTACAAGGCACACAAATATAGTCTCCCTAAGTAGAGTCAGCCTCAATTCTGGGCTTTGTACAGAACACCAAATAAAAATCCATCAAATAAACACTCTCCAAATAGAGTCAGCCTCAATTCTGGGCTTTGTACAGAACACAAAAATACCCTGTAATTAATCCCCAGTGGAGTCATCTCCCAGAGTCAATATATTAATTAATCAATCAAAAAGCCTCAAGCTTGGGCCTCATACAAGCCAGCTAAAGTCAAATCTTTTATACAGTAGATAGACATAGCTTATCTCTATAGAGAGATATTTTTACTACTCTACCACATTCAAACAAACAAACATTTTAATCAAGTCTCCCATTTAGGATTTTGAAAGGCATGAGCTGGCAGTAAAACCCAGACATGTGGTAACTTTCCCTAATTTGGATGAGCATCTTTCTTTCTTTTAAGAGGCATTTGACTGGTATACTTGCACATACACAAGTAAGGTCCCCTTCTTGAATGAAATGAATTTAGTTATTCTGTCACTCTTTTAAATGTTTGTGGTAGAATAGTACAAATACCTCTCTGTAAAGATGATTTCATGTCTCTTTACTGTAAACAGAGATTTAATTCAAGCTTCAACCTTGAGCTTCAAGCAAGGCACCAAAAAAAATATTAATTTCCCTAGTTAGTTCCCCGAACTACATTAAGCTCTGACTTCCACTAGGGATATGTAGGCATGAGGTTCACAAGGAATCTCAGCGAGCTAATAAAATACCAAAAATAGTCAGTCTGTCTGTCTGTCTTTCTTTTATTCAATTCAATTCCTTCTCCTAATACAAAGGAGAAACTTTCCCAATAATCATTAGCAGCACAAACACATTTAGACACAGAGAAGGTTCCTGTAGAGTACTACAGATATGTAGGGTGTTTAAACACTTCCCTATGTATAACCGACCCCCCGGACTCCATAATTTCTAGTCTAGGTGAAATCCCCACACTTAGCAAACTCCTAGGGTTTAGTTGAGATCTTTTTTCCCCTTTCCTACTCGTAGGACAATAAGAAAGTTCGTGTGATATCGTAGGAAGAACTGAAACAAAATTCATCCCGCCACGGGCGCATTCTCCTTCCAAATTTCGCGTGAAGGGTCTAGCGTGCCGTCCTCCCAAGTGAAACGGGGAGGTAAAAAAAAGACCACCACAGAGGGGTACGTTGGCGAACTTTCCACAACTATCAATGGTTTTTGTACCACAGCGAGCCAAGGTATACCAATGAATATCATTATTAGTAAGAGACATAAGTCTTTGAGGCCAACGGTAACCTTCTCGATTTTCCGTGAAAGTATTTGACTTAGGTAAGTGTGAAACAATCCATTTGAACAACAAAGGTGCACAACATACAATGATTCCACCGCCCTGGCGATTCCTATGATGGATAGAGAAATACATGTCACCAAGCAAAGTCGGAACAGGATTTCCAATCAGAAAGATCTTTATGGCGTTGATATCGATAAAGTCGTTGACGTCGGGAAACAGAACCAACCCATAGATGAGCAAGGCTAGTATAGCTTCAAAAGCTATCATGCTACCAGTTTCGATGAAATCAAAGGCTTTCTTTATTAGAAACTGCGAAGTCAAACCTGGAAGGTTTCCTTTGGTAGTCCAATTACTCTCTACTTCAGATTTCTTCAAGTGGATACTTGCTGCAATGACTGGTGACTTAGGAATGGCTTCCAAACCATCGAAAGGTATTTTGTCAGACACAGGAATACCCAAAAGATTGGCATATTCTTCCAAGGTTGGTACCAACTGGTAGTCTGGAAAGGTGAAACATCGGTAGACAGGATCATAGAACTGAACCAGAGTTTTGAGAAGTCCTTCATCAACATGAGTGTTCAAGATAGGCAAAAGCTTTCCATGGCTTTTCCTAAAATCGGAAGGATCTTGTACAAGAGATGCCAACTCTCTCAGTCTTTCCACATTAGGCACTTTGAAACCGTACTTTTTGGTATGCCTTTTTACCCACTCCATAACTTAATCCTATAATGTTTGCAAAGAAAACTCTCTAAATTTTTTGGAAAAATCATGTTTTTATGGAAAAGATGGGTTTTTTTTTTATGAATGGATGAATGCATGGATGCATGAATGTGTGGTGTCGTTTTCTTTACCTCACCGTTTCACTTGGGAGGACGGCACGCTAAACCCTTCACGCGAAATTTGGAAGGAGAATGCGCCCGTGGTGGGATGAATTTTATTTCAGTTCTTCCTACGATATCACACGAACTTTCTTATTTGTCCTACGAGTAGGAAAGGGGAAAAAAGATCTCAACTAAACCCTAGGAGTTTGCTAAGTGTGGGGATTTCACCTAGACTAGAAATTCTGGAGTCCGGGGGGTCGGTTATACATAGGGAAGTGTTTAAACACCCTACATATCTGTAGTACTCTACAGGAACCTTCTCTATGTCATTTGTGATTGTGTTTATTGCTAAAGATTGGGAAAGTTTCTCCTTTGTGTTAGGAGAAGGAATTGATTTGATTTGAAAAGACAGACAGATAGACAGACTGACTATTTTTGGTATTTTATTAGCTCGCTGAGATTCCTTGTGAACCTCATGCCTACATATCCCTAGTGGAAGTCAGAGCTTAATGTAGTTCGGGGAACTAAATAGGGAAATTAATTGTTTTTGGTGCCTTGCTTGAAGCTCAAGGTTGAAGCTTGGAATTAAATCTCTGTTTACAGTAAAGAGACATGAAATCATCTCTACAGAGAGGTATTTGTACTATTCTACCACAAACATTTAAAGGAGTGACAGAATAACTGGATTCATTTCATTTAAGAGGGGAGTCTACTTGGTTGATCAAGTATAACAGCCATCGTGCCTCTAAAATGAAAGAAAGATGCTCGTCCAAATTAGGGAAAGTGTACAAGTCTGGGGATGTGCCAGAGCATGTCTTTCAGAGTCCTAAATGGGAGACTTTGATTGAAATTGAAATTGAAATGTTTGTTTGTTTGAATGTGGTAGAGTAGTAAAAATATCTCTCTATAGAGATAAGCTATGTCTATCTACTGTATAAAAGATTTGACTTTAGCTGGCTTGTATGAGGCCCAAGCTTGAGGCTTTTTGATTGACTTATTAATTATTATTGACTTTGGGAGATGACTCCACTGGGGATTAATTACGTGGTATTTTTTGTGTTCTGTACAAAGCCCAGAATTGAGGCTGACTCTACTTAGGGAGACTCTATTTATGTGCCTTGTACAAAGCCCAAGGTTGTGGCTAACTGTTGCTAGGGAAAACATTATTTTCTGCCTTGTACAAAGCCCAAGGTTGTGGCGGACTCTTAAATGAATTAAGTATGGATGACTATATGGGGAAAGATCCTAAGTGTTAGGAATCTTTGACACATGAAAGTATGGTTTATCTGCCTTGTACAAAGCCCAAGGTTGTGGCTACTGAGTGATGAAGGACTCACTGGGGAGACTCTATTATCTGCCTTGTACAATGCCCAAGGTTGAGGCTGACTCTTAACAGGGGAGTTTTATTGTTTGGGTGCCTTGTATGAAGCCCAAGGTTGAGGCTAACTATTTTTGTTGGTTTTGACTCTACTGAGGAGGTTTTATTTATTAAAAGACTGTTTTTCTTTGGAAGCTAACCCTTTCCAGGGATTTTGACTCAGCTGGAGAAATTGTCTGTTAAAAGACTGACTTTATCATGTTTTTTTGGAGGCTGATCCTTTCCAGGGGTTTTGACTCTTTTTGGGGAAATTATCTCCTAAGAGAAATGAATCTTTATTTTTTTGACATTTAATGATTGACTTTGGAGGCTAACCCTTTCCAGGGGTTTTGACATTTTTTGACAGATGTTGGAGGCTAACCCTTTCCAGGGGTTTATATGAAATGGAGGAATGATTTTAAATTGACTTTGGAGGCTAACCCTTTCCAGGGGTTTTGTTTGAAATGGATGGCAGAAAGATTATCTAATGGAGACTTCTTGTTTAAAGCCCAAGATGAAGGCTGACTCAATGCTGAGGATGACCCAAAGCATGGATCCTAGACTCTGCTTAGGAAGATTGATGAAGATAAGGGTGACAGAGACTGTCCATGTCTCTCATTCCAAAAGGTGTACTCAATGTAAAATTGAGACAAACTTAGCTTGTTTAAAGTCTGGTTTAAATTGGAAGAAACTCACCAAGGTAGGCTAAAAGGTGACTAAAGACCTGTTCCTATGTTTATAAGAAACCTGATGGGTCCTTGTATACAAGCTCAAGAGGAAGCTGGAAATGCTTTTAAGAAGCCTGTGGGTCCTTGTACAAAGCCCAAGAGGAGGCTAATCGAGGGTCCTTGTTATAGCACAAGAGAAAGCTATGTAGTTTTGAACTTATTTTGGCTCTAAGCAAATGGGTAAGAGGTTTCACCGGGAATAATTCCTCTTTGGGTGGATGTGTCCTATTTATTTGGATTCTAAGGTTTTTGCCAAGATGTTTCACCGGGAATAATTCATCTTGGGGGTTTGAACTACAGATCTCTAATTAGGAAAGAGCCTTCACCGGGAAGACATTCTCAATCCTAGGCCATATTCCTATAATATATATATAGTTTAACTGTCCTAAGGTTTATACTCAAACGTAGTTCTAAACTAATATATGCACAGTTTATATTTGACAGTAATTTAAATAAAGACTGTAAATTGAAAGCTTGTAAAGCCTAACCTAGATGGAGTGGAGGCCATTGAAGAAGTATGTACAGAGCCTCAACAGTAATTTTTGTTGTTTTGTTGATGACAGTTGAATATATATATGATAAACAGTTAATGATTTTTGAAAACAGAAGAAGTGAAGATGGACAAAGGTCACATAGGTATCTGAAGAGTTTCACCGGGAATAATGCCCTTCAAATACCAGAAGAATGTTTTGAAAACAGAAAGAAGATTTTGAAAATACAGTTTTGAAAACAAGCTAAGAAGAGAAGGTGTTTGGGACTTACACTCTATTAGAGGCCCAGTACTTTACAGTACTGGTGTAAAAGCAATTTGAAAATGATTTGGAATGATACAAGGTTTTGTTGTTTGAAAACCTTAACCATTTGATTTTATCAGAGATTGAAAACAATTTTGAAAATTGACAAAAAAAGCCAACTTAATTAGGGTAAAAATAAAGACTTTTTAACTAATTAAGACCTACACAATTAGGGTTTTATCAAAAAAAATATTTACAAATTGATTAGGTTAAAATAAAGTGATAATATATATATTTAAAGTATTTAAGAAAACACTTAAAAACATACTATTTTAAACCTAATTAAAATTCAAGAAATACATAATATTTTTATGATTTTTTTGATTATTCACAAAATAGGTATATTAAATGATAAGTGTGTGAAAAATGAAGTGAAAATAAATTAATTTGATAGGTTAAATAAATATGTGAAGTTTTGTGAGAAAATGAAAGAAATTGTGTGTAAAAAAATAGTTTTGGCCCTTGGAGGGTTTGAACCCACGCCCTCTAGGCCACACACTCAAAACAAACACCACTGAGCCAACGCGCGTGTGGTGATAGTGACTTGCCTTCATTTGGTTATGTTTCAAAACAAGTTGTAAATCCTTAAAAAATAAAAGAATCAAAAAGTCTGGGGCGAGAGGGATTCGAACCCCAGACTTGAGGCATGATGATACTAAGGGCGTATGGGAGGCCACTAGGGCAAGTTTGTTCAGTCGTTAAGGGAACGCCTATCATTAAAAATAAAACAAACTTTGCTCAGAGATTTGAAAAAATGGCGCCACCCTCCATCTTCGTCTTCAACCTCAAGCTCCATCAATTCAAATTTCTGAACTCTCTCAACTCTCAACCATTTGCAATGATGTAAACATGAAACTTGCTCTAAATTCACTCACGATTCTAAATATGTAACTAACATGAATTAATATTAACTACATCTAACTAATTTACCAGAAATCGTGAAGAACCCTAAAATTTCAAAATCAAATTAAATGACTATACTGCAAGATAAATGGATGATGATAGAGGGTTTTCAATCCTCTGATGATGCTGAACAAGATAGAATCGAGCTATTTCACAAAGAGTACTTAAATTAGAGAAGTGAGGTTCAGGAACTTACCTCTTAAAATGGAGGTCGTGAGGATGATTGAGAGCACCTGGGCTTGAATGAATGATCTCAATAGCTTCCCTGAGACTCAATGATGCTAACTGAATGCTTATTGGAGCTTGAATCCTCCTGAATTGCTCTATGGTCCTCCCTCGATTTCAGCTTCAAGTGAACATGGAGGGTGTTGATTCTTGAGTTACAGATGAGCTGCAGCCATCTGGTTAGCTTCACTATGACCTGAGGAATGTGCCTGGATGATTGGCTTGGCTCAGAACCTCCTGAATTACTCCATGGACCTCCAACTGCAAATGCTCCAAAGTGAGAGCAACAATGGTGTTCCTCCACTTACAGAAGTGATCCAGGTGCTTGGATCACCTCAAATGACCTCCCTTGAGATGTTAGAATGCTTACTTTCCAAAGATGAGCTCTGGTTTGAAGAAAACGATTCTTCTTGCCAAAGAACTTTGAAAAACAATAAGCATGAGAAGAGAAAGAGAAAGCAAGGAATTGAGTTGCTTTGGTGTGTTTTTTGAATGAGAATGAGCCCTCTATTTATAGGCAATTGGATCAGAGTAAGTGTGCATAGTGAGCTTGCTTAATGAGGTGAGTTTGGTTTCTTAGCCATGAAGAAAGTTTGAAAATATTCCAAATGCAATGATGCATTTTCGGGCTAGCTTCCCCAACCATTGATCTTGCATGATCTTAGGGAACATTTCTGATTCAGAGGAGAGTTCTAATTGGCTTAGAGCAAGATTCCTTGATGATTCACCATTTGCCATAAATTCAAAAATGCAATCATTACATAATCACATGCCTTTGTTTTTGGGAATCTTCTCTAATCCTTATGCAATGATGAATTTGAATGTATGGCATGTCTTCAGATGTATTAGAGGTCGTGTAGCATCATTTAGTGAAGCAAAATGCACAAAATTGCAAAGTTTCAAATTGTACATGACCTATTATTTCACTTCATGAGGCCAACTTTGAACAAGCATAACTCCTAGCTCAAAATGAATTTGGAGAAGGTTGAACACAATTTGGAAAGCCCTAAACATCTACTTCAAATCATTAGTTTGGAGTTTCTTCAGAATCCTTTGGAAAATTTGTGAAAAATGAGGCCAAAGTTGGAAGAAAACTAGGTTAAAACACAGAAAAATTTCTAAGTGTTTATGACCTAAACTTCAAAATTTCCAAAACTTCATAAATGGTTGATCTTTTGAAAAAAGTTCCTTTGTAAGATGTTGTTTTATTTTGCAAGATCTACAACTTTCATGTTGGAAGTTTTTTGAGTTGTGTAGGTGAAATTTTGAGTTCTCACCATGCCTTCAAAAACCCTAATTCCCGACTTTTCGCTCCTTGATGAATTTCTTTGAATTTCTTTGGTCAAATGACTTTGACATCCATATATTGATGATATTGATCTTTGAAAGTCATTTTTTGACCAAAAACCTTAAAAGTCAATGATGATCCTTCACAGTTGACTTTTTCCTGACAAAGTGAATTTTTGGGCTTTTGTGTAGAAACAAGATCTTTTCCTCAAATGAATGATGTAAATGGATTATATTGAGGTAGTAGAGATTCTTGAATCATGTCTTGAGTTTTGGATTCATGCCTTGATTAAAAGTCAACTATCTTGGTGAATTAGGTCAAAACCCTAATTTGTCGACCATGTGAAAATAATGACTGTAGACTTTGAATTGAAGTGTGATGTCCAGTGGATCTTGTCATATGAGTTATTTGAAGATGATTGATGTCTTTGAATGGTTCCCTGGGGCTTTTTAGGGTTTCCCAAAAGTGATCCCTGATTTTAGTCCTTGATAGGCTCAAAACCCTAGTCTGGTGACCTGAGTAAACCTGTACTCATATGACTGGATGTCTAATCAATCATAGATGAGAAAAGTGAAGTTTTTGAGCCTCATGATTGTATTAGGGACTAATCCTTGTATTGATTGATCCTTTGCCTGAGCTTTCTTGTCTTTGAGCATCCTCGATTGGATACCAGATGGAGAAGTGACTGCTCTGGGAACTTGTCTTGACCTGATGAAAAATCCTGAAGATATGCCATCTCAGGGGGGTCAAAAATTAGGGTATGACAGATGCCCCTATTTAAGTTTCTTTTATCTGGAGGGAGAGAGATTGATATCTCGATCTCTCCTGCGTAAAAGAGACTTAAATATCAAAGAATGCCCGAATTTTGGGCGCTCCTGAGATGTTGTAACTGACAGAGTCTTTGCATGACTTGATCCCGTTGTCGCGCTTGGCGGGGGATGATGAGACAAACTCCTGCAGAAATACTTGATGTGGATTCTGGTGAATGGATGGCAATGTAGGATGCGCAATCCATCCTCTTTAACTAAGTGTTGATACTTAGAAAAAGGTAAACAACCTCCCCCTTGTTTCGGATGTCCATATCTCGAAACTGGTCTTAGTTGTGTTTGGACAATATCTCAGATAAAGAGAAAATTTCCAACGGTCTGTTTCCTCGTCAAACTTCTTACCAGCACTTGGAGGTAAGATACCATTTGACGGTAATAAAGAAACTTCAAAGGTTTGTTCTCTCATCAAACTTCTTACCAGCACTTGGAGGTAAGATACCATTTGACGGTAATAAAGAAACTTCAAAGGTTTGTTTCCTCATCAAACTTCTCATCAGCACTTGGAGATGAGATACCATTTGATGGTAATAAAGAAACTTCAAAGGTTTGTTTCCTCATCAAACTTCTCATCAGCACTTGGAGATGAGATACCATTTGATGGTAATAAAGAAACTTCAAAGATTTGTTTCCTCATCAAACTTCTCATCAGCACTTGGAGATGAGATACCATTTGATGGTAATAAAGAAACTTTAAGGGGTTGTTTCCTCATCAAACTTCTCATCAGCACTTGGAGATGAGATACCATTTGATGGTAAATAAAGAAACTTTAAGGGGTTGTTTCCTCATCAAACTTCTCATCAGCACTTGGAGATGAGATACCATTTGATGGTAATAAAGAAACTTTAAGGGGTTGTTTCCTCATCAAACTTCTCATCAGCACTTGGAGATGAGATACCATTTGATGGTAATAAAGAAACTTCAAGGTTTTGTTTCCTCATCAAACTTCTTACCAGCACTTGGAGGTAAGATACCATTTGACGGTAAATAAAGAAACTTCACCATCTTCCCTTTTGACTTGGCATCTTTGAAAGGTTGTCATATGGGCCCGCGCTCTTTTGAGGGGCTAATGACTTTGTTTGAAGGCAGACGAACTGTTTTCGGGGTGGAAACTGTCATTCGTCGACTGGTGCCTGGGGAATCAACAAACTGTTTTCCTAAGGGGAAAACTACCATTTATTGACTCTGTGGGGAACTAAACATCCCTGAAACAGACAAACTGTTTGAAGAAACTACCATTTGTCGATTTCTTGAGTATTTAACAAACAAACTGTCTTTCCTTGGGGAAAGACTACCATTTGTTGACTCCGCTGGGGATCATGAACTATCTTCTGGATGAAGACTACCATTCACTGATTCCGCTGGGGAATCATTTGTCGATCTGCTGGGAGATTCTGAATTATTTTCTTTGACGAAAAAGTGGCATCTCTCGACCTTGCTGGGGAAATACCAAAACTCTGGGGAATTCCAAAATGCAAAGCAGATTATCTTATCTGAAGAAGACTGTCGAATGTCGCTCTGCAGGAGAATCTCGGCTGAGGAATTCCAAAAGTGAACAAACTATCTCCTTGAGGGAGACTACCATCTGTTGACTTGCTTGGTGAGATCCTTGTGTATGAACTGTTGTCTCGAAGGAAAAAGTTTCTCCGGAACTTGCAGGGGAAACTTGAGTTCATGCCTCAATGACTTAGGCATTCACAGGATCAAAGCCTGATTCGACTATGCAATTATGATGTAATGTATGCATGAACATAATGATAAAATGTAAAGTGAATGTGAATAAAATTGTCGCGGATGTAAAATCCTAAGATACGACTTGAATTCTTGTTGATCAGAAGATGTCCTCTCCTTGTAGTTCGAACTCTGTTGGGAATACCTGGTTATCAGTTGTCCGCTGTCCGAAGTAAGTAATATGAATTGAAGTAAAGATCCGTCATCGGGAGATGTTCGCAAAGCGACCTCATGGGGAAATATTGGTTCCCGGAGTCTCAACCGTTCTCGGAGCAACTGTTTGCATTCTTCGTATTGTTTGTAAACCTTAGAAAGAAATTTCACCTTTATTTTTGCAAGTAAATTCATTTTTATTTTATGAAAACATTTGTTTCAAGAAAATGACTGTTTAAACTTAAAATGCATTTCAAGAAACTGAAAAAGACTAGATTGCAAAGGAAAAGCACAAGGCTCAAATTATCATATATGGAATGGTAATCAGCCAAATGCTTGATTCCATGGAGTATTTACAAAGTTGGAAATTGGTAATTTTTGGGAAAAGGGCTACGATGAAACGTGACGACCGTTATCTTTCCCTTCCACTCCGAGTTGCGCTATATTCGTGCTTCGTAGAAGATGACCT